>NC_051316.1:94373394-94991450 GCF_015220235.1 Choloepus didactylus
ACAAATGTGTAAGACAAGAAATAAGTACCCCCCCCAAAAAAAAGAAATGTGTAAGACCTATATGAATAAAATTTATTTTATAGAAAAATATATATTAATTTAAATTAGATACGTACATAATCCAGGGTTTATTAATCCTTCTTTGAAGAATCCATTTTACTAAATTAAAAGCACAAGTCATAAGAATATGAACATTTTCTCTATATCTCTCTGTATTTTAGTTGTCACAATGAGAATGTAACATTTTGGTAATTAAGATAAAAACTAATGAAGTAAGAGTATCTTAAGATATGAGAGAAGATGTAAATAAATTAGGAAATATATAAATATGTAAACAAATGAAAGAAGGGAAGATTCAATATATAAGGATGTAAATTATTGCTTAATTAATATATCAATTTCATATGATTCCAAAACTGATTCTAAAACTCACCTAGAACAGGAAAGGCATGAAAACAGAACATTTTTGAAAAGAATAAAAGGGGGGCATGTCCTATTAACTACAAAGTATGCTATGAGGTTACAGTAATTAAGCAGTATAGTATTGCTGCAGAATTAGACAAACCAATGGCACCGAAAGGGAGCCCAGCAACAGACGCATGCAGATATGGAAGCTTAGTGTAAGATTTTAAATCAATAAGGAAAGAACGGATTCTTCAATAAATTGTGACAAATAACCCATTTAGGAAAAAATAAAGCTCACTACTGAAAACAGAATAAATTCCAGATGAATTAGGGATCAAAATCTAAAAGTAAGAAGAATACTAGAATAAAGTATAGGAGAATCCTTTTATAATCTTGGGGAACAGAAAAGCCTGAGTGTGACATGAAACTCAAGAGCCATAAAAGAAAAGACTGACCTACTGGGACTACATTAAAAAACAAACAAACAGGAACCAAAACCACAATCAAAACCAAAACCATAAAAAACACCCACTTCTGTATGATCAAAGAAAACACCATACACAAAGTTAAAAGACAAATGTCAAAGTAGAGAAAACATTGCAATTTATATGGCAGCCAATAGTCTTAACATGTAAAGCAATAAAGGCAAATAACTTCATAGAGATGGGAATTTGTGGAAGAATATGAATGGCCTATAAACACGTGAAAGATACCTAATCTTCACTAATAACAAAGTCAGTAAAAATAAACAAGATTTTGTTGCCATTTTAGTGACAAAAGTAAAAAAATGATAATACTTAGTATTGATAAGACTGTGTGGAAATAGTTACTCTTAAACAAGGCTGACTGTAGTACAAATAGATAGAAATTTTTGGGAGGAGAATTTGGCAGCATCTATCAAAATTTTAAATATGTATTTTTTAGGACTCAGGAATATGACTTCTAGAAATGTGTTCAATTGCAATTCTCTTAAACATTGACAAATATAAACTAGGAATATTCATTGTAGTATTGTTATTTACAATTGTGAAAAACTACATGGTTTAGATAAATTATTTTATATCCAAGCAGTGGAATATCATGCAGCTATTAAAATAATAAAATATATTTTGTTTCTAAGAACTGACATGGAAAGATATCCATGATGTGTTTTCAAGTGAAAAAATCAGGTATGATCTTAGATATACATATACACGCACATATATCTATCTACCTATACCTGTACCTATACCCATATCTATACCATACCTACACCTATACCTATATAGAGAGAGAAAGAGAACGGTAGAGTATATTGCCCAAACTATTTAAACAGTGGCCACCCTTGGGGATGTAATTTTTTGAGTTATTTCCTGCTTTATGCAATTCTTTATTATTTCAGCCTTTAGCTATGAATATGTACTACTTTTAGAAATAAAAAAGAGGAAGATTTTTTTTAAAAAAAAATCCACAACATTATAACAGAAAACACTTTTTTTTTGGGAGGAAGAACGGAGATGGTGTTTTAAGCAAAGGATTTTCCGAACATCTTTAACCCCTGGTTGAAGACTTGGCCTTTAAGTTAAGATTTAAAGGCCTCAACATAACTGCCTCCAATCTCTGTCTCCAGCCTTCTGTTAATGCCTCATTATCTCGTTTGGACCAGATCCAGGGTCTGTTCACTCATCTCCCTGCCTTTGGTCTCTTCTTCCAATCCATTCTGCACACTGTGATCTTTCTAAAACCCAAGAGAATTTGTCCTTCCCCCATTTAAAATTACCTAGTAACTTTCCACCCCCAGTCCGCAGAGTGACAACTCCTTGGCAAAGCATTCGAGGCCGTCTCGGTTCTGACCCGCATCTGCCTCTGGCGCCTCTCCTTCCCCGTCACACGCGTCTCCCTCCCGCTTCACACAGGACACTGCCGCTGGGTCCAGGCCCCTTCCAGTCCCCTGGACTAACCCGTTTCATGCCTCTGAGCCCTGGCAGAGGAGTTTCCTCTGCTTGCATCGTCCTCCCACCCATGCCTTCTCCACCTCCTGTCCTTCTTGGCCTGTTAACGGTTCCTCCTGTGCTCTCGGAGTGCATAGCCCTTCCTTCGGTTACAGCATTTACCACACACTCCTTGAGGGAGAGGGCTGTTTCTCATTCATCTCTATACTCTCAGGGCCCAGCACCGAGCCCAGTACAGAGTGAGTGCTCAGAAAATGTTTGGGGAATGACTGGACGCGATGTTGCATCTCTGCTTGCGCATATGTAACTGTCTTCAACCTGGCCTGTGAAATTCCACTATTCAGTGGAAGAGAGTGGCTGCAGTGGCTGGGCACCCCACTCCACAGCCACCCTGTTAGGAAAACCCTGGGATCTGGTATCTCTAAGCTAAATAACTATATTTCTCTGAGTGCTATAAAGGGCTTCCAGAGCAGCTAACGTCACCAAAAGGAAAGGCAAGATGATTCCCCCAGTGAAAGTCTCGGAAACCTGCCTCATACTGGGTAGACCCGAAGCTGCCCACGTGCCAAGGAAAACACTTCCAAGCTCCTCTTTCCAACCCTGGCTCAGATATTTGCTACTGTGCACAGAAAGACTCTCTGAATGTCTGAGGCCACCAGGATCCCAGCCAGAGAGTGAGCTCACAGACGGCTGCTTCAGTCGTCAAACTATTTTCCACTTCCACTAATGTGCTCACATATCTGTGCCCACATTGTACCCAGTCTTTAAGGATCACCAATAATGATGGAGGCAAATGCAAAACTGTCAGATTTATTCATGGAAACTGTGTAACAAAACATGACATTCTAAACCTCAGTGGCCTGCTCCAGCATTCTCTGGAAAATAAGCAACAGATTTTCAGAGGGTTAGCTAGATCCAAAATAATTTTCACTTTCTTAAAGCAAATTCTTTCATAATTTTACTGTAATGAAATACTAAAAGGTTCCTTGGGTCTCTTTGGAAAGAAGAAAGGCATCTGACTACTAATTTATTTGTAGTTTTCAGGCTCAGGTGTCTTGATTTCTTCCTGCCTTTCTTGACAGGGATGAGAGCTTGCAAGTCACCACAGAACTGTCCTAGAAAACCCATTTTCAGTGAGCAGAGACTCTTGCTCCAAGTGGGGACCATTGCCACAGGCTCCTGCTCTTTTCCAGGACACACTATGGGTGGACGTGGGGCATTTGGCTCAGCCAGATCCAGCTGGCCCTGGCCAGTGCTGCTTTTCCCAGCCTTACTCCAGGATCTGGGTTTGCTGGTACACCTGGGTCTGCCACCTCCAAATCTGTGAGCTGGTCCAACCCAGGGCAGGCAAACCACACAGCCTGCCAGCCCCACCAACAGTAGACACTGGAGGTAGTCATGCTGTTGCTGGCCTGGATCCTGTGGGTTTGGGTGGGATGCGAGGGTAGACAGGAGCCTGGGTCACCACTGGCTGGGTCATGCTTCAGACCTGAAGGCCCACCCACCTCTCCTTGTGCTGCCCTGTCCTGCCCACTAGACTCAACTCCCTTGGAAAGTGACTTAAAACTTGACCACTTGGACTCTGGAAGTTTGGTCATCTTGATTTTGGCCTTCTACTCTCCCCAGCACCAATTTTACTCATTTCTGGTTCCTTCCCTTCTTCATAGCTCATTGCTATTCTAGCAGGCTTTCGGGCCTTTACTACCTTCATTAGGGAGACCCCTAAAAAAGAATTATTTAGAAAAAAAATACATATGAAAGCATTTAGAATATAGTACCTGGTGCAAACCAGGTGCTAAATGTAGGTGGAATTTGAAACGTTAGTGGACATGTGATGACTTGTCAACTGCTCTGATTTTGTTAAGAAGAAAAATATATTTTCCCTACTAATTATGTTACTTAAGAAAAAGGATTCAAAGAGACAATAAATGACTGTGGAAGCCATAAAATTTGGTTAATGTGCATTTTTTCCATAAAAATCTGTGGGGTCATTTCATCACCTTAGACCAAGGGCAGCAGAGAATGTCAACTTATGAATTCACTATTAATAGGTTACACCTGCTTTATCCATTCTCCCTAGTCAGCAGTCTTCAGAGCCCAGAAGCCCCTTTTGCAGATGTTGCCCAAACCACTGGGTCAGAAAGCATGTGCTTGGGTAGCTTTTACGTTGTGTCAGATCTGAATGATGCCATGAGTTCTGGGGGTGAATACATTTCTGCTAGGCTCAGTGGAGAGTTCTACCCCAGTAATCCTCTGTAATAGCACAGGGAGGGGCATTTCTTCTAAGTTCAATTTGAGATACAGATAAGGGTACCTTATGCTGACTCACTGAGCACCTGCTCTCACAGAAAGCCTCCTCAGTAGGAGCTTGTACCCGGCTCTGGAGGGACAAAATGATGCCCCCTCTTCATAAGCTGCACGTAGTGAAGCTGACAAATGTCTGTGTGGAGAGGGGGAAGGGGAGAGGTAGCCTGGGGACACCACTAACAATGTTCATTTGGAGGTTGAAAAAACCCCTCTCAGCTAAAGTGGAAAATCTGTTTTAGGGGAATGGTGAAGGAAGAATAATTTTCAAATGTTCTATTTCTTGGGCTGCAGTGGGCACTGCTCTGGGAATAGGCCTACTTTTCCCCCTCAGTCAGGATTTCCTAATAGAGATCTTGCCTGGTACTCTCAGCAAGATCTCCTGGTGACCCACAGCCCATAAACAGAGACTTCCTCAGTGAGACTCCTTGATCTAGAAAGCTGTCTCAGAGCATGGGGTAGGAGGAGGGAGCCTGCAGACAAGCAAATGACAATAACGATGAGGATGGTTACTGAGTTCTTAACATGTGCCAGGCTCTGTGTTAAGAGCTTCATCTACACACTCTCTTGGAGTCATCATTTTACAGAAGAGGAAAGTGAGGCTCAGAAAGGTGAAATTCTTTGTCCAAGACCACACAGTAAGTGCATGGCAGACCTGAGGCTTGGCACCGCCTGTCCCTTCCTTCTCCTAGCTCCACAGGACGGCAGCTTTACACCAAAATTAGGGTTAGAAATCCATGAATATGTGAAGCCTGGTTGAGTGATTCAGAAACCTTGTGCTCTGGGCCTTAAACCAGTCCCCTTAGCTCATCAACCAACAAAGCTCCAAGGAAAGCATTATTACTCCCATCATCCAGTTGGGGAAACTGAGACTCAGGCGGAGTGACCTTCCCAAGGTCTCCTGGCCAGTACTTGGAGGAACCATGATTTGAATCCAGATCTTGCTGGCTCCAAATCATGCTCTTTCAACCTCCCAGCCATGGCTGGGCAGACTCTAGGGACCCAGCCTTTCAGCAGTGAACCTCTTTTACTGTGTTTCTTGCTGGGAGCTGTGTCCTCTAGTCCCTGCCCTTTGTGACCTTCAGTCCAGTCCTTGAGAGCCTGGTACCATGGCTGAGTCTTAGCCCTGGCCTTGGAGGAGACAGATATCCTTCTGGGGACTGGAAACATCTCTGGGACAGAACAGAACTTGGTTCCAAGTGAATTACAAAGAGCTTAGGCAGAAAAATAGTCTGATTTATAGCCCACCAAACCTCACCACAACTGGCTCACAGGTCCTAGCTCAGCCATGTCACTAGGCTGAGGCCTCCCAAGTCAAAAGCTTTCTTCAGCAAAAGGCATCTACCCTGGTGTCAGCACCATCCCAACATGGACCTCAGAAAACAGCCCTCCTGAGCTTTCTCAGCTCTGACATTTGAAGACAATAAAACACTAGTGCTCACCTACAGATGGGCCAGGTTTAGAACTGGGAGGGCAGCTGACCTCTGGAGCCTCAGCAGCTGCTCCAGGGATTACACGGTCCTCTGGAGGACAGGCTGTCCCATTAGTGCCATTTAGGGTGAAAGCTTTGGAGCCAGGCAGTCTGGGTGGAGGGCCAACTCTGCCACTGACTTATTCTCAATGGCTTCTAATCCTCAGTTTTAGCCTCTGTGAGTGGGGGCAGCAGATGGTAATAGCAATGCCTCCCTTATGCAGGGTGAAGATGGAATGAGGCAAAGTATGTGTATCACTCAGTACATGTCCTAGTTTGCTAATGCTGGAGAATGCAAAACACCAGAGATGGATAGGCTTTTATAAAACGGGGGTTTATTTCACTACGCAGTTACAGTCTTAAGGCCACAAAGCATCCAAGGTAACACATCAGCAATCGGGTACCCTCACCGGAGGATGGCCAATGACGTCCAGAAAACCTCTGCTAGCTAGGAAGGCAGCCGGCGTCTGCTCCAAAGCTCCGGCCTCAAAACAGCTTTCTCCCAGGATGTTCCTCTCTAGCAAGCTTGCTTCTCTTCAAAACATCACTCCCAGCTGCACTCTCTTTCTTCCCCCCAAGTCAGCTCATTTATATAGCTCCACCGATCAAGGCCCACCCCGAATGGGTGGGGCCACGCCTCCATGGGAACATCTCATCAAAATTATCACCGACAGCTGATAATCCAACCAGCACCCAAGGGTCTGCCCCACACAAGACCACAAAGATAATGGCATTTGGGGGACACAATACATTCAAACTGGCACAGTACAAAATCAGTACTCAAGTTAGGTTAGGGTGATGGTGATGGTATTAGTAGGAAAACTGTCTCTGGCAGGCCCAGTATACAGAGAAACAAGGACCTCGGTTCCATCTTCCATTTCCACTCCTTCCCACCCTCACCTCCCTCTTCCAACCCCCCATTATCCTGTTACTTCCACAGCCATGGTTGAACAAAGATCTGAGAGACTTCGGAACAACTTATTCCCTGCCCATGCCTCCTCTTTGAGCCTCCACCACAACCAGAGCTGTAATGGGTTCTCTTGTTTGGAGAAGGGGGAATCCCAGTGGCCTGGGGAACCCTTTCTATTCTTTAGGGCAGCACATGGAGTAGGAACACCCAAATTGGAACATGCACTCCTCTGGGTGACCCTAGGTAAGTAAACTCATGAGGTGTCTGGGAACCTCATCTCCTTATTTTCTCCTACCTCATACATCCATTCTAAGCATTAAATAAGATAATATAGGTAAACTGACACAGTGCCTGACACACAACAGGTGTATTCATTTGTCTGTTCATTTGCTCATTCATTAATTCAGTCATGTATTCATTTGTTCATCTGCCAAATAGTTGCTAACCATCATCTCTGCCAGGCACTGGGATAGGCTCTGGGTTTACTAACAGTGAGAAAAACCAGATGTGTTTCCTGTTTGTCTTCATGGATCAAGCATTCAAGAAATGCTTGTGTACTTCATGTCATCGATGTGGGGGGACCCCACATCCAGCAGGGAGCTGGCTACTCCTTGGATATGCAGGGAGATTCCCAAGTTGGCAGTTTACAGTTGGGGAGTCCTGCTGCACTTGGGGAGTGGCAGCCTGGGAAAGCTGCATATTTTCTGGGCAAACATAACTTCCCATACAGTAAACCTACAAGCGCCTCTGACAATTTGCACTTTACTGCTAAGACACATGTGCTCAAGAAATTTTATATCATTAGTGATATAGTTCCTGGTTTGTATGAAGGGACTCAAGTTTCTGTACCTTCTGAGGAGGAATTTGGGGCAGCAGATAGGTTACAGGCTTTGCTGTTAGCAGTTCTATGGGACTTGGGCAAATAATTTAATTTACCTGAGACTCAATTTCCATTTTTGCAAGATAAGCATAATTCCTACTCTGCAAGGCTATTTTGAGAATCAGAGCTATCGCATGAAAGCCTTTAATACAGCACTTGGCACAGTAATAATGGTAGTTATACACTAACAACAATAACTAACATCTAAGAGCATATGCGCCAAGCATTGTGCTAAGTGCTTTTCAGGCATTAGTTCATCATTTTATTCAATAAGCATTTGTCGAGGGCCTACCATATGCTAAGTGCAAGGAATACCGCAGGGAAAAAGACCAGTGCAGCCTCTACTTTTGTGGAGCTTACCACCTAGTGGAGGGATCAGATATTAAACAAATAATTGCACTAATAATTATTTAATTAAAACTGTAATTATAAGAACAACAAAGGAGAAGTAAAGTCCCACATTTGAATAAATGCCGTTCCATGCATTTTCTAGTTAAAGAAACTAAGGGGCAGAGAGGTGAAGCCATGATTGGTACGTGGCAGAGCTAGGCCCTAAATCTCACTAAAGAGTAACTATTATGACTATAATAACATCAACAGTTCAAGATGATCTTAGAAAGCCCCATCTCCTGTGGCTCCATCTTTAGTCTGAGAGGTGCTGCTCACCACAAAGGCAGAACCAGAAGACGGCCTAAGTGCAAAATAGACTTGTTATCCCTACATGCACCATTGTACCTTAAAGTCCTCCTCAGCCAGACTCAGAAGTCTGGAAGCTTGGTCCCATGGGGTCACTTAACCCCAAGAATAAGGCATCAGGAGGAGGATCTCCCAGGGCTGTCAATATCCGATAAATGAGTTTCAGAAAAGTAACTACTCCTTTTTTGAAAATGAAGGGCAGCAGGTATCACCAGTAGGTGACAACCCAACTGGGCTGCCTCATAGACACCCCAAGTGTAAAGATGCAGGTTGCCACAGGGATAGGTGAGCAGGGGTGCCTACCTGGCTCTGCCACTGAGCAGCTCTGTGGCCTCTGGGAAGAGACTCTTGAGCTGACCCTCGGATTCTTTGTCTGTAAAATGGGGAGAAGCAGAGTACTTCCCTGAGGCTGCACTGAGATAATAGACAGAGCACTTTACTCAGAGCCAGGCACAGAGTGGCTGCCCTTATGTAGACTCTGAAGGTCAAGCTGCAATTTCCTCCATAAAAGTAGATTTTCAATAATGAAAAAGGGCCCTGCCTCAATCAAGATGGCAGATTGAAACACTTCAAGGCTCCATCTCTCCACGACGTTTTGAACAACCAGGAAGAACGGGCAGAGACATCTTTCTCAAATCTTTAGAAAACAGTTACAAATGCCAGTACTACTGTATTTTCAGTTTGTAATTCTACTTTTTACTTCTCACAGGATCTAAAAGGCAAATGCATAATATGTAATGCTAGACCAATGGTTTGGGACTAATAACGTACAAACATGTAATTTGTGACAAGAACTACATAAAGGTGGGGAGATGGAGGGGTATAGGAACATAATTTGTGTATACTATTGAAGTTAAGTTGGTATCAAAGCAAATGAGATTGTTACAGATTTAGGATGTAACTACAAAGAAAATATTGAAGAATATGCATGTTCAGAGAGACAGAAATTAGAATACAGGTTGCCAGGCACAGGTGTCAGGGGGAATTGGGAGTTAATGTAAAATGGGTGTAGCATTTCTGCTGGGGAGATGGGACTGTTTTGGTAATGGAAGGGGGTGAGGGTCCTGCAATATTGTGAATGTGATTAATCCCACTGAATGGTAGGCTTGGGAGTGGCTGAGATAGGAGGTCTATGTTGTACAAATGTTTTCCAAAATTAAAAAAAAAAAAAAAGAAAGAGCAACTAAAGAGACAATGACAATTAAAGGCAATACCCGACCCTGGATGGGATCTAGCAAGGGAGGAAAACAGGTTTAAAGGGACTTTATTGGGACATATGAAAAAATTGGAATATACACTGTAAGCTTTTATCAATGTTGATTTTTTTTAACTTGCTGCACTTAAGGTGGTTTCATAAGTAATATCATGTTCTTAGGAGATGTACATGGCAGTATTAAGTATTCAAAGAGCACGATGTATACAACCTACACTCAAGTGTTCAGAAAATGGATTGATAAATAGACCTACAGACAGACACACATATAGAAAGACAGATGGATAGGTAGATAGAATGATATGGCAAATGTTGCAAAATGTTAAAATTGGTGGATCTGAGTATGGGGGTGGGGTGGGAGAGTTATATTGGAGTTCTCTGTATAGGGTTTGTATTATTTTGCAACTATCCTGCAAGTCTGAAAGTATTTCAAAATAGAAATAGAAACCACCTGGAGTGTGGGGTCCCAGCTCTATTTCTTAACTTGCTTTATTTACTGTAATTTTCTTTAACCACTCATTTACATATCATTTTCACTATTTTTGCTATTAAAGCACCTACATTAATTTTTACCTAAGTTTTTTGAGCGAAATCATAGATTTGATGTGATAGCCATATTGAGAAATATTTAGCTATTAAGTAAGAGAGGTTATCTATATGACATCTAAAATCATGAGGGCCACAAGTAGTACATAAATACACTCTGGGAAACTCAGATTTCATGTATTTCTGGGCTAACTGCCCATGAGGGCTGCCAGCACAGGGCTGCTGCTGGGGCAAGGTCCCAGGAGCTGGGTCTGGGTTGGGGAGCATGCAGTGGTTACCCCAGGGTTCCAAAGCATTGTTTGGGGTTGGGGGGGGCAGTAAGTTGAGGGCCAAAGCTGGAGAGGCAGTGTTGGCTGTCAAGCTTGAGGGATAGTCTTTCAGCCCACACAGCCATGGGAGCACAGGGCACAGAGGAGAGAAGGAGGTGGCAAGGAGGAAATGAGGCAGAAGGTCCAGGGCTTTGGCCACCACCAACTTCAGGACAGAGGTCCCAGGAAGGGTCTGGGGCTGGCAGCCCCAATCCCCCCTTCACTGCTCAGGTACCCAAGAGGTGGGGTGTGGCAAGAACAATCGGGCTTGCCTTCAAACTTCCTTCAGACGTTCTCTGACCCAGAGTTCTGCCCCTACTTGGAGACCTCTGCCTTGGTAATTATGGGATGCTTAGAAAGAAGGGGTTGTTTTGATGGGGACTCTTTCATCTCTGATTTAAATTATATATCATATGCTAACGATAACTCTGATGTCTTCTAGAATTCAAATGAGACATAAACACACTCCCAGAAGCAGAGTCTGCGTTCATTTCTTGGTCACTGACCAAATAAGAGGTGTCACCAAAGCTATTCATAGTTTAAACATATTTCAACTGCCTTCTTCTTAAAATCTACTGAGGTAGTTCCCACACAAAAAAGAAAAAATATCCAACCCAAACAATCATTCATTCATTAAGACTTCATGTCAGCACATCAACTGAATCATGGCATCAGGGCTATGAAGAAAAGCATAAGAGTACATACAGAGAAACAGAATGGACAGATAAATGAAAATAAAGCTACCATTTAAAATCAATTATATCATTAAATTTAAAATAAAGTCAATGAGCTTATGTTCTGCCTACACTGTTGGTATCAAAATGTTTCCTTCCTCTAGGAAACAATGATGGTAGTTTCTTTCTTCTGTACTAGCCATTAAAAAAAGCTGGCAGCCTTGTGAGACTCTTCACACTTTCTTTTTGAAGTTTCATTTGCCCATGAACTCTGAAGTCTGGGGCCCACTGGTCTGAGATCACACTTGATTCTCTGGCAGTCCACCACACCGTTGACTGGCATGCAGCATGCCAGGTCTGGAAACCCCCAAGCATGGCTTCTGGGCATCGAAGGCGAGATGGCTAGGAAAGGAGGGAGCTTTGTGTTGCTGCAGGTTGGAAGATCACTTTCAAGGTGTTAAACGTTCTTTAAAAGTTAAAAAATATTTGAAGGTCGAGTAAATAGGAATTTTAGTTTGGCACGTAAATCTAAAGCTTGAGTTCACCTATTCCCTTTTTTCTGTCAAAGTTCATATAGTACTTCAGTGCTGATCTCCTGAACCCCAATCTCGCTAGCACCCTACCACTCTGGCACCTCTCCTTCACCAGGTCTGGCCAGCAAAGCCCCATCTCTGCCTCAATTCCAGGAGACTTCTTTTCAGCTTCTACACAGGTTGCCAAGTGTTACTTGAGGGAAGTCACACAACGTTGCAGAACCCCTGATTTCCAACGTCAGCTGGGCTGTCAGCCCACTCCTCAGTTCTATCCCTCCTGGGTCTTTCTCCCCTTCCACGCTGGCCCCTGTCAGTTGTCACTTCCTGTGGATACCCTGCCTCCTAAAGGAATGACCCTGCTCCTTTATCTGTCTACACTCCTCCTCCACCCTCCTTTCCCTCCAGGACCCACCACTGGAACAAGGCCATCCCCTTCCTATACCACTGATATCCTGCAGCCCCCACCCCCCAAGTCCTATCAATTTTTAAAAAAGATTTTTAAAAAGTCCTTTACTGATTAAAAAGAAAATTTATGTTCATTCTAGAGAACACAAAAACATATAATGAAAAAATAACTGTAATCCCATTACTATGAAATAACTACTCTCAGAATTTAGGTGTGTCCTTCATATAAACAGATACATCTAACTATATGAGCCAACCACATGACACCAGTTGGTTCAGGTAGAATGTTCTGTGTGTTAAACGCCCAAGGGATTCATTCCTCTGTGGAAGTGGAAAGGGTCCCAGCCTGGGGAGGCACTGAAGCATTGTCTTAAGTGCTGGATGCTCCCAGATGCCTTCAGTGAGGGCCCGAGGATGTGGACAGGAGCCGTCCAGGATATTTTTGCCTAGGCCCTTCCTGACTGCACAATAATCAGAGCTATCACTTTACACAAGTGCCTGGGCTTGGGAATGGACAGCCGCAGCCTGCATATCTGACTCCATCAGTCAGTCACTAACCCCGCTTCACTGCCTTTCCTGGCACCCCGAAGCCAACCACTAAGGCAGGAGGGAAAGCAGGAAAAGGAAAAAGGACAGGCCTCTTTGGTTGCAGAATAGGAGCTGGCAGTGACAAGGGCGCCAACTCTCCCTTCTCTTTTCTTCCTAAAGACTCATGGTCATAATAATGCAACAATTATAAATATAAAAGTGAACATGTGCCAAGCATTGCGGACAAGCAATTAGTATGTGCGGTCTTGGTGTTCTGCAAAGTGTGGAACACACTCCACTGAGAGGATCGTGGATGGTACAGGGATGGATCTTCATATCTCTTTTAGTGTACTAGAAAAACTAGAGTCCACCAAACCCTTAACAGCAGAGATACGAATAAAATAGATTTCAGAGAAAAGCTGTAGAAATAGTCAAGAAGGTTACATCCAAAGTTTGGGAAAACACCATACTGTCTTACTGAATACTCACAGCATCTACATGAGGGAAAAATGTCACCATCTCTATTCTCCATAGGAGACTGAGGTACAGGGAGGTTACATCACACCCTGAAGAGTGGTGCTAGGATTAGAATTAGTGCCTATCTGATGCCAGAGCTCGGGCATTTACTTGTCCATGGTCCCTGCTGAAGGAAGTTCTGCTTCTCCTCCCCTTTGCCTTTGCTCTATCAACCCACTGACTCCCACCCCCCACCCCACCTGCTGCTCACACATGGCCCAGAGCAGATTCTCTGACCTCTGCCCCTCAGAAGGGTCCTGCCGCTGGCTATGTGAATTTGAGATCAGTCTACCCTACCCCCAAGTCTCTATTACCAATCCTGTTCACGAGGACATCTCTGGCCAGCACAGCCAGGCACAAGGAGGGTTGAGTTCAGGAGTGTTTATGCAACTGCCGAATAGAGTGTTCCCCTTCCTGAGATGGATGGCATGGGGGGATCCACTAAGGCTATAGCAGCCACAACTTCCTGAGGCCTCACTAGTCAGGGTGATCTGGGGAGGGCAGGTCTGGCGATTTTCTCTAGACACAGTCGTGCCCACAGCTTCCTGAGGATGGGGATATAGGGTAATTTGTCAATTCTTGCCTTGCCAAGCCTGCTGTGTGTCAGCACAGGACAGTATGACCCACCTTCTGGCCAAACCTTTCCCTGAGGCAGAGCAAGCCCAGGCAACACACTGCTGGCCCTGAGGTCTGGATTCATCTCTCAAGGAAGGATCATCTTCCATTTCTTGTAAGCAGAGAGCCGAGGTACAGGGGCCAAACCATGGGAGCAAATTACAAGTAGAAGGCAGAGGGATCCTCTGGGATCCGGTAAACTTCAAACTAGGGATCCTCATCTTTGCCAGGACCAGAACAAGAACATGAAGAATTCAGATTAGGTTTGGGCTAAAACTTATGGCCAATGAAAGTACTACCTACCCACCAGTAACCATGACCCTATTAACAATAAACTAATAAATATAACTACCATTAGCTGAGTACCTGGTGGATGTCAGTCCATTAGACTGTCCATGCATTAGTGATCTCCATGGAATCTTCTCACAACCCTCTACAATAGGTACCATTATTACACCTGCTTCACAGGGGCATTAAGATGTTGAGACATCTCAGGTCACACAGCTAGGGATGGGCATGTAGAGATACAGACCCAGGGCTTTTTGTCCTTCACTGATTGCCATGGGACACTACAGCTCTGCAGGCCTGACACTTGGCTCGAAGGGCTCTTTCTTTCCAGGGGTTTCTTCTGTAATCAGAGCATGTGCAGTAACTTGTAAGCTTGTCCAACGCTAAGTCCATGGAGCAGTGCTACACCCAGGACTGTCCTGGTTTACACCCAGTACATGGCACTGTGATTACTAGTGCTTATTCTGCTGTTCTCTTCTGGACACCCAACTCCCTGGGCATACTCCTCACGTTCACTGGTGGCCTGAATAGGGCTGACAGTGCTCCAAAGCACTTACTGAGCTGAGTAGGATTCAGAGTTCTGGTTCTTGTTCCAGCTCTTTGCCTTACGAACAATGCAACCATGGACAAATTGCTTCCCTTCCCCGTGGCTCACTTTTCTTATCAGTAAATGAGGGGGTTGGTACTTCCAGCTCTAACATTCAAGAACCTTTTCATTCTAAGATCAGTGTTACACCATACCATAAAGGATAAGTCTATGGAAATGAGCCCACATACTCTGCTCCAGCTGCCCCCACTGCCTGAGGAAGGCCTACTGTTTCTTCAGGTTGTGGCTTGCATAGCACTGCCCCCCTGACTGGATTAGCACTCCCACTTGCAATTCCCATGGCATCCCAGGCTTCTCCTTTGCACACTTTGTAATTACAAGGATTTTAGTGGTTTCCACTCTCAAAGGAGCTGCCTGTATGTTCAGGCTGCATAACTCCCTGAACCCTTAGACTGGCTCCATTTCCAGATAAGGGATCCAGGATTCAAAGAAATCAAACAATTTGCCCAAGTAAGTGGCAGAGTGGGGTTCAATGTCACATTTGCCTTATTCCAGCCTCTATGTGCTGCTTCCTCAACACCTGCCACCACTAGGCTGTGTGCTCCACTTCTGTCCTGTTCATAGCCATCTCCCCAGTGCCCAATACATTACCTAGTATATTGCAGCCTCAGTAAATATTTATTAAAAGAAAGAATGAAAAAATAAAAGTATATGTAAGAACCCTTTTAATTGCAAATGACCGAAACCCACTTGGAACCAGCTTAAGCCAAACAGGGAAAGGACTGCAGGAATCCTAGAGTGCATCGCAGGACCAGAGGCTGCCCTGCAAAAACCAGGACAGCCCCAGGGACTGCGGTGGTTGGAACGCGAGGCTTTCTGCCTGACAACTCTGTCTCTGCACCCCTGCTTGCTGCCTTTGTCAGGGTCGGCCTCATGTCTCATTCACTCAGACTTTTCATGTGGCAAAAGATAGTGCCACTGGTAGCTCTGCTGTCATATCCCACAGCTCTATAACCAAAGAAGACAAGCTGTCTCCCACTTGGTCCGGTGCGGACCACCAGTCTGTGGCCAGCAGACGGCATACAGTGATTGGATCACGTGGGTCAGGGGGCCTCCTCCATGGGTAGGTGGAAGATGAATGCTGTGCAAACGAAGAGACCAGCCATCCCATGAGGTAACCTTATCACACAGGCAACTAACTTAATTGTTAGTAATTACAGGGTAATTAAAAATATAACCCCCTTTCAAAGTTGAGGTAAAAATCCCCCCAACCACTCCTGCCACCATTCGTTTTCACAACCAACTGCTACGGTTACCATGGAAACAACACTGTGGCATCTGTAAGTTTCAATCCTAAAGTCCTGATTCTTCCCTTCCAGGAGAGTGATCGAGACAGAAGCCCCGCCGTGGTGAGAGCCCAGGGGCAGTGCTGACACCCACTGACTCCAGCTGTCGAAAAGAGCTTGGGTTTAAACTAAGGCAAACCTGAATCCAAACCTTGATTCTTAATCACAAGGAATTTCATCCTTCTGAGCTTCTGGCATCTCACCTGTAAAAACAGGCACAAGCACACCTTCCTTTGTGGTGGGTCCTGTAATCACAATAATGAGATGATGGGGGTAATAAGGGGGAAAGTTCACATTTGTGGAACACTTCCTGGGTGCAGGGACTGAGCTAAGCATTTTATATCCATCATCTCACTGTATCCTGACAACACTTTCATGAAGGAACTATTTCGATCCCTGTCCCACAAATGAAGACAATGAGGCTCAGAGAGGTTGAACATCTCCCTCAAGACATACCCCTTGTATGCAGCAAGCTGGGATTTCTGGACACTTAGACCAGGCCTTTAACCCCACCCCTGCACCTTTTCTGCCTGAGTGGTGGAGAAGGAGACATGTAAAAGGACCTAGCAGAGAGCCTGAAAGAGGGTCGCTATTCAATATGTTCAGAGGCTTTCCAGCTCCTGCTTTCTTCTTTCTTCTCCTCTCCTACATCACCAAATCATCTCCAGTGCCACTGACTTCCCTATCCAGCAGTACTAGTAAGTCTAATTCATCTAAATACACCACTTTTGGCCTCAGACACCCAGACCTGAGTTTCTGTCATACCTCACCCCCAGTGAGTAGAGGCTCCTGGGCAATCCCAGGCTTTTCCAGGCATCTGTGGAAAGCTAAGGTAGCAGGCCATTGACTTGCATCCTCAGGTCACTGGATGAAAACACTGCTAGAGGGGGTCCAAACATGAAATGTTTACCTCCTGAACTGTGCTGTGTTGATTCCTCTTTCCAACTCTGGGCAGCAGGTCCTTAAATGAAATCTGGGCCAGGTTCTGTTAACTTTGTCAACACTGTCCATTATTAGCAAAGTCTCATGTTGGGATTTAAGACTTGGTTCTGTTTATCTGAAAACTTAACTCAAACTCAATTCTAAGCTCATTGCTGTTCTTCCTTCCTTTCTGTGCTCCCACCTCCCACAGCTATATATGGCTGTGGAGGCTTAGAGGAGCATTCTTTTTACCAAGACCTCCTTCCTCTGTCTTTTGAACTTCCTTCCCTAACTCCTTTCAGGCTCTAGAAGACCCACGCCAGGGCCCATTCTTTCAAGGAGAAAGCGAGATCTATTCAAGCCTGTCAGCAGTGGGGAAGGCCCCTGGTCTGGTCTGATTCCCCCTAATGTGGGTGGTCTTTGTTGAGCTGGAGGTCTCCATGCAGGTGGTGATCCTAGGGACATGTTCAGCTTTGCCCTGGCCCCTCATGGCTGAAGGGCAGCCAATCTCCTCCCCCACTGCCCCTGCTGCAAGAGGCACATGTCCCTGACCCTCCTCTATGCTGGGTGTCCCACTGCAGGGTGTGGGGGGTACCAGGGTAGCCCACAGCTCTTGTCCGTCAACTAGTCCTGTGCTCCTTCAAGTGGAGCACAGGAACTTCTGGGGTCATTTTTGATGTCCTGTGACAGCCACAGAGAACTGGAAAAGGAGAGTGGAACCTGCCTCTTCCCAGATACCCAAGTCCTTTCCAGTCCTGGCAACTCCACAGACTTCTACCTTCAGAAATCTCTACACCTGAAACAGCCACCAATGTCTATGTTCAGTATGACCCAAACTTTAGGAGCTACACATCCATCACTCTCCTTTTCTTCCAGAGGGGGAGAGGGGCTGAAAAGAACACTACTCCTCTACTCTCAGGCTCCTGAGGACTCTCCCATGCTCCGTGGTGGGCAAGGGTTCTGAAGCTTAACACATTCCCAGTCCCTCTCCTGCAGGAGGCACCCAGTCTTCTCTGGGAACCTCCTCACTTGGATGTGGGGAGGAGACAGCACCTATCTCATCTCAGAACTAGGCTTGTTGCAAGTCCAGGACCTTCTATCTTTCAACAGTGTTTGTCTTAGATGGGTAGGAGTGGGGGCAGGAAGGAGTTGGGCATGATGGGGCAGGGAATATCACCCGTGCTTTGTTTTGACATATAGTTACTCTAGGCTGTTTAGAAGCTCTGGTTAGTTATGAGTTGATTTACAATAAATGGGTAAGACATTTATTTTTACTTAATACATGCAGCATGCTTCATGAGACTATATAAAACAGTAAAGAAATGAAGATCAGAGTCAGTTCTGGGAGGAAGACCTCACACTAAGTGACCCTGGGCAAGACTTTTGACTTTCCTAATTCTCGATTTCCTCATCTACACAATAGGAATTAGAATCACTGTACCCATGTCAAGGAGTCAGGGGCAGGAAGGAATGAGTTAACAAAGAGCACCTGATTGTACGTGGCACAGAATAACCGAAAACTTCAGAATAGGACATGGCTGCCATTATTTTTATAGGAGTTTTCAAAACACAGAGTCAGTAAGAGGCAACTGAAGGGGGTCTTGGATAGGAAAAAGAATGCAGGCCATGGGCTCAGAGCAACCTCAAGGCTGCTTCCAGCCCTGGCAGAGAAGTCTAGCACAGTGCCAGGCACATGGTGGCTGTATTTGTTGAGTGGGTGGTGTTCTCTTAATTTCCAGAATCTAAAGATCTGCTACTTATTAATGAGGTATTTTGAATACATCTTTAAATTGCATTCAGTCCAGCAACCAAAAGCGCAGTGGGTCTTTAAAAAAAATAAAAAGAGGAGAGACCCCTCTGGGGAGGAGTATGAGGGGTGGGAGCCCGCTGCTGTCTAACCGAGCTAGATGGCCAGCCGTGAATACTTGCTTTCTTAAGTGAAGCTCCTCTCTGTGTGTGCTGAATCACAGCATTCACGGGGGGAGGGGGAGCGAGGATAAGAGCATTTACTAAGAGGATACCAGGCATGAGCGGGCGCAGCCCGGGGGCAGGGCGGTGGGGAGACCTGGCGGGGCCAAAACTCAAACAGGAAGGGTACACAAACAGGTCTGGCTGTCCCTCCAATCCCCACAGTGGGTACTGGGGGGCCCCCAGATGAACAATCTGACCACAGACCTCGGCGGGGGAGAAACCAGGACCAAAACAGGCTGAGCGTCTGGGGCGTCAGCTGGGATTTGCCCCTTCCAGCAAGTCACGGCTCAAGCGTTCTGTTTACCAAATGCTTCTGCACACATAGAAACAAGGGTAGTCTGAGTTCCGTATTAAAGGGGACAGGGAAAGTGGCCCCAGGTGGATTTTGAGGTGTTAGAAGCTTCTCTGACAAAGCCAGGGAGGAGGGCCAAGGCCCGGGGCTACCCAGAGGGTGACTGGAAGAAAGAAAGGTGATGCGGGCCTGGCAGTGGGCAGCAGGGCGGGTCCACCCCACCAGTTTTGGCTCCAGCCTGGCAGGTAGCGGAAGGGGGTGACGTCTGCAGGCAAAGGCAACCCTGCATAGGGAGACACCACCTCCACACACTCTTGGGCTCGTGAGAGTAATCAAAACCAGCTGGCTCCAACTTGGAGCTAAAGACTGAGCTGCTCTTCCCAGGGCTTCCAAGGAAGAGGGGGTTTCCAATGGCAGAAGCCTGACGGTTCTCTCCCCTGGGGTAGTGCCACCAAGGGTGAGGTTCAGGGAGAAAAGCAACCCCCCCGGCGCCCCCCCCAGGGCTGTGCCTTCTTCTCCATGTCCTCCTCTTCCTCCTCATGGGGCTGCTTCCCTGCCCCTCTGCAGAAGTGGAATGGGATAAAGTCAGTGCTTTCCATGGACCAGCAATGCAGTTATGCCACTGCATTACATCCTTAACAGTCATATGAACTCGAGGAGGTTGGTGCCTTTTTATTCCCATTTTATAGATAAGGACACTGAGGCACAGAGAAGTGACTGAACTACTCAAGGTCACATAGCTAGTAAGTGGTGGAGTCCACACTCTTCACCAGTACACTAGACTCGCTGGTACTATAATGGTGATGATGATGAAAAAATAAAGCACTTACTATGTGGCAGGCACTCTGGATACCTTGTATTATTTAATTCTCATGACAACACTATGAAATATAGGTATTATTTATGGGCGAAATAAAAGCACAAAGTGTTAAGTTACATATTCAAGTCAATTCAGTTAGGAAGGACAGGCACACTGCATCCCTCTGACTCTAGTACCTGCCCACTGGGCACCAGGCCTTTCACTTACCCGTCTGTCAGCAATGTTGACTGAGTACCTACTGCTGTCTATTCCTTAAATTTGTATCCAGTAGTGATATAGCAGAGATTTCCTTGAGTGCCAGAAAACAAAAAATCCAATGCAGAAAAAACCTTTCACAATCTGCAAATTGGTCTGCTTTGACTTTGTGCTCTCCTCAATCAAGAAGATCAGCCTGAGGTGAAAGCGAAGGTCTCCCTCTGTCTTTTCTGAGCCTGTCTTGTCCTGGCTTGTGCTTGCTCATGGCCTTAGGTATTTCCCTGTTTACAGGAATTCAAATGTCCCCTCTATTCCCTATGAAATAGACTTTCTCCCTGTCCTGGATATTCTATTGTATGCCTTAAAGCAAATAATCCTTTGCCCCAGGCCACTTTGACTTAATGGTTTTTACATTGCTTGAGCTGTCTACAGGCTGCTTCTGCCTGCAGGGCAAGTTCTTGGAGGGGGAACCAGAGGCGTTTCCTGGTTCAGTTTTTCAGGCTGCCACGGAATGGATTGGTACCGCCATACCAGCATGTATTGGTACTGTCATATAAGCACCCTAGCATGAGCATAGAAATAACTCTGTTCCCTTCAGAACAGGGCCAGGACCCCACAATGAGAGCACACGCTGGCTAAATAACACTTTGGAGAATGGGTGGGGAACAAACCAGCAAGGTTGCCATAAGCGTCTACTATTTTTAAAAGCTGTGTTTTCTTGATTCAGCATTTTCCCAGTTACTGCAAACCCTGTTTTCCAGGGTTCTGAGGAAGATGGCTCTTTTTTGCTAGTTGTTCAAAGATTCTGTTGGGGAATGGCACCCTAGAGCATGTCACGCCATGCCACCATCTTGGTTGACTGGACTGGGTTCCCAACTACTCTTTTTTATAAATAAGTATATCCGATTTCTGACACTTCAGTTGGTAAGAAGCAACAAATCAGGAGAAGGATGAGGGGCTGGGAGGGGAAGGTAATTGCTGCCATGGAAGAAGAGCTAGAAAAGTAACAAGCACAGCTACCTGGGGATTGCAAGTCTGGAGTAAACAGTGCCCTCCACCTTGTCTGCAGTCAAGTTAGTCTATTCAAGACAACTGAGTCACCAAGGGGAGGTCATAGTGTTATTAGCTAAGGTTAAGTAGTCTAGAGTGCATGTGCAACTGTGTGTCTGTGTAAAAAGCATAACTAAAATGGATAAAAATATTAAAACATTAGGTGTTTAAAAAGATAATCTTGCAGCTTTCTAGCCAACTGGGTTATTTAAAATGATTTGGTCCTTTGGACCTGGGTAGCTGAGGTTTCTCCATCTATGGAAGCAACATTGGCCTATCATTTACTAATTGTGTGACCCTGCACCAGTCAATTAAGTTTTTTGTGTTTTTTAAATTTTTATTATGAAATAATTTCAAACATATAGAACAGTTGCAAATACAATACAAGCCCCATACAGAGAACTCCAACACCCTCCCACCCCCAGAAATCTGTATCTACCAATTTTACATTTTGCTACCTTTGCAGTACCTTTCTTTCTCCTTCCTTCTTTCCTTCCTCCCTCCCTCCCTCCCTCCCTTCCTTCCTCCTTCTTTCTTTCAACTATATCTATTATCTTTCTATCAATTATCTATCTACCCATTTATCATCTTCTGAACATTTGAGAGCAGGTTGCATATATCATATTCCTTGAACTCATAACACTTCCATCTACATTTCCTATGAACAAGGATATTCACTTATGTCATTAACATAACTGCAGCTAATTCAAGAAAATTAATATGGATATAAAGCTTAAATTCTATGTTCCAATTTTTCCTTATGCCCCCTTTGAGCTTTTCTCCTCCCCTCTTAGATCCACTCTAGTATCATATATTGCACTGATTGCCATTAACTCTTAATTCTTTCTTTTTAAATTAACTATATCAAAAAATTTTTTTGAAAGATATACAATAAAAAAACATTTCAAACAAACCATAACAAGGGAGTAAGAAAAAGACAACTAACCTAATATAACTACTTTACTTCCAACGTGTTCCTACTCTACCCCAAGAAAATAACCTAATATAGCAACATTTCTGTGAACTTGTTCCTACCATACTCATCAGAAATTAACAAACCATCGTCATTCCTGGGCATTCCCAGAACATTAAATTTACCCACGATAACTTATCTGTTCTTATTGGGTTATCATTCCCCCTTCGTTAATTGCTCTCTATCGCTAGTCCCCCTACATTCTACATTATAAACCATTTATTTTAAGAGTGTGTTGTTTAACCTCCTGGTGTTTGTGAATTTTCTAAGTCTCTGACGGTTATTGACTTCTAATTGTATTCCATTGTGGTCAGAGAATGTGCTTTGAATAATTTCAATTTTTTAAATTTATTGAGGCTTGTTTTATGTCCCAGCATATGGTCTATTCTGGAGAAAGTTCCGTGAGCACTAGAGAAGAATGTGTATCCTGGTGATTTGGGATGTGATGTTCTATATATGTCTCTTAAATCAAATTCATTTATCAGATTGTTTAGGTTTTCAGTTTCCTTATTGGTCTTCTGTTTGGTTGATCTATCTATAGGAGAGAGTGATGTGCTCAAGTCTCCCACTATTATTGTGGAAACATCCATTGCATCCTTTAGTTTTGCCAGTGTTTGTCTCATGTAGTTTGTGGCACCATGATTGGGTGTGTAAACATTTATGATTGTTGTTTCTTCTTGTTGAATTGCCCCTTTTATTAGTATGTAGTGGCCTTCTTTGTGTCTCATAACATCCTTGCATTTAAAGTCTATTTTATCTGAGATTAATATTGCTAGTCCTGCTTTCTTTTGGCTGTAGCTTGCATGAAATATTTTTTTCTATCCTTTCACTTTCAATTTCTTTGTGTCCCTGTGTTTAAGATGAGTCTCTTGTATGCAACATATTGATGGTTCATATTTTTTGATCCATATTTTTTGATCAAAGATATTGATTATATCTTTTAATTGGGGGAGTTTAATCCATTTACATTCAATGTTATTACTCTGAAGGCATTTTTTGAATCAGCCATTCTATCCTTTGGTTTATGTTTGTCAGATATATTTTTCCCCTCTCTCTCTTAATGTCCTTTATTGAATCAATATTGAATCTCTTTAGTACTGAACCTTTCTCCATATCTCTCTCTCCTTTCTTTGTTTCTCTGTTGGTAGGGCTCCCTTTAGTATCTCAAGTAGGGCAGGACTTTCATTAGCAAAATCTCTCAGCATTTGTGTCTGTGAAAAATTTAAACTCTCCCTCAAATCTGAAGGAGAGTTTTCCTGGATAAAGTATTCTTAGTTGGAAATTTTTCTCCCTCAGAATTTTAAATATGTCATACCACTGCCTTCTCACCTCCATGGTGGCCGCTGAGTAGTCACTACTTAGTCTTATGTTGTTTCCTTTGTAAGTGGTGAATTGCTTTTCTCTTGCTGCTTTCAGAACTTGCTCCTTCTCTTCCGTATTTGACAGTCTGATCAGAATATGTCTTGGAGTGGGTTTATTTGGATTTATTCTATTTGGAGTTTGCTGGGCATTTATGCTTTGTGTATTTATATTGGGTAGAAGGTTTGGGAAGTTTTCCCCAACAATTTCTTTGAATACTCTTTCTAGACCTTTACCCTTCTCTTCCCCTTCTGGGACACCAATGAGTCTAAAATTTGGACATTTTATTTTATCTATCATATCCCTGAGGTGTATTTCAATTTTTTCAATTTTTTTCCCCATTCTTTCTTTTATTCTTTCATTGTCCATTCTATGGTCCTCGAGGTCACTAATTAGTTGTTCAGCTTCCACTAGCCTTGTACTATGAGTATCCAGAATCTTTTTAATTTGGTCTACAGTTTCTTTTATTTCCATAAGATCATCTATTTTTTTTATTTACTCTTGCAATTTCTTCTTTATGCTCTTCTAGGGTCTTCTTCATGTCCTCTATATGCTGTTATGCTGTTCTTCATGTCCTTTATATCCTGTGCCATGTTCTTGTTGTTTGTCTTTAGTTCTTTGATTAACTGCTCCAAGTACTCTGTCTCCTCTGATCTTTTGATCTGGGCGTTTGGGTTTGGGTTTTCCATATCGTCTCATTTTATCATATGCTTTAAAATTTTCTGTTGTTTTTGGACTCTTGGCATTTGCTTTACTTGATAGGGTTCTTTTAGGATATGTAGGATTATTCAAAGACAAATCTCTAATTTGTCAGATCTACAGCTTGGTGGCATACACTTTATCTAACCAGCAGATGGCGTCCGCGATTCACCCATTCCCCTCAAGTCAGTTCTCCCCAATTTTGTCTTTGTGTTGTGTGGGGGTCTGTTTCTTGTGGGGTCCAATTGGTGCACCAAGTTTGGGTGTGTTATTGGTGCTGTCCGCCCTAAATGTGGGGCATGTATCTGAGAGGATAGGGAGGGAGGGCAGCTTTAATAATCAAATCTCCCAGGTGTTCCTGGAGATTTAAGGCTGTTGCAAGAGTCTAAACCTTCAGTTCAGTCTCACCACAGATTGTCTCTGCCACTGACCCACAAGCTCTTGGTATAGGCGTATGGTCCCTGGGATTTCCAAGTGGGTCCCTCTTCCAAGCTGTGCCCTTCTAGGGCCTCTGCTGAGGGAAGGCTATGTGTGCGCCGTCCCTCAAGGGAAGTTCTGGGCTGCCAGGCCAAGTAGGTGCATTCCCAGCCTGCTGTAAGGACAGCTGAATGGTGCGTGTCAATTTCCCCCTTTTCACACTGCTCTGCCTTCCCAGCTTCAGGACAATTAGCTGTGGGTGTGTGAAAGGCTACTGTCCACACCCGACACTGCGGCATGTGTGCATGCCTCTGGAAACACCTCGTCACACTGGGTTTCTTGGCGCAGCTCTGGGCTGTGGCCCCGGTGCTGGGCAGTAGCGTTCCCAGCCCGCCTGGAAGATGGCTGCAAGGGGCGTGGTTTTTTCCCCTTTTGGCTCACCTCTGCCTTCCTCGCTCCGAGACAATTAGCAGCGGGTGCGCAAAAGGCTATCTTCCATGCCAGATATTGAGGCATTTGCACAGCCTGTTCCTGCTGTGCTTCACCGTACAGTTCTTGCTGCCATATCTGCAGCCGCTTTTGGGTTTTTTTAAAAAAGGAACTAGTCCACCTCCAAATACCAACCCTTGGTTTCTCCACACTGCAGCGTGGCTGCCAGATATTCAGCAGCTTACTCACTCATTTCCGAACGCAGACTCCTGGTTTCACCAAGTGCGCAGTCCCTGTGGATTTAGCAGACCTTGTCCAGCTGGTGCATCACTGGAACTGGCATTCCAGGTCAGTTTCTGGCTTTTATCTAGTATTTTTCACGGAGGTGTTTTTTTGCCTTGTCTCTCCTAGCCGCCATTTTAGGTTCTCCTCAATTAAGTTTTAAAGCCTCGGTTTTCTCATCTGAATATTGGGGGATAATAAAAGAACCTACTCATCAGGTTGTTTTCAGGATCAATATGTATTTCAATAAATGTTACAAGTTGTTTTTGGAGGTACACACATGCATTGTCTTTCCATAAACCTGATTATACTATGTTAAAAGGATTCTTTTCTTTGGTTAAGCATACTTGGTACATGGACTGCAGACAAAGGAAGGGGCAGATAAGTACTTCTTTGACCAAGGACTGTTAGCAGTAAGGCTCTGTGGGAGTGTATGAAAACCAAAAAGTGAAAACTAAAGGAAGGCTGTCTGGGGAGATAAAAAATGACTGATGATCTTCCGAGGACCTATGTGTTGGAAAGCCAAGAAAATAGGGCTCCTAATTACTAAAGGAAAGGAGACAGCATTTATTGAGCACATTGCATTAGAGCATTTGCACTTAGGTTAATTCACTCACTCCTCCAAGCCATCCCAGGAAGTTGATATTAATAGCCCTAATTTTTAAATGAAGAAACTGTAAGAGAGAATAGGTAAATTTCACAAAGTCTCATAGTCAATAAGTGATAGAGGTGGAGTTCAAACCCTGACCTGGCTGACTCGCATTACACCACACAGCCATGGACCAGCAGGGAGGGAGCTGAGGAAAATCACCTGTCCTCACTCTCTTCCTGCCCTTTCATCTCCTGCCAGCACCTGTCACTGGCCAAAATCAACCTGAAGCCAGAAGGCAAGGGAGCCCATTGAGGCAATCCATACAAGTCAGCCAAAGAGTATCAAAGAGCAGATATGGGGCAGCAAAAGGAGAACATCTAGCACAGCAAGAAACCAGATCCCTGCCCTCCAGGGTTTCTGGTCTCAGAGCTGGGATTATTCCCACCCAGCCCGGGGAGGGTGAGAAGAAGGGCAGTTGGGTGGTCTAGAGGCTGACAGGGCTGAAACAAGTCTCCCAAACTGGCTGCTCTTACTCCCTGCAGGACCAGTGTGCGTGCTCACCCTATCTCAAACTACCAGCCAGAGAGCCCAGGGACAAAGGTCTGAGAGTCTTAAACCAGGAAAGATGCAGAAGCATTAAATGTGGATTTTCAAGGGCCACAGCTACAAAAATTCTTTCCTCTCCCTGACAGGCCTGCTGTAAAGTTCTTCCTTCCAACTTTGGGGCAGCAAAGCTAGGGGTCCTTGCTGAGAGCAATTTCCAAGCTGTCCATGGCTCTCCAGATATTAACCTCATGAGCTTCAGTCTCAGGAGCTATCTCAAGGATGAAAACAGGCTAGTTCAAGAAGGTGTGCAGTAAGTAAAGGGACTTTTCCAATCTATTCCAGCCTCTCGGGTCACATGAGGTCACATTAACAGTGATTGAAAAAATGCTGTATTATCCCAAGAGCGCATCTGCTGGACCTCAACCTTGCCCCAAGTATCCACCAGTTACTTCTGGGAGTGTCTGAGGTGAGGTCTCCTCACTCAAGCCTCCTGGTTGGTACCTGTTTCCCCAAGCTCCTGGAGGGCGGTACCCAATACTACCCACTGTCAGTGCTGGCTATGACCAGGGCTGCCATGTACAACTGTGCAGGATGTGCACTGCCCAACTGTACACGGTGGCCCTGCCTGTGGACAGCACTGCCTCTTGCCTAGAACTCTGTTTCTAG
The DNA here is from genome assembly GCF_015220235.1 of Choloepus didactylus. Taxonomy (NCBI): domain Eukaryota; kingdom Metazoa; phylum Chordata; class Mammalia; order Pilosa; family Megalonychidae; genus Choloepus; species Choloepus didactylus. Next base: position 94,400,723 of record NC_051316.1, read on the forward strand.
GGCTCCAAAGTGGCAAATCTTCAAGGTTCCTCTTGGTGCAACTTGATCCTCATGGTACTAAGGTAGGGCTAGGTTCTTGCCTGGTCTTGCTTCAAAACCTATCCTAAGTCTGACCACTGGCCATCATGTCTTTGGCACTGCCCTGATACCAGGACCCTCACTTCCCATCTGGGCAGCCACGTGAGCCTCCTAATGGTGCTCCTGGCTCCATTCTTTCCCCTTGGATCATTCCCTACACAGCACCAGCAGGGACACAGGGGCCTCAGCTGTACTCTGAACAAAACCCTAATGTCTCACCTCCCTCTTGTCCTCTCTGCTCAGCCACACAGGTTTTTCCAATCCTCAGAAAGGCCAAGCTCATTTGATCACAAGGCTTTTGCATATGCTGTTCCCTCTGCGTGGCTGCCTCCTTCCAGTCATTTTGGCCTCATTACACATGACCGTCCCTCCCAGAAGCCTTCTCTGACCACCCTGTTTCAATAAAGAAGCCTCTTTCTCGCCTCCCACCACCATCTTTATCTATTCCATTAACTGGTTTCATTAGTCTTCGAAATTATCTTGTCCATTCATTGTCTGTCTCCCTGAAGACAACATACACTTCAAAAGGGCTGGGATCATGTCTATCTTGTTCACTGCTCTGTCTTCAGCACCTGTACAGGGCCTAGAATCAAGTAGGTGATCACTCAATATTGAAATACTGAGTGGCTGTTACCCACAGAAATGGTGCTCTTTGGCACTTATCACCCTGGTCCCAAGGTCTGGTCCAGTACTGATTGAGCCCCAAGTCTCACCACAAGTGTTGTGAAAACAGCTTCTCCAGTCTTTATTTAGAGCCCTCACAGTCCTAAGACTCAGAGATGCTCTCAGGGGGCTGGATTCAGGCCCCATCCTGATGGCATCCTGGGTAAGATCGTGGGCTCTGAGGTCCACGTGCCTAGATCTGAGTCTTTTTTTCCATCACTTCCTAGCTATGTGTCCTTGGGCAAACTACTTAACCTCTCGAAACCTTTTCCTTGCTTCTAAAATGAGGAAAATGATGACTCTTATTGTATAGAGTTGCTGCGGGAATAAATGAGGTAATTCATGTTAACACAGCCCAGTGCCTAGCACCCAAAACATGCTCAGCCAATGTTCTCTATTGTCATTATTTCCCATGAAGTTCCCTCCCATATCTGCCTCCAAGGGTCCAAGCTCAAGCTTCCTCCTCCAACTTATGAAAAGCAACTCCAGAGACCCTCCAGGCCCACTTGGTTTGGATCCTAGCTATAGATTCTTTGGGAATGGCAGTTCCCTTTGGGTTCATCAAAAAAAAGGAAATGTTAGATTTTAAAAGGAATGTTTAATATCTGTATCCATGGAGATTAAACAAACGTGGTTCTTTCCTCACAGAACTCATAGTCAAGGAGAGAACAGATTTAAAAGCAAACAAGAAGTATTAGAGACAAAGGAGCAGGGAGGGGCATCTTAGAATCTCTAACACCCCCAGTGGAGTCAGAAGCAGCCCCCTATAAACATCAATACTTCTGTAAGGAAAAGTGTAAATGTTGACATTAAGTGGAATAAATAAAGACTATACATAGCCTCTCATCAGTTCCAGTCAGACTTTGCCACCAAATGAGTTTGTGCCAAACTTTTGAAAAAAGGCTTGCTGTTTTTTTAGAGCTTTTTGCATCTTGGAACTGTGGATAAGGGACGTGGACTTGCAGTCAGGGCAGAGTTGTCCATTAGGCACAGGACCCAGGGCCCATAATACCTTCAGGAGTTCAAAAAATGTTTTTAAAAAATGAATTTATAGGTAAAAAATGTATTAATATATAATACTAACAGACTTTCTTTATACCAACTCAGTCACAAAAGATAATTCTCAAAATTAACTATGAAGGAAGGAGCTCATGAAGGTAAAAGGGCCTAGGCCTATGAAAGTCATCGTGTGGCCTGCTTGTAGGACAGCCCTCAGAGAGATGCTGGGAAGAGTCAGTGAGACGATGAAGTAAAAGGATCAGCACAATGCCTGGTAAGGAATTAGTACTTAAGAAACGGTGACAATAACACTAATGTCAGTATTTCCAGAGCCTCACTTTCCTCACGTATAAAATGGAATGATCACTGCCTTCCTATCTTCTAGGCTTAAGGGACATAGCAAATGCCAAAGCACTTCAAGATGGCCCCCCTGGGCAGAGAAGAGGGGCGAATACTGAGATCATCACCATCCATCTATGCCTTCCAGGAATACAAGTGGATGTCCCTCTGCTTCCCAGACCTCCACCCCTGCCCACACCTGGCAGGATGGCCCCAAATGACTCATTTCTGGTGCTGCCTTCCTTCCGGTACCTCCCTGGCCGATGGAGGAGGGCAGAGCTGGGGTGGGGGCACCCAGAAGCCAGATTGGTGGAGAAGGGAGTTGCACGGGGATGCCCACAGCCAGCAGAGAAACAGGGCCTTGGATAGCCTCTTTGCAGTCTGGATGCAGCCTCATAATGTCAAGGCAGCTGTTTGTCTTTTCCTGGCTTCCCTCCCTCTTCTACCCCTATCCAGCCTCCCAAATGGCACTCCATGTTACCATCATCCCAAGTGCTTGTTAATCTCAGGGGAATTCTGTTTTTCTGAGTTGCAGCTTGAGGGAGTGGACACACAAAGCGTGGGGCTAGGTCTGACCCTGACTTTCTGGGGCCCTCACACCCTGCCTCTCTCCAGCTTTGACTAATGCTCCCTCTGATATTCCCCCCAAGGCAGGTCCCCTTCCTCCTGAAACTCCCACCTCAGCTGCTTAAGTCAGAAACAGATGGCCATGCCTGACTCCTCTCTTGTATCTGATCAATCCAAGGGCTGCCATCTCTACAGAATCCATGCCCTCTTCCCGGCTCTGGTTCAGCTACACAACTCTCTGTACAGGCTTTCCTATCTCCAGCTTTGCCCACTCAAGTCCATTCCCCATTCTAGCCATGGGCAACTCTGGACACATTACTTCCCCGTTTTCATCTTTTCTGTGGCTCCTGCTTCCCTGAGAAGAAAGGCCATCTCCTCGGTGTAGTCTACAAGACCTTGCATGAACTGACCACTGCTGACCTCTACAACCTTGAATGCCCTCCTCACGCTCTACACTCCAGCCACCCTGAGCTCTCTTCTCTCTGGACCTATCCCATGCCTTCTCCTGGGAAACTCCTTCTTACACACCTGCCTTACCTGTCTGCCTCCTGTTCATCCTCCAGGAAGCCTTCCCCAGTGTGCAGACCAGATACCCCTCAGCAATCACAGAGGGAGCCCAGTTGACTATTGATTCATCTGTTTCCCCTGCTGATATGGAAGAGTCCCTAAGGTCAGACATAGGCTTGATTTCCCTCATGTCCCCAGATGAAGCAGGCTGGGCCCAAAAAGAGTCCTTGTCTAACTTTATGAGGGAAACAATGTATCAGAAACCCTGGGATGTACCATAGAAAGAGGACTTTTTGAAGGCTCTCATTCCCACTTAGTCATGCAACAAACATTTGTTATGCACTTCTATGTGCTAGGCTTTGAGTGAGCTGTCAGGACAATGCCCAGAACAAACCAGTCCAGGCTTTGCTCTTGGGCCACCCTGTTGATGCTGGCCTACCTCCCTGCCAGCAGCACCTGCTGGCCAGCAACATCACCTCTGCTTGATGACCCCATCCTGGTCTTATGCCTGGGAAACTCACTCAGTCTCTTGCCAGAAGCCCTAGCTTTCTCTGCTCAGCTGCCTTCTTGGACCCCAAGAAAGATAACCCACATCAGCAATAGCTGGACTACTGCTTGGGATAATTTTGACAGGTATCTCTGTGAGAGTATTGAGATCCAAACCCCACTGACCATGAAACTGCCCTCAGTCCCTTGTCTCCTGTTTGGGACAGAAGTCTGCCTGGCATAGACAGTGTTTCAGAAGCCACAATTATATGTATGTGTATGTGTGTGTATATGATAGGGATGATTTTAAACAGCTTTGGAAAATTTCTGTTATGTTTTTGTTTTGAAGACAAAATAAAACCCAGCAAACTGAAATTAAACCTCATTCTCTGTGCTCTTCCGTCTCCCTCTTGAGGTCGGGTCCTAGGATTAGCTGTAGTATGAACAAACCAGGGCGGAGACCCAATGAACATTCTTCAAAATAGTGTTATGGAGACAAAATGAAAACCAGTCAACCGGTTTCCAGTCGACTGAAAGTCTCAACAAACTGGCTTTGTTCAGACTGACCTGGATCCCAAACCCTGGTGCTCAGCTGGGGCTTAGTAAATATTTGACTGAACAATGAATGTGTTTGACTGTTAGGTGCTATCCAGTCTTGAGAAGAGGTGCTATCCTGACTATTTCCTGACAGGTGGGTTGAGGAGTCAGAAATAAAATGGGTCAACATTGAGCTAACAAGAGGCTCTCAAAGCTGCTTTGTAACCAAGCATTTGCCTTGTTTTGATATTTGGGTAGACTCGTATGGCAAGCATTTAACAGACACAATGTACTCAAAGGGATTTTCATGGTTTCTGGATATATTCTGTGATATTGGGCAGTACAGAAACCCACAGCAATGTCTTAGAACCTTCTCATAAATGTTAAGTCTCCTAACTTCTCACCAAAGTCAGAGAACACACTGCTCTCCAGCCTGACATGGGGCAGCAAGTCTCAGGACCTGACCACAACGCCTCCAGAGAGGACGGGGTGGGGGACCAGCTGGCTCACTCTCAGCTTAGAGGAAGCTGTTTTATTAAATCTGGGAAGACTTCTGGCAGTTTTACAGGCTTCCTGATGCTCAGACACTCTCCTAGACCTTCCAAGGCCGACCAGGGGAGGAGGGGCTTTGCCTTTTTGTTGCTTAACTATGGATCACGGGAACTTTGATGATTAAAACTGTTATACTTCCTCAAACCAGAGAATTCATCAAGCTAACATACATCAAGTTCTAATAAGAAAGAGAAAGTGTTGCCAATTAAAATATGACAATGCAATATATCCATTGCAGGATGCATCTTGATTTCAGAGCTCTTAAAAGAAGAAAAAGCATACTCTCTCTCCTTCTCCTTTCCCTCTCTCTCTCCTTCTCCCTAGCTCTATAACAGCCCAAAGCAGCAGAATTGGGAGGAGATATGATCCTTGAAAGAAGGGAAGCACACTGGGGTACTTCTTAGTTCATGGTGATACATAGGAGAATAGAACTAAACACAAAGCAGCAGTTTAACTGGCTGGGCAAATTAGAAAGAAGCTGAAGTCTGAGGCTTGAAATTGAGGGAGGCAATGCCAAAAAGGAGAGAGAGATAGAGGAGAGAGCCCCAAAATTAGTGTAGAAATTCCTCTCAAATCCTTGTTAACTTCTAAATTATACATGCACAGGTAGATACTCTGAGTAATTCAGCAGAAAGTAGCTAGGAGGCAGAGATGTCAGCAGCGTCCTGGAAGATGGAGTTTGTTGTTTCCCATGCATGTCTTTAATTTATTACTCCTCAAACCATACACTGGATAAAGGGGGTGTCAGTCACAAGGATTTTACAATCACACAGTCATAAGATAAAAGCTATATAGTTATACAATCATTAGAAGATGGAGTTTTGAGTTCAAGTCCTGCCAAGTTAAAAGGGATCAACAAACATCTAAGGCTTTCAATTTAATCCCAGAAAGGTCATGCCTTATGAATAAGCTCAAGACTAACAGTTATGCCCTAGGACTATGGACAAAACCCAAATACAATGACCTGAACAAAGCTTAAAAATTGAGTCTTCACAGTATCAAGGGGATATGCCTGTCAGAACAAAAACACAACATTCCTTAGAGGAATAAAACAAAATCAAGATTCTTTTTAATATCATCTAAAACCTCCAGTATAATTTTTATAATTAAAAATTATAAACATGTGACATAGCAGGAAAATGTGACCTATAATCAAGAGAAAAAAATAGTCAATAAAATCAGACCCACTGTTCCAGTTTGCTAATGCTGCCGGAATGCAAAACACCAGAAATGGACTGGCTTTTATAAAGGGGGTTTATTTGGTTACACAGTTACAGTCTTAAGGCCATAAAGTGTCCAAGGTAACACATCAACAATCGGGTACCTTCACTGGAGTATGGCCAATGGTGTCCAAAAAACCTCTGTTAGCTGGGAAGGCACATGGCTGGCACCTGCTCTGGAGTTCTGGTTTCAAATGGCTATCTCCCAGGACGTTCCTCTCTAGGCTTCAGCTCCTAAAAAATGTCACTCTTAGTTGCTCTTGGGGCATTTGTCCTCTCTTAGCTTCTCTGGAGCAAAAGTCTGCTTTCGAAGGCCATTTCCAAAAATGTCTTTGTAAGCTGAAGCTCCTCTCTCAGCATTCTTCCAAGTGTCCCTCTTGGCTTTAGCAAGCTTGCTTCCCCTGTCTGAGCTTATATAGTGCTCCCAGTAAACTAATCAAGGCCCACGCCAAACAGGCAGGGCCACACCTCCATGGAAATTATCCAATCAGAGTTATCACCTACAGTTGGGTGGGTCATATCTCCATGGAAACACTCAAAGGATTCCAATCTAATCAACACTAATATGTCTGCCCCCACAAGACTGCATCAAAGAATATGGCTTTTTCTCTTGAGACAGCTGAGCCCACTGAGCAGCCAACATCTTTGTTACTTCCATGAAAGGGAGATAGGGGCGCTTGACCCAGATGCTAGAATTCATAGACAAGGACTTTAAAATGGCTTTTATAAGTATATACAGGATTTTCAGGAAATGAAGGATAGAATGAATGAATGGATAGGGAATATCAGGGAAGAAATGGAAAATATTAAAAAAAAAAAGTGGAAATTCTAGAACTGAAAAACACAGTATCTGACATAAAAATTACTTTGGATGAATTCAATAGTAGATTAGATAATGTAAAAGAAAAGATCAGGAAAATCTGGAGACAGGCCAATAGAAATTACCCAAATAAAGAGAAGAAAGATATAAATAAATAAATGGAACTTCAGTGACCCATGAGACAGCACCAAGCATATAAGTGGAGTTCCAGAAGAGGAGAGGCGAGCAAATTGGGCAGAAAAAAATACATGAGGGAATTGACCAAAATTTCCCTCACATTCCCAAATTTGGTGAAAAATATTAACCCACAGCCCCAAGAAGCTCAGTGATGCCTATGCCAAATAAATACAAAGAAAACCACAGCTAGTTACATCATAGTCAAACTTTTGGAAACCAAAGATAACAGAAAATCTTAAAAGCACTCAGAGAACAAAAGACCTATATGCACAAAGGAACAACAAAAGGAAAACAGCTGACTTCTCAGAAACAATGTAGGCCAGAAAACAATGGAAAGATATTTAAAAAGTGCTGAAAGAAAAAATAATCAATTTGGGATATATGAAGCTTTAAGTTTTGGAGGGACTCTGAAGTTGTAAAATCTAGTAAAGTCCCTTCCTCCCAAACCCACCTTTCTATAACACACATCATATACATGCATCTCCCCCATACCACTCCTACCACATACATAGTATCTCAGTAGAACATCCCAGCATTCCACCATCTGTGGAAGTCTTGGCTATAGCTCCTACCCATCCTGTCTCCACTCATAAACTAGTGTGGCCTTTTAAAAATTCAAGACTAAACACTGCCTTGCTCAAAACCCTTCAGTGGCTCCTACTGCCCTTGGACAAAGTCCCACCTCTCTCAGTTCCTCTGAAGAACTCCCTACAATTGCCCTTGCCTCAGAATCTGCTCCAGTTATTACTGCTGTACAACAAACTAATACCAAAATTCAGCAGCCTAAAACAACCCTTTTATTATACTCATGGATTCTGGGGGTCAGAAATTCAGATATGGAATAGCGGCATGGCTTGTCTCTGCTCCATGATGTCTGGGAAAACTCTATAGCTGGGAATGACTAGATGGCTAGGTTCTGGAATCATCTAAATGCATCTTTCCTGATGTGTCTGGAAGTTGATGTGGATGTCAGCTGGAACCTACACATACACACGGCCTCTACATGGCGACTTCAGGGTAGCTGGACTTCTTAGGCTTCAGTTTGGCTCAAGCTGCATCACCTTTTCTCACCCAGCCTTGGAAGTCATACAGTGTCACCTCTGGTGCATTCTCTTGGTTACAAGCAAGTCACAAATCCACCCAGATTCAAGGGGAGACCCTACATCTCAGTGGGAGGAGTGTCAAAGTCACACTGTGGACTAGGAGATATTGTTGGGGCCATCTTTGAAAAAGCAACCTGCCACAGGGCATTTACATATTGTTCTCTCTGTCCAGACCATCTCTTCAACATTATAACTTGGCTAATTCTTATCCATCCTTTAGGTTTCAGTTTAAGCACCACTTTCTCAGAGAGCTTTCCTTCACCACCCTGCCCAAGCTTAATCAAGTCTACAAATTCTCTTAGCATCAGCACTTCTCATGTACCACACTCAGTCTGTCTGCCATCTAGACTGTGAGCTCTGTAAGGACAGGGACTTTGGCTTCCTGGCATTGGCTTGGAGGAGGTTCCCCATAAACACTTCCTAGGAGAGAGGGGATAGGGGAGAGAATGGAGGAAGGAAGGAAGGGAGGAAGGAAGGAAGGAGGGAGGGAGGGAAATAGAGGGAAGCATGCTGTTCATTTAAGTCTGGTCAAGTGTGGGTGCCCTTGTCTTGTCAAGGACACAGCTTGAGGTGAAAAATTCTGCTCAATATCCCATGTGCTTCTGCTGATCTTGAGCCCTAAGCTCATCACGGCCTCAACATGCATGGCTCCACCAGAACCACTCCAGGTACTTTGGAGAATCCACAGAGTGGGCAAGCATCTTCATCCCTAGGAGTGTTTCTGGCTGACTGTCCAACCCAGCTGTCTGGCTAATGTTGTGGCTTGTAGGATATGAGGGGTTTCCTGGTAAAGACCCATTTTCATAAAAGGGGGGGGTGACACTGACAGATAGAAAAGGGAGAGCATCTGAGCAGGCTGGGGAAAAGCTGAGGCAGGAAGAAAGTTTGTTCCCTGCAAAGGTAGGAGTGGCAATCCAGAGCTGAAGAGAGCCTGTTTGCCGGGGTCAAGGAGCATGATGCACTGGGCTTAGAGCTGGGGAAAAACCATTAAAGTTTTCCTCCCAATTGTACCCAAACATCATCATCACCACCACTGTCATCAGTGAAATTTTTTTAAAAGAGGGAAGAGTCACTACCAATATTTTCACACAGCTGTTGTCCAAGCAGAGGGGCAAACCTACGCCCTGCTGCTCCCTTCCCAGTGCCCATCACCCACCCCTTCGCTGCACCATGCCTGGAGGCCTGGCAGCAGGCCTGGCCTCCCCTCCTCTACTGTGCCTTCTCCCCTGCCTGATGTTGCTTACTTTTTGGGGTTTAATGCTGTCTTCTCCTTTTTTGTTCTGCTTCAGTAAACATTCAAGGAGCCCCACCTAACTGGCAGACTCTGTGCTGAGGACTCTGATGGCATTACATGATCTGCATCTAGAAAAGCCTGAGAGAAGTCACATTTTTTTATTCAATTTTATTGAGATATATTCACATACCATACAGTGATCCAAAGTGTACAATCAATTGTTCACAGTACCATCATACAGTTGTGCACTCATCGCCCCAGTCTATTTTTTGAACATTTTCCTTGTACCAGAAAAAGTGAAAATAAGAATAAAAAATAAAAGTAAAGAACACCCAAATCACCCCCCCACTCTATTTTTCATTTAGTTTTTTGTCCCCATTTTTCTACTCATCCATCCATATACTGGATAAAAGGACTGCGATCCACAAGGTTTTCACAATCACACTGTCACCCCTTGTAAGCTACACTGCTATACAATCGTCTTCAAGAGTCGAGGCTACTCAGTTGTAGTTTGATAGGTTCAGGTATTTATTTCTAGCTATTTCAATGCACTAAGACCTAAAAAGGTTTATCTACGTATTGCGTAAGAGTGACCTCTTGACTTCATTTGGAATCTCTCAGCCACTGAAACTTTGTTTCATTTCGTATCCCCCTTTTGGTCAAGAAAATGTTCTCAATCCCATGATACCAGGTACAGATTCATCCCCGGAAATCTTATCCTATGTTGCCAGGGAGAGTTACACCCCTGGGAGTCAGGTCCCACATAGGGGGGAGGGCAGTGAGTTCACTTGCTGAATTGGCTTAGCTAGAGAGAGAGGGCCACATCTGAGAAACAAAGAGGCACTTGGGAAGACTCTTAGACACAATTATAAGCAGGTTTAGCATCTCCTTTGCAGTAACAAGCTTCAGAAGAGCAAGTCCTGTGACAGAAGGCTCAGCACACCAAACTGTCAGTGGAGGTCACATTTTGATAAACACACTGAGGCTGAGCAGAATCACACAACAGGATCTGGGAGCACAGCCTTTGGGCTGTTAACTCCAGAGTCCCGAGTTCATTTCAGTGACAGAGCCCCTGTTCCTGTGCTAAGTGCTTTCTTGTGACTTCACAGAATCCTTGCCACAGCCCTTAGAGGTAGAACACTAGTATTAGCCCATTTACAGATGCATAAAAGGGCAGTGAAGTGAATTAATCAAGGCCACTCAGGTGGGAAGTGATGGAGCTTTTTTCAAGTGCTGCCCCCTGCCCTCAGCCTCTGGTATTTCCACTGTCCTAAGCCACCACCTCCAGTTAATGTACAGCAGCACGGATGCTGAGGAGCTGCTGTGCAGACAGCCTTAGGCCCCCTTTCCCAGGGTGGAGGGATGAGAGCGAAGCCTCCAAGAAAGGCAGCTGATGAGGGAGGCAGTCTGGGCTGGGCTGGGCTCGGCTGAGCTGAGCTGGGCTGGGCTGAGCTGGGCTGGGCTACCCCACCCACCCACCTGGGACTCAGTGGGGCAGTGCTTACGTGACGGGGAAGACCTGGCTGCCCTAATGCCTGCACAGCTGGAGCGGATCTAAGCCTACTATCTGAGTCAAAGGGGAAGCTCTCTGCCTCGGGAGAGTGCACCGGGAGCTGCCCTAGCTTTGAGGAGCCAGCGAGCCAGGGAGCAGAGCTGGCCAGGCTGCCCGTGCCAAGGAAGGAGGGGGCCTGCTGAGGCCGCCAAAGCTGAGGCGGGAGGGGCTGGGCCAGCTGGGGCCGGAGCTAGAGTGACATCACCGGGTGGCCCGCCTCTGTCTGGGGCTGAGGGGAGGCCCAGAGCCTTTCTGGGGCCTGGGGGATCCTCTTGCACTAGTGGGTGGAGAAAAGTGCCTGCAGCCAACCAGGGTCAGGCTGTGCTCACAGTTTCCTCCGGCAGCATGTAAAGGCTCCACAAAGGAGTTGGGAGTTCAAATGAGGCTGCTGCAGACGGCTCCTGGAAGGACCCTAAGTCCTGAGCAGAGCTGTCCGAAACCCCAGATTTGCAGAGCATGGCACTGAGGCAGCTGCCGGCTCCCACTGCAAGGGAAGGCAGGCTGTGAGTGGCCCCTGCAGGACCCACGGCCAGTCCCCGCCTGCCCCATAACCGGCTGGAGCGCTGCTGTGGAGGCAGAGTGAGCAAAGGCCAACAAAGCAGGGTTGCTGAGCTGCCGCCAGTCGGCCTGTGTGTGACTCGGGGACCCTTCCTGGAGGCCATGGACAGGCTGCCCTGCTGACGGCCAAGTTGAAGCATGTGAAGAGCTGCTTCGGGAGCCAAGCAGGAGGGAAGAGGTAAGGAGCCAGCTCTGTGGGCAGAGGGGCAGGGGGCGAAAGGCAGCACCTGGCCTCGTGGCTTAGGGTTCGAGAGCAATAACCCGTCTGCTGGGGGTGTGTGCAGTTGGACCCCAGAAGGAGGACACTCCCCGCTTTCACTTGGAGCCAAACAAAGCATCTGCCAGGGGCAGGATGTACGCACCACTCAGGCAGAGGGTAGCATTTTGGGGGTGTGAGATCATGTTCTGGGATTTCAGGGTTTCATTAGGAAACCCCATTCTCCTTCTTCAGACAAAGAGCCTTTGGGGTGGAGGCAGATGGGCTGTGGGTCACAGCTCTGCAGCTGGGGTGTGTGTGCTTGTGTGTAGGTGCGTGCTTCAAGGGGGCAGAAGACTGAAGGAGCTGCAGACAGCAGAAGTAGCCCAAAGGCTTGGGAAATCTGTTTGTAAACTTTGGGTTCCTGTTCATGCTAGCTAGAGACTATGCTGAGGCAAAAGCAAAATCAAGCGTCGTCCTAAGAGAGCTGACAACCCTTGTTCAGGAAGTTCCTAGAGCTGAGCAGCGTCTGCTCACATCCTACTAGCTGGTAAATGGAGGAATTCCAGAGGTTTCTGCCGCTGTGACTTGGAGCAAAGTGCTGCCTGACTTTCCTTCTGTGCCTGAGGACACCTGATCCCTCCCAGCACTGGACTGTACCCGAGGTCTCCAACCAGCTGGATGTGGGTGGGAAATGGGGGAGGACACAGCTTTCCTGGCATCCCAGCAGGGGGGACAGTGAGGGCTCCACACACCGAGTCCCTTGAAAGCGCTCAGCATTGGATAACCGCCCCAAACAGAAATTCTTCCCTGATCCCTCCCCTCTCCTTCTGTGATATATGTGTCACAGGTCAGCTATTGCCTCTGTTGTGGGATTATGAGTACTCCCAGAGGCCAGTTTGGCTACTCAGAAAAGGATCTCCTTTCACTGGGGCTCTGAGGAAAGTTGAGAATGCCACTTCCAAAGCTGGCCAAATGCTCCCCACATGTATTTTTCCAAATTGAGGCAGAGTAGGGTAGTAATCATGGGCTGGGTTCAAATCCTGGCTCTTCTACTTACTAGCCAAATGACTCTGCAGAATACTTAGCCTCTCTCAGCCTCAGTTTCCATGTCTGTGAAGTGGGATAACAGCGCTCATCTCATAATAACAGCCAACATCTATGTTGCACTTACCCTGTGCCAGGCACCTACCAACATGTAAAATCCTCACAGCCACCCTATCCCTATGACACAGGCACTGTCATTCATCTTGCAAATGAGGAAACTGAGGCACGGTGGTTAAGTGATGTGCCCTGGGCCACATGGCTAGTGCTGGTGCCAGCATTTGAACCTGGCAATGGGACTTCAGAGTGCAGACTCTGAGCCACACACTGCTGCTTTCTAAGAGCAAACATGATCATGCCCAGGAAGGCCTTAGCACAGTGCCTGTTGTGCAGCAAACCTCATAAAACATTAGTCACTGATTATTATTAAGCATTATAATCAGAATCACGGAGACCCAAACTCTTTCCGTGTCTTGGAAACATCCTGCTAGGATTTCCAGAAAATCCTATAGGGCAGAGCCAATGCTATGGCTGCCACCACCTCTCACACTGGGGTCCTACTAGGAAGGAATCTGAGAGTAGGGGGGTCCTTATGTCTGGAGCTTGGGGCTGAGGCCACCTGCAGCATGTTCGTATTCTCCAAGTCCATGCTAAGGAAAAGTACAGACACACTGACAAAAGGATTTTGGAGCATCTGACACCAACCTAACAGTAAGAGCGTCCTACCACCTACAAGTACACCGCTTCTCTGCCTGTTGGTTTCCCCTCAGAACCTCAGTGGATGAGAAACAGTGAGCTACCTCAGTGCTGCAGAAGGTCCACAAAGCAAGAGGACAATGGCCAGACCTGTCCTGGGGTTGTAGAGGGAGAGGCAAGGACCCCTCCCCTGTGCTCTACTGCTGTCACCAGGTTTGGCCACGACATGTAGTCAGGGCCAACTGACTCCATCCTGGCCATGTGTCCAGCCAAGAAGCACAGCTTCTGACCCATAGCTCCCAGAGATTCCAGTGGTTCCCTGAGCTCTTTGAAGCATTTTGAAAAGCTGGTGTTAAATACTTGCTTCTCTAGCATAAGGCCTCTGGGGTTGCTGAAGCTGCAGGTTTCCCTGTGCCAGCCTGACGGTGGCTCACTGTGCTCTCTCGGCAGCTCAGGCTGAGCAGAGGCTCTGACTGACTTCATGGGTCTGGCTAACAAAAATGGGGTTAATTATTACCCAATAAAGGCAATCTTGATGGGACAGACAAAACCATATGAAGCATATGGTCCAGGAGTAGACTGCACAGTATCACTGCAAGCTCATGTTCAGAGTGACTAAGCCATTCCTCCACCTACAATAATTTATTAAGCACCCAATGGTAAGACACATGCATCATCTCATTTCATCCTTACCACAACCCTAAGAGGTAGGTTCTAGTTTTAGCATTCCATTTTTCAGATGAGAAAACTGAGGTTTAAAGAGGTTGAGTAATTTGCTGGAGGTCATACAGTTAATAAGGCATTGTGTAGTTTGCAAACTCAGTCTTCTCTGGCTCCCAAACTCTTGCCTTCCCCTACTTCACTCCACTGTCTCGTTCAAAGTGCCTCGACTTCTCCTCTTATCCTGACCACAGTTAGTAGGTCTCAGCCCACTGCCTCCAGCAACAAAATCTGTTTTGGTTGCTGTCCTACAGAAGGCTGCACCACTCAATCTGAAAACCATTTCCTTACCTGGTTTTGATGTAGCATTAGCTCTTCACAGAAGCCTATCCCTCTGATTACCTCTCTTACAGAGGAGCCTCAGTGTTCCTCTCGTAGCATGGTCAGTGAGGTGGAACAGAGATTGCAAGCCAGGCTGCCTGACTTCCAAACCCCATGTGCTTGGGTGCTCTGCGATGCTCCCTCCCCACATCAGTACCACAGAACTCTGGCTCCAGCTCAGTGGGGGCAGAGCCTCAGGGAAACATCGTTTATGAGGAAACACCATTTATGCATTTTCTACATCCTCAACTGAAGACTCCTTTAGGGCTGCAAAATCAGAACTCAGGTCCTCACAGTATACACTGAGCAATTCCTGAGAAAATGTCAGGGAGATGGTAACTGGTAGCTACAGGAGGTATATTCAGCATCTGACCTCTCTCTGAATCACACCCCATTTAGAAATGGTCTCAATTTATAGCGATCAGATGGGGGAGGGAAGGAATGGGATAGGGTGAAGACAGGTATTGAGTGTCTATCATATTCTGCACATACAATGGAGCGCAAATACATAGCTAGACCCTGCCTTTGTAGAGCCCACAGCAAACAGGAGGCAGATGGTGACAATCTGCCAAATCACACAAATGCACAACTGTGAAAAAGCTGTAAAGAGAAAGCACGTGGCACTGAGAGTTCTATCAGATGGATGGTGCTGTCCACATTTTACACAGGTGGAAGCTGAGGTTCAGAGGGTACAGCACCTCTGCAAGGTCTCTCCACTAGTGGGCAAAAAAGCAAGGATTCAAACCCAGATCTGTCTGACAAAGCCCATGCTCATTCTGTTCCAGCCCACTACCATCTTGGACAAATACACTGTGGAAATCTTAAGAATGAAAATCTTAAGAATTAATCAATTCATTGAATAGCATTTCCTTCCTAAAAATTTATTAAAACAGCACCCTAAATAGAATGGTTATTCAGCCACAGGCAGCTTGGAGTTTGCAGTGATAGGTCATATCAGAAATCTCATTCTGAGAGTAGTTCTGTGACAAATACCATATTCTCTTGCTACTATCAACTATAAGCCATGTGACTGATTTAATAATAGCTTTGGGGGGACATTAAAACAATACTGTGCCTGTTACATGAACACATCAATTGAAAGACAAATTCTGATTACAGAAATGTGAAAACGTTGGGTAAGGGAAACCATGCCTTTTACAATAAAGCTTTTGTATTGGGTTTACTCACTAGTGAAATCAGCCTGTGTTAGGCCCAGCATCCCCAGAGCCTCAGCCTCCCCTGCTGCCTAGTCCTCCAGAAGGCAGGCCTAAGACCACTGCAGAGGAACCCAGAATGAACTCCGTTCTTATCTCTAAGAGATTCCTTAGGAACCACTCAGCTCCATGAATGCCCAAAGTCCTGCCTTAGGTGGTTCCACTCCAGGCTCCAAGAGGGAAAGTCCATGTGTGTATGAGTCACTGCTGAACCTCCAACACCTACTCAGAGCAAAGTGGAGAAGATACCTGTGGAATGAATGAATGAATGCAGCCAGCGAGCCTCAGACCCAGGCTCTCAAGCAAATTTGTCTCTCAACCCCAGGTATCACACTGTGCCCCTGTGTGTTGTCCAGCCAAAGTCTCTTCTGGTATACTTCCCCTCTCACCCTGTGCCCCTGCCCAACCCCACTCCTGCTGGATTAGGTGCCCCTACTGCCCCCTGAGCTGCTCCCATCAGGGAGTGGACCACCCTGTATTACAAATGCCTGCTCTCTATCTCACCTGCTACTGAAGGGCCCCTTGAGGGCAGGGACCTTGCCTGCTTTGTTCCTGCTCTATCCCCAGCCCTCAGTATCATAGCTGGCCCAAGGGGAATGCTCAGGAAATATGATGAACGAATGAAATGCTAGAATTCCTATTTAGTAACCCAGGTGCCATCCTGGGTACTGGATATTCAGAGAAGGTATTCACCATGACACTATTTTTAAGAAGGTCACAGTCTGGAAGTAGACAAGCAGATGAGTATAATCTGTGCCTTGGGTGCTGTAATGGAAGCACCCACAGCCATGCTATGGGAGCTGGAGAAGGAAGTGGGGACCTTCCTGCGAATGGATGGCCTCACAGAGAAGTGGACTTGTGATGTAAACTTACGAAGGAAGACAGGGATTCATCAGGCAGGACAGTGGGGGAAGGGGCTTAAAGAAAGAGGAATGGCATGTGCAAAGACAGCAAGGCATGAAAACACAGACTCTGCTTTTAAGCAGGACACTGATATGATCAGATGTGGGTTTCAGAAAGATAGCCCTGGAGCTCTGTGTAACGTGAACTGCAGGGGACAGGGCGCCTGAATGCAAGGAGGTCAGTTAGGATTGTATGGATAAGAAACCTGGCTCTGGAGTAGACAAACCCGATTCTAAGCCTTGCCTCATTTCTTCATCTGTGAAATGGGAACAATCATGGTTCTTGCCTCACAGAGTTGCTGGGATCAGTGAGATAGGCACAAAAAGTGCTTGTCCCAGTGCTCCACGGAACAGCCCATCCCAAAAGGCCAAAGTGGTCCTGGTGCCAACTGCCCAGCCTGACCCATAAGAGCAGATCCAAGGAAAGCCCAGATTTCCCAAGAAGCCAACTTAGGACAACGTTGCCCACCCAGTCCCTGGCTTCTGCTTTTCTAAGATTCCCTCAGCTCCACACACCAGGCACAGCTGGAAATGCAGCAGCCAACTCAGAAGCCAGTCTCTGAAATGGCTTCTGCAGACTCTCTCCTGCCTTTTCTCTGTTGGCTGAGACTCCTGGCACAGAGGGCTCAGTGCATGGGCTTTGGGGGAATCTGAAAATGGTTCCCCAATAATGCACCATGAAAAATTAACAATATCCTTGTCTCCCTGGCAAAGCCAACCACCTCATCACTACGTGACCACATCTGCTTTTGCTCTATGACCTCACAGTATGATCCCAACCCACCTCCTCTATAAACTCAGCCATTCCCTGGAGCCAGCAACTCAACAGTGGCAGAGGAACCCCTTTCTACCCCTACCCCCCATTTCACTCTTCCAGGCAAATCTATCTACTCCTAGACTATCTGCTTCTTTGGTTCATGCCAACACAACAGGGTCAGGCCCAGGTTATAATAATACACAATGGCTGGCTGGCTGGGATGGTTAATGAAATGGATGGATGGATGAGAGGCTGGATGTTCAAATGGTCTATCTGAAGGTCTAATGAGAGAAGAGCTGGCAGGATCTGAGAACTGGTTCAAGACTCCCTGAGTGCCCACACAGTCTTTTGGTGGGGAATGATTCACAGGATCCTAGGCTGGGAGGGGATGGCAGTTGGAGATCTGGATACTCCCTTCCTGGCCTCCAGGCTGGTGGTGAATCACCCAGGACAAATGATGCACAGTCCCTTCTCCAGGTTTTGTAAGGTGAGGATGCCACTGCTCACTTTAGGTGTTCATTTTGAGGTCTCACCACCTCAATGATCAAGAAGCTCTTTCTAACAGCCAACAAAACTCACTCCTGTGCTGACCTGAAAGCCGTTTCTACTTATTCACTCAACAGTGACTAAGAAGCCTCTGCATACCCACTGCTAACCAAACACACAAACAAGCACCTTTTATTCATATTGGAAACAATATTGCTGGAGGTGAGCACATGGACCTTGGAGTCAGACAGCTAAATCTCAGTCCTGATATTTACTGACAAGTGACCTAACCTTTCTGGACCTGAATTTCCTTGACTGCAAAATGCAGATAATAATGTCTTTCTCCTAGATAATGGGACTATATAATTTGTTGCTCAATCAGGGTCTTTTTGAGAGTGAAATGGGGTGCTATTAATAATTACCTAAGACAACAGGCCTCAACTGAGGCAAACCGGAACATATGTTTCCCTTACTCACAGGTCTGCAGGACTCGAGATCGAGCAATAGAGTACAGCTGAACACACAGTAAAAATTTACAACTAGCAAATGACAACTGCTGTTAGCAATACTATTGATCACATGGTTAATTGGCCCCGTAGGCCTTTTCTTCTGGACTTTTCCTTTATCTGGACCCTTTCCCTGTTCTGGATTACCAATTGGTTTGGGTATCACTCCAATGGCACACCCTATATTTCAACCATTTTTAGTAGGAACAACTGTTTATCAGCTTTGAAGTTTTGATTTGTATCATTTTTGTACTGATGTTGGTTTAACAATTCTGATTCAGGCTCATGTTCATTAGACTCGCTCAAGCTTGGCTCAAGTTCCTAGCTGCCCAGAACCCAGACCTCAATCAGCCAGCATACTTGGGGGTAGGCGGCAGTTTCAGATTGCCTCACTGCCTTGGTATATGCCCTGTCCTCAGGCCTCTTGCAGTGCTGGAATGTCTCCCCTGGTCTGAACTCACGATCAGCCCTCATCTGTGGTCACAGAACAATGGGGCAGGGCTGCCTGGGGGAGAGGTGGATTCTGTGAATTCTTCAGGCAGAACTACAACCTTGACTGATGATGAAATACCATTCTGAGAGCTGCATTTAATTTAGAGGTTTTCCTGGGTCAGCTGTCCTGGGAATCCCAAGAGTTCTCCTATCCTCCTCCTGCCTGGGGAGTAAGAGAACACAATCTCTTGGGGTTTCCTTGCACTTTGGCACTTTTGTTTGTATACATTTGGTATGGCATATTTTATTTAGGGTATATTTCTGTTACTGGCTCTGTCACTTAGTAACTGGGTAACCTCAGGTAAATGACTCATGGTCTTGAAATCTCAATAGTTTCCTCACGTGAAAATGGGGTAATTGTCAGCCCTGCTCTTAGCCTAAAAAAAGCATCTTTGTGGGAATTAGAAAATTGTATAATATAAATATACAAAACAACAAAGATTGTGAATGTGAGCTGCGCCCCCTAGAGTTGCATAGTGCACAGCTTGGGCCAACATACATGGTGACCCTGAAATAACAGGTCCACATTCCCGGGACTGTTGGGAGGATTAAGTGAGATAATGTATATATAAAGTGCCTGAGTCACAGTAATAATTGGCTGTTATTATTTGAAGTTTTCTCAATTCCTAACCCTTTGGGGTAAGAACTCAAAAGAGTACCCCAGGTCAGTGTTACAAAAACAATTCTTCCCACAAAGTGGCCCCATGCCTGGGCTGTAGTGCTGTGGCAGTGAGAGGGATGTAGACACACGGTGTGTGGCCCCACCACACCAGGCCAAGGCGGGGGTGGTGCTCAGAAGCAGCCCACCCGAGGCTGGGTGAGACACAAGCCTGGGGAGGCTGCCTCCCAGCATGCAGATGCAGTCACGTGGCATGATCACACGGGCGTCACTTGTGGAGAGGGAAAGCCTGTGCATAATGGAAACTCCTCACAATACAATGTGGAAAAGCAATTTCAAGAATCATTTTTATTTTCATTTCTAAGCCAAGGAAAACAGTTGGATTTGCTTTTCTTTGTTGGTCATAGGAAGAAACTGAGGAGCATCACTTTGATTGGGGTTGAGGCCTAAGACGGCTGGAATGCTGGGGGGTTATTTCTCTTGGGATGTAATGAGTTGAATAAATATCAAGAGAGTGAAAGTACACAAACTCATTACTGCCCATTAAGAATGCCAAACTAGCAAATAACTGGTGTGGGGGAAGGGGGAGGTTGAACTCTTTAAGGAAAGTAAATGACTACAAGAGGATAGCATAGAGAGCCTGGGGCTTAGCGTCAGATCTGAGTTCTAGGTCCAGTTCGTCCTCTTATCTGCTGTGTGTTTCTGGGCAAGTCATTTAATCTGTCTTGGTTTCAGAGTCTTCGTTTATAAAATGGGGGGAATAACAACGTCTCTGGACAATATGTGCCAGGCACCCAGTACGATGCCCTGTTCCTTCCCTTCCTTCTTATAACCCAGTCTGTTCCTTGTCACTCCCGGTAACCCCAGGCCCCATGGAAACAACTTAAAGACTGGTCCCAATACTAGCAATGACACCTTGAGCAAGTTCACCTTTTTGGGCTTCAATTTCCTCACCCTCAAAATAGGCAGAATAATAACAATTCATTCTGAATGTTCTAATGATTAAATGAGTTCACATGTATGTAAAGGGCTCAGTGAACCTTAAAACCTGAACAAGTGTTAATTGTCAAGTTTGGTTTACTTTTTAATCTAGCAATCATAAGAAAGGCTCTTTAAAGACATCACAGTTTATGATTACGTTTGCATGTTTTTTGCCTCCCCACCCTGTGCCCAGCACTGTGCAAGAAGCTAAAGACACCAAGAGAGCCAGGACTCAGACTAACCAGTTGGCTGCTTCTGGGTCTGGGCCTTTGAGGCCGACAAACCTCCTGTATCAGAGCACAGCTCTGTGACATGGATCAGGTGATTTTAATTCCTCCTCTGTTAAATGGGGATAATCGTGGTATCTCCTCAAAGGGTTACTGTAAGGATTCAAAGAGATGAGAAAAATGTCCATCTTTGATGTGCTCATCACATATGCCTAAAATATTCAGCATCTTAATATTAGCTTTTATTGATCGCTGTCCTTGTTATTCTAATTTTTAGTTTCAGAAGTGCACTCATGTTCCTTACCTCCGGAAAGAGGCAGGTTCAATCACACCCATTTCACAGAAAAGGCTTAACCTTCAGGATTACAAGTCCAAGTGCACAGAGCTTTGCCTGGGAAGCCATGAGAGTCCACCCTTGGGAAGGTACAGAACTCAACTATAAACTGCAGCTCTCCTGGGTCTTGAGGCCAGGGAAGGTTTGGAAGCCATCCCTTTCCTGGAGCCAAGTTGCCTCCCTTTTTAGCTGCTTCTTGGCTAAGGTAGAGGGCAGAGCCAGCACAGAGAGGTATCTGTCACCAGCTGCTGCAGGTGAACAGCCTGCGGAAGGCAGTGGCCCTGGCAGGCCCGCCCTAGCCGGGAGGGCGACTCCTCCCCATTGTTCTCTAGCAGGCGCAGCTGCCAGCACAGGAGTAGCCAAAGTACCATTGGAAACCAGGCAAACACATACAAACTCAGCCCAGTTTCCACTGATGTCACTGCAGCCCTACCTCGTAGCAGAACCCAAACCAGGGCGCGTGAACACCTCTTCCTGCCTGACGGGAAAGGCCTGAGCTGGCCATCAGAACCATGCTTGGCCTTTGTCATTTGAGTGGAAAGCAGCTCAGCAAAGGCCCGGGGGAACACGGGGTCTTCTTTTGTAATTGCCAGCTGGCTGGCATAGGGTGGAGCCTAAACCCAGACTTCTCACTGAGAAGAAGGCTCCTAAGTGGCCCAGAGAAGACACAACCGGTGTCCTGATTGTTATTTTACAGTAAATTCATGTGAAACCAGAAAGCAGTGCTACTAACACCTTTATACTACTAATACCCAGATTAAGTCATTAAGAGTTGGGAAAGTTTGAGTCCATCAGACAAGGGAGGGTACAGTCCTGGTTCTGCCACCTTCCAGCTGTGTGATTTTAGGCAAATCACTTAGCCTCTCTGAATCTCAGTTTCCTCATCTACAAATGGAAAGAACAGTAGAATCTACCTTATAAAGGGCATTCTGAGTATTCGATAAAGCAAAAAAACACTTGCAAAATGCCTAATGAAGGATCAGGCACATAGTAGGCACTCTGTAAATGGTAGTTTTGGATGTTGCTAATGAACATAGTAAATGGCCACTCTTGTTGGTGCAGCTCCACCCCCTCAGGGTAGACACTTCCTCATGGACTCCCCAGGCCTTGGTAGATCCCTTTTCACAGCATTTCCTACTACACAGAAACTGTCGGTGGGTTTGTCTTTTCATTCAGTCAACAAATATTTATTTGTAAAAAAACAAAACCCAAACCCAGCGCTCATGGAGCTTACATTCAAGAGGCCAGAAAAGGGAGGCAGACAGTATATATCTGATGGTGATAGGGACTCTGAAGGGGATATAGATGGCAACATCACAATTTTAAATAATTAGGGAGAGCCTCGCTGAGAAGATGGTATTTGAGCAAACACCTGAAAGAGGTGATGGAGCAAGTGAAGAGGAAAGGGGCAAAGTGTTCTGGCAGGGAATAGCAAGTGCAAAAGCCCTGAGTCATAAGTGTGCTTGGCGAGCTTGAAGAACATCCAGTAGGCCAATGTGGCTGGAGTGGCATGAGTGAGGAGGAAAGTCAGAGGCGAGGCCAGGGAGGTAGCAGGGGCTAGATCATGGTGGGAGGGCCTTAAAGACCTGTTAGCTTTTTCTTGGAGATGGGGAGCCAGTGGAGGGCTCTGAATAGTGACCCAATCAGACCTTTTAAAAGGATCACTCTGGCTGCCGAGTTGAAAACAGACTGCAGAGTGGGCAACAGCAGGAACAGGGAGCCCTATTAGGAAACTATTGCAGAGTCCACTGAGAGTTGAAGGTGGGTTCCACAAGGGTGGTGGTAGAGGAGGTGGGGAGAAACAGTAGGGTCTGGAATATTTCTAGGATTTCTATTATAATTTGATGGTGACTTAGATGTGGGATGAACAGTTTAGGATGAATTCAGAGTCCAGTTGTGGATAAGTTCAATTTCAGATGCCTGGTAGCTGACTGGAAATGTTAAAGAGGCAGCTGGATGCTTGAGTCTGGAGACAAGAGGAGAGGTACAGGAAGGAGAAATAAATGTGGGACTCATCAGTGCTTGAAGGCGATCAAAGCCACAAGACTGGATGAGATCACCAAGGTAAAGAAGAGGTCTGAGCACTGAGCTCTGGGGGCACCCCCAACACAAAAGGACAGAAATATGAGGATGAATCAGCAAAGAAGACTGAGAAAGAACAGCCAGTGAGCTTGGAAGAAAGGGTGACATCCTGAAAAGGACGTCCAAGATGGGAATGATTCACAATGCCTGCACTGTTGAGAGACAAAATATTGATAAGATGAGGACCGAGAACTGACCACTGAATCTGGCATAGGAAGGCCACTGGTGAAGAGGGGGTAAAGGCCTGATAGGAGTGGGCTCAAGAGGGAACTAGAAGAGAAGAATAGGAAATAGTGTTTCCATTTAGAGGGTTTTGCTAAAAAGGAGAGGAGAAAAATGGAAAAGTAGCTAGAAAAGGAATTTGAGGTCAAGAGACAATTTTCTTTAAGTTGAGAGAAATAACAGCCTGTTTTTAGGAAAAATGTGATTATGCAACAGAGATAGGGAGAAGTGTTGGAGCAACATCCTTGAGTAGGCGAGAGGAGGGATCTAGTGCGTGTCCATCCCCTCCCTCGTGGCCTGGCTAACTCCTACTCATCCCTCAAGGGTCAGCATAAAGGTCACTTTCTCAGGGAAGTTTCCTGACCCCTCCAATTAGGTCAGATCCCCTGTTATACCCTTTCACATTGTATGAGACTTCTGCTTCACCACACTTATGAAAGGTGTAATGATGTGGAAGCCCAGTGAGGGCAGGGGTTGGGTCTGTTCTGTATGCAGCTGTATCTCTAGCCTGGTATATAGTGGATTGTTCAATGGATATCTGGTGAAGGAATGAACGGTCCAAGAATAGAACTGAAACAAATCCTCAGACACGTGTCTGTTTTCTGCTCCCGTATGATTTAATCACATTGCAATGATAGGACTGTGCAATTACTGGCTGTTGCAAATATCTGGATTTATAAAAGTTCATTTGTTTGTTCCTGTTTGGGCTCTTCAGCTCAGCTAACACACAGATCAAAGCCACGTGACCGGACACATCCTTTCACTGACATCACCCACTACAAACTGAAAGCATTCCATACTGTGTCTAGCAAGTCATTCATCTAATGAATATTTGCTGAAAGCCCGCTTAGTGCAACATCCTGGGGATATAGGCTTGATCAGACACACAGTGCCTGCCCTCAAGAAGCTTAGAGTCCAGCAGAGGAGATCAAAAGCAAACAAAACTGATTCATTACAAAGGGAAATTCTGGGTGGTTAGAGATTATAGAGTAGGGAGACTTAACCAAATGAGCAGTCTGAGATAGTAGGAGAAGGGAGATCGAACAACCCTTGCTCCACCTCTCCTCACCAGCTTCAAGCTGCCCCTTTGTGGTTCTCAGGCTCCAGGCCAAGAGCTCAGCAAGAGGGCTATGGGCATGGAGCTAGCTCCAGGCCAACAGGGCCATGGTCTCTTACTTCAGATGCCTCAGTCCCCTCCCTTTTCTTTCTACCTCTGCTGAGACCTATCTATCTCCTTCTATTGCTTCCAGATGAGCTGCTGTCCTCTCTGGCTCCAGGAGAGTAGAATGCATCCCCTTGAAGCTGCATTTGGGGAAAGATCTACCCAGCAAGAAGGCTGACATCATTTATGGTTTAGGCCACTGACAGTGATGGGACCACCACTGATTCTCCCCTTCTGTTTACTTTCAGATTTTCATAGACTCTATTCACAAAGAATAACCACCATCTTGCAAGGACCATGAGGCCACTGTATGTGACATGCTGGTGGCTGGGACTGCTGGCTGCCATGGGAGCTGTGGCAGAGCAGGAAGATGGCTTTGAGGGCTCTGAGGAGAGCACACAAAATGAATTCATTTACCTGAATAGGTACAAGCGGGCAGGCGAGTCCCCGGACAAGTGCACTTACACCTTCATTGTACCCCAGCAGCGGGTTACAGGTGCCATCTGTGTCAACTCCAAAGAGCCTGAGGTGCTCCTGGAAAACCGAGTGCACAAGCAGGAGCTGGAGCTGCTCAACAATGAGCTGCTCAAGCAGAAGCGGCAGATTGAGACGCTGCAGCAGCTGGTGGAGGTGGATGGCGGCATCGTGAGTGAGGTGAAGCTGCTGCGCAAAGAGAGCCGCAACATGAACTCACGGGTCACGCAGCTGTACATGCAGCTTCTGCATGAGATCATCCGCAAGCGGGACAATGCGCTGGAGCTCTCCCAGCTGGAGAACAGGATCCTCAACCAGACAGCCGACATGCTGCAGCTGGCCAGCAAGTACAAGGACCTGGAGCACAAGTACCAGCACCTGGCCACACTGGCCCACAACCAATCGGAGATCATTGCACAGCTTGAGGAACACTGCCAGCGGGTGCCTGCAGCCAGGCCCATCCCTCAGCCGCCCCCTGCCACGTCGCCCCGGGTCTATCAGCCACCCACCTACAACCGCATCATCAATCAGATCTCCACCAATGAGATTCAAAGTGACCAAAACTTGAAGGTGCTGCCACCCCCTCTGCCCACCATGCCTACCCTCACCAGCCTCCCGTCCTCCACAGACAAGCCATCAGGTAAGTCCTCCAGGGTCCCTTTCCATTTGAGCCTCAAAGCCAGGCTCCAGGCTTCCCTTGGCTGTGACCACAAGTGGAGGGAAAGCCACAGCAAGCTGAAGGCGTGCCAACAGACTTGCATAATTCCCCAGTAATCCCTTGAGCCAAGTTGCTTGAGCCAGTGGGGTGAGAGGGGGGACCACATTCCTTAGATAGATCCTCAAAGGTAGAACCAGGAAGCAGGGAAAGTTTCAGAAGAAAATAAATTCAGACTTTTAATAGAACAGAATCCAAGGCCTGAAGTTTTCTAGGTTCTGCACTAGATGTTCCGTGTTGGCAAACAGGATGTCTCTCCTGCAAGCCTGTGTACACCAGTCTCCAGTGCCATGCCTGGCTCAGAGCTGGCATTTGGTAAATACTCACTGAATAAAAAAATAGGCCAAAGAAAAAGCGTTATCATTTAAAAAGTATGATAAAACACATTTTAGGGGCTAAGGGATACAAAGCAGTATTTTCTAAAGCCCACAAATTTCCTACAGTCTGCTACTATCTAGAATTGTCAATGATGATTCCATACATTCCTAAAAACATGCATACAATGTGGTAATTCTCAGAATAGAGAGGGATGGGATTGCTGATGGAGAGGAAGCAGCTGCAGTAGGTTATGAAGTTTGACCAAGATATTACACTGGGCATTTTCATGTATATTATATCATAAACCCTTGCAGCTCCAATTTACAGACAAGTTCAGAAAGGTTGATTACCTTTTTCATATGCTTAAGATCCTCAGGCTAGATTTGAATTCAGGCCTTTTCACTTTTATGTCTAGGGCTATTAGTCTCCTTTGGTCTTGGACTCTTTATCTTAAAACAAGGAGAATGAAATAAATAGACAGAACCTTTATAGCTTTTGCTTTCTATAGCTGATGATTGGCCCTTCTGTACACGAGTCTGTTTTAAATCAGAAGTTCCAAAAGAGAAGGCACAGTGTGCTAATATGTCATGGTAAAATATCCAGAGGGTTAAAAATGCCATTGAGTACCAAATCAAGGCTCACCTGAATACTGTCATAATCCTGAGGAGGTGGGCTGGTCTCAATGGTTACCCAGAGGATTTCCTCCTAACCATCTCTGGTTTCTGAATCAACAACTCCAGCTCATTTCAGACCTTGAACTGAGCTGTTAGGCATACGATGTAAAAATAAAGACCTGGGTTTATATCCAGGCTCCATCCCTTATTAGCTATTTGCTCATGAGAAAGTTACTTAAGTCCTCTGAGCCTCAATTTTCTTCCCTGTAAAATGGGGACAAGTGCCTAACATCAGAGTTATTGTGGAAAGTCAGTGCAATCAATTATGTAATATGATGTCATGTGGTACAGCCAACATTGGCTGAACCTCTACTCTGTGCCCATCACAGCACTAAATATGGGGGAGCTGGTGAAAAACTATGTTCCCTGACCCCCAGGAACTCAAGCTGGGAGAGGTGGCAGCTGCATTAATGTACCTGGCATCCATCCAGGGTCCATTATTTCTGTCCCCTAAAATCAGCACATCTCGTGGGATAAAAGATCTCTGGGTGGTAGCATTTCGCCAAGTCAATTTTCCAGCACCTTGTAAGAATTAATGGGGCCAACATACCAAAGTATCTGAAATCAGGAATGCAGTGAAAACTCTGGACTGTGCAGTCATTGTGTAATAACCACCCCCCCATTACACAGTGTTGCAGAGAGGGGCACAGGAGAAGCCACGGAGACACTAAGGTGGCACTATTGAGACTTCCTGGAGTGGAAGGGCAAGGTACGACAAAGGTGGGGACTTCCGCACTGCATCTTGAAAGATTTGTAGGCATTTACTAGGTGGACTTGGGAGTCTGGAATTTGAATTATTAGTGTGTTCCTGATGGATCTGGAGACCATGCAAAGACTCAGGGGCACTGCCCTACTCCTAGCATCTCAAGCAATCTGATCACCTACTTCATGTTCATAATTCAACATAGGTTGTAGCACTGGTAAGGGAGCCTGTATACTGTGTGTAATTCCAAGGCTACTGCAATCATGCTACCCCTTTCTCTCCTACTTAAGAAAGCAGACTGGCATGGAAGGAAATAGTAGTGATTTTACTTTTGAGATAACTTGATGCAATTTGTCTTTTTTTTAAAGCCCTCATAAATTTTGGTACTTGACAGTTAGTAAGATTTCTTGTGATCCATCTCAACCACTGATCTTCCATATGAGGTGATACCAGCTGATATTGCGCACCCACTTGTGGAAGCTGAATGTGCAGACAGAGCTCATGAGGAAAGTGGCGGGAGAGGTCCCTGCTCTTTCCTTGCGTTAGACTAAGCTAGAAGGGAAAAGCAGAGGATCTCTCTTTACCCAGCTCCAAAGGCCAGCCTGGACCTGAGTGGGTCAGCCTCAGCCAACCAGTAGAGGGCTCTTATCAGGCCTATTCTGAGAGCTTGCAGAGCAGGCTCTGGTCCTGGAAGACAAAACCCTCTTCTGTCCTCTCACCCAACAGTTCTTTGTTCTCGGGGACAAAGCTCAGCCAGAAACACCTTTGCAATTAAACACCTTTACATCCATATCTTGGCAGCTTATAAATTTTCTTTCATTCTGCAACCTCAGAACCATCTTTTCCTCATTGTCTGGGCCACTAATCCCACAGCATGCCCTCCCCCAGGGGAATGAGGGAGCTACCATCAGCTTATCTGGAAATGTACTCAATGGCATGTTCCCAGCCAGAGATAGGAACAAGGTCTGGGCCAGTTGAGTGATGGAGGCCCAGGCAGCTCTCGACTTCCCTGACCTCTTCTTTAGGTTAGTCCTGTCTCTCTCAGGTCTGGCCAGAGCTAGGGGCGTTTCAATTAGGAAAATGTTTATGATGAGGCCTGGACCAAATGGCCTCACTGCTCCTTCCCCTGTGGGTCCTGCTGTTGCCACTCTCCCTCCCTCCTGCCTTCCTCTTCACTCTTTCTCACCATTATACAATCCCACACCTTCTCCACTTCTTTTAGCTGGTGCACATGCATGCATGTGTGCACACACCTACACACCTGTCAGTCAGATCTGTTAAAAAGGAAGGCTGCAGGAGTTGTTCTCCAAGAGGCAAGAGGCAAAGTAAAAGGATGGGTGGCTCAGCTCTGGTTTTCACCTAGGATGGGTGCTAGATGGCCTGGGACATTGTTTCTCAGCTCACCCCAGACAGAATCCCGCATGTGCTGCCCTTCCTGACACAGCCCCCATCCTAGAGATTGATCAGAGAAGAGAAGGCAGTGCTACTACTAGTTGCCACAGCAAGACCTTGTCTGAGATTAATCTTCAAAAACCAAAAGGAGTGGATACTTTTGTAGCAGCTGTTTTCTCTCCTGGGAAAGAGATTACACCCAGTTCAGTTTGTTGTTCAATGGATGAGGAAGAGGCCATAAAATATTAAAACTCTTAGGAGCTCTCAGATCCCTTAGCATAGCCTTTCTGTCACAAAGCCTGTCAGTGGCAGAGCTGGGATCAGTCCCTGGACTGATAACTTCCAGGATATTGAGGTTCAGAGAAGTTAAGTAACTTGCCTAAAATTATACAGCTTGTAAGTGATTCAGTCAATACTAAAACCCAAGTCTGTTGTAACCACTCTGGGATGCTGCACATTTCCATGGAAAGGCTAGAGGGGAACTGGTGTTAAAATCACTATTATGAATGCTTGACTTGGACCCAGCTGTCAGTTGCCTAGCACCTGACCCTCCATCACTGTTTCATGGTACTAGATTTCAAGCAGCTCTTTGAACACAAGCTCAGAGAACAGAGTTGGTGGATTTGTTAATAGAACCTTCTTGATTCTAATAATACAAAACACTGTCACTGCGACCAATATCATATGCCCCCTCGTCCAGGCCTAGGAGGAACCAACTGAGCTCTTCAACAGAAAACATAATACCCATCTGTATTCTAGTAAATGGGCCCAAATGAAGTTGCAGAAGACAAATCTAACTTAATTTGTATAAACTCTGAACACATTCTCTGGGGTTCCTCCTACTTAGCTTTTCAAGGTATAGCTAATCTGAAGTCCTGATTTCTTTAAATATGTTAGCTCTAAGTATATAAAAAACAGTAGATAAGGTCACCTCTTGAGGTCACATTAGGTGACAACCATATTGCTTCACTGGTAATATGATGCATAGGTAGAAACCACCTCACCACAGATGGTCTACAGCCAGAAAAGCAACTTGAACAGAGTGTTTCCTAGATTGACACCCCCTCCATATTTTATTTTCCCCTATAAGGGAGGAAATACGTACATTAGATAGTGGTTCCTTAGCACGATGGTAAGTTTTAAAATTAAATATATCACACTGAGGTTTCCATTCCTTCTGGAGATGAAGCAATCAATCCAGATAAAACGGTACTAGTTCCAGGTGCAGATCCCTTCTGGCAAACTGGGCTTCCAAGCCTAAAGCACTGTAGAGAGTTGTAGAAACATTGGGGTATCCTGCTTTACCACTTAAGGTCACAGAAGCTGAGGGAAAACCCATACCCAGGTCTCCTGCCTCCAGAGCTTGTGCTGTTTTCACTGTACTGTATTTTTTCCCTAAAATTTTATTGTTAAACAAGATAAGTTTCCTATACTCATTACAAACTATATAATCCAGTTATATTTCAAAGAGCATTCCTTGCTACCTTCTTCATCAACAGAAGGCACTCAAGTTCAAGGTAGGTCATCTTCCTTCTAGCATTGCTTTCTCTTTTTCACCTCTCTGGTACCTTGGGGAACTTACCACAAAAAACTTTTTGAGTTTGATGGAAGGCTATCCCTCTATTCCTCAGGCAGTTTCCCAAGGAAGACATTTGGCTAAATACTCAGAGTATTTATAGCCCCAGGGGATAAACTATCAACTAGTTACTGTAAACGTCTGATGACGTAGCATCATCTTGTGGTCTGGACATCCCAATAGCTTGGCAATTGGCAAACAGAAAGGAATCTAGAAGATCCTGAAGATCAGACACCTGTGGCCAACTCACTAGTCACACAAAAGGATTGTTGTGGTGCATTTATTTAGTGGATTCTATCATAACGCTGAGATGCCACAAAAACATGATAAAGAAAGCAGAATTAAGTTAGCATCATACTACAGAGAGTCTAAAACAAAGTTGGCTGAGTTTGCTGAGCCCAATGGTTATTATGCTATTGTAAAAGTAATTATGTGTACTTCCCACTGTTTTCTATCAGCATCAACAAAGGACTCAGGCAGCAGAGATCTGCTTAAAGAACATTAGAAACAGTCCCTCCTACACTCCTTGCATCACCGCCTAATGTTGAAAATAACCCTGATGATCCTGGCCCTGTAACTGAAGATGAGCCAATGGAGCTATGAGACCTGGAGTAGTTTAGGTTAACCTTTTGTTAAAAATGAATACATAATTTTCCCTTAATAGATTTTTTGAATATAATAGTTTAATACAGAAAAAATTCTAAGAAAAAAATCTAATTTAAATGGTAAATACAACCATTTTTTAAAAATTTCCAAATGGTGAGACTAAAATATTTTAGGTGGTATCTCTAGAGTAACATCCAAAAGAATCAAAAATCTAATCACCCAGTGCCATCCCACAAGTTCTGAACAGACTGCGAGACTTTCCCACAGCAAGATTTTCTTTTCCAGGGTTTGGTCTGGATGCTGATTTATCCTCTGTTGTGGGGCCAGCTTTATTCTCAAGCTGGAAAAAACAGAACGAAGAAGATACAGGGAATACAGTTCACAAGCTGTGAGGAACTGAGAGAGGAAGGCATATGGAACACTAAGTGACTGTCAGCACTAGACTGGGAAGATCAACACATATTCAATGCTCCTGAAAAGGGTCTAATAGGGAGACAGACCTTCAACTACCCAAATGCTTTGCAATTACTGCAGCACAGTGCAGTACAAAGAACCAAGGCCTGGAAGGCAGACCTGAGTAAACAGCATGTAAAGTACCTGGCAGATGAAAGGCACTAGATAAACAGTAGTCATCATTATGATTATATTCCAAAGAGATAAATACATAAGGCATTATGGGAACCCAAAGGAGACTTAAGTAGTTCTTGTGGGGTTAAGGCAAGATTTCCTGGAGGAGGTGATGAGGAGGGCTGAGGGTCTTGCAGATATGCTCTCAGAGCCACTGTGAGCAATCATTAAGAAGTCATGAAGACTAGTGCTGACGCAAATGTCCTGTTTTCAGAAAGAGAAAACGATGTATTACCAGAAATTTCACACCAATTGGCTTGTAGTCAAACCCAAGTAAAGTTATAAAAAAGATTATAAGGAAGAGTTTGTGAGCATTTGGAAAATAAAATGGTGATCAATAAAGGCGAACATAGGTTCCTTAAGAACAAGCCCCAAGAATAAGCCAAACTAACTGATTCCCTTTCTTGAAAGGGTTAATAGGCTGGCAGCCCACAGACACACCGAGTGTCCAGTATCTGTGGATCGCGATCATGGATCTAACAAATTCTTCCATGATGTATGCATAGAACAGCACCACCGATCACTGGACTAAGAGAGTCTTGGTCATTCAGGGAGCCTCTATGCACTGCCCACCTCTACATCCTGTGAGTTCCCTCCTCCAGGCAACCTTGGGCACTAGTGACCACTACACCCAGGGAGCCTCAGGGGTTCACTCTCACCAGTCCCAGGGAGCCAGAGTGAGCTGCTCACCTCTGCAGAGAATGAGCTCATCACAGACCTTTCTAGTCTACTTCCTGCTTTTTTCTTTATTATGGCTTTAAAGTTACTGATTCTCCTGAACAAGTGCACTGATGAAACCTAGGAGCAGGCATAATGCTTTTGAAAGTTATTTGGGAAGTAATACTGCAAATGTCTGTTTATCCTGAGGTCACACAGGCAGAAACAGGATCTCTTTAAGCCCTTTATGGGCCTTAAGAGCTTCTATTTGGGAGGCCTCAGAGCATACCAAATGCACTGAAATAGACTCACCTCACATATCTAATATAAATTTTACTGTAAAAATTTTGAAAGGATTTTAATAATTACGCTTTTGAAATTATTTGGCCAAGATTAACTAATTAGTTTATGATTGGCTCTGATTTCTCAGCAAGCATCAGGCATGTTAAGGAATTCTTGGAAGTGAGAAAAATCTAACCTACAAATTTTTTTCAATTTAATTTCAAATGCAATAACATTTTTATGAGGACTAAATTTAACATTTCATGAACTTGACAAGATGTTACACTTTGTAGACATTTAATCGTATACTTATAAATTTTAATTTGCAATTTTATTTTCATGTTTTACAGCCAATAATATTTTTTAGACCTCAAACATTTTCATAAACTCCTGAAAAACTCATTGGCCTCAGGAACTGTGCCCATCCTGCCTGAGGACTAAAGTGGCCTGAGCAGTAGGCATGTGCATTTGAAACTTTTCCCAAGAAGGACCAGAAACTAGATTATAAAGTCAACTCTGAGGCCCTGCAGGAACTCTGGTTCACTGAAAAGTAGTGACTGACATAGAATATATATGTCCATAACTAAAATATTATTTCTCTAGGCCTTCTGGATAAATGAGACCCAAAGTATCACATATAATTTCCCCCCACCCCCATCCCAGAGTGCCTGCCCTCCTGTCCTCAGGTGGGACACCCAGGGAGTTGTGACGCTGGCCACAGTGGGAGCTCACACCTAATCAGTCCACGTGCCTTGGCACTCAGATGTATTAATTTGGGTAGGAAATTCCAGATCCAATTTCAAGAACTGGTCATTTTTCCTGTTAGAAAAATATTTCAGGGAGTGGTGAAAAAGACTTTTTGGAGACAGACCATCAGCAAAAATAATTGAAAACAGCACACAGTTCTCATGAAATAGCAGGCCGTGTCTTAGTGATATCACAGAAGCCTCTCCCCGGTGCCTGTGCCTGGACTCAAACATGCACAGAAGCAGATCCCGGGATCATTTCTCACCCTGCCCAGGCAACAGGGTCCCTCCTCTTCATGGCCTGAGATGGTCAAGTCCTGAGACCTGGGGCTGGGTTTAGGGGATAAAGAATGCTGTCGGCCACGTGGTCTAGTCTACCTCATGGCCAGGAAGGACTTTCTCCTCTCCCTGTACCTGGGATGCAGCTAGGGAGAAGCGGTATCACTCCTGCCCACAATCAGGCCCCACTTTCTACCACTTCTTAACTCCCAGCCTCAATGGGAGCTACCTAATAGGAGGGGTCACTGCATTGAGTTGATGAAGTCTACGAGCTCATTTCCCCACTGGAACCTGGGTGGGTAAGTCAGGTTGAAGATGGGTCTGTGGATCTAACCATCTAAGACCCAGAGAGGAAACTGGGAATAGGAAGTTACACTCAGGCCTGGCCTAACTGCAGGCTCCAACTCAGCTTTACCTTGTACTGGGGCCCTATATTGGGGCTAGCAAGCAATGATTCAGAATAAAGTCGTTCTTGGTTTCCCTGGAGGCGTGTTCCTTGTATGCCTGATCCCTCCTGTCAAGAGCCCCAGAAAGGAGGAAGGAAGTGAAGGGAGGATTTAGTCACCAAACCTTATCACCTCCAACACTTACCAGGATTCTAAACTGGGGTTTGGGGACCCAAAACCTGGATACTTTGTGTTCCTATTTGCCAGTTTTCCTTCTCCCCCAAGCACCCTCACTCCAAATCCTGTGCACTTTCCATACCCTATGTTGCTTCTTTAGGGAACCACACAAACTCAACTAGGCCATGGCGGCTGCACTTCCCTTCACTTGGAACATTCCTGCCACAGCTCTGCCAAGAGTGTAAATATGGTCTTTATAGAGATGAGGTCGGGGCGCTCACTCCACTCTGAGCCTAGTTGCTGCTGAGTTAGTGTTGGCCTGGTGCTCTGAGCAGAGCCGCCCTTTCAGAAGAGTAGCCAAGTAAAATACCACCTGGGTACTTTGCACTGCTCCAAAGGGAGAGCTTTGCCCACTGCACATCAAAAACTCGGTTTCATTGAAAAAAAAAAAAAAAGATTTCCGTTCTTTATTTCAATATATCTTTGTGCCTTTTCCACTGAAGTTCTGGCTTAAAATATGCCTTTGTGGAAAACATCTATTAGTAAATAATTTGCAGTTAATCTTGGAAATTCAAAAGCAAATATAGTAACAATTTCAGCAAATAAAGTAATTAGTTTTGTGTGTGTGTGGGAGAAGGAAGTAGACAACTTCAAAACTGTCAGCTTTTATCTATCAAAGCAAGAAAATAGATCACCTTCACTCAGCATCTGCTCTGGTCAGTCTCCATGCTCTTGTGTTGGTGAGAGCCTCATAAATAAGCTTTTTTTTTCTACAGAAGAAGAAATTGAGGTACAATGAGTAACTGGCCTGAAGGTCACCCTGAAGGTGATGCCTCTAAGATTTGAGCTGAGAGCTCCTGACTTAATGTTTGGGGTCCCTTCCCCAGTCCCATACTTCCTCAACCACAGATTCTTTAATCAAAGTCAGATATCTCATCTGGCCCTACACAATGGCATTATTTATATATAACAGTTATAGATTTCACATCAAAGTAGAATATTTTGATTCAGCCATTTTAATGGTACTGTATTTTACTGCTGCCATTTTTTGCTACTTGATAATGTTACTGCTGCCAATTTTTTGATTCCAATTATTTTTTTTGACTAATTTAAGTTTCTGACCTTTGCCACTAATGCCTTTAATGTAAGAAAGGGAAATGTGTTTGAATGCTGGAAGTTTGTTAGAGCTCTACTAAGGGTTTCTGAAGGAAAACTGCTTTTGGAAATGTGGCTTTTGGTGAAAGCTAATGGGTCCTGAGTGTCATGCAAAGTGCAGGGCACAGGGGACATAATGGAGGCATTTCTGTGACCACAGAGAATACTAAACACTTCTGTACTATTTCATACCTAGTTCATGATTCTAGAAAACATGCCATACCAAAAAGCCTTAAAGGAAAGAACTGCCAGATTTGCCTTAAAAAAATAAAAAGTAAGACACAAAAATAGAAAACTGGGCAAAGGATACCAAAAGGTAAACACGGAAGAAGAAAAAGAAATCATCATAAAAATAAAAAAGGTATAAAACCTTGATAAAGAAGAACTGTAAAATTTTATTTTTTTAACCTGACTGATTGGCAAAGATTAATAATAGTCCCGGGGCAGAGAAATGAGTCAGTCTGGGCCCCTACCCTTAAGTTCTCATTGGTTGGAGAAAAGGAAGATGGCTTTACAGTCTTTAGAGACAACCCACACTACCTGGGTTCAGTTACTGGATCTGCCTTTAATCTTTTCACACTCCAATTTCCTCATCTGTAAAAGGGGAATACTACTACTTACCTTGTAGAAGTGTCGGGAGGATCAGGTGTGCTAATAAACAGGGCTTGGCCCACAGGAAGTGTCCTGTAAGTGCTGGCTCTTATTATTATATTAGTAATGTTACCACTGTTACTCCACTCAGGACTCTCTTAGGGGTTCATGGCCTGGGATTTGAAGGGCCATTTTTCTTCTTAAGTTTTAGGCAAAATTTTGTGAGACAGTGCATTTTCCTGAATTGATGGTTTAGAGCTTTCCCCATATTCTCAAAAGGACCAGTGACCCCAAAACATTTTCAAATGCTTAGCTTTTAAGAAGAGCCCTATGAAGAAATATCAAAGGTAAAGCTGAAACCATCAACTGCACTCACAAATGCAGTTCAGGCTGGGAGCCAAGAGACCGACCTACCACTCTCCCAGTGGCCTCCAAAGTTTCTCCCTACATGATACAGTATTCAAAGTCAGCCTTTACATCTGATAATTCCACAAGAAGCCCCATAGTGGCTCCATAGTTAAGAGGTCTGGCTGCTTATTTTCCGTGGGCATTAATTTGCAGACTTCTGCCAGATCTTCTATCACCAGCGTTCGCATCAAATGTCCTCTCCTGTGTTTCTGACTCATTAAAGAGCTGGCAGGCCTCCCACGCCCACTGGTACGCCCTGCTCCAGCTGTCGGGGACAGGCTCCCATTCTCTTCCTTGGTCCCTGGGGCTGTGGACCGAATACAACCAACACCTTTTTCTCCTTCATGAATGGTCTTTCTGGAGATCTGGCTTCCCCTTGCCCAAGGTGGATGCTGAGTGGGGCTGAGAACAGGAAGTAGTACGATGCAATGAAGCTGCCTGTGTTGCATCTGCTATCCTCTCTGGAGGATGAAAGGAGGAGCATCCTGGGTTATCTAACAGTGGTAGGCACATAAACCAACTCCTCTTCTCCGTGTCATATTGGGCACTGGGGAGAGAGGGGTGAGCAAAACAGCTCCTGCTCTCCCATAAGATTCTAGGTGGGGATACCCAAACATGGCTGTAAGGCCTCAAGAAAAGTCCACCTGAGATGTCTAACAAAGACCAAAAACCCAAGTCTTTCCTGTTTAACCATCACATGTAGACTAGTAGAGCCCAACCACCAGTCAGGAAGGAATTTGAAAAGTTTGAGCTAAACAGGAAAAGATGAGAACACCTGACACCTTGTATGGATATCCCTGACCCTTACCCCCCCATCCCCCCTCCCCTGAAAGGGACAGGACAGGATTCCACAGGGAATTTGAATTGAGAGGAAGCAGGTGAGGTTAGCTGCTCCCTCGCTTGGCAGCAGAGCAGCCCTACCACATCCTGGGCTTCCACGGCAGCACAGCGTCTGCCAGGGACTGGGACTCAATGACTAGTTGTTGAATAAACATACAAATTAACAGAAAGAACAAGACTGGATTTCCTCAGCACCTTTGATCTTAACCCTTCTTGGTTTGAGGAAGATTTTGAAGAGAAGTTGAAGCAATGAGTAACGATTTTATTTATTTTAATGTAGATGAATGGTCTGGAAGACTTCTGAAGGTTTCTCTTTAAAGTTAGAGGGAGAACCCAGTTTGTTTGGCCTTTGGTGACTCAAGTTTGTACCTTCTTGTGACTAACATCTGAACACACGATGAAACCGTAGGGGGAGAGGTATTCAGACCCCCAGCTATGCCCATTCCCTCTGCCCAAGCTACCTAAACTGCCGTGAAGTCACAGAAAAAGCACAGAACCCACCTGGTCTCAGTTTCAGAAGAGAGCCATGGATTGGGACATGCCCTATTGCTTCATCCTTAAGTTCACAGACTTGCCTAGAGAACAGCAACATCTGAATGTGTGAGCTCTGAGCATCTGCCCTTCGGCAAGCATCCTTTGGAAAACACAGACTGAGCTGAAAGGGAACTTGATCCCCTAAAAGATGTTTGGAGACCAGTGTCTGAATCCTAGAAATAGGATTTTTGGCTACAGAGCTAAATTCTGGAGACCTCCTGGGCCCCTGTGGCTCTGTGGAAGCTCATTTACTAAAAACTGCTGTTTCCAGGAGTGCTCCCCCTGGAAAGGAAAATGTGGAATCAAAACTGAGGTGTGCCAACCAAACACAGCCTGCAATACTCAGAAGAGCACAGCTTGTAAACCCCAATGTCTCAATGGCTTCAGCAAAACCAGTCAGTGCCTGAACTCAGCCTACATGAACGATGCTGATTAATACTGCTACATTTTTTAGGCACACGTATCTTTTTGCCAATATAACCAACTATTTTTTTAAATTCACTCTAGCAACCTCCACACAAATGATCTCAGTTATCCTTACAACCCTCATATGAGACAAGTATGATCTCCATGCAACAAACAAGGGAAACTGAGAGTTAGGAGAAGCAATGAAGTTTGCCCAAAGTTACACAGTGAGGGAGTCACGGGCAAAAGTGGGCTTGGAGTCCAGGCATACAGACCCCTATTACAAGTCTCTTGTTGTTACACCACAATATCCTTCAAATCTGTAAAACAAAAACTTGTCCCCTCAAACTATAGGCCTATGGCTCCCAGCTAGAGCCCTGCTGGAGATTATGCCTGTTTGGGGTGCAGACAGGGGAGAGGAGTGGGAGAGAAAGTGACTCGGTGGGGGGTTGGGCAGATGGTGGGTGACAGAGAAGCCGATCATGTGTGCATATCTGTGTTACCAGGCCCTTGGAGAGACTGTCTGCAGGCCCTGGAGGATGGCCATGACACCAGCTCCATCTACCTCGTGAAGCCAGAGAACACCAACCGTCTCATGCAGGTGTGGTGTGACCAGAGACAAGACCCTGGAGGCTGGACTGTCATCCAAAGGCGCCTGGATGGCTCAGTCAATTTCTTCAGGAACTGGGAGACATATAAGGTGAGAACCAGCAAGGTCTGTCTGTGCTGCCCCCTAAATGACTGACCAACCAAAGAGAAAGCTGATAACCAGAGAAAGAGCCACTTGGAGGGAAGGTGCATGCGGACCTATGTAGTCCCAAATGGTAAAAACTAACAGGGCCATTTTTGCAAACCCACCAGGGATGGTGAGGACCAGCTCCTTCCCTGCCTGCCACTGGCAACCACTGCAGGAGGACAAGTTAGGAGTAGAGTCCATATAAGTTCCACTGGATGGGGTAGGAGTTTAGAAATGATGGTGTGGGGTAGCCCCTCACTCCAGGCCAGTTGTAGGGAGCACCTTATTCCCAGCTGGGATTTCTACAGGGGAAGACCTCTGCTCACAGCCCAGAAGGGGCAAGTCTGAAGGCTCCCAAGCCCTGAGAGAATTCCCCAAAGACCTGTACAAGGAACTTCAGTAACATGTAGGTCCTAATTCTAGGGGTCATTCTCTGGGATCCCCAGTTCCCAGGGAATTGAAATGCTTATCCTG
This sequence comes from Choloepus didactylus, assembly GCF_015220235.1. Taxonomy (NCBI): domain Eukaryota; kingdom Metazoa; phylum Chordata; class Mammalia; order Pilosa; family Megalonychidae; genus Choloepus; species Choloepus didactylus. The sequence goes on from NC_051316.1 coordinate 94,439,831, forward strand.
AGCATCTCCCATGTGCCAGGCACTCTAAATGCTTTTTGTTCAATACTTCATTTAATTTCACATCAACCTTATGAGAGAAATACTATTGCTAACCCAATTTACAGATGAAAAGGTGAAGTAACTTGCTCAGGGTTGCACAGAAAGGAAGAGGCAAAGCAGTGACTGGAGCTCAGGCCTCTGATACCGAAACCCATGAACTGCCTTTAGCCATGATGCCTTGAGCACCTGGCTATTTCATGTCCCCCTTCCTGGGTTTCTTTCTATCCTGGCTGCCTCCCAACCCACCTCCTGACCAGCCTCTGTCCTTTGCTTTCTTCTCTTTCTCCTCCACCTGCTAATTCAGAGGATCCTAAAGGCTCAGTCCTAGATCCTTTCTTCTTCCCTTTCCACATTCTAATGCGTAAAAAACTTCCTGTAGGGAAGGTAATGTAGCATCCCCATATTACGTGAGGAATCTGAGGTTTGCATAATGCCTAGCACAGAGCAGGCACTCTAAATACTTTTTAATGAATGCATGACTGAGGCTCAGAAAGGTGAAATGACTCATCAAGTCACATAGCTAACAAGTGGGGGAGAAGATGTGATTCCAGGTCTGCTTGACGAGCTTTATGCTCTACTTGTTTCCCTGGACCCTCTACCCAGGGCTAAGCATTGACAGCTGGGTCCTGCTGGGTATGGGCATTGCAGATTACACACTAATGCTCTCCCGGGTTTTCCCCAGCAAGGGTTTGGGAACATCGACGGTGAGTACTGGCTGGGCCTGGAGAACATTTACTGGCTGACGAACCAAGGCAACTACAAACTGCTGGTGACCATGGAGGACTGGTCTGGCCGCAAGGTCTTTGCAGAATACGCCAGCTTCCGCCTGGAGTCAGAGAGCGAGTATTACAAGCTGCGACTGGGGCGCTACAATGGAAATGCTGGTGACTCTTTCACCTGGCACAACGGCAAGCAGTTCACCACCCTGGACAGAGACCATGATGTCTACACAGGTAGGACCAGTGGGGTCTCACCCAGGTATGGGGCAAGGAAAAGAGGTCAACCAAAGCCAGAGTTCTTGACACAGATCTTGGGAACAGAAAGATTCCAGGGTAGTGGGCAGCTAGACCAAGTCTTCCAACCCTGTTCCCAACCCCTAGATGTCCCTTCCTCTGCCCTCTACCACCACCACACTGGCCTCTGGGGACACAGATTCCCTCCATAAAGGCATTTACAAAAGAGGGTAGGGGAACGAGGGCTGCTATGGGTCAAGCCAGACTTTGTTCTGGTTCATGCACTCACACCACCCTCTGTCTGTGAGGTGCCTGGCATCAGGGCTACACATCTCCATGGGCTTTAGGCCATACAGCCTAGGTTCCAATGCTGGCCCCACCTCCTACTAGCTTTGTGTCCTTAGGCATGCTGCTTAATCTCTCCAGGCCTTGGTTTCCTTATCTGGAAATAAGGACAATACCTTACCTGCAGGGTGGTAAGGTTAGAGAGAACATACCCTAAGGTGCTTTGTCTGGGACTTGGCAGATAGTAAGGGCTCAGTACAAGTGGCTCTCTTTATGGTTACTCTTATTAGCAGGTTATGCTAATGCAACACTCTAAGGAAGCTATTAAGAGGAAGCTGGGTGATTCATCTATTAAGAGAGATGAAGTGATTTGCCCAAGATCACATGCCTCAAAGCCAGATCTTTATTAAGGTTATTAAGGAGACTTTATTAAATACAAAACAAGGAAGAAAACAGAAAATTATACAGTCTGGCCCTGAAAACAGACATCAGACCCCCAAGGCCCCACACCCAATTTCTTGATAAAGGGTCTCTGGGTCCTATGGGTTGGTGTAGTCTGTCAGGCCTGGCTCCTCTTTGAGGCTGGCACCCTCAGATTGTTGACTCCACCTCTGGGCCAGGGCTGGGTCTGTTCTCATGAGTGAACACAGACCCTCCTCCCCAGCTTCCCAGGTAGTTCTGGTCTGAAGGCTACTCCTTCCCCTTTGAGGGGACTGTCCCAGAAATGGCCTGCATTTTAGGCAAGACTTGCTGATTACACACTGGGTGGGAGTGGGGGTTCACTCCAAGTCCCCAAGAGAGCCACACTCTAGCAATAGTTCTCACAACATTGGGGGCAGATGGGACACAACCTACCTGTGCCTACCCCATGCAGACAGCCCTACCCACTAACTAGGCACTGAACCGCTCCTGTTTGAAGGGGCCCCTATCAGGGAGCAGGCCCTTCCTCTGAAACAGCATCTTCTTAAGCCAGCGATAACAAGGCTTCCAGAAAAGCAGGGCAGGAAAATGACCCCTCAAAGCTGGTCAGACTCTGGGGACACAGGGGCTGCTACAGCATGTCTTGAGGGCTATCATGGGGAGCAGGGAGAAGACTGTCCTGTAATTACAGCAGTAACACCAGTGGATGGTGAGGAAGTGAATTCCTTTTTCCTGAAAATGTGTGGGCAGAGGCCACTTCACAGGGCCAGGCTCGCTTAGGAAGGAACCCCACTGGCAAACAGGAGGCTGACTGTGGTATGCTTGATGGCTCTCCCTGCTCTCCAACTCCAACACTGCTGCTGGTCCTGATGGCCTCAAGTCATGGTACAGAAGGAGCCCCAGAAAAGCTCTGGGAAAACATGAGCTGCCTGGTGCTCTGGGGGTGCCTGGTGCTGAGTCTCTCCTTCAGCTTTCTACCTCTGCCTGCCTGCTCCCTTCTCACCCCATCCCAAGGCCTCGACTGGAGCATGCCATCTGCTCCATCCGGCCAATGCACCCTCAACTCCCAAGCCTGACTGAAGCAGCCCTTCCCCTGGGTCAGGAAACTGGGCAACTGCACCCTCCCCCCCTTAACTAAAAGCAGCCCAAACAGACAGTGGTGTCTCTTCTTTCTTCCTGTGAAGTACAGTGTCCTGCATGCCTGCTTGTACCTTGCCCATACTTTTTATTGTTGTTCTGAACTGCTTGTCCTTGGCAGCAGAATTCAGCATGATATAGTAGTGCCAAGAATTTTATGGAAATCTCTTTCTTTTGTGAAATTTTAAAAAAATTATGTGGATGGAATACAGGGGGAGGGAGAGGAACATTTCATCAAATGTGTTCTTTGTCATTCTACAAAGAAACACTCTTGATCCAACAATTTCAACTCTTAAAAGTTCCCAAGAAAAAGTATTTTTTTCCCTCTCCCCCACTGACCTCAGGTTGTTTTCATTCTATTAAAACCTGTGGTGTGGAGTCCTCCCCAGATGCTTCCTATGTACCAGGCCTTGGCTATGTGCTTAGCTGTGTGCCCTTGTTTAAGTCTCATAGTAGTCCTCTGTAGCAGGTATTATTTTCCCTCATTTTACAGATGAGAATAAATGGCTTGGAGAGGTTAAGTGACTTGCCCAAGATCACAGAGCTAGTTAGTTACAAAATTCAGACTCAGAAACAGACCTGAACAGGTCTAAAGCCTGGCCTTTAACCACTCCCTGGGATTGGTTCATCTTTCAAGCTTATATACTCCAAATGCCTCCCAGAAAGGATATTGCTGTAGTCTCCAAGCAAAAAGTACAAATGGGTAAACTGCCTCCTCCTAGAGAGCTTCTCACTCCTTCTCTCCTGCAGGAAACTGTGCCCACTACCAGAAGGGAGGCTGGTGGTATAATGCCTGTGCTCACTCCAACCTCAATGGCGTCTGGTACCGTGGGGGCCATTACCGGAGCCGCTACCAGGACGGAGTCTACTGGGCTGAGTTCCGAGGAGGCTCCTACTCGCTCAAGAAAGTGGTGATGATGATCCGGCCCAACCCCAACACCTTCCACTAAGCCAGCTCCTCCTCCTGACATCTCATGGCCATTGCCAAGAGCCTTCCTCAGCCATATTGGCCCCAGGACAAAAAACCAACTCTTCGTCAATCCATCTTATGGCTAGGAGGACTGGGGTGCTGGATTCTGGTTTCTGAAGTCACTGCAGCAAATAATGGAACTGAATTGATACAGTATTCTTTGTCCTTACTACTTTTCTTCACACCAGACAGCCCTTTTGTTTCCAGGACAGGACAGGACTGCAGACAACCCTTTCTTTAAATAAATTAAATTCCTACAATAAAAACATTACTGTAAAATACCTTCATAACCTACATGTGTATGAGCCTACCTTGTGCCCTTATGTAAATATACATAAGTAGACACAGACCTAAATATATATGTATTTAGATATATATCTCACATATCTAGATACATATATAAATTTGCCATATATACCTAAATACACATATATTCAATTCTCAGATATCAAAGCTGTTACCAACACTTTGCTTTTTAGGAGAAAAGCATTTCATTCATGTTGTATTACTTGAGTCACAGATTAGATTATAGACTCTGTAGCCCCAATTCAAAGAATAATCCTTGGCATCTCTATGCCTGGATTCTTCCAGGAGTGTCTATAATACTATTTCTCTCTTAAAAACCCCTTTAGCACCTAACCAAATTTCAAAATTTACCTTTCCATTTTTATAATTTTCCCATTCTCAGGACTTTTCCACCATCTATTCATCTCTTCATCCTTCCATCCCTCCATCCATCCCTTCCTCCCTCTTCCCTCCCTCCCTCCCTCCATCCATCCACTTATCCATTCATTCAACAGCCATTCATTAAGTGTTTTCTGTGCATCAGCCACTGGCTGCTCACTGCAGTTCAAGGCACCTTTCCTGCCCCTCCTCTGGTCCTTGCCTACCTATTCCTTATCTCTTCTGTTGTACCATGCTTTCTTTCCAGACAAGACTCCTCAGCCTCTGAGTGGGAAACAGTCCAGGCTCCAGGTTTCTGGTCAGGAAAGGGGAGGTCAGGCCGCAAAGCTAACCACCAGCCATATAGATAATGTATTCACAGTTTTGTATTTGCCAATCACACTTTAGCCTACATGTCATTTTAACCTTCACAGAAATAATAACCTACCTTGCCCAGGAGGTATTCAATTTAAGAGATATGTCGGGACCCCCAAATGGCTACATATCAAAGGTCCCATGCTCTCAGCCAACTTGAGAGTCAGCATCTCATCCCCAAACTACACTTCCCTGGAAAACAGAAGCCACCGAAAATGAGAACTGGCCACTTCTCGTGAGTTACTGAACAATCAGAAGCCACCAGGCCCCTGGGTTGGTGCCCCTTGCAGTATGTGGCTGATTGTCAGAGTCTGCATGACAGGGACTGTTGCTAAGGGGGCAAGAGGATGAGTCAAGGAAGTGAGACCCTCCCCGGTGGGCACATGGGTCAGGGGTGTGCGAGATTTGGACAATTTGGTACTGTCCACGTCTTGGTGTGTGCCTATTACCTCAGCATTTCTCACAAAGTGTACCATGTAGCATGTTTTGTGTATATAAAAGGGAGGGTTTTTTTTTTTTTTTTTTAATATATTCCCAGATTATCTTTGTAATGACACAAATCTGCAATAAAAGCCTTACTGCTATTTGGATGTGTCTATACCGTGTGTTATTATTTTAGAATGCCTTCCTGAGGCCTCCTATATTAGAGCTTCCTTAAGTAAAACCAGGAAGAAATTCAGCCCCAGGGATACCCACCAAAATAATTTAAATTACAAACCATTCTCCTTATCTTTGGTTTTCACCTATACCCCCAGGAGTCCTACTACAGTTCCTCAGGCTGAGATGGCTCTCTAGAGTTCCACATCTTTACCTCCGGCTGTGACCTGAACATTGCTACTGAATGTCCTGGAAGTACCTTGCAGGCAATATTGTCAACACCTGAGAAACCTTCCTTCCAGGTTTGTTTCTCCTCCTGAACTCCCCATTTTGCCAAATGGCACTATCTACTCAATTGTTAGGTTGAAAACAAGGATTGCTCTCTTCCGCTATCCAAGGCTAATCCACCCTCCACACCAAGTCCTCTTCCCTAACTTAATGTAGGCTCCCATCTCTTCTGCCCTCAACTTCTGCAGTAGGCTCCCCACTAGGTACCTTATGCCTCCATCTCCCTTATTCCACTCTAACTTCACATTAGCTGCCAGAAATGTCTTCCTGTAAAACAAATCTGTGGGTCAGGAAGGTATTTCCAGGCGTGACGGCAAACCCCAAAACCAGAAAAGACTTAGGAAAACCCCAAATTTTCTGTCCTCCAAAAAACAAAATAAAACATAACCAGTGTGCTGGTCTGAATCCATTATGTACCCCAGAAAAGCCATGTTCTTTTAATCCAATCTTGTGGGGGCAAATCTATTGTGGGTGGGAACTTTTAATTAGGTTGTTTTCAATGGAGATGTGACTCACCCAATTCAAGGTGCGTCTTAATCCTTGACTGAAGTCCTTTAAGTAAGCTCACAGAGAGAGAGAGCTCAGAGAAGCTGAGAAAGACATTTTGGAGAGAAGCTAAAATATGTAATCCAGAGTATGCCCCTGGGAAAAGCGAAAAGAGAAGCTAGGACAGAAGCCCAGAGATATTTTGGAGAAAGCCACGGAAACCAGGAGCTAAACCCTAGAGAGAAGGGCCAGCAGAGCCAGCCATGTGACAGAGGAACCCCGGATGCCATAAGCCTTTCTTCAGAGAAGGTATCATTCTGTTGATGACTTAACTAGGACATTTCCATGGCCCGAGAACTGTAAATTTGTGAACTAATAAACCCCCATTGTAAAAGTCAATCCATTTCCAGTATATTGCATTTTGGCAGCTTTAGAAAACCGAAACACCAAGATTGAAAACAAATGACAAACAAGAGAAAAATAGTTGCTACATATACAGCAAGTACAGAATTTATGTTCACGCTGTACCAAAAACTCTTTCAATAAGAAGATACAAACACTGTGATAGAATACTTGGCAAAATACATAAACACATTAGAAGCCTCATACATGGCCAATGAATAAGAAAAGATGCCCAACCTCAGTAATAACCAGAGAGATGTATTAAACCAAGGATAAACCATCATGTGTTGCCCATCAGAATGGCAAAAATGAAAAAAATGCTAATCTCCTTGTTGACAAAGGAATGGAGAAATATGTACTCGTGCCCTATGTACAGAAGTATAAATTGATTCAATAGTTTTGAAGAGTAATTTGGCAATATGTGTAACAACTTAAAATGCATTTATATCCTTGGACCTAGCAATCCCTCTTTATAATGACTAAGCAATGCTGCCATATGAGAGGTATTTCTAGTGTTGCTAGGGAGAGACTGATGTTTATCAAAGTCTACTATGCACCTAGAACTGGACTTACATTTTCTTACATAACCTTCACAGCAGCCCTGTGAAGGAGGGATTACTATTCTCACTTCATAGAGGAGAGAAAATGAGACTTACAGTCAGACTGCTGGTAAAAATCCCAGGCAGGAGATAATCCAGAAGGTGCTGGATGTCAGGCACTAAGTAGGAGTTATCTTTTTTTGTCCCACAGTTTTGGGGTTCACAGTAGAATCTGGATGCTATTTAATGGGACTATCTCAATCTTGCCTCAGACCATAGCCACCTCTCCCCATATACCTAGACCAAAGTGTGTGAGATGTACAGAACAAGGTACTACCTTATTGTTCACTGGTCTTGCGTCCAAACCCCAAAGCAGGGAGTTCTGGCAAGCTGTGCTGGAAAACGTGGAACAATCCTTTTTCTAAACTAGTTGGGATCAAGATGAAAGGAAGCCATGACACCAGCTGTTTCTCCTAGTCCCCACCCCAACACCCAAACCTGAGTCTTGTTCAAACCACAACCTGGGGTTTCAGAGACTGGGGAGAAAGGAAAGCTCTGCTCTAGTGCACCAGGCTTTGATGCCCAAGTGAGTCACTCCACCCACCAATAAACGTGACCAATCAGGATCTGGGATCTGGGCAACCCAGATCAATATTCCTTCTCCTCTCCCTATCCCAGCTAGTGACCTCTTAAGGCCTACAGTCATAGGAGTCATACTTTTACTAAGGAATCCATGGTGGGTGCATCTGCAGACCCAGAAACAAGTGAAGCCCAGACTTTCTCCTGACCCAGCCAAACTCCCAGATTCCAGTTTGAGCCAGTACCTTGGTTACTGGAGGGTACCACCTACCGGGCTTGTGTGGGAACACGGCAGGAAGACTGATTGAGACACCAAGTAGGTGACACTGAACAGGATGCCCTCTCCCAAATCTTACTGATTTGAGCAGGACAAACCCTTAAATTTCTGAAAATGGTAATGGGAGTCTACAATGCTCATAAACCACGAACACTCTAGGAGCTTAAGGGGTCCTCCCTGATCTCCCAACCCCACCCCATCTGCTTCATACAGTCTTCTCAAGACTCCAGGATTATGGTAAGAGAAACCCAGACAACTAACTTAAACAAAAAGGGGATATTTTAAGTGTATTCAATTGTTAAAAGGGACTCTCTTTGCCTTTGTTTTACCTGAGAATCCAAAGGCTAAGGACTAAAGAATAGCTGCCAAGTATTCCACATGCTAAAGCAAGGTGAGGACTACCCACACAAAAGGGATGGTCCCAAATAGGTTCTACAGCATCAGTTGATTTCCCACATGCAGCCTGTGTAAGACATGGATGGCAAAGAAACTGGGGTGGGGAGTGGGAGAAGATGAGTTTTCCCTAGGATATGTGCCCATCCTCCCACCTCCTAGTCCCACGATAGGGAGGTGGGGTGTTCCTCCTCATCTTAAGTCAAGTGAGGTGGACTTCAAGGAACCATTCCAAGAGAATATTCCAAGAGCCTGGCATGGGCAAGAATGAGCACTATTGCCTGACACACCTCAAGTCTACAGGCTAGAGGCAGAAGAGCAACAAGAAATGGGATTTGCTGGAAGCAAATAACACACCCACTGATGGAGAGGGAGGAGGAATAGGGACACAGGTTTCCTAAGGGCCAAAGGGCTGCCTGGAGGGGCCCCGGGCCCTCCTATGGTGTCAGTGGTGGGAGCTGTGTGGGAAGCCTTAGAGTCAAGGAAGGAGTCATAAGTGGTCAGCTGCAGGAGATGCATTATCCCATCAAGGGATGGGATGCCCGGAAGGGAAATTCTGAAGCAACGGTGAAGAGGGAGAGACAGCACATGTGTCCTTTGGCTCCAAGCTCCAGATTATGACTAAACCAGTCATATAAGACCAGTCTTTTACCCCTTATTTTTCTTTCTCAAGGTCCCTGCTGCTGGAGCCTTGGGTGCTGATTCATTCTTCTTAGCTGTATTTTGCTCTGGATAATACTAATATCACCTATCATCTATGTGGTACATTCCAAGTGCCAGGCACCATACTAAGACCAGGTCAGAGAAGAAGTGGAACTGACTGCGATCTGGTGAAGAGTTGACTATGAGTCCTGCCCCACTTCAGGTTTCTAAGTCTGGTCAGGCATTACATGGATAAGCCCAGGCCAGACTTCTGATTACCATATTGAACAGGTCTGGAACTACAGGACTGTTACAATGGAGTGGGCTTGTTAATGCCTGAAAACAGAGAGAGTACAGGACCTACTAAATTTTCAGTCTTGATTAGGAAAAGAACTACTCCACAGAGTAGACCTGAAAGGAGAGTGGGGGGAAAAATAAAATTGGTTTCTTCTTAAACCTGATTGAGTCCAGCTCATTTAGTAAGCTGGTTATATGAGGACACGAGGTATCTCCTGGCATCCATGGGCAGAAAGGCAGGCTGGGCCTCATGAGGGCCAAGAACCAAAAAATGCCTGGAAAGCCTTCAAGAAGCAAGGCAGAAACTTTCTCAGCTTCTCTCCCTTTCTCTTCCCTTTTTTGCCCCCTTTTCTGCAGGGTCTCTCATCTGCAAAAATTGTACATCCATCTGCAAAATGTTCTCTCTGCTTTTCCAGGTACCTGGCACAAGACAGTTACTCTATAGTTTGCAAGCTCACATATCTTCCTGGTCTGAGTGCCAGAAAAGACTTACAAGCACCTCTACATTCCAATGCTAACTCCCTGGGCAGAGGACCCAGTTGGCCCAACGTGGGTTGGGCACCAAGCACAATCCTATCTGCTATGGACTGAGAGCAAAGCTGGGTGGAATGTACACTTCTGCTGGGGTATAACACTGTGGGAGATACGGTAGCAAGTTCCCAGGTTCATAGAGAAGTAGGGCTCACGAGGCTGTGTCTACATCTCTTTTACAGGACGATATTTTGCTAACTAGATGGATTCCATCCCATTACTCATTAGATTGGGTCCTATTCCCCAGCTCCTCTCCTGCTGACCCCTCCCCTATCCCATAAAGTATATCCAAACCTTCAGACCCAGCTGGGTCACTCAACATGATACCTGGCTATGCCTAGATGGACCTCTTATTGCCCTTCCTGGGTATGCTCATTTCTCAAAAGCCTCTCTGGATATAGAAGGCAACAAGGTCCCTGCTGCTGGAGGCTTGGGCTCTCACTCATTCTTCTTAGCTGCATTTTGCTCTGGATAACACTAACACCATCTAACATCTATGCAGTACTTTCCACGTGCCAGGCACCATACTAAGAACTGCACATGCATGTCTCTAAATTTTCACAACAATCTGATGGAGTGGGTTCTTTAATTATCCTCTCTTTGACATAATAGAAAACTGAGGTTCAGAGATGTAAGTGATTTTCCCAAAAACATACAGCTTGGGACACTCAGAATTTGAACTAAAGCCTGTACTCCTGAGCTCCTGACACTACAGCATTACATCACTGTACCAAGGATGAAATGAAACCACTAAGTTTCCCATTTCACCCTATCATCACTCAGTAATACTTATGAGAATCATGGTGGCATGGAGCCTCCTTCCCAAAGAAGCAGTATGTGATGTGGCCAGCAGCCTCACCTTGTACAGAAGCAGCTGGATGGAAAATAGGTCCCCAGATGTCAGGAGGCAAGTCTTGGGCTGTTTGTCCAATTTATCTCAAAGCAGTGGGCACAGAATAATGGGGGAGGAGGGGAGTGATAGTGAATATTTCACAGCTTCCTGGGGCTTCCAACCTTTTGCCAGGGGCTAAAGCTGCTGGACCTTGCCTTTCTCCTCTTTCCAAAGTGGGGGAGAGTTACCTGTATTACAAACTAAAGATTAAGCCCCACACGTTGGCACTCAGTGTCCCACTTATGGCTGGTCTCACTGTCACTTCATGTACCAATTCTACCAGGTCCAAGCCCTGAACTGCATTGTCTGGTAACTGGGTCCCTGTTGTGCTGACCCATCTCCCAACTCCATGGTTCCAGATCTGGGGCTTGCTTAGCATAATCTCTCTCTCAGCTCAGAGTCAGGCCTGAACTGGCCCTCTGGGATTCTGCCCCTTGTGGACACAATGTGTTGGTAACAAACATCACCAAGACATTCAAGTACTCTTGTCTCTCCTGACCTGGGGCATCCTGGACCAGCTCAGCTCACACATGAAGACCCAGACACAAATAAATGTTACCATCTGTGCAGCCTTCCCAAAGTACTTCCATATGTGGCACCTCCCAGGTGGGTGGGCCAACTGGCTGTCCCATGCCCTGCCTGGATGGTCATGATAGCAATGGCTCTGTGGGCTGGCCAATGGGTTTTCCTATCCTTCTTGCTGTACCACGTATACCCTCCTGAAAATGACAAGACATCTCACAATAGGAGGAGAGGGCTCCTTGGGCAAGGGTGCACAGGCCAAATTTGCCCTGATCCTTAGCAGAGCCAGGAAGGGTATCTAATGTCATGTGATGACAGCGGCCCACACCATAGTCATCTCAAAGAAGAGAAACAATTAGAAGAAGCACGTAGCCTCTTCAGAGCTGACTGCTGACCAAGACCAGGCATGTAGGATTTAGGTCAGCGTCCTCTCCCAAGGAAAACAACATCCAGGCAGCCTTTCTTCATTTCTCAGGGCAGCTCAAGGATGTGCTGGGGACACAGGGAAAGGGGTTAAGGACACATATTCAGGAAGCATGGACTAGGGCATAGGGCAGCTGATCAGTTGGGTGGGAGGTCTGAAGACCTGGCTGCCTAATCCAGGGCCCAGAAGAACCCAAGGAACATGTATTTAAAGTAGAAAAACAGCTTCTTTGTCAAGAGCACAAAGAATTGATGGGTAAAGAAATGCATATTAAGACAAGATACTATTTTTTACCCATCAGTTTAGCATTAATAAAAAATAGCTAGTGTTGGTGAGACTGGAGAAAGCAGGCACTCTCATCCTCTTTTGGTGGAAGTGTAACTGCAACCTTTTCGGGGGCATTCCAGCAGTATTGATCAAAAACAAAATTGCAAGTAGTCTTTGCCCTAACAATTCAACTTCTAGAAATCATTGTTTCTGAAACACTCTCACAGGTGAATAAAGATTGATTTATAAGATGCTCCCCACTGCATTATCTATAAAAAGAGAAAACAAACAACTTAAATGTTCATCAGTTGGGACCTAGCTAAAAAAAAAAAATCAGCACACATCCAGGCAACAAGATACCGCAGAGTCATTGGAAATGACTTCTGTTGAATGATGTCTATAACATTTATGTGGGGGAGAAAAGGTGCAAAATAATATGCATACACCACTGCAGTACACTGAACTCTATAGAGACAGTGCCAGGGCAAGTGCAAGCTGGGCAGATTCTGGGCAACTGTGCCTTGAGGACAAAACATAACTAGACACGGGCAAAGGGGACCCTAAGAAGCTGAGAGGCAAAATGTCATCACATGCATTCTTCGTCCAACTTGCCAGGAGGAGCAAAACAAAAAACACCTGGATGCTTCAGTCCACTTTTCAGAGTTTTCTAAGACGTGCTCAGGAGGTGGAAGACCATGTCTGCTAAAGAGAAAGGAAAATTTGAAGGCATGGCCGAGATGGACAAGGCCTATTAAGAAAGAAATGAAAACCTATATCCTTCCTAAAGGGGAAACAAAAAAGAAGTTCAAGGATCCCAATGCATCCAAGAGGCCTCCTTCAGCCTTTTTCTTGTTTTGTTCTGAGTACTGCCCAAAAATCAAAGGTGAACATCTTGGCCTATCCATTGGTGATGTTGCAAAGAAACTGGGAGGCTTTGCAATATGTGGAATAACACCATTGCAGATGACAAGCAGCCTTATGAAAAGAGGGTTGCTAAGCTAAAGGTGAAATATGAAAAGAATATTGCTGCATACTGGCCTAAAGGAAAACCTGATGCAGCAAAAAAAGGAGTCATCAAGGCTGAGAAAAGCAAAAAAGAGGAGGAGGAAGATGAAGAAGATGAGGAAGATGAGGAGGAGAACAAAGATGAAGAAGATGATGATGATGAATAAGTTGGTTCTAGTGCATTTTTTTTTTTTTTCCCTTCTCTAATAAAGCATTTAACCACCCATGCTGGTTTCAATCTATTATGAACCACACAAAATCTATGTTCCTTTAATTCAATCTTGTAGGTGCAGACCTATTGTGGGTGGGACCTTTTGATTAGGTTGTTTCCATGGAGATGTGACCCACCCAATTGTGGGTAGGACCCTCTGATTAGATTATTTCCATGGAGGTATGACCCTACTCATTCAAGGTGGGTCTTAATTAGTTTACTGGCATCCTCTGTGACAGGCTAAAAGACAGAGACATTTTGAAGAGAAGCTTAAGAGGGAAAATGCCCAGAGATATTTTGGAGACAGCCACTGAAACCAGAACTAGGAGAGAAGCTAAGAGATGAAATCCGGAATTTGCCCCAGAGAAGCTAAGAGAGGACCCCCAGATGCTTAGACAGAAGGACCCACAGAAGCTAAGACAGAAGCCCTGAGACATTTTGGAAAAAGCCACTTTGAACCGGAGCCTGGGAGAGAAGGATGGGCAGACATTGCCATGTGCCTTCCCACCTGACAGAGGAACCCTAGATGCCTTTGGCCTTTCTTCAGTGAAGGTTTCCTCTTGTTGATGTTTTAGTTTGGACAGCTTTATGGCCTTAGAACCTTAAATTTGTAATCTAATAAACATGTTTTATAAGAGCCAACCCATTTCTGGTATTCTGCATTCCAGCAACTTTAGCAAACAAGACCATCCCCCTGTACATAACTCAGTCCTTCCAAAGAAAAAAATTGAAATGTAAGACTGCGTAGGATTTGCTTTTAAACTGTACAGTTTTTTTTTTTTTTTTTTTTTTTTAATAGTTAACACACTAACGAATGTGTCTTTAGATAGCTCTGCCTTGGTGGTCTTCCCAATAATAGCCACTAACCTTGCCTGGTATAGTATGGGGGTTGTAAATTGGCATGGAAATTTAAAGCAGGTTCTTTTTGGTACACAGCACAAATTAGTTATATATGGGGATGGTAGGTTTTTTGTGTTTTTTTTTTTATCTTCAGTTGTCTCTGATGCAGCTTATCTGAAATAATTGTCATGCTGTTAACTGAATACCACGCTGTAATTGCAAAAAAAAAAAAAAAAGTTGCAGCTGTTTTGTTGACATTCTGAATGCTTCTAAGTAAATACAATTCATTTATTTAAAAATATATAAAATGTTCCATTTTGGTTAAAAAGCACAATATTACACATACACACACACATAACATATAAGTAGGTGTGCCGGTTTGAATGTATTGTGTCCCCTAAATGCCATTATCTTTGTAATCTTGTGGGGCAGCTTTGGTGATGGTTAGATTTGCTTGGAATGTGCCCCACCCAGCTGTGGGTGATGATTTTGATGAGCTGTTCCCATGGAGGCATGGCCCCGCCCATTCAGGGTGGGCCTTGATCGGTGGAGCTATATAAATGAGCTGACTCAAAGAGAGGGAACTGAGTGCAGCTGGGAGTGATGTTTTGAAGAGGAGCAAGCTTGCTAGAGAGGAACGTCCTGGGAGAAAGCCATTTTGAGGCCAGAGCTTTGGAGTGGACGCCAGCTGCTTTCCTAGCTAGCAGAGGTTTTCCGGATGCCATTGGCCATCCTCCAGTGAAGGTACCCGATTGCTGAGGTGTTACCTCGGACGCTTTGTGGCCTTAAGACTGTAACTGTGTAGCGAAATAAACCCCCGTTTTATAAAAGCCTATCCATCTCTGGTGTTTTGCATTCTGCAGCATTAGCAAACTAGAACAGCAGGTAAAAATTTCTGGAAAGATACACAGCAACTATTAACAGTGGTTACTTCTGGGGAATAGGGGAAGGAGAGGGGGATTTTCACTTTGTACTTATATACTTTTTTTTACTGTTAATGATTTTTACAACAATGTGTTACTTTTGTAACTTAAAAAAGTTTTCAAAAAAAATGAATGGGTGTTGAATGTCACTGCTGAGCATAGCCTTCTGGATGGCTGCAAAAATGGAGATTTCCGTGTTTCTTATGAGCAGGCATTCTTGAACCTCTGAAGGCCTCAACACACCACTCTAGGGCCCCACGTATACTCTCTTAGGGGACCACAGCCTTTCCCAGGGTAACCTTCTGGGCCCTTCTCAGGTCCTAGTCAGCTCAGCCATAGCACCTTTCTTCCTTAAAAAGCCGGCAGGACTCACTGCCTCTCAAAGCTGCAACCACCCACTTTATCCTTTAGGATTCTGTCCCCTCAGAATTGGCTTCTCAGAGGGATCAGCACTTCCTGTTGCCCTAGAGAGAAATCTTAGTCTTTCCTGTGTTCAGTTTTATGGCTGATTTCTGTCCCAATACAGATTTGGCAACAAAGTAATAAATGTAGGGTTGTAATAAAGGTTGTGCAATGTATTAGTTATCCAATCTTATGTGACAAATTACCCCCTAACTGAGCAGTATACAAAAGCAACATTTATTATCTCACAGTTTCTGTGAATCAGGAATCTGAGCCTGTCTTAGCTGGGTACCTTTGGCTCAAGGTCTCTCAAGAGACTGCAGTCCAGCTGCTGGCTGAGATTGTGGTATCACTGAAGGCTCAGCTTAGGCAGAATATGCTTCGAAGCTCATTCAGGTGGTTGTTGGCAGGCCTCAATCCTTTGCCACATGGGCCTCTCCATAGGAATGCCACACAATATGGCCACTGGGTTCCCCCAGGATAAACAATCCGAAAGAGAGAACGTGAGCACTCAATACAAGAAGTCATGGTGTTTTCATACTCTATTCTCAGAGGTTACATCCCATTATTTCTGTCATATTCTGTTTGTAAGAACCAAGTCAGTATGTCCAGCCCACATTCAAAGGCATGAAGACCAGGAGATGGGGAGCTTCGAGGGCCATCTTAGAGGCTGTCTACCACACGAAATCTTTCAGATTCTCAGGGCCATTGTCCTAACTCTCCCTCTCTGAAACTGTGCCCTTGTGGCCCCCTTAGTCCTGAGAATGGAAAAGTTCTCAAGCTCTTACTCATCCTAACACTTTCCTTCTCTGGGGCCAGGTGCTTCTGGGAGAGCCCTTGACCCAGCCCAGGCCTGAGGGAGCAATCTGAATGTATCAGTAGAGGATTAGTGCCCACTTCCTCCACTTTGTCCCCATGAACCAGTTTGCTTCACCAGGCCCTCCCACCAGGAGAGTCCCTAGAGGCACTTCCTCTTCTCAGTCTACTCTCTTGGTTCTTCCCAGAGGGTAGAGATCTGTTAGAGGGGACATGTGGTATACTATCAGGTTAGTGTTTGGGGCTCCAGAATCAGTCAGATATGAATTTGAACACTAGTTTCACCACTTACCAGTGTGTAACCTTAAATGTGAGTCTTGCACAGCTTCTGCAGCTGTAAAATAAGTTTAAAATAGAGCCTCCTTCAGAGACAGGAATGTTGGGAGGATTAAATGAGATAATGCATGTCAAGTGCTCATTGCAGAGCCTGTCATATGGTAACAGAATAAATATGAGTTTTAATTATTATTAGTTAGCTTCCAACTGAACTCCAAAACTTGATTACAGAGTAATAGTTTGCCCTAATGAGTATACAGATTCCTGCTATGAAAACACACTTTACCTTGAACAGAATGGGCTGGCACTCTTACCTTCTTTTGGGGGGCCAAACAGCTGACTGCAGTTCCTCCCTATGTCCCAGAAGAGACAAATGGAACAAGGTGACTCCAGCTTCTGAGCAAGCAAAGCACACAGAAAACAAATCTTTCCCCCAAGTGCTCCCTTCTTGACCCCTACATGTTTTCCTTCCACACTGTTTATCTCCATAGAAACAAGAGATATTTAAATGGAGGATGCATAAGTTAAGGCTGGGTGGAACCTCAACTATGAGCATAAGATATTCAATTAAACTTGGTGTCCGCCTGGCAAATGACCTTGTAAATCATAAGTCACACTGTGGTTTCTTCATTCATGAAAAGGGATTTTAATAACATCTACTGACTTTTTATAAGAACTGAGCAAGACCACGAAGTCAGAGAGAAATCTGAATTTTAAGGTAAGAAATCCTGAGATCATAAAAGTAAAGGCAAAATTCTTTTCTGGAAGGGAGAGAATTGAAACAATGCATAGATAACCACTCTACAAAATAATGGAAAAGGTTTCCTTAATTTTGGATGGGGCTGTAATCTTTGGGATTATTTTGTTGATTAAGAAGCATATTTGAAACTTGGTTCAGAGGGAAGCCTTCTCCCTGCTTGCTGGTCCCCAGAAAGGACTGGATATCCGACTTTGATCAAAGTCTTTTCTGGGATGGGGAAGGGAGGACAGCAAATAGATCCCTGAGGCATGTGGGCCGACAAGACAGAGAAGAGGAAGGGGCATGACCCACAGACCCTAGGAACCGGCATATAAGAATCAGGTGTAAGTTTTCCATTGTGGCACTGACACACCCTTATATCCCTAGACTGTGTTTTCCCAACTAAGGAAGGAGATGCTTAGCTCTACACAGGCCCAGCTGGAGAGACTGGTTGGGAGAGGCAGGAGATTTCTGGAGTGAGAAATCAGACGTTTGGGGTCAGGCAGCCAGCTGGGGCAGCAAGTAACAAGGCTGGATCTGTGGGACAAATGAGGGTTCCCCAGGGATCTCTGGAAACACTTGGGGATGGGGAACTGAAAAAAAAAAAAAACCAAAAAACCACAAACAAAAAAGACTGGATTTCTGCAGTCACATAGAATGGAATCTTCTCATTTGGGTATTAAAGAAAGGATTACCCTTAATGCTGGCAAGTTTGGGATCATCTGAATAACATAGTTGCTAACAGTGACCTGGGAGCCATTGCACTCTGGTCTTGTGGTGGCGGCCCCCACCAAAGGGGCAACAGTCACTCTGATCCATGTCTTGGGAAGCAGAAGCTCTGCCAGCATCCATCAATTCAATCCTTTCTGCCCTCTGGAAGTCTAATCAAAGAGTACCTCTGTTTGCCCCCCTAGTTTAAGTGGGTCCACAGCTCAAACACACAAACTGATTCTCAAAGCCAAAGGGCAGGAAAACGCTGTATGTCTCCATCAGGTATGAGAGAAATGCTTACTGATGATTGTTTTAAATCTTTCCAAGGCTTAATTCTAAAATGTAGTTTTTAGAGGGCTTTTGCTCCCTCACCTAGCAGTTTCTGAAATACAGTGATTCACTGCAGGCTTCTGCATAATCCCCTAGCAGAATGACCTCCTTTGAGCCATTCACCCTACTGCAGCCAGGGTGAATCTGTTAAATGCAAATCCAATCTGGTCATGCCCTCCTGCTCTTAGGTTGGGTCAGAGACTGAGCTCCTTACTCCTAGTGTCAAGGCCCTAGGCGATCTTACCCCTCCCTTCCACTCCAGCTGCTTCTCATGACACTCTCCTCCCCTCTCTCTACTTCCCAGCCAGTTTTTCCAACAAACATGTTTTTCCCCACATCAGGATTCTTGCATAAGCTGCTGTCTTTGTCTGGGATGCTCACCCTTTCCCCCACCTCTTTACTCAGCTGACTTTCTTTCTATCCTTTAAGGCTCCATTTCCCCCCAGAGAACACTTCTTGGTACCCACAGATTAGGCTGGGTCCCCCTTTATTTGCTCCTATAACACCTTGACTTTCTCTTCATAAGGCTCAACTCATTTTCTTTTAAAAGCAAAAAGAGAATTTATTGGTCTCAGCAACCAAAACTATCTTGGAACAGAACTTGTTGGCTTCAGGTGTGGTTTGATCCAGGGCACTGAATGATGTCCTCAGTACCCATTTTCTCTCTCTCCATGTCTAGACTCCACTTTCTCAGTGTTGGCTCCATTGTCACATGGGCCCTTTACTCCACGTGGGAAGATGGCTGCCCCAATTCCAACTGTAACATGCACAGGTAAAGAGAACAAGTCTCTCACTGGGTAATACAAACAAATCCCAGGATTCATTTTGATTGGACCGATCTGGGTCACACAGCTCAACTCAATTTTAATTTCTTTTTCATTGCAGGTGATCAGGACTAGAGTGTGACTTCCATAAGAGCAGACATAATGTCTGATTAATCTATTACTTAAAGAAAGTGTCTACTGCACATTTAATAACCAGCAGTGAGAATATACCCACCTGATAGAAGGGCTGGCGCATGCTGCTCTCAGACTCAGAGCATGAGCCCCTCACTCACTTTGCTGTTCTCAGGTTTGGGGACTTTCAGAGTAAACATTCTACAGTGACTGCTACTTTTTGAAAGTCTTTTTTAGCATTCCAACAGCTTGGCTGGAAATTTTATTTTATACTTGGAAACAACTTGTCTTTATTTTAAACTTCAGCGTTTATACTTGAAAATAAAGGCTTATTTTAAAAAAAGGAAGGGTTTACTTGTTTGAAGGCATAGCTTAGGTTCTAGAAATTTATTTCACATATTAGAGGCCTGGGTCATTTACTAACAATGTCTAAATGAACTCCTAATATTTAGAACTATCAGAAAGCCTAATTTTTATTTCTTGAGAGACCACAATTTTTCACACTAAGGTTACTTTTAGAATCAGCTCTAAACTTCTAAAGTCCACCACAATCCAAATTTTATTTGGGTATTTCCTGGAAGGGATAATAGGTAGTGAAAACCAAACACTCCTAAATCAATAAAGTCATATAGAAATAAATGGTGCAACCATTCTTCATAATTCTCTGCCTGCTTTTATCATTTCAATCCGATAGGGTTGCTATCTGATAAAATTAAGCTGCAAATAACCCACCACTATTTTCCCACCACTATTTTCACACTTCGAAGTAATTTGGAAGAAACGTTTTGTTACAAAGAGAGTTTTATTTTTAAAATGTAATAAGTGTCTCCCTCAGTGATTTTTAAATTATGTTTCATGAGGAACTCGGTATGCCAAAGTACAGCCAAGTAGCTCTAAATTTGTGGCAAAGGAGTTGGAATATACACCTACATGGTTAGCACCAACTTCTAGTACTATGTGAGGATGTCTTTACATGGAGTAAGAAACATATATATTAATAGTCCCAGGAAGTCAGTAAACACAGAACATTCTATGGAGGCTTAAAAGAATTATTACAAAAATAAAACTCATATTTGTTATTAGAGGCAAATAACTTCTGGAGCAGCATTCAAGGCCCAGGCAGCAGAGCCAACAAAGAACCTGAGACGTCAGGGATAGACCTAAATTCCTCCCAGAGAATAAATGACCCCCTACCCCTGGAGGAAAAGCCCTACAGGGACAACTCTGCAAGAAGAAAAAGAAATGGTCAAGTTTCAGACATTTTCTCCTTTATTGTACTTTCCAGTAATTATGCAACTATTCCTCTTTAAATAAACAAACCTGTCCCCATAACAGGTTGGGTTTTCAAGAGGAATCCAGTATTGAAACCACAACTTGGATTTGGGCAGGGTCTGTCCATTACAATCAAATGTGCAGATAGGTCCCATAGCTGCCCTAAGGGCTCATGGCCCCACTGAGCCTCAGAATGGAATCTCCCCTTCATTCTTGTTTATGCAAACTATGAAGTCACCACGGTAAACCATCACACTCTGGTCCAAGAACAGAAAGCACACTGGAGTTGCCTCCCTCTGACCTTTGTAAGTCAGAAATCATGCTGAAGTAAGACTCAGAAATAAAATCCAACAGGCTTAAGGAGAGAGGATGAAGGGATGGGAGCATGGAAGTTATTATACTGGGCTCACTTAGAGTCAGAAGCAGGAGTGCCATCCAGGAATAAGAAGGGCTGCCCATGCAGCAGTAAGAAGGTCTGTATACGGCCTCTCAGAAAGCATCTACCTGCTGAGATGAGGTTGCCGAGGACAAGGGTAGGTAGGTGGGGGGCACATGTCTAGAAACTCTGAGTGGAAGGGGCCCGAGGGCCAGCACAGGCTGCACACCCAATGAAGATGTGGACTGAGGAAACCCATCATTGTAGCCCATGAAGGACCTATAGCCAGTGGCCTAAGGAGGTACACGCACTTGGTCTGAGGACAGGGACACAGGTCAAGAAGGGCAGATAGTATTGGTCAGTTTGCCCTCAGCTGAGACCAATGCCCTTAGAAGCCCAAGGTAGCACCACTTTGTGGTCCAGGAACAGTGCGTCACAAGAAAGAGTGGAGACAATTCATCTCACCTTCATATAACCCACAATTCCTAAATGGCAGAGGACATACAGGTGGCCAACTGTAAGGGAAGGGTAGGAAAACAGTGACCTGAACAGTGGAGGAAGGGAGGCAGGAGAGGACAATGTCAAGAGTTTAGGGCTTGTAGCCAGACCATCTGGGCCAAGTCCTGGCTCTCCCTCTTTCCAGTTATGTGACCCTAGGCAAATTCTCATAGCTTGCTTCCTCAAAGGGCTTTGTAGGCATTCAACAGGATAAATCATTAAAGCACTTAGCAAAGTGCTGGGCACAAAGAAAGCAGATAATAACATGGCAGCTCTCATGATCATTTTTATTATTAGAGAGGGGGCCACCCTTAATCATCCTGGAGAACCTCTGCTAGCTGAACCAGAGGTTCAGCTAATACCATCAATCCGAACCCTCAATTGATTAACCTCATGCAGAGTGGCAATGGGCTTGGGAACCGTGCATATCAACAAGCGCGCCATCTGCAGATCTGAAATGGGAATTTGACAGTCATTCAGTAGTAAGACACTGTAGTTTATGGCAAGCCATAAGAAAAGAACAAGGAAATTATAAGAAAGCATGAAAAAAGAAAGCATAGAATATTCAATTCAGTTCAACAATATGGCACAAAACTAAGCAAATGAGTTAATCAAATGAAAAAGGATTACACTCCCCTACTAAAAGGCAAGGTCTCTCAAATTGGGTTCAAAAGTAATTTCTAACTAAATGCTGTTTGTAAGGATCACATCTAAAACAAAGCAACTTAAAAATATTTAAAGCTAAAATACAGTAAAAGATTTATCAAAAAAAATCAAATTAAAATTAAGAGGTAACAGAATATCACACAAAGAAATAAAAGCAAACAACAAATGGAACCAAGTTCATTTTGTATGGGACACGTCACAATGAGTCTACAACTGTTATAAACTTTTATATATTGAATAAAGTAAGGCAGAAACTATTAGAAATGCAAGCAGTCTCTTAACACATAGTTCTGTACTTCAAAGACCAAGTTGTCAAAAATCAACAACTTGAATATTATAATACTGTAATTATAAGTTGAGATAACACCTTCTTTTCCAGCACCATGAAACATTTACAAAAATTGATCATATATTAATCCATAAGACAAAACTCAAATATTTTCAAAAATCTAGAAAGCATGTATGTCACATATTCTGAACCAATGTAAAAAAAATCAGAGAGAAGACTATATTTTTTAAAAACCTAAGCTTTTCATAATAGTCAAAAATCGAAACAACTCAAATGTCCATCAACTGATGAACAGATAAATAAATGTGGTATATCCATATGTGGTAATCTGGAGATTTTATGGACCCCAGAAAAGATCAGGTCCTTAGATGTAATTCATTTCTGTGGATAAAGACTTATTGTAGGTGGGACCTTTTGATTAGGTTATTTCAATTGAGCTATGACCCACCTCATTTAAGGTAGGTCTTAATACTCTTACTGGAGTCCTTCATAAGAAGATAAAAGCCAGAGAAGCTCACAGAGAAATGTCCCAGAGAAGTTAAGAGGTGAAATTCAGAGAAGCATCCAGAGAAGCTGAAAGACGAAGCATCCAGAGAAGCTGAAAGACGAAGCAGCCAGAAGCTGAGAGCAATGAAACCCTGGAAAGAAGGACCAGCAGACACCACCATGTGCCTTCCCATTTGACAGAGGAGCCCAAGCTCACTGGTAATCAGCCTTCAGAGTCCAGGTATTGCCCTGTTGATGCCTTGATTTGGAAATTTTTCACAGCCTCAGAAGTATAAACTTGTAAGCTAACAAATCCCCATTTCTGGTATATTGCATTCCAGCAGCTTAGCAACCGCCATACAATGGAATATTATTTGGCAACAAGAAGGAATGAAGTATTGATACACACTACAACATGAATGAAACTTGATAACATGATGCTAAGTGAAAGAAGCCAATCACACAAGACCACATATTGCATGATTCAATTTATATGAAATGTCTAGAATAGGCAAATCTATGAAGACAGAAAGTAGATTAGCAGTTATCTAGAGCTAGGGGGAGGGAGGAGTAGCAGGAAATGGGAGTGATAAAAATGTTATAAAATTGATCACAGAATAGTTTCACTACTCTCTGAATATAATAAACACCAATGAACATACTTAACACTTTAAATGGGGAATTATATGATGATGAATATATCTCAATAAAGCTGTTTTTAAAAAAAGAACATTAAGAAACCAACTTAAATAATATTTGAATAAAAGAAAAACTGACACTATAATTATGAATATTTTAAAAATATCACCAACAATACTACACATCAAAACATGTAGGTTGCAAAAAAACAGCAATTAGAAGAAAATTTCTAGCTTTAACTGCTTTCCATATTAAAGTAGAAAGAATAATATAAACACAAATGAACCAATAATTTGACTCAAGTAGTTAATAGAAATAATAAGCCAATTTACAGAAAGCAGGAGAAAGGAATTATAAAAGACAAAAGAGGAAATTCCATATTACATCAAATTTAAGACTTTGTTTTATGCATCACCAAGAAAAATGCTGCCAATTAAACAAGGTCATGATGTTTTCTTATCATCAATTGAATGATGCATCTCAGTTTCAGAGGTGTTAAAAAATGGGAAAAAAGCACATCCTAAAATTGATGAAATACGGTAAGTTAGAAAACAGACAGTGTGACTGATAAACATATAAAAAATTTGTCTTTGAAAGAACCAACAGACAAACCTCTGGCAAGGCAAATTAAAAATAGAAAGAAAAAACAAAAACACAAAATATTAGGAATACAAAAGCAAATACAACCATATATATATAAATTTATAAGAGAATACTATACAAAACCCTATGGTCAAAAAATTAAAGAAAAAACTCTGCTAATAATTTTGAAAACTTAGATAAAATGGACAATTTTCTACTACTAAAACATAAACTTTCCAAATTGACTTTACAAGAATTTTAAAAAATCTTAATAAATAATGCCATGGAAGATATTTCAAAAGTTATCAAAGATGTATTTCAAAAAATTTGTACTGGGTCCCTGAAAATATTAGGGGTCATTTCTGAAAATCTTGATTTCCCTTTCTCTTAAAATTATATTAGATCATAAAAAGATGGAATTTTTCTTATAATCAGCATTTATCTGAATCCCAAACTACAAGAAGCATTTTTTACCTACCAAATTTACAAAGATTAAAAAGGGGGAGGGGAATGATAATGCTCAGTATTTTGAGTGGGAGAGTATTTGAGTGCTCAGTATCTTGTGTGACTGGGAGAAAATACACAATCTTATCCCCTTCTGATAAAAGTGTAAGTTGACACACCTCTGGAGAGCATTTTGAAAATATTTATCAAGTGGCATAAAATTTTGCATGAGTTTTGACTCAATAATTCTACTTCTAAGGAGTTATCATAAGATAATAATCATAACTACATATAGAAAATTTTGCAATAAGCATGCTCATTGCAGCATCATAATAGCAAAATCTTAAAAACTTAAACGGTCAATGTTAGAGAAGCAGATTCAGGTTTGACAAATCCATCTGATGGGACTGAGTCACAGTACAGGAAAGAGATAATGATATTAAATATTCACTTTAGAGTAAGCATGTATATTTTTATATGCCCTAAAATAAATGACAGATTATGGAGCAAACTAGTGATGACAAATGATATTAATTTTCTTCTCTTCCTAATTCTTTATAATGAACATGCATTATTCTCCAATCATAAAAATCAATAATCATTATTATAATCTTGTTTGTGCAATTCTTATGAAATATACTAGTAATGCCCAGAAAACAGGAACAGAGGGGTTTGGTCCTGGGTTTCCCTAATTCGGGAGGAAGTGGATGTGATGGTGAGAGTTTTACTGTAACTGTGACCCTCCTGGGCTGCAGGCTGAGGAGGCTTGAGATTTACAGTCACCTTTGTAAGAGGCAGGACCACTTTTGTTTCAAGGCCCTCATCAAGGTTCCCCTCCCTGAGAAATATCAACAGCCTGTTCCAATCCAAGGAGCCAACCTACTGCCTCTTTTATCATGGCCCATGCTGCTTCCTGGCAATTTCTCAACTAGAAACTATAAAAACAGCTTACTTGGCACTGAGCAGTTTTCTTAAAAATAATAAGCCGGTTCAGACTCCTACCTAGATAGGGAATACTGGGAACCATCTTCAGGCTTCGGATATATTCCCGAGTCCGCTTGTAATTATCTTCTTTAGACATCAGGTAGTCCAGTTTCTCAAAGGTGGTTTTGTCTTTTCGATTCAAAAGCTGGAGTGAGAAGAAGATATAGAGTATGAGAGAGAAGAGAAACCAAAAGCTAAAGAGAAACAAAGACAAAAAGGGAACATCCTAAATGGCATGCTGATGGGCACAACTAAAGGCTTTAAAAGGCCATTACACCGCATAGATGGATTTTCACAGCCTCAATTTTGTCTTTTTCACAGAATCTCACACGTGGAAGATATCCTCCAAAGTCACCTAGTTTACTGTTCTACATAATGTCAGAATCCCCTGCTTAGCACTTTCAAGGGTATGTAGACCCTGTAACAGAAAGGAGCTCAGAGAGTATAGCTCAAGATCACCCAAGGAGTTATTTCATAGCTACGCCAAGCCTCCTCCCTCCAGTTCTCTCCTCAACACCTCCTCATTGCTAAATGCCCTCAATAACTCCACAAGAATAACATGTGCATGTTGTGCGTGTAGACCGGCCCTCTGTAGTTTATAGCCATGTCATATTTACACCAGGGTATGGCATTTTAATCAAAAGAAGCCAATCTTCTCTTCTATAGACAGTGACCTATGGGGAGACTTATCAAGCAAATACAAAATCAGATACAGCCCAGAGACTGGAGAAACAAGATCCTTTTGTGACCGAAATCACTGGTAATATAAAGCTGGTCTTCTGGGAAGGAAGAAATAGAAACCTGAATTCCTGCTTTTCAAGACTTGATGCTAAGGACTCATGCTGTAGTGGTCCTGGGTGTCCCAAGCCAAGGCCCAGTGCCAGGAAACAGCAACAAGTCACCCTGAATAAAATGGCTTTGAGGAAAGACGTCTAGAAAAGGAGCAGCAGGGTCACTGGGGGAGGCTTGGCTTTCGCACAGCATGAGATTGATATTGAAAGCCACCCCAAGTCCAGCTGCCAGGGCCAAATGCAGTGCTTCTGGGATTTGTTCAATGGCTAAGCCAAGGAGTGTAAACGGAGAGGAAGCCCTGGCCTAGAATGTCCTTGGCCAAGTTTAGTGCTGAGACTCTGGTGGTCTGTGTAAGGACCTGGACCAACAGACCTGCCACTTCTGTCAGACTGAGCTAGACCAGTGTTCAACATCCCATGATGCAGCAGAGAGAAGTGGAACAGTGACCGCTGTGCACTAGGGGAAGCAGGACAGTCTCCCCTTTCGTATTTTTTTAATGCAATTTTGTTGCAATACATTCATACACCATACAATCCATCCAAAATATACAATCAATGGCTCACAGTATCATCATATAGTTGTGCATTCATCACCACAATTTTAGAACATTTTCATTACTCCAAAATAAAATAAAAAGAACACCCAAAACATCCCATACCCCTTATCCCCCCTATTATTTATATATGTTTTTGTCTTTATTTTATTACTCATCTGCCCATACACTGGATAAAGGGAGTGTCAGTCACCAGGTTTTCACAATCATACATTCACACAATAAAAGCTATATAGTTATACAGTCATCATCATGAATCAAGTCTACTACTGGATTACAGTTCAAGAGATTCAGGTATTTCCTTCTAGCTATTCTAATACACTAGAAACTAAAAAGGGATGTCTATCTAATGCATAAGAATAACCTCCAGAATGACCTCTCGACTCCATTTGAAATCTCCTAGCCACTGAAACTTTATTTTGCTTCATTTCTCTTCCCCTTTTCAGTCAAGAAGGCATTCTCAATCCCACAATGCCAAGTTCAGGCTCATCCCTGGGAGTCATATCCCACGTTGCCAGGCAGACTTACACCCCTGGGGGTCATGTACCATGTAGCGGGGAGGGTAGTAAGTTTATCTGCAGAGTTGGCTGAGAGAAAGAGGCCATATCTGAGAAACAAAAGAGGTTCTCTGGGAATGACTCTTAGGCATAATGATAATTAGGCTTAGCTTCTCCTTTGCAGGCATAATTTTCATTAGGGCAAGCCCCAAGACTGAGAGCTTGGCTTATTAAATTGGGAGTCCCTAATGCTTGAAAGAATAACAAGAATTCCCCAGGTGGGGAAGTTTTAATATTTCCACATTTTCCCCAGTCCCTCAAGGGAACTTTACAAATATGTTTTTATTTTCTGCCCCAAATACTCTGGGATATATTGGGGTATTACATTAACCTGTACAAAATAACAAGATCTCATTCCCTATTCTAGGTTCCATGTAATTATGATGTTTAAACTGACCATACAGGTTAAATTAGATAGTGTGCTGCAGAGAATATAAATTTTGTACCAAATAAACATCTCTTAAATAACAGTTACAACTCCGGAATAGTAGTGACTGCTGTAAAAGCTTACAATCTGGGAACCTTTACAATAAGTCTTACTGAACATTCTGTACTCCTGCATCGTCAATCAATCTCTGCCCACGTTCTATCCCGATAACTTACGCTCTCGAATTCGATTCTCAGCATTTCCCCATTATAGTTAGTTTATATTAGTGAGGACTTACAATATTTCTCCTTTCATTTCTGGCTTATTTCACTCGACATAATGTCTTCAAGGATCATTCACCTTGTTGCATGCCTCATATCCCCTTTCATATTGAAGTAATTCCTTGGGGTTCTTCACTAGGTTGGGCAACTTATCTAGCTTTTAAGGACTTGAATTCATTTTAATTGTTTGGGGGATGGACAGGTAAGAGATGTGACTGCATCAACATTCTGGGCATTGTAGAACAGTTTTTATTAGTTGCACAATTAATAGTACTATCTCTACAGTCAGCCCCTTTTGCACACACGTGCCCAGTCTTCTTGCAGTGCTGAAAACGGTCTGTTCTCTGGTGCCCTAATTTTTGTGCTGGGAAGCCTGAGGCAGAGGGGAAACTGGTGATAAGTCAGCTGGAACTCTACCCTGTCATAGATACCCCATCTGGCCTCAGTGACCAAAGGACAACTTGTAGATAATCTCATGTTGAAGCTTGGTGCAGTCAACTCCCAGCCTAACAGAGTAATTCCTAGGACCCACATCTGCAAACCCCGGATCTGGCTATGCCTCCAGGGCTCCAGACTGCCTTGGGCAGATTGTGCTCCATTCCTCAATCCTTGGCCTCTGTAGCTTTGGGGATGCAGCTGTGCAGCAGCCCCCTGCAGTGTGAGCAGCCATGACTTAAGGACTTCAGGGAAGGCAGGCAGAAGCATTTAAGCCAAAAGAGAGTTCTCATTGTTGGAGAAGTTGGAGAACAAAAAGTGAGTTTTTCTTTTCCCATTGAGAAATTCAGGACCCATCTGGGTGGGGATGCTACAGAGATAGTGGGGGCAGCAGCTGCTTAAATGGCTGCTGATTGGAGGCTGCTACCCATCACATTACCAAATGAACAAGGAATAATGCCATCTTTCACTTGCTGTTTGTAAAGCACCATCACATACAATTCATCTTATCTTTACAAAGCCAGGTGATACATGTGGCTACAGGACTACTGCCTCCATTTCAGGTTCACAATCATAAAGGTTAAGTGACTTCTACAACTCCCTTGGGGAATTCGAGTCAATAGAAGAGAAAGATATGTATATTATAGTAATGTGATAAGTGAGGGAACAGAGACTAAGAACCCACAAAAATAAATAATGATTTAGGGGCAAGGAAGGTGTCCAGAAAAGCTATATAGAGGGGATAATTGAAATGAACATTTAAAGATGAAGCATGTGCCAAATAAAAATAGACATATGTACCAAAATCACATACTCTAATTATGAACTGCCCCAGTGCAGAGTTGAGCTGGTATCTCTCCTTTGTTCAGGATGTCATTTCATTTATTAATACAATCTAGAATCCACTGACTTCTTTGGCAAACACTCATATTCATCCAGCAGTTAAACAAATCCTGACATCTTCCTTGCATACACTGTGGCTGAGCCATGCTGGCTCCCAACACTCATGCCACTGGTTCTCTAGACCCAGAAGGAGTTTGTCCGTGTTTCCCCCCTTCCATGTTCAGCCTATCTGTCCAGCCTGTCAAATGCCTCTATTTGTGGCACCATGGAGGTGATCAACCTGCCTTCTGTGTCCTGACATGGATATGACCAGGTCAACATGAGGTTAGAGCCCTGGGGGACACCCTTGAGGCTCACCCTGCAGATTGCCTTCAAATCAACACTGGGTTCTTTAGGAGGAGTGGGAAATCAAAGGCAGCCTTATTTGCATTCTTCCTAAATTCGAAACCAGGCTCCTCCAGGTGACACTTGCCTCTATTAACCCTGCCTTGACACACATACTCTCTACCAACACCCCTCTCCCTACACAAACAGACACACACACACACACACACACACACACACACACACACACACACAAACACATTCAAAAGGGTTGGAGATCTGGTTAACTTCACTCATTTCCTCCAATCTGCACCTACAAATGAGATTTAAAACAGCAATGGATTTCTCAGTAGCAATGCACAGAATCCCAGAAGACAAAGGAGAAATGTCTTCACAATTCTGATGGAAATTGATTTTCAATTCAGAATCTTAAATCCAGCCAGACCATCAATCAAGTATAAGAGATAGAACAGAAATAATTTTAGTCATGAAAAAACTCAGAACATTTCTTTTCCATGCACATTTATTTAAAAATTGTTAAAGAACTTCCTCCAGCAAAATGAAGAAATAAACCAAGAACAGGAAGACATGGAATAAAGGAAACAGTGGATCTAACCCAGGAGGGAGTTTTTGGGGTGATAGATGAGCAGCAGGCTTTAAGAACAATTGGCTCACGTTGGATCAACCCTGGGAGAGATATTCCTAGAGAAAAAGAGGACTTGGTAGAAAATCTAATGTGATGGTACATGGAGGGGTCTGTGTGTAGATATATTTATTATAAAATGTAAAAAAAAAATTAAAATAAAATAATTTTAAAAATTATATATATATGTACATATGAACAGTAGATAGAGAGAGACTTCTTTAAAAAGACAATTAGAAATTCCAGGAAAAACAAAAAATACTCAAGGAAGGATACGTTATTCATAGTTTACTACTTGACTATGCAGTGAACCATATTTACAGTGAACTAATTCCTAATAATTTAAACATCAAATAGTCATTTAACCGAAGTGAGCTAACTATAGTGATATGTTTTGAAGAATGAGGGATGCAGGAAAACTAAACCAACATCTATCATACAAAGAAGTTACCAGATACTGTCTAAAGTGGATGGATCAACAAATTGTAGCAAAAGTACATTGGTGGAAATGTGGCAGCAACAACTAGAAGAAACTGCTAAATAAAGGAAAGGGGTTGTCTCTGGGGAATGAATGGGGTGTGGAGGAGTAGAAGCAGATGAGTTTTGTTTCCCATTATAAGTCTTTCAGTATTTCCTGATTTTTAAAATTAATGTGCATCTATTATGCTGATAAAATCTTTGAATATTTAACTTGTAAAATATAAGGTTAGTTTATTCAGAAAGTAACAGCACATACTTACATATGTTTTAAACTTTATTACAAGTAGAGTTCGTAAATTGCACACCTCATATGAATTGAGGGTCCTTTAGACCTTAGAGAGTATGGGAAGCCTCAGGAAGGCTTCTCAGGAAGAAAGCATCAGAATTACATACATGAAAATTATTTGCCTACATGAGTCAAGCAGATAAAAAAAAAGCATTCCTGTTCAGGAAAAGAAGTAAGGAAATAAAATAAAGAAAAAAGTCATTAAATACAACAGGCAAGCATCTTCACTTCTAATAAAGTTTAGAAGTCTCAGGGCACATTGAAATTTTCTTTATAATATTTTTTATGATTGTAATTAATTGTGTGATTACATTTGTGTCTCACTCAGCAAATAGTAAATTCCATGAGGGCAGACTCTGACCAGATTCTATGACCCTGTTGGCTGTATCGACTCCACTATTCCCTGCATATAATGCAGTTCCTGATACAGAGGAACCACTGCCTAAGTATTTGTTGAATAAAAGAATAATGAGAAAAATAACAATGATAATTTAAAAATCCAATTCTTTGGAAATTTTTTGAATATTCTGATAATTATTGGGCAAAAGGAGAAATAAAAACCAAGATTATGGACTATTCATAAACCAAAAGCAATGAGAAGTCTATATATTAAACTAGGTGATAAGGCCAAAACTGTAGTAATAGGAAAACTCTTGGTTTTAAACTGTTTTATAATTAAACAAGAAAGAAAGAATGAAAATGAACTAAACATTCAACTCAGAAGCTAGGGAAGTTGGGGGGGGGAGCAGTTGGTGAAATAGGAGAAATTGATTAATAGATAAAATTAGAAACTGATACATTAAAAATTAAAACTAAACCTATAGAAATGATAACTAAATCCAATAACCAATTTTTATAAAATGTCAATAAAACAGGCAAACTTCTACCAACAAGGCAAAAAGCAAAAATATACAACATTAGGATTGAGAATGGGCTTACAACCACATATGCAAAGTAAACTAAAATTACCAGGTAAAGATCAAGCCCCTGCATAGTGATTTCAAATACTTTTCATGGAGCCAAGGGTCAGCTACAAGGGAAAAGTGGGACTCATAAACCAAGGTCAAAAGCTAGGGAGACAGGGTTGTAAATCTCCCTAGCAAAGCAGAATATGACTCCCGGGGATGAATGTGGACCCGGCATCGTGGGACTGAGAGTATCTTCTTGACCAAAAGGGGGATGCAAAATGAGACGAAATAGTTTCAGTGGCTGAGAGATTTCAAATGGAGTCGAGAGGTCACTCTGGTGGACATTCTTATGCACTATATAGATAACACCTCTTAGTTTTAATGTATTGGAATAGCTAGAAGTAAATACCTGTAACTACCAAACTCCAACCCAGCAGTCTGGACTCCTGAAGACAATTATATAATAATGTAGATTACAAGGGGTGACAGTGTGATTGTGAAGACCTTGCGGATCACACCCCCTTTATCTAGTGTATGGATGAGTAGAAAAATGGGGATAAAAACTAAAGGACAAATGGGGTGGGATGGTGGGATGATTTGGGTGTTCTTTTTTCACTTTTATTTTTTATTCTTGTTCTGGTTCTTTCTGATGTAAGGAAAATGTTCAGAGATAGATTGTGGTGATGAATGCATAATTATGTTATCATACTGTGGACAGTGGATTGTATACCATGGATGATTGTATGGTGTGTGAATGTATTTCAATAAAACTGAATTTAATTTAAAAAAAAAAAAGCTAGGGAGAGCACAAATCTTGGTAAAATATATGAAAAAGTGGTTTGCTTTTGAAAATTTCCCTTATCATGTTCTAGGTGCCTTGTATCTGACTAATCATAAACAACCCCCCTCTTCTGGTAAAGTAGTTCAAAGTTGGAAGCTGTCTCCAAGGAGGGAAACAAGCAAACAGTGTCTACTCTTTATGAGGACATTGGTATCTTGTTCCCTTGCCTTGGGAGGATACATCTCTCAATATGTGGAAGTACTTTTCAACAAAGAGCCAGTTGCTCCAAATATGTTAAAACTGGCTCAAAATTCTATTTAAATTCCAGTGTCTACTGTTGGTATGAAAAGAATTTTTAGTGCTATGGGTTATCTATGGACAAATGGATTCAACAGACTGAGCATGGAAGCAGTAAGGAATGAAATTGGGGCATTTAAAAAAATAATTTTTACTTCTTTGGATACAAATCTTCAGTTTCTGAAAAAAACTCACAAAGTCACATTTCTCATGTAAAATATTCGATGCAACAGAGGTTGTGATAAGTAACATAAGAAAAAATTGTGACTTTGAATAGGTGTCCTGGTTAGCTGTCCATTGTTGTGTTTGACTAAGGTTTTAAAGGTTGTACAGACAGAAATAGAATGCCATTGATTACAACCCTGGGAATACTAAAGAGTTTTGCATCCATTTGTAAAATCATTTCAGCATCCCTTATCTGACTATTTAAAAGTGTAGTATTCTGGGTTCTCTTTTGGTCCAGCTGTACAATCTTACTGGTCCTTTCATTAATTAAATGAGTTAAATAAAATCTTTCACAAGTGTTCATTTTTTGTATGAGTCATGATTTTATCTTTGTTAAAAATTTATCTTTTAACTGTTTAATATACACATACATACACGTACATATACTGTTGTAGGACAATTTTTACCATTTAGTTCCAATAATTTAGTTAAATTAAAAAAAAAAAAAATCCCCCTATGGCAACCCCAAGAAACGTTCCCACAAAATCCCAAGAGCCAAGCCAAGAGGTTGAGATTGGTTCTCTAATATAGGTTTGCTGAGGGCCCATTTTAGGTTCAGACTTGGTTTGTGGGTGGGAGGGACAGGTGAAAATGGGTCAGCCACCAAATGTGCATTCCAATTTGCTCAACCCTGGTTGACAATGAAGAGGGCTAGCTAAAGCAGGAAAGGGTCAGAAACACTAAAAGAGGCTCTAGAGGGAGAGAACAAATTCCACTATGGGAAGTAGGGACTTCAGGAAGAGGTAGTCCTGGATATAAATCTTCAAGGATTTCAATCAGCAAAGATGGGGCTAGAGAGGCCCCAGAGGCTGAAGAATGCACAAGCTGTGGCCTTGAGTAGGAACACACAGTGATGCAAGGAAGCAGCAATTAGGCTGAAATGTAGGCTTATTGAATAGCCTGGAAAGGTCAGGGAGAGATGGAAACTGCCTTTTGGTAAGGGTTTTTTGACAGGATCATTTGGATGCTGTGGACATTTGACAACCATTTTGATGGCTTATTCTACTTTTCTGGATCCTTCAGCTAGACTTGTAAACAGGGTGCCAATCACAAGCAGCTAAGCATCAACGGTGAATACTAATAAAAAGGGAAAGAATGAGTTGATTGTGGCCGTGTTTTAACAGGAAATTCCTCTGGCCAACTTTTGCGTCTCTTGCACACATGACTTGGGGCACTGGGTTGCTGGCGGTAGCAGATGCTCTGTTGGCTATAGCTGAAAGTTTTATGGTTTGTTTTTAGGGTCAGGAAGTAGGTGTGAAGTAGGTATGGAACCTTTTGGCATTTGCTGCTGTTGCCAAAATGCCTCCATTATGTCCTCTGGCCTCTGCAAGATGCTCAGTGCTCACAAGCTCTCACCAAGTGCTGCAGCTCTGAATCCAAGTTTCCCCCAAAAACACTGATCAGGACATTCTGACCCTCCCTCTCATCCAAGCTCAGGATCTTCCCTTACTCTAAGGCATCACTGAAATTCAGGGTTAGAAATCTAAATGATGGGTAAAAATTGGCTGACAAAATGTTCACTATTATAAAACTAGAGGTGGTAAAGTGGTCAAATAGCAGATTAAAAAAAAGAGTGGCATCAAACGGTTCTATTAGAGCATCCCACTTGGGAGGAGCAGTGGATTCAGACACCAACTGAACAAAGGCAGGGAGGGGAAGCGCTAAAAACTGTCTTTAACCAGGGAAGTGAAAACACCAGAGTTCTGTTTTGTGGTCGGGAAGACCACTCCAGTAGCCGTGTGAGGGTGAATTCAAGAAAAAGGAAAACAGAAGCAAGGAGACCAGCTAGAAGATGACAATGATGGTTCAGGTCACAAATAAAAGGGCCTGGCTTAAGGGGATGGCAGCCTCTGGCAGCCCATTTAAGAACAGTCAAGAAGTGTTGAAGATAATAACAATAGTAACAGCAGAAGCTAATAATTATATGGACCTTACTATGTTACAGGCATGGTTTTAAACATTTTTTTCACGTTTACTCATTTAGCCCTCACCAAAAAAGGCAGGCCCGGGGCTGAGCCAGGTGTCTGATTCAAGAGCCCATGTTCTCAATCTCCATACTGCCCTATATTTATTGGCCTGAGGTCTCCACACCCATGCAGATCATGTGTATTCAGCCACCCCTTCTACCCCACCCCACCCCCACCCTAGCCACATAACGTATGGGCTGGCATGATGATTTCTCACAGGTGACTTTTTCCATTCATGCTTCCATGGGACTTCCTCAGGCTGGTACAGAGATTTTCTGGTTTTCATTTTACATATAGGGCAATGCTTACAGGCTTTGGTTTGGTTTAAACATATCTTGTGTGAATTGTCAAAGGAATATGCAAGCAGAGGGCTCTATTGAGCAGGCAATTGGAACATGGTTCTAGGGCTCAGGAGTGAGGTCAGGGCTAGAGCAGAAGAGCCAGTCATCAGCTGGGGCACAGAGGTGATGGCTTAAGCTTTCCAAGATAGTGAGATCACCAAAGGATGGGAAATGTATTGCGGAAGGCTGATACAGTTCAGAGCCTTGCAGAATATTTACATCCAGTGGGTAGAGGAACAAAAGGAGTTAGAGAGGAGCTGGCTATCAGAATGGCAGGAAGCGAATTAGTCAAGGCAAGAAAGATTTTTCAAGAAGAAAGTGATGAACAGTGTCCAATATTGCAGCAATATCAAGGAAGATAAGAGTGAAAATGTCAGCAGAATTGATGATTAAAAACTTCTGAGAAGCAATTCCAAGCTGGGCTACTAGGAATGACGGGAGAAAGAGTAACTGGAGACTACAAATGCTGGTTTCTTCCGCCCTCCATCTCCTCACACTCCTTGCCCATCTCACCTCCCATCTAAGCCAATACCCAGAAAAGCTTGAAACAGAAAATCCATGTATATCACCACTTTCTCAACACAAGGTCTCTCACCATTGGAGGGGGTCACTGAAACACTGTATCTTTTATAGGGAAGCAGAGACACATCCATGGATGAAAGACTCTAAAACCCAAAAACCAGGAATGCCATTGTGCCACCTTGAAACTGTTATGGACACAGAAGAGCCATAATCTTTTAACCCAATCTAGTTGGATGGAACCTTTTGATTGATTGACTGTTTCCATGGGGATGTGACTCACCCAACTGTGGTGCTGGGTCTTGATTGGTTCACCAGACTACATACTTGGGAGAGCTCAAGAGCCAACATAGACACTTACTCTTGGAGATGCTGGGAGATGCAGAAGAAGGACATTTGGAGATGCTAAGTTAAGAGATAAAGCCCAGAGTTTGCCCCAGAGAAGCTAAGAGAGGACTCCCAGATGCTTAGAGAGAATGGCTCCAGGGGAACCAAGGAGAGAGCTGAGAGAAGCTAAGAGAGACAGAAACCCAGAGACATTTTGGAGAAAGCCATTTTGAAACGCAACCCAAGAGCAAAGGACCAGCAGACGCCAGCCATGTGCCTTCTCAGCTGACAGAGGTGTTCTGGATAACATCAACCTTTCTTCAGTGACGGCATCCTCTTGTTACCTTCTTGCCTTAGTTTGGACACTTTTATGGCCTTAGAACTGTAAATTTGTTTTTATAAATCCCCTTTATAAAAGCCAATGCTTTTCTGGTATTTTGCATAATGGCAGTTTTAGCAAACTGGAACAGATATATATCTGACTTATTAGGATATTTCTTGCTCTAAACTTCAGAGTTCAATGATCCTTTGCTCCAGAATGTCTGAGAGTGAGAACCCCACTCCCAGGCAGCATCTGAGGGGGGTTCATGGAGCCCCTTCCACGTCACTACTTGCAGATCAAGCCTCCTGAACCATCAGCTGTGACTACCTTCTTGCCAAAAAGTTGACTTTCACTTTGCTGCCGCAAATGAGTCAATCTCTTTGGATCTCTTCAGTAGGAAAGAACAAATCACAATAGAAACATGCACACAGCAAGTACATGTGTGTGTGTGGCATATATAACACATGACTGTAATTTTCATAACAAGTGATTCGCCTATATTCCAGGAATTCCATACCCCCAGGTCATTCAAGAATAAGTCAGTTTTCTCTTGGGACCAGTCTGAACAGAGAAAAGGTTTTACCATCTACTCAGTTGCTCAGGCCGAAAACATAGGAATCATCCTTCATTCTTTTCTTCATCTCCAACATCCTACCACCATAAATCCTGTCAACTACCTCTTCAGAATACATCGCACATCAGTCCAATGCCACCACCCCAATCCTGGCCAACATCACTGCACCCTTGGACTCTCTCCCAACCTCCTAATTAAGACCCCTATTTCCACTGTTGGTCTCTTCTGCACCCTCCACACAATTCATTTGCCACATAGTAGCAAAAGTAATTAACAAAAAAATAAAAGGTAACTGCAAACCAGATCATGTCTGTCTTCTGCTTTAAACCCTGTACTACACTTGGAATAGAGGCCAACTCTTCAGCCAGCTGTAAGCCCTACATGATCACCCCCTACTGCTCCTCATATCCACCTCCCTCCTGGCCCATGGAGCTCCCAATCACATCAAGCTTATTCCCACTGTGGGCTTTTGGGTGGCTGCTCTCTCTGCCTGGGATGCTCCTCCCCTCATCCTGGCATGGTTGGCTCCTGTTTGTCTTGATTTAAAGGGCACCATCACAGAGAGGCCTTCCCTGGCCACCCTTCTAAAGAAGCTACCCAATCACTCTCTATTGAAAATGTCTGTGTTAATTTTCTGAACAGCTTTTATTCCCATTATTACTTCTATTCATTCAACAAACATTTATCGATCACTCCTTGTGCCAGCCAGACTAGGCATGTGTTTATTCTCCCTGAATAAAGTGTCTGTCTTCCCTGAATAACATGAAAGCCCATGAGGACAGAGGCCTTGACTATAGCCTCAGGGCCTGGCACAGAGGAGACATTCGATAAATATTTGATTTGCAGAATGAATAAGAGCTACATGGTGAAGTGTACTCAGGAAATCAGAATTGGCCAATACAACTTCTTGCTTAGATTTCATGGCTTTGAGGCAGCCAATATTGCAAAGTGGCCCCAGCGCTGGGATAAATCAGACCCCGTCTGCGTTTTTTCAGGTCAGCCATGGAAATAAAAAAATCCAGTCTGCATTTATTAAGGGCCTACTACGTGCAGGCCTATGCTCAGTGCCAGTCTTTGTCCTGTCCCAGCTCACCCAGCTCCTGACACTCAGCAGCCAGCCATGGAAGGCCAACAGGCTATCCTACTCTAGAGCTAATGACCAATTAGCCATTCAGCTGCCCACCTACTAATAATAGCTCTCATTGGAAGTCATACCTGATGAAACCAAGTGACAGTGCTCCTCTCACACCTGTGATCCCCTTCTGTCCAAATTTCCCAGATATCCAGGATTCCAATGCAACCTCCAAGGACAGTACTCAGAAAGCCATCCATGCCCCGTACCCCAGGGTCAGTGTGCCTGCCTCATTTCTCTGGCCCTATTTCCTAAGCAGTATGTATGCCTATTTTTCTCTACCTTATGCACAGCCTGATTCTGTCAATAAGCTATAAAGCAGAGTGGCCAAGATGGACTGTGGAGTCTGGCAGGGGCAAGGCTGCATCACACTGGCTCTGCACTCACCAGCTGTGCGATCTTGAACAGATCTCTCCACCTCTTCGAACCTCGGTTTCCTTCTCTGCAAAATGAGGACTATAAAAGCCCTGAGTCTTTGGTTGTTATGGCTGGTGCCTCCAGTGTCTTCTACTCCCTCCTATTCTGTGAGACCCATGAGGTCTCACCAGTCCCAGCTCAAGTGACAAGTGGGGAGAGAGGAAACAGCTCTTTTTTGGCAATATTTCTATGGCAATATCTTATTGCCAGAAATTACAAGCAAAAGAAGGAAGCAATTCAATACAACAGAACACAATTCAAAGTAAGAAACATATACTAAGCTGGGCGCCAGGGATACAGAGAAAAATGAGACCTCCTCACAAAGGAGTACAGTAGTCAAAAAGAGGAGGCAAACACATAAACAAAAACTGCAGTGCAGACGCCATGTGTGCTGTTGCCAACAGGTGTGGAGAGGGATGGTCAGGAACATGGACAATAGCATCCATTCCACTGTGTCTGGGGATGAATCAGATGAATGAGAAACAAGATGAGTTTGGACTCTTCCTTTTCCCAAATTCTGTGTCAACCACTTGTTTGGTTTAACAGGACAGGTGGGTGAGAGGGGAAGGTCCGGTCTGAAACACAGGTTGAATGGCAGGTTGACCAAGAAATAAATGGCTCCCCTACAAATGACCTTGGAGACCTCATGTTCTAATCCACACAGCATGTGCCAAACCAACCCCTCCTCTCACCCTAACACAAAAGTTTGGCAGTTGCCATTCTTATTACTTAGGATGACATATCTACCCACCTGTTACCCTAGTAAGTGGTCCTCTGTCACAGGGAAACAGCCCTTTCTCAGCCCTTATGAGGCAATGGGAAGGTACTGCAGAAAAAGAACAGGGATGTGGTGTTGTCCTGTATCCAGAACCACTCTGTTCTTTGGTGACATGTAATCTCAGCTCCCTGGCATCTACATGGCTCCCACAGTTAAATGCCCACTGAGGTGGCAGAGGCAGAAGCCAATGCCAGGAGACGGGAGGAGCAACAGAAGTCATGGGTTGGACTATCCAAGGCTAGAGCTCTCTGGCTCACTGGCTGTGGGTCCCCTCCCTATGAGCTCTCCTCTGACTTCCCTTCCTGTGAACTCCAGAGACAAGATGCCAGGCCAGCAGTAGCTGCAGCCAAGACAGAGGCTTGAATGCCTGGAGAGACACCAACAGTCCAGTGACCTTATCTTCAAAGTTCCTACTGTAGCACTTTGGATAGAGAAAAAAACAAAAAACAAACAAAAACAAACAAAAAGATCGCTTGTTTGAGTGATAAGCAATAGGTTGGAATTGTCTTTTTTACTTTCACATCAGTGGAGTCTGGTGCTTAGAGGGTGGACTCTGGAGTCAGACTGCTTGGATTTGATCCTAGCTCTGCCACTTAGCTGTAGGACCCTGCATAAATTAGTTTACCTGTCTGTGCCTCTGTTTCCTCATTTGTAAATAAGAATAATAACATCTGTCTCAAGGGTGGTTGTTCTGATAAAATGAATTAATATATATAAAGCTCTTACAGCAGTGCTGGAAAATTTATTTTTATTTTGGCAAATCCATAAGGAAGAGCAGTTGGCCCGCATGGTCTGGAAGAGAGCTAGATGAGGAGGCCCATACTTTTGAATGGGTCCTGGGTAGATATTCCATACCAGGCTTTCTCAGGAATTGTGGGAGATTTATTATAATAGCAGCAGTGCTCTGTGAAGCCAAATCCTGCAGCAGTGCTCTGTCAAGCCAAGCAGAACAGTTCTGGATATTTTTCTGGCCTGATGCTGCCCCACTCTCCTGGGCATCATTTGGAGAAGCTGGCC
Source organism: Choloepus didactylus (assembly GCF_015220235.1). Lineage (NCBI taxonomy): Eukaryota > Metazoa > Chordata > Mammalia > Pilosa > Megalonychidae > Choloepus > Choloepus didactylus. Next base: position 94,480,360 of record NC_051316.1, read on the forward strand.
AAAGGTTCAATGTCCCATCACCAAGTGGATTGTATGTCTGTGCAGGACCTTTAGATACTCCTGCCCCTTGTGCTAACTCACTATTTCTGCCCTCACCAACTATGCAGCATATAAGGGTTACTGAGTGTTACAATATTACTGATAGTAAGGTTTATGTACTATGAGAAGATTCAAATTCATCCCTCAGTGTCTTCACATAATTCCCAACAATCCGAGAAACAATAACAGTATCTAAATGATGGAAAAAGCATTTGAAAAAGAATCCCCAAACAACTTTTGAAAAATTCTCACTGCTCAGACAGACTCAGAGAAGCACAGGGCTGGCAGCAATTGCAGAGAACAATGGCTTCCAACTAGCTTTCAATCTCCAAAGCCATTGCTCAATTGAAATTCACCCAGAAGCCCAGTACATAAAACTGATACAGAGTTGCTCCGGTAGAAGCAGTGTCCACGCTGTCTGCTTAGTATTCTCTCCCTTAGCCCCTGCTGACCCCCCAAGGCAGCTCCAAGGAACCTCTAGGGCTCCACGAAGCACTGATAGAAACCACTAATCTCAGCCAACCTTTGTGAGTGGAAATAGTAAAATGAGTCAGAGAAGGAAAGTGACTTATGCAAGTCATGCTTTAACGGCACCTAAACACAAATCTAGTTTTTTGACTCCAGGCTACCACTTCTTCTCACTCTACTTTGCTAGGGTTGGAGCTATGTAAAATTGCAACCTAAAGAAACAAGGCTCATTTCTGATTACCCACAACATAATTCATCAATATTTTAAAGGCCCAGGAACCAACTAAGTATGAAACAACCCAGCCCCACAGGATGGCAGAGACAAGTTCAGAAATGAATTGCAGAAGCACATCTGACAATTCCATACAGTTTCCTTCATTTCTGTGGGACATAAACAGGTCTTGAAAGGTTTGAGCTGTGCAGCTGTGAGAGACCCTGGATCAGGCAGGCCAGGAGGTGAATGCTAATGAGCTATGGAAATAGCAATTACTTCTCCCATGTCAGGCACTGAGCCAAGCTAAGGAGGATAAAGAGGTCTGAGATATTTTTAAAGTATTTTTACAGCAGAAAAACTTTCCTACAGACTCAATTATATAACTATCAGGCTCCACCTCTGAGCAGAAATTATCCATGGCCTTTAGGAAAAAAAATCATTTTTCCCTACATGAGGATCACAGGTTTATCCAGAGAAATTCTTAGCTATATGGCCAGCGACCCAGGGCAGCTGCAAACCATCAGCCTAGAGACTTTTCCCCTTCCCACGGGCAATCTGAGGCCTGCCAGAGAAGAATATTGGCCAAGTGGAGGGCAGAAGCTGCTCACCAAGCTGTAATGCAGGCCATTGCGGAGTCCAGGAAAGCCCACTCGACAGTCCACAGGGTTTCCACCTCAATCACGTCAATGCCCTTGTACTGAAATGGGGCTAAGGTCACTGAAGGAGAGAGGATTTCAGGGAACATTTCTTTAACCCACAGTAATCCACCATCACTGGCAAAGTCAGAGAAAGCCTTCTGGGTCTTAAGAAATGAAGAACTTCACCAATGAAATGACTGCTAAAATCAAAGACTTAGCAAGGTTAACTTACAGCCCAGGTTTTTGTCAGTCTGAAGATGGGTGCACTCTGTAATGCTGATACCACAGACATGAGAGAATGAAGGTTGTTGAGTTCTAGAAGTTTCTGAAAAAAGATATGGAACAGATTACTTTGCTGCTATAAACAACAGAACAAATACCTACATAAGTGTTACCAAATGTCATATTTATGAAACTCAATTACACTTAAAAATATCGCATGTATAAAATACAGTTTTAGGAAGTTCATGTAAACCATATGCTCTTTTCCTCTCAAATAGTCAAAAGGTGAGCCTGCATTTAAAGCATTTGCAAAATTTCACAAACTGACTATGCTGGTTTCTGGACAGAAACATGGCTTGGGATAAGGTTTGATAATGTTCTTTATGTTCTTTTTTTAGAGGAATCTGAACACCATCCCAGAAGGCTTTTGTAAACTAAAATCCTGACTGTGCCAAAAATACCAGTGTAGGTCTTCTGGGATTACCTTAACACCCAGAATGGGAGAGAGGATTGAGGAAGTATGCTATCAATCTGCATAATCTCTCTCAGCTGGAAGACAATACTCTTCACCAGGCTCTTTTGAACCAGACCCCAAATTAGTGAGAACATTTGGAATCAATTCAGTCTCAGACAAGGTCCTAACCACGGAGGGCCAGAGAACGAGACACAGCCGAGAGTAAGTACAGAAAAATGTAATTGCTCTGTTCTTGGTTTTATGCTGAGGGAAACCGGCTAACAGGACCGGGGTCCCATTTCCCATTCTTGGGAGTCAGTGAAGTCTGGGTTAGCAAACAGGCTTATATAATCAAAAGACCTGGTTGCAATCCCAGCTCCCACTCTTTGTGTGTCCCCTGGCAGGTCACCTACACCTTCTGAGCCTTGATGTCCTCATATTTAAAATGAGGAAGGCAATCATGGTACCTGCACTACATGAGACAGTGCATGTAAATTTGCCTAGAATGGTGTTTGGCACCCAGGTGCGTGCTCAGTACATGAGTCTCTTCATTCTCTGCCTGGAACAGTCTCCTCCCCCATTGCTTATCTTTGGTAATTTCAGGTTCAGATGACACTTTCTCTAATAAGCCTCTCCTGACCATGTTCCCAAACCTAGGCAGGTTAGGGGACCTTCCCCTGTATTCCCACAGCAGCTGTGCATATCCTTGGCACAATGGACTGCACTTGCTTTTTACTTGCCTCTTGCTCACACTGGACCACCCTCATCTCCCCAACACTTAGTACAGCACCCGGCACATAGTAGGGCTTAGTAAAATAAATAAATAAATGAAAAGCCCTTATGCCTGATCCTCATAGCTCTGTTCCTACTCAGAAATTTTTCCCTTACCACACAAGTTAATATTTTATTTCATGTATCTTGTAACCTTCTCTAATTGTCTCCTGTGTGTAAGAACAGATTCTCTGAGTGAACTGAATTTTATTCCTCATATCTGAATTGCTATGCCTGCAGAGTTTCTTTTTAGAGCTGAAGGGCGTCTGGGAGATTATCTAATCCATCCCTTTCATTTTATGGATGGGAAAACCGAAGCCTAGACAAGGGAAGGGGCTTACACAAGAACATACCGAGGACATAGTGCCAGTGTGATGTTCCACCATGAGGCAGGATGGCAGAGATTAAGGAAGGGTTGTTTTGGATTCCTTGGATGGGGACCATAAACTCATTTCCAGCTGAAAGCACCATGAGTGCTAGAACCACATCCTGCTTTCTCTGGTGACCCAGCACAGAACTGACTGACAGCAACAAGTATGATTAAGCCCAGCATGGTTCCAAGTACTTCAGGAGAATGTATAGGATGTAAAACATGGTTGTCATCCCTAACAGACTTATATACAAATGCACTTAACCTTCATGTGAAAGGCAGCAGAGCAGCTCCCCTGAAGGCAGTGACCTGGGGTCCAGTTCACGCTCTGTCACTGACTAGCTGTGGGGTGCCCTGGCATGGGCATGTCACTTCTCTAAGCCTCTACTTCCTCCTCTAGAAATGGGAATAATAATGTCCACCCTACAGGTTCACTGTGAGCATTCAATAATGTCAGGTCAGTAAAGCAACTGCTAGGGTGCCTGGCTTGTAAGGGGCCTCATAAATGTTAGCTTCCCTAAGATCTAGATGGGAAGACATCACATATGCACAGAAAGCAAGTAGCGGGCCAGACCAAGCAATGCCTCTGCTGAGAGTCAGGCAAGCCCTGGCAGTTATGAGCAGTGTAAAGGAAGAAGGGGACTAGAGACCATGTAATTGATGAGAGGAGCCCATAGAAAGACACAGCTTGGGCCAGCAGGGCTTAAAGAAGAAGAGGAGAAAGCTGGGATAAAGACAGAAATAGGCCTGGTGCCAACAACTGGCAAAGACAGAACCTATGGAGGCCAGGGCCAGGAGGTGGGGTGAGGGCAACAGGGTCATCTGGCCCAGGACTTGAGCCCAGGATGGGGTGGGGATGGGCTCTGCTGACTGGTAAGAAAATTGTGCAGGATGTGATAGTGTCACAGGCATTGATGCTTACTAAAAATCCATCAAAGCCCCAGTACTAGCCAAATTTGATGTAGGAGGATGGAATGGCTTCTAGGGGTAGCCACTGATACCTCACAGAGATTCTGTGAAAGCTCAAGTAAGAAAAATAGTTGGCCACCAAATGTTTGGGGTGCAGGGGCATGCTGTCCATGCACGCACAGGGCCCAGGTGGGCAGCCAGGCTGATCTTACAGCCACCTTCTTGAATCCAGAGCAAAGCAGCTCCCACATGAGAATGCCCAACACACTGAAGAAACACATTTTTTTTTTTGTACTTATGAACTCTGTATCGCTGCCTTAATATTTAATGTTTAGCTGTCTCCATGTTCATTTTTTTTTTACTGTGATAACACATTTAACATAACATTTGCGATCTTAACCATTTTTAAGTGGACAATTCAGTGGCATTAATTATATTTACAATGTTGTGCTACCATTAACACCTTCCATTACCAAAACTTTTTCATCACCCAAAGCAGACATTGTATCCATTAAGCAACAACTCCCATTCCCACATCCCCCAGCCCCTGGTGGCCTCTAATCTACTTTCTGTTTCTATGACTGCAATTAAATCCTATTTGTCCTTCTGTGTCTGGCTTATTTTACTTAGTTTAATGTTTTCAAGGTTCATACATGTTATATCATGTGCTAGAACTTCATTACTTTTTATGGCTGAATAGTATATTTCATTGTATTTATATACCACATTTTGTTTATCCATTCATCTGTTGATAGAAATTTGGATTGTTTACACCTTTTGGCCATTCTTAGGAAATACATTTTTGAGATGAGAAGAGAAAGAAAAAAAAAAAAAAAGGAAAGGAAAGTAATAATAAAATGGCTTACCTTGGCTATTTTCACAAAATGGCTCAGGATTTCTGCCCTTATTTTTAAAGTCTGTGCTGTTAGAATTTCTCGTACAACCCAAAAACTGACCTGTAGAGTGAAACACACACACACATACATAAACACATACACCAAAAAAGCTGTTAAATGCCAGAACCACCCAGGTCACCCCTGCCCACCACTGTCATGGGATTTCCAAGGTCAGGAAACTGGAAGAGCACAACCTGGAGTTATAAACGGTCCCTTATTTTCTGTCCCACTCCTCAATACGCACAGTAGTGCTGAGAGAAATAAGCACTTTCATCAATACCTAGGGGAGTTATTGAGCCTCTGCAACACACAGATCTCTCTGAAGATGCTGCTGGGAATTCTGAGATGAATCCGACAGGGCTCCTGCCCAGAAGGACTCCGGTTGTAGGAGACCACAGATGGATGGGTGGGTGGATAGACAGAAGGACAAATAGCCAGACAAAGAGATATGCATACCAGTAGTATCACCCATAAATCCATACCCTCAGCCAGGCCCAAGACAAGAAGGATTCACCTCTATTTCCATAATTATAACAATTCTAATTTTCTAAGAAAGGTTGACCCAGTAATTTAAATGATACAAAAGGCTCTTTCAAGTTATAAAGCAATGTGGGTTAAGGTGCATGCTTGTCTGAAGATAGCATGTGACAAAAGGATATACCAGCACTTTTGGTTCAGAACATTATTTATGCTTGCTCTCTCATGTAAATTAGCATCCCTGAATCCCTGTGCCCTTTGCTGGGAACCAGAAAGTCATCTACCAGTGCATGGTCATCTACCAGTGCATGGTTGACTTGCATGGCACAGAAGGGGCTTTGGGCCAATAAATCCTGGCAAGGTGGTGAGCATTTCTTGTTTATGTTTTACCACTATAACAACTGTTCTCTGTGAAATACCTATGTCCAAGAGTGCAATGACAGTGCTACAAAGAAGGGTGGAGACGAATAGACTTTAAAGCGAGAAGTATCTAAAATACCTATATTTAATGAAGAAAAAACCAGTTAAGGATATTTCAGCGTTAACAAATCAAGCTTACTGCTGCAACAGCACATGTATTCTCTTTACTGAAATACTGTCACTTTTTAATGAGAAAACAAGGAAAGAGAAGCTAAGAATCAAAAATTCACTTTTTATATTAAGCAGGAGTATTATAGAAATGTTTTCTCATCCAGGACACGCCTGGGTTTCCATAGAACATTTTTTCCAAGAAATTGCCTAAAATTAAGTTCAGACTCAAATGTTTACTAGCCAGTTAAAGAAGAAAGCTTTGCTAGATACCAAGTGATATGCCCATAAAACTTACATTTTAAAACATGCACATTTTTATACCACATAATCTCAAGTGTGATAGCTTACATGTATAATTAAATAAGAGTCCTGCATGCCAAAAAATATCATGGCATAATTATGTCACATGACAGAGTTGACTCTGGATCTCCAGCACATGGTGTACAGAGGAGAGGCAACTATGAGTCAACAATTTTATTCAACAAACCTTCATGAAGCCCTTACTGTGTGAAGACTCTAGGCACTGTGAGTCCAGACCCTCTGGTCCTTGCTTGGGAGATGACCACAGGAGGCAGCAGAACCGTCTGAAAACCATCCACCCACATGCACTGAGGCCATATTAAAGATCACAACCTCTTTTTTCATCTGGGCCATTGTCACTGCCCAAGAGTCCTTCTAGTTCAATAGTCAGCTCTCTTTCCTTTTTCCCTGGAGTGGCTCTTTCAAGCTTTCTCCAAACCTCTCAGTCTTACCACCCATTGCTTCCCCTTTCACCTCCTATTTCACTAAGAGGTCATGAACCTCCTTGTACCTCACCTACAAGTGGATCTGCATCTGCACCTTTCCTTTCTGCCAACCTACCTGGTAGAATGAAGAGGGCCCCAAGTCTCACCCTCTCGCACCTTCTTTTGGACTTTTTCATTATTCTTTCTTTCTCCCCACCTTTAATCTTCCCTGGTTTACTGGCTCATTCATCAAGGCTCTCCCCTCAAAAAAGAAAAAGGAACATGAAACCATCTCCCTGGACTTCTTTGACCCCTCTAGCCACTCTCTTCTTTTCCTCCTTTGGAGTTATTGTTTTGTCATCTACACATGCTTTCTCCATTTCTTCACATCTCCTACCAGTCAACCAACTAGACCCCAGCTTCCATTTTACATTCCCACAACCTACTCTTTTCTTTGCTACTAAATCCAAAGGGCTCTTTTTTACTACGATCTCAGTTAACCCCTCTGTGGCATCTGACTCAGTTGATCATCCCCTCATTCTTTAAACACCAATTTCTAAGACACTCTCTTCCACTAGTTTTCCTCTTGTTCCCAGGCTGCTCTTTCTCAGCCTCTTGTGCAGCTTCCTTTTCTCTGCCCATCCCTTAAATGCCAGAAATCCTCAGGTTCTCACTTGGGCCTTTTTTCTCCAGGGATGATCTCCTCTCTTCCTGTGGCTTCAAGATGCTGATGACTCCAATATTTGTATCTCCGGGTCAGACTTTTCCTTTGGCTTCCAGATTTAAATATCCAGTTACCTGCTTGACTCCACTTGGTTGCCACACATGTCCAAACCTAACATATCTTCCACCCCCCAACCTGCTCCTACTTTTGTGTTCATTGTCTCAAAGAATGGTACTACCCAAGACAGAAGGTGGAGGAACCTCCTTTGCTCTTCCCTAGTTATATCCCTCCACATCTAACAAATCACCAAATGCTGTCATTCAGTCTCCTAACATTCCCTTGAGCTCATTATCCCTGGCCTGAATTAATGGAATAAGATGTAAGCCTGGGGCTACTGGCAGCCATATTGTACCCACAGAGTGGGGAGGCTACCTGAGAGTGGAGCCAACCCAGAGGAAAGGAGAATCTAAAGGTGGTATGCCAGTTTGGATATATTATGTCCCCCCAAAAGCCATATTCTTTAATGCAATCTTATGGGGATAGACCTATTAGTGTTGATTAGGTTGGAATCTTTTGATTGAGTGTTTCCATGGAGACGTGTCTCAATCAACTGTGTGTGAAACATTTGATTAAATTATTTCCATGGAGATATGGACCCTGCCCCTTCAGGGTAGTATTAATTTAATCACTGGAGTCCTATAAAAGAGCTCACAGAAGGAGAGCAGAGCATCTGAGAGAGACATTTTGGAGAGAAGCTAAGAGATGACACTGACATTTAGAGATACTTGGGAGATGGAGACAGAAGGATGTTTAGCTATGAATTGTAGCCCCAAGTTTGCCCCGGGATATGCCAAGACAGGACACCCAGGTGCTTAGAGAGAAACATTTTGGGAGAAACAACCAAGAATGCACAGGAGCTGAGAGAGGAGCTGGAAAACAACAAAGGATCAACCAACGGACACCAGCCACATGCCTTCCCAGCTAACAGAGGTTTTCCGGATGCCACTGGCCATCCATCAGTGAAGGTATCATCTGTTGATGCCTTAGTTTGGACACTTTTATGGCCTTAGGACTGTAACTTTGTAAACAAACAAAACCCCCTTTATAAAAGCTAATCCATTTATGGTATTTTGCATAACAACAGCATTAGCAAACCAGAATAGGTGGAGACAAGAAGACTGAGTTCAGATGGTACTGTTCAAGTCTCCTAGATTCAGCAATATCTGAAGTCAAATCTCTTCCTGGACTTTGTTACAGAAACCTTTAAGTTCCCTTCTTTACCTAAGCAAGTTTGAGTTGGGGTTTCAGTCATTAGGAAGTATATACATGAGCCTGTGAGAAAAGTTAAAGCAGTCCTATAGGGCAAAAAATTGGAAACCTTTGATCCTGTCCAATCTCCATTAATATACAAGGGTCCTGAAACCCAGAGAGAGGGAGGAGCTTGCCCAAGGTCTTTAAAGCAGGAGAGCAAGCAGAGTCTGGATTAGAACCAAATCCTCCCAATTCCCTCTTCACCTTTTCCAATTCCTTCAGCATCTTCAGGATACAATACCAACTCTAACATCAGAATTTAGGGTCAACTCTCTATAGTCTCGCCTTAATCTTCCTTTCAACTCATAGCTCCAACTACTCTGCATCCTTTTTTAAAGCTGACATTGATCGTTTACTGTGTACCAAATACTGGGCTAAACGTTTTACATCCACGATTCCCATCTAATCATCAAAAAAACATTTGAGATTATTATTCTCACTTTATGAATGAGGAAGGTGAGGTTCAGAAAGTCCAAAAATCAACCCAGGATCAAAGAACTAATAAGTTGTAGAGCTGAGTCTTGAACCTAGGTTTGTTTCATTTTCTGAGACCACCGGTTCTTATCCTGTTGTCCATAAACATCTAAAGTGTCTATGAACAAACTTCAGGGGGAGGTCAGTTCCCTAAAATTAAATGAAAATTACATATCTGTACATTTTTCTGAAGACAGGTATGTATTTGGTATCATAAGATTCTCAAAAGGATCCATAACCCAAAAAAGGTTGAGAACTTACGTGCTACACAGTGCACTCCTTGGGGCGAGACATAAGGCCTGGTACATAACAGGCTTAGTGAACTCAGCTGAGCTCTTCCCTCTCAGTCACTCTATGAACAAACCACATGGGACTTAGACCCCACAGAGAAGCAGGTAAGCTCCCAGGGGCCAGGACACTGACCAGTGGGTTTCTGGTTTGGCCACAAGGAGCCTCAAATCCCCTGGCAATCTCCTTTCAATCAACTGATCTTCACATCCCCCCCTCCCACCCCCCTTACCCCAAAAATGGTGCTTACTACATGCCAGACACTGTGCTAAGAGCTCTTCAAATATCATTTCATTTAATCTTCATAACAACTGTGCAAGGTAGGTACTATTATAATCTTCATTTAAAAATAAGGAAACCGAGGTTCCAAGAGGTAAGTGACCTGCTTTTCTGTATTTTCAATCTGCCAAGAAGGGATGTCAATGAGTTCATCTCAGAGAAAGCAGCCCCAGTGGTTGACCAGGTCTGGCCTCTGGCCAGTTTTCAAACCAGAGCTATTCAGGCTTTGTCCAAGAACTGCTTGCTTTCAGAGTAGCTGACGGGCCGGCGGGAAGACCATTTCCCAGAGCATTCTGTTTGGGAAAATGCAACTTCACTTCTGGCTTGTTTCACCCAGTTGGTCTGAGATGGAAACAACACAAATGTTTGCAGAACGAACTGCACCACCCTTTGCCAAGCTGACCTGGGGTCCACATGCAAAGCAGATTACATCAGAGCCCCCAAAAGCCCCTCCTCTGGGAGCTCTGTGTCTAGTCAGAGGTGGGGACTCAGCTGGCTCCCAGTCAAATAGTTTAGTTAAGGAAACTATGAATCCCCTGATCATTTATGCACATCTGTTTTTTTTTAAAGACTAAGCACAGTTGAAAAGTAAAAGATTTTAAAGAGAGAAAAAAGAAACAAAAGGCTTTGGAACTTCTCTTTTCAAAATAAACAGCATGGTGCTCCAATCCCAGATGCATCTAGGCCATTCTTAGTTCCTATTACATCTCATACAACTACAATAATTGTAACTCCAGCCTCTCTGAGGCTCCCACTATACATGGAGTGGTAGCTGGAGGCTGGGGAAGCCTGGAGAAGGTCGAATAGTGATGCACAGGACCAGGCATTTCCAACAGTGAAGGCCAGTTGGAGGGAAGGCCCAAGGAGAACTCAAGCTCCATGACCCAGAGCTCTGATCATCACACACACTGTGCAATCTCTAGGCTACTATTCTTGTTTGAAGCCAGAAAAACAAGAATGAAGAAAAACCATCAGCAGCACCATTTAGGACTTTGGTCTATCTGAAGAGGGTCTTGCAAAGGTGCTATCTACTGATGGTCATGTTCTGGCAGCTCTGGCTGAGAAATCAGAAGCTTACCCCCCACAGTTGGTTCAAGTCCCCAGTCATTATGCACATAATTGAAGGTGCAGATCTTCATCCTTGGAGCAAAGTTCTGGTTGGACCAAGTAAATTTGTAGTTTTATGTAGTATTACGGTAACCAGGCCATCAGGAATTCAAAGATATTCAATTCAAGAAGTGTTTCCTAAACACCTCATTCATTCATTCCACATATATTTACTGAGGGTCTGTTATATGCCTGACACTGAACAAAGCAGTGGGGTACACATTGATGAACAAGATAGACATGGTTCCTGCCCTCATGGAGCTCACAGACAGCAAGGAAGATGGAGATTAAAGAGTTAAACAAAATGAGGACAGACGAGTAAAAGACCACAATAGAAAATACAGGGTGCAATGAGGGCACATATGATGGAAAGATCTTTTATTGGCTGGGGATTCAGGAAGGCTTCCCTGAGGAAGTGACATTTGGTTTGAGATCTGATTGGGAGCTGAATGGGAACGAAGGATGTTCCAGGCTGAAAGGAAAACATGAGTGGAGCCTGATGGGACAAAGATATGGTGCAGCAGGCAAAAGCAGGAAGGCTAGGATGGATGCAGCCTGCAGCAGGAAGCTGCAGAGGTGGGCAGAAGCTAGATCTACTGTGTATTACCTTGAGAGTCACATTAAGGTGCTGAAACCCTAGCTTAAATATAATCGGAAGCCACTGAAGTGATTTAAACACAGGAAAGATGTGTTCAGCTCTGGCTGCTGTGTGGAAAATGGACTGTGACAGCTCAAGAGTAGATAATGGTAGAAGGTTCAGAGTGAGGGTTTGGACCTAAGGCCAGATGTCTGGGATTGAACTCTGGAGAGGCTCCCAGCCTACAGGGGACAAAAGACTGTTATGTGGACAGGAACATGCAAGGGATGTTGCTTACCTGATTGAATCTCCGGGTAAAGGCCACAACATTAGGGGCGAGACTATGTTTCTCCTTCTTACTCCATCCACAGCTGGCTAGTTCCTAGGAAGTACAGAGTCAATTTCAACAGTGATTCTAATCAGGTTATAAAACACACCAAGGACATCTAATTGGAATGTGGACATGGAGGCAGGGAAGAGCTAAAGCACTGGTTATTCATGTCTTCACCAGGGTGGGAGATCACTCTCCTTTGCTGGAGAAGAGGGCTGAGTCTGTAGGTGGAGGTGCATCCTGGGATCCCCTAAGGTAAGGTAAGGACAGGGAATCAAATACTTAACTCTACAATCCTGGCCACATATTCAAAGCCTCCTATGTCAAAGTATTAACCCCACCACTGCCACTCTGCCAGCTTCTGTCAGCCCTTTCTCACAATGCAGACTGTCAGAGAGGGCATAATGTTTTGATAAACAGGACTCATCCCCCATCAATGCTACTTCCAGAGCCCAGGCCAACTTAAAATTCAAATCTGGCAAAAGAACCTCAGATTTCATTGGCAAAATGATATCGTCCATCTTGGGGTCAGGCAATTTCCTGGTCCAAGTTCACTGCCATCAGAGAACTTTCCGTGATTACCTCAGATTCATTCCTGAAGTTGGCCCCTCCTACCTATCAGAGTACTAAAAGGAGGCAGAAGGAGATGTTCCCTTTTACTATCTTGTTCAATGGCCTTGTCTCTTCATTTCCAGTATGTTTAGCATTATAATTTGAAGAATCAAAATACCTTTAGATGACTTGATTACCTATCAGTGGGGCTGGTTCCCATCAGAGGGATGTGGGCTGGAAAGAATAGGGACTATCTAATGTGATTACTTGGAGATACGTAAAAAGACCAAGGAAAAGCCATTATCCAAATGCCCAGTTATTCTTAGCTTGTGCCTTGGGGAGCTACCCCCAAAGTCACAAGACTCCCTTTTAATTCATATCAGGCCTCAGTATTATTAATAATACTTTTTATTTAGGCCCATACGTGGAACTTTTTAAGAAATCTTTAGCAAGAGACAGCTGCCAGCCAACTGGAATGGATGCAGACCAAGGGTCTACTAAGTCAGGGATGGACAGTGGGAATAGCCAAAGACAAAACCTGCTGGCTGGGCAGTTATACCTGAAGTGCCATGCCCATCAAATGTATCTTAGGACCCAACTATGAGCCACAGACAGGCACTTGTGAGAAGCTTGGCTGAGTGCAATGGGAAGCTCCGTTCATAAAAATGAATGACCTGGATACGGAAATTCGTGGGAACCGACTAGGAGCTAAGAAACACAGCTCCTATTCCCGGCTTCCCCACTTCTGTAAATGGCATTACCATCTTCTCAGTCATCTACAGGAGAAAATGCAACCTCATCCTTGACCCTGACAAGACTTTCATGCCCTTACAATTTAAATCCCAAGTAATAGTAATGACAATGATATTAACTAATCCTACCATTTATCAAGAATCCACTATGTACCAGGCACTGACTATGTTGTCTTATGTAATATATGTTATCTTATGCAATAGTCACAATATACATTTAGCAAAGAAGAAAAGGCCCTCAAAAAGTTAAAGAAAATCACATATTCAGTTAAAACCCAACAAAAATGATCCTTAATATTTTACTTGCATGAACAAATAGTTTGAATAGTTTGCAGATAGACAATTTTGTATCCCCGATTCTCCTGAATGAATACTGCTTCTTTTCAAATGTATACATGAAATCTTTTTCAGCTGTAGAGTTTACCTCTGTTTACCGTGATCTCCCTTGTTCTGAAAATCTGTATTTTCAAATGTGTATGTGATCTCAGTCACAATTATCCCCCTCTCCCCTTGAAAATATATACTTGAATCATTTTTCAAATATATATTATCAGCCTTTCAAAGTTTATGTACAAGGACAAAGGCCTCTCTCCCCTATGGGTCCCAAAGCCAGTCCTGGAAAGGTGTGGGTTATAATCAGATATGAAACTGATGTCCAAGGACTGAGGTGTGGTGTGGTTATTGCTCAATTTCTGGCTGGTGGTTGTGCTCCCTTCATTTTTTTTCCTCCTGATTTTTTTTTTATAAACAGGAAGGCATCTTGAAAAGGAGCAATGCAAACCTGACCGTCATACAGACCAAGTCAGAACATGGCTCTCCACACATAAGCTGCATGATGCCAAGCACATTACTTATCTTCTTGGAATGTCAATTTTCTCACCTTAAAATGGGTATGATACTATATTTATCTGTGAGGCTTGTTATAATGATTCAATGAGATTTTTTTTTTTTTTTTAAAGTAAAGCACCTAGCACATGACAGGTGCTTAATAAAGGTTATCTCCCATCCTCTTCCCAGGTCATCCTGCTTTTAAGTGACAAAGGCAATAGTCAGACTCAGCTCTAACTCCAAACACCCTTCTCTTTTTCCCACACCACACAATCATTGCTGTCTTGAATTATTAACACAATCTATGATTCTTTCTCTTTCATTTTGCTAATGTAATATGAGCAGGGACCAAAGCATGTACTTAATATATCTGCTTGGAATGTATTTGATTTTAACACTTCTAAGATCCCAATTCAAAAACTGAATGTACAGTTCTTAGATTTTGACACCTTCCTAAGGAAACTTTTGCACTGAAAAGCATATAATGTTTAAAATTAAAACCTCAGAAGAGTAAAGCATTATGTTCGAGAGATACTTTGATAAAGTGGAAAGAGCAAAGGACTTGGAGCTTTTCAAAAGGCCTCACTTGAATCCCTGGCGACCACAGGCTATTTGCCTTGCTTAGCATCGGTTCTATCAGTAACAAAAACGGGGATGCTGACACTAATTCCACATAATTGTGGTGGAGACCAAAAGGAGGTAAAGCCTGACAAAAACGTGGCATGCCGGGCTCAGGGCCTGGCTCACAGCAAACGCTCAAGAAGCATTTGTTGAATGAATGAAGTATGTGTGTTTCTCAGTGTTGAAATCTCCCAAATCCAGTGCAGAAAGATTTATCGAGATGTCAAAAGAAATAAGACTGTTCTATCTGCACTAAAACAAGTACTGGAGCCAACTTCTTTGGCACTGTTCCTCTTCTGTGTCTGGCCTTATAGGATTACAAAAGATTCCATCCATGGGAAGTAGATTTGGAAAATGGGAAGTAATAGAACAAAGCTCTTCCAGTCACTAATACCTTAAAAAAGGTCCATGCTATGGAATTGATTTGAGTGTAATTAAGTTAAAATTGACCACAGGAGGCAGGGTTGTTCTAGAAGGGGTACAAGGGGTTGGACTGAAGCTGGTAAGGTCCCAGAAGCTCTGCATCCTTGGTGAGCCATGGACCTGCCTGGCTGCCACATGCCTCTTCCCAAAGGCACTGGGGTCCTGATTCTGTCCAGGCCATCCTTGGCTCTGACTTCTTGGCTAATGTCGACTAGAGGAGAAAGAAGAGAAAGAGTATGTACGGTTCTTTGTCAACTTCTTCTGGGACTTCTCCTCTGTAATGTGGATGTTCCTTGGGTTCATCAGGGAGAAGACAGAAACTGTGAGAAGAAAACTTCCTGCCACGAAACTTACAACTTTACCTGCACACTCCCCCTTCATCTGGCTTTACTGAAAGAGGTCCCTTCTCTCTCCTCCTGGGTGCTGGATCCTTCTCAGAGGCCTTGCTCTGACGCCCTCTTTCAACCTTTTCTGGTACTTCAACTTTTCCTCTCCAATTTCTCCTTCCCACTAGCATTTTAATATCCATAAGCCTCTCCTATTAATAATTTTTAAAAAGACACCTTTCCTAGAATTCATGTCTCCTTCAGTTCCTGTTTATGCTCTTGCTTTCTCTTCACACACAAAGTTCTTGAAAGGATTATCCATACTCACTGTTTCATCTTGCTTCTTTCTACACCTTCTGCTTCACTGAAACTGCTCTCTCTTCTATCAATGATAACTTCCTAGCCAGGAAGTCAATGCCCCTTCTCAGCTGTCATCTTGACCCCTTTGTCATATTGGTAACTGTTAGCACCCTCTCTTTCTTAAAACTCTCTGCCCTTGGCCTTCCACACTATATTCTGGTTGTCTTCTCATCTCTCAGGCCCCTCATTTTCAGTCTCATCTTCCAGTTACTTTTTTTTTTCTGACACATCTCCACCAGCCCCCACCTAAATATATCTGAGGTTTCTTTTCTTCTATGGTCTATATTCCTCCCTGGGAGACCACATATACTGCTACGGTTTCAATCTCTCCTGAGCTCCGGAACAGGATATGCAGCAGTCTCCTGGCCACATCTTTCTCAGCATCTCATAGGCACCTCAAAATCAGAAGGCCCCAAACCAAAAGGGCACTTGACCAGCTGCCTTAAGTAAAAAACATGTAACAATATGAGATTCATTTAGACATCCATTTTGACAGTCAAAGGAGAATAGTTATTATAAAGAAAGTATCTATGAGAAAAAAAAAATCCGTTACATAAAAACAATTTTATGCTGATACCCCTATCTGCAAGCATGTCTAGGTGACAGCAAGAGTCAACAATGGTTTCAGCTCACACTGCAAATCTTCTCTGGGCCACACTTGTAGGAGGCTCCCCCTATGAGTTGCCAATTTTGTGCCAGGGGTCTGGAAGTCAGATACCCTGAGGACCCCCTGACTGTGGCTGGGGTAAGTGAGGTAAGATCCTGGAAGAGGAAACCTGGGGTGTGCTGACAGATACTCCTGGAAGACCTCCACAGGAACTAGACCATCAAACATGCATGTTTAATCCCGACTACAGTCTTGTCCATATCACGTCCCTAAAATGTGTCCACGTGGAAAATCCACCACTTCAAGGAAGGATTGCAAAATCCAACCTCAGGCACCACCACCAGGCTAATACCAGCCAGAGGAGCCACATCATCATCTTGCTCAGCTGTATCCTTTTTTTCCTTCCTCTTTCCTCCCTGTCTCTTCCCATTCCTTCCCCCCTACCCTCTGGCAAAAAAGAAAAAAAAAGAGGGGGGGAATAACTGCCAAATTTACTTACGCAAAATCCTCAGAAGAACTGGTGGCACAATCATACACTGAGCCAAAGGAGTTCTAAAAGCACCCTAAGGAGTGGATGACCCATGTCAGGGCAGTTTAAAGGGTAAGCGGTGGGGGCTGACTGGAGGATGAAGTATTTCAGGGCCTCGACTAGGGTGACAGGGTTAAGAACAGGTTCAGAGACAGATAATAATGAAGAGTGGCTGGCATGTCCTTCAGAGATTCCCAGGACTTGTCACCCACAAGGATGGCCCCGTAGCAAAGGTGCACAAAGGCTGCCTTCTCCTAGCATGGGAGATCTGTCGCTACAACCTCCAGCCTGCAACAGATGCCCCATGAGAGGCTCCCACCTGGGTGAGATGGATGCTCTGAATGGGCCTGGCAGGGGGGCTGGTTTTAGTGTCAAGAGTAAGCTCTGAGAGCACAAGAGTCACGGTAAGAGAGGCAGCAGAGTGTAGTGGTTAAGGGGTCAGATGAACTAGGGCTGACATCCTCACTCTGCCACCTACTGACTGTGTGACCCTGGGCAGGCCACTTAAGCTCTCAATGCCTAAGTTTTCTCTTCTGAAAAATAGCATTAATAAGAGTACTTCCTTCGTGGGGTAGTTATAAGGATTAAATGAGCTGATACTTATAACGTGCTTAGAATAATGTCTGATAATACACTGTGAGAACTTTTAATATGTTTGTTAAATAACTAAAGTAATGCTCATAGGAAAAGTCAGCTCTGAGCAGATAGGGTCAGGAGCAGAAGATTCAGGAGAGATGGAGTGTGATGGGGGGGGCACTAGGCCCCTAGGACTCCAACTGTCCCCAGAAGGAGGGTCAAGAGGGAAGCACCAGCAATTTATTGGGCATCTACTTCATGCCAGGAACTGTGCTAAAAGCTTCACAGGTACCATCTCATTTCATTCTCACAGAGCCCTTAGAGCAGGTACAATTGCTCTTACTTCCAATTTCTAAACGAAAAAAAAATATATGTAGCAGGCAGGTGAAGTAATTTGCCCAGACCATACATGCAGTCAGGTGGTAGAGGTGCTGGGAGCTTATATTCACCAAAGCCAGGACAGAGCTGTGGGTCTCAGCGGGGGCTCCAGCAGGCTCCCAGCCTAGAAGAGAACTGAGTGACGTGAAGGAATAGGCCAAAACTGAGCCTGGGCAGAGGCTTCTGAAACCACCCCCTGGAACCAGGCTGTCAAGGCCAAACTGTGGGCATAGTGCCTCTGGATGCAGAGGCATGGCTTAAAAGGCAAAAAAGGTAACAGGATCCCAAGCCAAAATACCAGGGAACTACAGAGGGAGTTCTCCCAGGAACAGAGATCCAAAGATAAATGGTCAGTGTTTATTAAGTGCTAACAGCTTGCTAGGCACAGGGGTAGGTGCTTTACATGCAGCAACTTACTGTATCCACAAACAACATAGTGAGATAGATACTAGTATAATCTCCATTTGAGGAGGCTCAGAGAGGTTGTCACTTGTCTAAGGTCACACAGCTAGTAAGTGCTGGAACTAATATTCAACCCCCACTTTGATTCCATAGCCCAAGCTTTGGCTGGTGTCAGAAAAGCTAGAACTCAGAACAATCTGAGGCTGCTAAATGGGCTAAGGGAAGCAAAAGGGGATTTTCAGTTCTTTTAGGCAACGAGTGAACTGGTTTACAGATATGGTAATTGGGAAGAATGCCCATTTGGACCATCTCAAGGAGCGCCCCATCAAGTGGAGAAGAGGCATGGCACATCTAATTCCACTTGCTCAACCCTCAGTAAAATCTGCAGTCCAAGCAGATCCTAATAGTTAATAATAAAGTATTAATGCTTTATATTTGCATATGTTTTACTGTAAACACAATTAAATATCTTTTTCTCAGTTATAACCCTTAATGAGACCATTAATCAAATGTTTGAGAGAGTAATATAGTTAGTCCATAATGAAAACAGGTTTCAAATTGAAGATGCTGATTCTGCCTATCTTCTGTTTCTGTGACAGATCCCAAATCACTTACAATTCTTACTATATTAAGTTCAAAACAGGTGACATGGTCAAATGCCAAACCAGACATACACATTTTTCTAAGATCCCTCTTGAGACCACTCTGACAAAGTACAGAAGAATGACAATCCAATCCCATCTTGAATCCAGAACCAAAATAAAAAGCAATAGCAGTCTACCACTGGAGAAGGAAAAAATGTACAAAGAGAAAGCTCTTCTCTGGTGCAGGTGTGTAGGGACTACTAAAAGCTGAAGGCAGAACAGCAACACTGAGAAAAGTCCTTAGGGGCCTCAGGCCCAAATCGATGCACAAACTAAAGAAAAGCCAACCACTGGAGGAATTTGAAGCCTCTGGTACAACAACAAAAAAAAGAATAATAAAAATAAAAGTAAAAAAGAACACCTAAAGCATTCCATCCCCTGCCTCCCATCCACCCTATTTCTCAATTAATTTTGTCCCCATTTTTCTACTCGTCATTAGATAGGGACTTTTTTTTTTTTGGTGTACAATCAACTGTTCACAGTACCATCAAATAGTTGTGCATTCATCACCCCCATCTATTTTTGAACATTTTCCTTACACCAGAAAGAATAAGAATAAAAAACAAAAGTGAAAAAGAACACCCAAATCATCCCCCCATCCCACCCTATTTTTCATTTAGTTTTTGTCCCTATTTTTCTACTCATCCATCCATACACTGGATAAAGGGAATATGATCCACAAGGTTTTCACAATCACCGTCACCCCTTGTAAGCTACATTGTTATGCAATCATCTTCAAGAGTCAAGGCTACTGGATTGGAGTTTGATAATTTCATTTATTTGCTTCTAGCTATTTCAAGATATTAAAACCTAAAAAGGGTTATCTATATAGTGCGTAAGAATGTCCACCAGAGTGACCTCTCAACTCCATGTGAAATCTCTCAGCTACTGAAACTTTATTTCATTTTATTTTGCATCCCCTTTTTAGTCAAGAAGATGTTCTCAATCTCACAACGCCAGGTCCAGATTCATTCCCAGAAGTCATATCCTGCATTGCCAGAGAGATTTACACCCTTGGGAGTCAGATCCCACATAGGAGGGAGGGCAGTGAGTTCACCTGCCGAATTGGCTTAGCTAGAGAGAGAGAGTGCCACATCTGAGCAACAAAGAGGTACTCATGGGAAGACTCTTACACACAAATATAAGCAGGTTTAGCCTCTCCTTTGGTCAACTGATTTTTAATAAGGTGGCCAAGTCAACTCAACTTGAACAGAGCAGTCTCTTCAACAAATGGTGCTGGGAGAACTGGATATCCATATCCAAAAGAATGAAAGAAGACTCCTATTTTACATCTGATACAAAAATTAACTCAAAATGGATCAAAGACTTAAACATTAGAGGTAGAACCATAAAACTCCTAGAAGAAAATGTAGGGAAGCATCTTTAAGATCTTGTGGTAGGAAATGGTTTCTTAGACCTTACAGCTAAAGCACAAGCAATGAAAGAAGAAATAGATAAATGGGATCTTCTCAAAACTGAATACTTTTGTGCTTCAAAGGATATTGTCAAGAAAGTGAAAAGGCAGCCTACAAAATGGGGAAAATATTTGGAAACCACATATCTGATAAGGGTTTAATATCCAGAATATATAAAGAAATCCTACAACTCAACAATAAAAAGACAAACAATCAAATTTAAAAATGGAGGGTGGGGGGTTGGGGTGGATCTCGAACAGACATTCTTCTAAAGAAGAAATACAAATGGCTAAAAAACACATGAAAAGATGTTCAACATCACTAGCTATTAGGGAAATGCAAATCAAAACCACTATGAGATATCATTTCACACCTACTAGAGGGGCCATTATAAAAAGAAAAACAGAAAACTACAAGTGCTGGAGAGGATGTGGAGAAACAGGAACACTTATTTACTTCTGGTGGAAATGTAGAATGATGCAGCCGTTTTGGAAAGCAGTTTGGCAGTTTCTCAGGAAGCTAAATATAGAACTGCCATATGATCCAGCATTCCCATTACTAGGTATATATTCAGAAGGACTGAAAGCAGGGACAAACAGATATTTGCACACCAATGTTCACAGAGGCATTATTCACAATTGCCAAAAATGGAAACAGCTCAGGTGCTCATCAACTGATAAGTGGATAAACAAACTGTGGCATATACAAATGGTGGAATATTATGCAACTCAAAGAAGGAATGAAGTCCTGATGCATGCAACAACATGGATGAACCTTGAGGACATTATGTTGAACAAGTAAGCCAGATAATATAAGACAAATATTGTATAGTCTCACTAATATGAACTAACTAAAATGAGCAAACTCTGGGAGTTAAATCTAGAGTAAAGGTTACCAGAAGATAGAAACAGGGTAGAGGAGAAGGGGCAGATGATGCTTAAGATGTACAGAGTTTTTAATAAGATTGATTATAGATGTTTAGACATGGATGGGGATAATGATGGTGCAATACTGTGGGTATAACAACAGTGCTGAGGGTAAGTATGGTTGAATAGGGAAGTCTACGGTCATGTATGTTGCTAGAATGAAAGCTAGAGGATAAAATATGGGACTGTATACCAGAGAAACCTATTGTGGACGATGACTGTGGTTAATTGTACAAATATAAGAAAGTTCTTACATGAACTAGAACAAAAGCATGTCACTATTGCAAGGTGTTAATAATGGTTTGTATATGGGAAAATACAATTAACGCAGTCTAAGACTATAATTAACAGTAACACTGTAGTATTCTTTTATCAGCTGTAACAAAGGTACTATACTAGCTAAGCATCAATACTCGGGAGGGGTGGGGGTGGTAAAAGGGTTATGGGTTTTTTGTTTTTTGTTTTTTTTTGGAGCAATGAGAATGTTCTCAAATTGATTGTGGTGGTGAGTGCGTAATTCTGTTTATATTGAGAGCCACTGATTGTACACCTTGGATGGATTATATGGAGTGTGAATAAAACAGTTAAAAAAAAAATCACTACCACAACCAGAGGTGAGTTTTGTTTTCTTTTTTCACATTTAAGAACTTGTTTAAGGGACCCCAGCAATGTTGATACAGTCATTAAATATTGGATTTTTTCCAACCTGCTTTTTAAAAATGTTACTGTAGTAATACATAAATATATATACAATAAAATTTGCCATTTTAACCCTTTTTAAGTTTACATTTCAGGGGCATTATTTACATTCACAATGTTGTACAACCATCACCATCATCCATCACCAATTTTTTTTTCATCATCCCAAAAAGAAATTCTGTACATTTACTTTTATTACATGTTTGTTTTTTAACTTGGAACTGAACTTTAGAATAAGATTTCACATTGGGAATAGGACAACAGCTTAAACTGGTTTGAATCTATAAACTAAACTTTTTATTTTTCAAAATGGTTAAGGGATGTTGGAGTTTAATTGGAATTTTTTATCATTTTATTTTATTATTTTTCTTATTCTTTTATGGTTCTTCCCTTTGGTGAGTTTAAAAATGTATTTAATTTTACAAAATGATTTCATTTTAAACACAATATGACAAACAATATTAAAGAAAATATTTTTAAAAGGAAAACCTTTTCCATTACCCTAATGTGTCCACATACTAACATATTATGCTTCTATACTTGTAGAGCACATATGATTTTGAGCTCTGTGTTTTTTCACATGATATCTTAATGTAAATATTTTTGAAAGAGCTTATAAACTGGATTACAATTTTTCTTAGAGAAGTTGTAAGGTTCACAGAAAAATCATGCATACAATACAGAGTTCTTGTGTACCATCCTATTATTGACACCTTGTACTAGTGTGTAATATTTGTTGCAAGTGATGACAGAATACTGTTATAATTACTATTCATTATAATCAACTGTTTACACTGGGGTTCCCTGTTTGTGATGTACAGTCCTATGTTGCTGTTCTTAATTTTTATTCTAGTGGCATATATACAACCTAAGAAGTTTCCCCTTTTAACCACATTCCAATATATAATTCAATGCTGTTGAATGGATTTGCAATGTTGTGCTGCCATCACCACCATCGATTACTAAAATTTTTACATCCTTACAGAAAGACACTCTGTACAGGTTAAGCATGAACTTTTTTTTTAAATTTTATTTTGAAATAAATTGAAACTTACAGGAACAGCTGCAAAAACAATACAGCCCCCATATACAGAACTCCAGCATACCCTGACCCCCCCTCCCCCGCTACCCCAATCCACCAACTTTAACATCCTGTCACACCACCATTTCTTTCTTTCCCTCCCTCTCTCCCTCCCTTCCTCCTTATCTATCATCCATCATCTATTGCTCTGTCCTCTGAACATAACAGAGTAAGCTGCACACATCTTTGAACAAACAATATAAGCATGAACTTTTAAACATTTTATTTTGAAAACTTTTCAAACTTACAGAAAAGTTGCAATAGTAACTCACACAAACCCTTTCTTCGAATTCTCTAATTGTTACCATGTTGTCCCCTGTACCGGTTTGTATGTATTGTGTCCCCGAGAAAAAAGCCATGTTCTTTGATGCAATCTTGTCGGGGCAAACGTATTAGTGTTGATTAAGCTGGAACGTTTGGATTGCGTTGTGTCCATGGAGATGCGCCCCACCCAACTGTAGGTGATAACTCTGACTGGATAATTTCTATGGAGGTGTGGCCCTGCCCACTTAGAATGGGCTTTGATTCGTTCACCAGAGCTCTACAAAAGCTCAGACAGAAGGGGCAAGCTTGCTACAGCCAAGAGGGACACTTTGAAGAATGTACAGGAGCTGAGAGAGGAACTGCAGTTTACAGACATTTTGGAAATGGCCTTTGAAAGCAGACTTTTGCTCCAGAGAAGGTAAGAGAGGACAAATGCCCCAAGAGCAACTGAGAGTGACATTTTGGAGAGAAACTGAAGCCTAGAGAGGAACATCCTGGGGAGAAAGCCATTTTGAAACCAGAACTTGGAGCAGACACCAGCCACGTGCCTCCCCAACTAACAGAGGTTTTCCGGATGCCATTGGCCATTCTCCAGTTAAGGTACCCTTTGTTGATGAACTCCTTATGGCCTTAAGACTGTAACTGCGTAACCAAATAAACCCCCTTTTATAAAAGCCAATCCATTTCTGGTGTTTTGCATTCCGGCAGCATTAGCAAACTAGAATACTCCCTTTACCTTGCCTCTCTAAATCTCTCTCTTTCATTGTTTGTGAGCAAGTTGCAGACATCATGACCTGTTACCTTTACATACTTCATCATGGTTTTCCAAAGAACAAGGGTATTTTCTTACAGAACCATAATACAATTAATTAAATCAGGAAATGTAATACTGATTCAATGCTTTTATCTAAAATACAATCATTTAAAAATATTCAAATTTTGCTATGTCCCAATAAAATCTTTTATAGCAAAAATTTTTTTTCAATTCAGAATCATGCATTGCATTAGTTATCTTGTTACTTCAGTTTACTTTATTTGGGAATACTTCTTTGTCTTTTGAGACACTGCTATTCAGAGGAGTCTTTAAAGAACAGTTGTTTTGAAGATTGTCCCTCTAGTTTATCTGATTGTTCCCTGCAACAATTTAACACTCAATGCTGATAAGGATATTGGGATTTTTTATGTTGATACAATATTTTTGTAGTTGAGCATTTTTGGCAGGAATACTACATAAATAATATTATGTCCTCATTAATGTGGCACATCAATATTGGTAACATTAGTGGTTTCAGAATATTCCTCTGAGTAAATATATCACAATTCACTTAATGAATTCCCCATAGTTAGATATTCAAATTATTTCCAGTTTTCTATTATGAATAATGCTTCAAATGCATATATTCATGAGAAAATTTTCCCCGTACTTTATACAGTTCCTTCAGAATAAATTTTCAGCAACAGAATTAAATGGTTTATAGGAACTAATGTAATTTTCACTCCTTATGCATACTGGAATTCATGTTGATCTCCAAAGGCAAGTTACAACAAACTTATCAGCATTGGGTGCTAAAAGAATTAAAAGACGGATTCTGAGCTCTAGTTTCAATATTTGTCTTTGCATAGCCCTTGCCTTATTCCCCCTACTTTTTACTTTGAAAATCTAAAAATTTTTGTTTCAACAAAAAGTTAAAAGTACAATAAACACCTGAAAACCCTTTGGAAGAAAAGCTTATTACAATGCTACAGTGGTCAGAACAGCATGGGTACAAGGGTAGACATATAGAACAATGGAATTCAACTGAGAGTTCAAAATAGTCCTTCTCATGTATGGCCAATCAGTTTTTGGCAAGACTCCCAGGTCCACTCAATTGGGAAAGAATAGGCTTTTCATCAACTGGTGCAGGGAGAAATGAATGTCCAAATGCAAAAGAATGAAGGAGGACACCTATCTCACACCAAATATAAAAATTAACTCAAAATGGATCAACGGAGGAGAACCTAAGATGGCGGCTAGGTGAGACAGGGCAAAAAAATACCTTGGTGAAAAATACTAGATAAAAACCAGAAAGTGACCCAGAACACCAGTTCCAGTGATGCACCAGCTGGATAAGCTCTGCAAAAATCACAGGGACCATGCACTTGGTGAAACTGGGAGTCTGCATTCTGAAACAAGTGAGTAAGCCAGCTGAAAGTCCTGCGGCTGCACTGTGGTGTGGGGAAACCGGGGGTTGGGGTTTGGAGATGGACTAGTTCTTTAAAAAAAAAAAAAAAAAAAAAAAAAACCCAGGAGCGGCTGCAGTTACGACAGTGAGAACCACGCGGTGAAGCACAGCAGGAGCGGGCTGCGCCAACCTCTCAGTGTCTGGCGTGGAGGACAGACCACTGCTGATTCCCTCAGGGCCAGGGGGGCAGAGGGGAGAGCCAAAAGGAGAAAGAAACCACGCTGCTTGCAGCCGGCTCCCCAGCGGGCTAGAGACACTCCTGTACGGGGCCGGACCCACAGCCCAGAGCTGCGCCAGGAAACCCAGTATGACAGGGAGTATATCCCATGGCACCGCGCACACGCCACAATATTGGCAGGGGACAGTGGTCTTGGGTACACACACAGCTAGTTGTCCTGGAGGTGGGAAGGCGGAGCTGTGCGAAAAGTGGGGGGGGGGGGGTTGAGACGCCCCATTCAGCCATCTTTGCATCAGGCTGGGAGTCCCCTGCATGGCCCAGGGCATCCCTTGAGAGATGGCGTGCACTTGCGATGTAGCACAGTCTTCCTTCAGCAGAGGTCCTGGAAGATCACAGCTGAGAAGGGGGGCCCGCTCGGAAAACCCAGGGATGCTATGTCAATGCCAGGGACTTGTGGGTCAGTGGCAGAGAAAATCTGGAGCAAAACTGAAATGAAGGCTTAGACTCTTGCAACAGCCTTGAATCTCCGGGAACACCTGGGAGGTTTGATTATTACAGTGGCCCTGGCCCCCTAACCACCCAGACACACGCCCCACATTCAGGGCAGACAGCACCAACAACACACCCAAACTGAGTTCACCAATTGAACCCCACAAGAATCATTTCCCCACACACCACAAAGACAAAGTTGAGGAGAACTGACTTGAGGGGAATAGGTGACTCGCAAACGCCATCTGCTGGTTAGTTAGAGAAAGTGTACGCCACCAAGCTGTAGATCTGAAAAATCAGATTGGTATTTTTTATAACTTGAAAGAACCCTATCAAGCAAAGCAAATGCCAAGAGCCCCAAAACAACAGAAAATCCGAAAGCATATGATAAAACCAGACAATATGGAGAACCCAAACCCAAACACCCAAATCAAACTATCAGAAGAGACACCGTACTTGGCGCAATTAAAGAACTACAATCAAAGAATGAGAGCATGGCACAGGATATAAAGGACATGAAGAAGAACATGGCACAGGATATAAAGGACATAAAGAAGCCCCTAGAAGAGCATAAAGAAGAAATTGCAAGAGTAAATAAAAAAATAGGTGATCTTATGGAAATAAAAGAAACTGTTGGCCAAATTAAAAAGACTCTGGATATTCATAATACAATATTAGAGGAAGGGGAACAATGACTCAGTGTCCTAGAGGACCACAGAACAGAAAATGAAAGAACAAAATAAAGAATGGAGAAAAAAATTGAAAAAATTGAAATGGATCTCGGATACGATAGATAAAATTAAAACGTCCAAATTTAAGACTCATTGGTGTCCCAGAAGGGGAAGAGAAGGGTAAAGGTCTAGAAAGAGTATTCAAAGAAATTGTTGGAGAAAACATCCCGAACCTTCTACACAACATAAATACACAAAGCATAAATGCCCAGCAAACTCCAAATAGAATAAATCGAAATAAACCCACTCCAAGACATATTCTGATCAGACTGTCAAATACTGAAGAGAAGGAGCAAGTTCTGAAAGCAGCAAGAGAAAAGCAATTCACCACATACAAAGGAAACAACATAAGACTAAGTAGTGACTACTCAGCGGCCACCATGGAGGTGAGAAGGCAGTGGCATGAC
Organism: Choloepus didactylus; assembly: GCF_015220235.1. NCBI lineage: Eukaryota > Metazoa > Chordata > Mammalia > Pilosa > Megalonychidae > Choloepus > Choloepus didactylus. The sequence goes on from NC_051316.1 coordinate 94,507,515, forward strand.
ATATTTAAAATTCTGAGAGAGAAAAATTTCCAACCAAGAATACTTTATCCAGCAAAACTCTCCTTCAAATTTGAGGGAGAGCTTAAATTTTTCACAGACTAACAAATGCTGAGAGATTTTGCCAATAAAAGACCTGCCCTACTTCAGATACTAAAGGAAGCCCGACCAACAGAGAAACAAAGAAAGGAGAGAGAGAGAGAGAGAAGTTTAACAGACATATATAGAACATTGCATCCCAAATGACCAGGAGACACATTTTTCTCTAGTGATCACGGATCTTTCTCCAGAATTGACCATATGCTGGGACATAAAACAAGCCTCAACAAATTAAAAAAAAAAAAAAACTGAATATATTCAAAGCACATTCTCTGACCACAATGGAATACAAATAGAAGTCAATAATTTTTGATTTGTAACTCCACTATTTACTTCCTACAGGATATAAAATACATAAACTCTAATGATAAATCAGTGGTTTTGGACTCAATGTAAAATATGTAATTTTTGACAAGAACTACATAAAGGTGGGGAAATGGAGGAGTATAGGAACATAGTTTATGTGTCCTATTGAAGTTAAGTTGGTATCAAAGAAAAACAAGATTGTTATGGATTTAAGAGGTTAAATTTAAGCCTCACAGTAAACATAAAGAAATTATCAGAGACTATGACCATAGAGATTAAAAGTAGAGTAGGGGTTAAGAGAAGTGGGGGAAGGGGCAATGGGGAGTTAAAAAATGAATATAGGGTTGCTGTTTGAGTTGAAGGGAAATTTCTAGTAATGGATGGTGGGAAGGTGATAGCATTACAACATTCTAAATGTGATTAATCCCACTAATGGAATGCTAGGGAAGGGGTGGAATGGGAAGATTTAGGCTGTATATGTTTCCACTATTAGGGAAAAAAAAAAAAAAAAGACAGTCTAAATAGATGACAGTTGAATGCCAAGGATGATCCTGGATGGGATCTCAGGGTGGAGGACAGGAGGCTCAAAGAGACACAGATGGAACATAAGAGAAAAAAAAAAAGGAAATATAGAATGTAAGTTTTGTATCAATGTTGAATCTCTTGAACTTCTTAGCTGCACTTAATGGGATTGCATAAAAGAATGTTCTTATTCATGGGAATTGTATATGTGAATTATAGTGTTTGTTCAAGGATGTGTGCAGCTTGCTCTCATATGTTCATAAGACAGAGCAACAGATGATGGATGATAGATAGGGAGGGAGGGAAAGAGAAACGGCAGTGTAACAGCATGTTAAAGTTGGTGACTCAGGGATCGGGGGAGGGGGGTCAGGGTATGCTGGAGTTCTGTGTATGGGGTTTGTATTGTTTTTTCAACTGTTCCTATAACTTTGAATTTATTTCAAAATAAAATTTTAAAAAAATTAAAAATTAAAAAAAAATTAAAAAATTTAAAAAAAAATGGATCAACAACATAAATTTATGAACCCAGACTATAAAGCTCCTAGAAGAAACCGTACGGAAGCATCTTCAGGATCTTGTGTTAGGCAATGGTTGCTTAGACTTTACATCCAAAGTACAAGCTACAAAAGAAAAAAATAGATAAATGGGATCTCATCAAAATTTAAAACTTTTGTGCAAAGGACTTTATTACAAAAGTAAAAAAAACTACCTACTCAATGGGAGAAAATACTTGGAAACTACATATCCAGTAAGGGTTTAATATCCAGAATATATAAAAAAATCCTACAACTCAACAATAAAAAGACAAACAACTCAATTAAAAATGGGCAAAAGACTCGAATAAACATTTCTCCAAAGAGGATATAGAAATGGCTAAAAAGCACATGAAAAGATGCTCAACATCTGTATTAGTCAGGTTCTAGAACTAGGGAAACAGAACTGACAGAAGATATCTGTAAATATTATGAGATTTTTTAATAAGAATTGTCCCACATGACTGTGGGGATGAGCAAGTCAAAATTCCACAGAGCAGACCACAACTGGGAATTCCAATGAAAATTTTTGATGAATTCCCCAGGAGAAGCAATTCTCTCTTCTGATTGCTGAAATCATCACTTCTCCTTTTAAAGGCTTCAACTGATTGGATGAGACCTCTCTCACTGTTGAAGGCAACCTCCTCAGTTTACTGTAGATGTAATCTGCCACAGATGCAGTCAACTTACTGATGATTTAAGTCCACAAAATGTCCTCACAGTAAAAATCAGACCAGTGCTTGCTTGACCAAACAACTGGGCACCATAACCTAGCCAAGTTGACACATGAACTTACCCATCACACCATCATTCATTATTAGGGAAATGCAAATCAAAACCACAATGAGATGATTTCACACCCACTGGAATGGCTACGTTAAAAAAAAAAACAGAAAATTACAAGTGTTGGAGATGATATGGAGAAACAAGAGCTCATTCATTACTAATGGAAATGTAAAATAGTGCAATCACTGAGGAAGACAGTTTGGTAGTTCCTCAGAAAACTAAATATAGAATTACCATATGACCCAGCAATCCCTCTATTAGGTATATACCCACAAGAATTGAAAGCAGGGACTCGAACAGATATTTGCACACCAATTTTCATAGCGGCATTACTCACAATTTCCAAAAGATGGAAGCAACCCAAGCAGCCATCAACTGATGAATGGATAAACAAAATGTGGCATATACATACAATGGAACATTATTCAGCAATAAAAAGGAATGAAGCTCTGGTTCATGCTACAACACGGATGAACCTAGAACATATGTTGAGCAAAATAAGCCAGGCACAAAAGGACAAATATTGTATGATCTCACTGATATGAAATAATTAGAATAAGCAAACTCATGGAGTCAGAATATGTTACCAGGGGCTGGGTTGGGGTAGGGAATGGGTAGTTGTACAGAATTTCTATTTGGGTTGTTGTAAAGTTTTGGCAATGAATGATATAATGGTAGCACAACATTGTGGGTAAAATTAACAGCACTGAATTATATATGTGAATGTGTTAGGTCATATATATGTTACTACAATAAAAATTAAAAGATAAAACATAGGACTGTGCAACACAGTGAACACTACTGTAAGCAATGGACTATAGCTAACATTCCAGTTATAAAAGTGTTCTTTCATGAATTACAACAAATGTGCCACACTAATGCAAGGTGTCAATAATAGGATAGTATACTGGAAAAAAACACACCACAATGTAAACTATGGATTATAGTTAATACTACTATTATAATATTTTTAAATCAATGTAATAAAGGTACCACACTAATATAAAGTGTTAATAGGAGGGTGGTATATGGGAACACTTTTTTACTTGATTTTTCTGTAAACCCACAATTTCTCTAGTTAAATATTTTTTTTTTTAGGAAACAAAAAAATGATCGATCAATCGATAGGTGAGGTTGGGGTGGGGGTACCAGAACAGAACATCAAGACCTATGAGAAAATGTCTAATTGTTTAACACCTTTGTAACAGAAGTCTCACAAGGAGGGAAAGGCAAATATAAATACATATATTTGAAGAGATAATGGCTGAGAATTTTCCAAAATTAGTGAAAAAAAGAAAACCCCAGATCCTAGAGGTCCAGAGAATGTTAAACAGGATAAACACAAACAAAGCAAAAACGAATCCAAAAATTATCCAAAGTATGTTTTCAGACAAAATGGTGTTAAATTAGAAATCAACAACAGATTTCTGGAAAAACTGCTAAATATTTGGAAACTAAAAAAAAAGCTTCTAAATAACTTATGGATCAAGAAGGTATCAAGGGGGAAATTATGCAAAGTTTTTTAACTGAATGAAAAGAAAAGACAACACAGAATTTGTGGGGTGCCACTAAAGCAGCTCTTGGGGGGAATTTATATCACAAAATGTTCATATTAGAAAAGAAGAAAGGTCTCAAATCAATGACCATAGCTTCCACCTTAGGAAACTAGAAAAAGAAGAGTAAATGAAAGCAAAAGCAAGCAGAAAGAAATAATGAAGATAAAAAACAGAAATGAATAAAAACTGAAAGCAGAAGTCAAAAAGAGAAAATCAATTTAATAAAAAGTTGGATATTTGATAGATCAATAAAATTCTAGCTGGACTGAGAAAAAAAGAGAGAAGACACAAATAATCAATACCAGGAATGAAAGATGAGCTATCACTCCACATCCAAAAGATATTAAAAGGATAACAAGTGAATGTAATGAAAAGCTTTATACCAATAAATTTATTAATTTAAATGAAATGGACAAATTTGTTGTAAGACACAAGCACTCATTCAAGAAGAAACAGGTAATGTGGATAACCTTACATCTTATAAATAAGTAGAATTTATAGTTAAAAAGTCTTCCCACAAAGAAAATGCTAGCCATAAATGGCTTCATTTGGTGAATTCTACCAAAACTTTAATAAAGAAATAATGTTAACTCTTCACAAAAAATTCTAGGAAGTAGAACCTTTCCCAACTCATCTTTTGAGGCCAGTATTACTTTGATACCAAAAACAGATAAAGACATTATAAAGAAGAGAAAACTGCAGACCTACATCCCTCATAAACATATCTGCAAAACTCCTTACCAAATAATAACTGCAAATAAAATCCAGCAATATATAAAAAAGGATAATAGAGTATAACCAACTGGGGTTTATCCCAAAAATGCAAGGGAAGTTCAATGTTCAACAGACAGCAGACGGAAACAATCCTATGATCATCAACACACATAGAAAATCATTTGGCAAAATCCAACACCCATTCCTAATAACTTTCAGTAAACAGGAATACATGGAACTTCCTAAACCTCATAAAGGCTTGTATGATACTTAGCTATGAAAAACCTAGCTGGTATGATAGCTGGTATCATACTTAATAGTGAAAGACAGGATTCTTTTTCCCTAAGATTAAGAACAAGGCAAGGATGTCTACTTACATCAACATTGTACTGGAGTTCAGAGCCAGTGTAATAAGGCAAAAAAAGAAAAAAGACATGCAAATGGGAAAGGAAGATTAGTATTCACAGACAGATAATCATCTATGTAGAAGATCCCAAGAGTACACCAAAAAAAAAAAAAAAAAAAAAAAAAAACCACTAAAATAAGTGAATTTAGCAAGTGTGCCAGTTTGGGTATAATATGTCCCCCGAAAAACCATGTTTTTATCCAATCTTGTGTGGATATTTGGATTAGGTGGTTTCCATAGAGATGTGCCTCACCCAACTGTAGGTGATACTTTTGATTAGATTATTTCCATGGAGGTGTGGCCCCACCCATTAAGGGTGGGTCTTGATTAGTTTATTGGAGTCCTTTAAAAAGAGCTGACATAGACCCAGATGCTTGTTGATGCTCAGAGAAGGTTGGAGATGTAGACAGAAGGACGTTTGGAGATGTTAAGCTAAGAGATGAAGCCCAAAGTTTGCCTCAGAAAAGCTAAGAGAGACCCAGAGACATTTTGGAGAACACCATTTTGAAACACAACCCAGGAGCAAAGGAACAGCAGACGCTAGCCACTGGCCTTCCCAGCTGACAGAGGTGTTGTGGACACCACTGGCTGTTCTTCAGTAAAGCTATCCCCTTTTGATGCCTCAGTCTGGACCCTTTCATGCCCTTAGAAGTCTAAATTTGGAACCAAATAAACCCCCTTTATAAAAGCCAATCCATTTCTGGTATTTTGCATAATGGCAGCTTTAGCAAACCAGAACAGCAATGTTCTAGGATATGAAATCATTATATAAAACCCAATTGTATTCTTATGTCCTAGCAACAATAGGAATTTAATTTTTTTCAAAAAGGAAGTACCATCTATATTAGTATCGAAGCTATTAAATATTTATAGATAAATCTATCAGAATATGTGTAAGATTTTTATGTTGAAAAATTCAAAATGTTTATGAAAGAAATTTAAGAAAACCTCAATAGAGAGATATACTCTGCTCATGAATCAAAAGAATCAATATTGTTAAGATATTAATTCTCCCCAAATTTATCTGTAGAGTTAAAAAATCACAGTAAAAATCCCAGCAGTTTTTTGTAGAAATTGAAAAGTTAAACCTAAAATTTCTACAGAAAATCAAATAATCTAGAGTAGACAAAACAATTTCATAAATGAAAAACAAAGTTGAAGGACTCTTCCTACCTGGTTTCAATACATACTATAAAACTACAATAATCCAAACAGTGTGGCATTGGGATAATGATAAACATATAAATCAATGGAACAGAATGGAAGTACAGAAATAGACCCACACATATATAATCAATTGATTGTCACAAAGATGCAGAAGTTATTCAGTGGTGAAAAGATAATCTTTTAACAAATGATGCTGGAACAATTGGAAACATTTATTCAAAAAAAAAGGGGAATTTTGATCCATACCTCAAAATACATATAAAAATTAACAAAAAAAAATCTAAAATGGACCTAAATGTAAAATCTAAAAATATAAAATGTCTAGAAAAAAACAGAAGAAACATTTTGTGTCCTCATGTTAGGCAAAGATTTCTAAGATAGAAAACAGAAAATGTGAACCATCAAAGAAAAATTGAGGGCTTCATCAAAAGTTTTAAATGTGTAATGTTTAGAAGACACATTAAGAAAATGAAAAGCCACAGAGACTTTTATCCAAAATATATAAAGAACTGTTACAACTCAACAATTAGAAAACAAAAAACCCAATCTAAAAATATAGACAAAAGATTTGTTTAGTCATTTTACCAAAGAGGACGTATGGATGGCAAGCAAGCTTATTAAAAGATGTTCAATATCATTAGTGATTAGGGAAATGCAAATTAAACAACAATGAAATACCACTATATACCAACTACAATGATCTGAAACACACATACACGACAATATGAAATGCTGATAAGACTGCAAAACAACTGGAAGTCTCCTATTTCATTGTTGGGTATGCAAAAATGTACAAACATTTTGGGGAAGCAATATGGTAGTTTCTTATAAAGTTAAGCATGCACTTACCAAATAACCAGCAACCTCACTCATAGGTATTTAACAAATGCAAGCATACATGCATATAAAAATCTGTATGTGCATCTGTATTCAGTATTGCCCCCCCCAACTGGATTTCCATCAATTGGATGAAGGGATAAACTTAATCAAATACTACTCAGCAATAAAAAAAGAATGAACTACTGAAACTGTTTTGGTTTGGGTTTGCTAAAGCTGCCGAAATGCAATATACCAGAACTGGACTGGCTTTTATGATGGGGGTTTGTTAGTTCACAAATTTACAGTTCTAAGGCAATGAAAATGTCCCAATTAAGGCATCAACAGGATTATACCTTCTCTGAAGAAAGGCCAATGGCATCTGGAGTTCCTCTGTGACACGGGAAGGCACATGGCTGGCTCTGCTGGCCCTTCTCTGCTGGGCTCAGCTTCTGGTTTCCGTGGCTTTCTCCAAAATGTCTCTGGGCTTCTGTCTTAGCTCCTTCCAGGGGGCAAACTCTGGATTACATATTTTAGCTTCTCTCCAAAACATCTCTCTCAGCTTTTCTGAGCTCTCTTAAGGACTCCAGTAAGGGATTAAGATCCACCTTGAATGGGCAGGGCCATATCACCATGGAAACAATCTAATCAAAAGGTCCCACCCACAATAGGTCTGCCCCCACAAGAGTGGATTAAAAGAACAGTCTTTTATGGGGTACATAACAGACTCAAACCAGCACAGCTATATATATATCAAAATGGATAAATCCCAAAAGCTTTATGCTGAGTGAAAGAAGCCAGACATGAAAATATTTTATAATCATGTTTATATGACATTCTGAAAAAGGTAAAAACTATAGGTACAGAAATTATATCACAGGTTGACAGGAATTGGGGATGGGAGGCAAACTGACTACAGAGGGCACAATGAACTTCTCAGGGTGGTAGACAAGCTCTGTATCTTGATTGTAGTGGTTACATGAGTGTATACGTTCTTCAAAACTTATCAAACCGTTCACTAAAATGGGTGAATTTTACCCTTTTGGACATCATTAAATGCAAAAATGGTAAAATCTTTGGATATAATTAAATCTCAGTAAATAAAAAAAGAAAGGAAAGAAAACAGTCCAACCATGGAAGGCTGTGAAGGAAGGTCCTGCAATGACAGTTGTGCAAAAGACCAAAGGATAATAAGTTCAAATTGGAGACAGAGGGCATCTAGAGGTCTCTGGAGGAAAAAAATAAATGTAAATAAAAATATGCTAGAAAAAAAATATAATAGAATGTTTGAAAAAAGTTTGAGAATATAATGAAGAAAAATTATGTTAGAAAAAAGGGAATTAAAATCTCTAGGAATAACAAAAAACTAAGCAAGAATTTCCTGTTTGTACATATTTAAATATTATATGTATGTAAATATATATCTCAATATTAATCAATTGATGGGTTGAAAGAAAAGAGAATCTATGAGTCTTTGATGACAGCAGAATTCTCTTTTGAATGAACCAGGGTCATTAGAGAATGAAATATGATCCTGGCACACTACTTAGCTTGGTATTGAATAATATTTATATAGCCATAAGAATAATGAATGCTGTCTGTTTTCAACTTTTAAAGTCAACCTAAGGAAAAGTATGATAGAATTAGCTGTAGCTGCAGAATGTAAAAATGTTAATTTAATTAATTTGACAAGAAAAAGCACAGCTGACAGAAAGTGGGAAGTGGAGAAGGGGAGGAAAACCATTGAAAAGTGAGCAGTCAAGAGAGTTTATATAACATTAATGAAACAAGAAATGGAAGTTTCGGTATACCAAGTAAAATTCCAAAGGTACCAGTAAAAGAAGCAGTTTAAAGAGTTTACTTCTGGGAGAGAACTGGGAGTAAAACAAGGTGAGGTGAGGGATCAGGGCTTCTCTTCAGAGGCTCTTCTGCACTATTTGATTATTAGATGCAGGATTGTTTTGAGAAAAACTTAATAGCTGACATTATAATATTACACATTGTAAACATTCTAAAATAAAATTTTAACAGTTGAGCAAATACTCATAAATTTTTATACAGATTTTTTTTTAATCATCATTTTATTGAGATATATTCACACACCACGCAGCCATACAAAACAAATTGTACTTTCGATTGTTCACAGCACCATTACATAGTTGTACATTCATCACCTAAATCAATCCCTGACACCTTCATTAGCACACACACAAAAATAACAAGAATAATAATTAGAGTGAAAAAGAGCAATTGAAGTAAAAAAGAACACTAGGTACCTTTGTCTGTTTGTTTGCTTCCCCTACTTTTCTACACATCCATCCATAAACTAGACAAAGTGGAGTTTGGTCCTTATGGCATTCCCAATCCCACTGTCACCCCTCATAAGCTACATTTTTATACAACTGTCTTCGAGATTCATGGGTTCTGGGTTGTAGTTTAATAGTTTCAGGTATCCACCACCAGCTACCCCAATTCTTTAGAACCTAAAAAAGGTTGTCTAAAGTGTGCGTAAGAGTGCCCACCAGAGTGATCTCTCGGCTCGTTTTGGAATCTCTCTGCCACTGAAGCTTATTTCATTTCCTTTCACATCCCCCTTTTGGTCAAGAAGATGTTCTCCATCCCACGATGCCGGGTCTACATTCCTCCCCGGGAGTCATATTCCACGTTGCCAGGGAGATTCACTTCCCTGGGTGTCTGATCCCACGTAGGGGGGAGGGCAGTGATTTCACCTTTCAAGTTGGCTTAGCCAGAGAGAGAGGGCCACATCTGAGCAACAAAGAGGCATTCAGGAGGAGACTCTTAGGCACAAATACAGGGAGGCCTAGCCTCTCCTTTGCAGCAACCGTCTTCCCAAGGGTAAAACTTATGGTAGAGGGCTCAACCCATCAAACCACCAGTCCCCTATGTCTGTGGTCATGTTAGCAACCATGGAGGTGGGGTAGGCGAATACCCCTGCATTCTCCACAGGCTCCTCAAGGGGGCACTACATCTTTTTTTTTTTTCCTTGTTTGTCTTTTTTCTTTTCTTTTTTTTTTTTTTTAACTTTCCCTTCTTTTTTCAAATCAACTGTATGAAAAAAAGAGTTAAAAAGAAAACAAACATACAATAAAAAAACATTTCAAAGAGACCATAGCAAGGGAGTAAGAAAAAGACAACTAACCTAAGATAACTGCTTAAATTCCAAGATGTTCCTACTTTACCCCAAGAAAGTTACATAATATAGCAACATTTCAGTGAACTTGTTCCTACTACATCCATCAGAAATTAACAGACCATAGTCATTTCTGGGCATCCCCAGAACGTTAAATAGCTTATCTGTTCTTCTTGGATTATTGTTCCCCCTTCCTTAATTGCTCTCTACTGCTAGTTCCCCTACATTCTACATTATAAACCATTTGTTTTACATTTTTCAAAGTTCACATTAGTGGTAGCATATAATATTTCTCTTTTTGTGCCTGGCTTATTTCGCTCAGCATTATGTCTTCAAGGTTCATCCATGTTGTCATATGTTTCACCAGATCGTTCCTTCTTACTGCCGCGTAGTATTCCATCGTGTGTATATACCACATTTTATTTATCCACTCATCTGTTGAAGGACATTTGGGTTGTTTCCATCTCTTGGCAATTGTGAATAATGCTGCTATGAACACTGGCATGCAGATATCTGTTCGTGTCACTGCTTTCCGATCTTCCGGGTATATACCGAGAAGTGCAATCGCTGGATCGAATGGTAGCTCTATATCTAGTTTTCTAAGGAACTGCCAGACTGACTTCCAGAGTGGCTGAACCATTATACAGTCCCACCAACAATGAATAAGAGTTCCAATTTCTCCACATCCCCTGCAGCATTTGTAGTTTCCTGTTTGTTTAATGGCAGCCATTCTAACCGGTGTTAGATGGTATCTCATTGTGGTCTTAATTTGCATCTCTCTAATAGCTAGTGAAGCTGAACATTTTTTCATGTGTTTCTTGGCCATTTGTATTTCCTCTTCAGAGAACTGTCTTTTCATATCTTTTGCCCATTTTATAATTGGGCTGTCTGTACTATTGTCATTGAGTTGTAGGATTTCTTTGTATATGCAAGATATCAGTCTTTTGTCAGATACATGGTTTCCAAAAATTTTTTCCCATTGAGTTGGCTGCCTCTTTACCTTTTTGAGAAATTCCTTTGAGGTGCAGAAACTTCTAAGCTTGAGGAGTTCCCATTTATCTATTTTCTCTTTTGTTGCTTGTGCTTTGGGTGTAAAGTCTAGGAAGTGGCCTCCTAATACAAGGTCTTGAAGATGTTTTCCTACATTATCTTCTAGGAGTTTTATGGTACTTTCTTTTATATTGAGATCTTTGGTCCATTTTGAGTTAATTTTTGTGTAGGGGGTAAGGTAGGGGTCCTCTTTCATTCTTTTGGATATGGATATCCAACTCTCCCAGCCCCATTTGTTGAAAAGACCACTATGGCTCAGTTCGGTGACTTTAGGGGCCTTATCAAAGATTAGTTGGCCATAGATCTGAGGGTCTATCTCTGAATTCTCAATTCGATTCCATTGATCTATATGTCTATCTTTGTGCCAGTACCATGCTGTTTTGGCAACTGTGGCTTTATAATAAGCTTCAAAGTCAGGGAGTGTAAGTCCTCCCACTTCGTTTTTCTTTTTTAGAGTGTCTTTAGCAATTCGAGGCATCTTCCCTTTCCAAATAAATTTGATAACTAGCTTTTCCAAGTCTGCAAAGTAGGTTGTTGGAATTTTGATTGGGATTGCATTGAATCTGTAGATGAGTTTGGGTAGAATTGACATCTTAATGACATTTAGCCTTCCTATCCATGAACATGGAATATTTTTCCATCTTTTAAGGTCCCCTTCTATTTCTTTTAGTAGAGTTATGTAGTTTTCTTTGTATAGGTCTTTTACATCTTTGGTTAAGTTTATTCCTAGGTACTTGATTTTTTTAGTTGCTATTGAAAATGGTATCTTTTTCTTGAGTGTCTCTTCAGTTTGTTCATTTCTAGCATATAGAAACATTACTGACTTATGTGCATTAATCTTGTATCCCGCTACTTTGCTAAATTTGTTTATTAGCTCTAGTAGGTGTATCGTTGATTTCTCAGGGTTTTCTAGATATAAGATCATATCATCTGCAAACAATGACAGTTTTACTTCTTCTTTTCCAATTTGGATGCCTTTTATTTCTTTGTCTTGCCGGATTGCCCTGGCTAGCACTTCCAGCACAATGTTGAATAACAGTGGTGACAGCGGGCATCCTTGTCTTGTTCCTGATCTTAGATGGAAGGCTTTCAGTCTCTCACCATTGAGTACTATGCTGGCTGTGGGTTTTTCATATATGCCCTTTATCATGTTGAGGAAGTTTCCTTCAATTCCTACCTTTTGAAGTGTTTTTATCAAAAAGGGATGTTGGATTTTGTCAAATGCTTTTTCAGCATCTATTGAGATGATCAATTGATTTTTCCCCTTTCGAGTTTTTAATGTGTTGTAATACATTGATTGTTTTTCTTATGTTGAACCATCCTTGCATGCCTGGAATGAACCCCACTTGGTCATGGTGTATGATTTTTTTAATGTGTCTTTGGATTCGATTTGCAAGTATTTTGTTGAGGATTTTTGCATCTATATTCATTAGGGAGATTGGCCGGTAGTTTTCCTTTTTTGTGGCATCTTTGCCTGGTTTTGGTATTAGATTGATGTTAGCTTCATAAAATGAGTTAGGTAGTGTTCCATTTTTTTCAATGTTTTGAAAGAGTTTGAGTAAGATTGGTGTCAGTTCTTTCTGGAAAGTTTGGTAGAATTCCCTGTGAAGCCATCTGGCCCTGGGCATTTATTTGTGGGAAGATTTTTGATGACTGATTGGATCTCTTTGCTTGTGATGGGTTGGTTGAGGTCTTCTATTTCTTCTCTGGTCAGTCTAGGTTGTTCATATGTTTCCAGGAAATTGTCCATTTCTTCTACATTGTCCAGTTTGTTGCCATACAGTTGTTCATAATATCCTCTTATAATTTGTTTAATTTCTTCAGGATCTGCAGTTATGTCACCTTTTTCATTCATTATTTTGTTGATATGGGTCTTCTCTCTTTTTGATTTTGTCAGTCTAGCTAGGGGCTTGTCAATCTTGTTGATCTTCTCAAAGAACCAACTTTTGGTGATATTTATCCTTTCTATTGTTTTTTTGTTCTCTATGTCATTTATTTCTGCTTTAATCCTTGTTATTTCTTTTCTTGTACTTGGTTTAGGATTGGTTTGCTGTTCATTTTCTAGCTTCTTCAGTTGATCCATTAGTTCTTTGATTTTGGCTCTTTCTTCCTTTTTAATATATGCATTTAGTGCTATAAATTTCCCCCTGAGCACTGCTTTTGCTGCATCCCATAGGTTTTGGTATGTTGTGTTCTCATTTTCATTCGTCTCTATATATTTAGCAATTTCTCTTGCTATTTCTTCTTTAACCCACTGATTGTTTAGGAGTGTGTTGTTTAACCTCCAGGTATTTGTGAATTTTCTAAGTCTCTGATGGTTATTGACTTCTAATTGTATTCCATTGTGGTCAGAGAATGTGCTTTGAATAATTTCAATCTTTTTAAATTTATTGAGGCTTGTTTTATGTCCCAGCATATGATCTATTCTGGAGAAAGTTCCGTGAGCACTAGAAAAGTATGTGTATCCTGGTGATTTGGGATGTAATGTCCTGTAGATGTCTGTTAAATCTAATTCATTTATCAGATTGTTTAGGTTTTCAATTTCCTTATTGGTCTTCTGTCTGGTTGATCTATCTATAGGAGAGAGTGATGTGTTGAAGTCTCCCACAATTATTGTGGAAACATCCATTGCTTCCTTTAGTTTTGCCAGTGTTTCTCTCATGTATTTTGTGGCACCTTGATTGGGTGCATAGACATTTACGATTGTTATTTCTTCTTGCTGAATTGCCCCTTTTATTAGTATGTAGTGGCCTTCTTTGTCTCTCAAAACATCCCTGCATTTGAAGTCTATTTTATCTGAGATTAATATTGCTACACCTGCTTTCTTTTGGCTGTAGCTTGCATGAAATATTTTTTTCCATCCTTTCACTTTCAGTTTCTTTGTGTCCCTGTGTCTAAGATGAGTCTCTTGTATGCAACATATTGATGGTTCATTTTTTTTGATCCATTCTGCGAATCTATATCTTTTAATTGGGGAGTTTAATCCATTTACATTCAACGTTAAAACCGTGAAGGCATTTCTTGAATCGGCCATCTTATCCTTTGGATTATGTTTGCCATATTTTTCCCTCTCTCTATTAATATCCTTTATTGCACCCATACCGAATCTCTTTAGTACTGAACCTTTCTCCAAGTCTCTCTGTCCTGTCTTTGTTTCTCTGTCTGTAGGGCTCCCTTTAGTATCTCCAGTAGGGCAGGTCTCTTGTTAGCAAATTCTCTCAGCATTTCTTTGTCTGTGAAAAATTTAAGCTCTCCCTCAAATTTGAAGGAGAGCTTTGCTGGATAAAGTATTCTTGGCTGGAAATTCCTCTCACTCAGAATTTTAAATATATCGTGCCACTGCCTTCTCGCCTCCATGGTGGCTGCTGAGTAGTCACTACTTAGTCTTATGCTGTTTCCTTTGTATGTGGTGAATTGCTTTTCTCTTGCTGCTTTCAGAACTTGCTCCTTCTCTTCTATGTTTGACAGTGTGATCAGTATATGTCTCGGAGTGGGTTTTTTTGGATTTATTCTATTTGGAGTTCGCTGAGCATTTATGATTTGTGTATTTATGTTGTTTAGAAGATTTGGGAAGTTTTCCCCAACAATTTCTTTGAATACTCTTCCTAGACCTTTACCCTTTTCTTCCCCTTCTGGGACACCAATGAGTCTTATATTCGGACGTTTCATATTATCTATCATATCCCTGAGGTCCATTTCGAGTTTTTCAATTTTTTTCCCCATTCTTTCTTTTATGCTTTCATTTTCCATTCTGTCATCTTCCAGGTCACTGATTCGTTGTTCAACTTCCTCTAGTCTTGTACTATGAGTGTCCAGATTCTTTTTAATTTGGTCAACAGTTTCTTTAATTTCCATAAGATCATCCATTTTTTTATTTAGTCTTGCAATGTCTTCTTTATGCTCTTCTAGGGTCTTCTTGATTTCCTTCATATCCCGTACTATGGTCTCATTGTTCATCTTTAGTTCTTTGAGTAGCTGCTCTAGGTGTGTCTCTTCTGGTCTTTTGATTTGGGTGCTTGGGCTTGGGTTATCCATATCGTCTGGTTTTTTCATATGCTTTATAATTTTCTGTTGTTTTTGGCCTCGTGGCATTTGCTGAACTTGATAGGGTTCTTTTAGGGTTTGTAGACCAGTTGAAGTCCTTATCTCTAATTTATCAGATCTACAGCTTCGTGGAGTACACTTTCTCTAACTAACCAGCAGGTGGCGTCCACGAGCCACCTGTTCTCCACAAGCCAGTTCTCCCCTGCTTAGCCTTTTTGGTGAGTGGGGGAGTGAGTCTTGTGGGGCCCAATTGGTGTACCAAGCTTGCGTGTGTAGTTGGTGTTGCCTGCCCTGTATGTGGGGCGTGTTTCTGGGCAGTCGGGGAAGGGGTTGGCCCTAACAATCAAATCTCCCTGATGATCCTAGAGTTTTAAAGCTACTGCAATAGTCTAATCCTTCAGTTCAGTCCTGCCACAGTTTGTCTCTGCCACTGACCCACAAGTCTTTGGTATTGGCGTATGGCTCCTGAGACTTGCAAGTGGGCCTCTCTTCCAGGCTGTGCACCCCGGGTCCTCTGTTGAGGGATGACTGTGCTATGTCACAGGTGAGTGCCGTCCCCCCAGGGCAGTTCTGGGCTGCTGGGCTGTGTTGGGAGGCTCCCAGTCTGCTCAAATGATGGCTGAATGGGGCTCTGTTAATTCACACTGCTCCACCTTCCCAGCTCTGGGACATTCAGCTGAGGTTGCAGGGAAGGCTAATGTCCACGCCCAGTTTTGTGGTGTGTGCCTGTTATTTGAAGCACTTCCGTCACACTGGGTTGTCTGGGGCAGCTCTGGGCTATGGGGCTGGCAATGGGCAGGAGTGTTTCCTGTCCACCAGGATGGTGGCTGTGAGCGGACACCCCCCTTTTCTTGGGAAGTTGTGTTGTTTAGTGAATTTTCTCAGCCACTGGATTATTGCCTTTTGTCTCAGAGCTCTCTTAGTTCTGCTCTTGACTTGACGTGCCCAAATTTCAATTCTTTGAAGCTTTCTGTATTGAGCTTCTTAGAGTAATTGTTTTAGAAAAAGCAAAAAGGATTAAAAAAAAAAAAAAAAAAAAAAAAAAAAAACGGCCCTCCTCAGAGATCTAATGGGTTATTGAAATGCTAATAGACAAAGCAACCAGGGCCATTAAGGAAAGGTGCACAGGGCAGAGAGATCAGCCTTGCTTCGGGATTTGCATATGCGCCTCAAGGCCTGATCTCCGCCCTTCCCCTTTCTGTGTTCACCAGAACTCCAAAAATCCTCTGCTTTTATTTTGGAGTTTTTCGTGTTGTTTTTTTTCTATGCCTGTCTCCTCTCTGCTGGGCTGGCTGCTCTCAGAGTCTCTGGTGTCTGGTCTCAGTCTATCTATGGTTGGAGTTTGAATCAGTAGAATGAGTTTCCGATAAGAGCAGCCACTGCAATTCTCCCTTCTCCTTCCTGGAGCTGACAGCCCCTCCTCCCCCGGGACTGAGCCTGGCAGGGAGGGGCGCGGGTCCCCTGGCCGCAAAAACTTACAGATTTCGCTGATCTCAGCAGTTCCACGTTTTCATGAGTGTTGTATGAAGTATGCCCAAAGACAGATTGCTCTGTGGTGTCCAGTCCACGCAGTTCCTGGCTTTTTACCTACTTTCCTGGAGGAGTAACTAAAACATACAGCTCACCAGTCTGCCATCTTGCCCCGCCCTATACAGATTTTATAAAATCATAACCTGCTTATAAAAACCTATTAGTGCCAACATTTATAAATAAGAGACAGTTTTCACATGATCACTAGATGCCTCTGTACCTTTTGGTGGAGTACTCCTGTGAAAATTATAAGCAGCTGGAACTGAGGGAAACATCTCTCCTACACAGAGAGAGATATTAGGCTTTAATAAAGTGTTTGCAAGATTCCCTGGTAGCCCAAATGAGGGGGCAACTACCTGGGGGAGTCAGTAAAGGTTTCATGGAGAAGCTTTCTGCTGGGAGCTGCTTTAAACCCCTACTGAAACAAAACCAACTGTGAATGAAAAAAATAGGAAGGGAAAGAAAAAGGAAAGGAAGGGCAAAGAAGAAAGAAGCCGAGGGAAGAGGAAGGATGAAAAAAACAAAGGAAGGGAGGAAGGAAGAATCAAGGGAAGAGAGGAAGGGAAGGAGCAAGGGAAAGAGGGCCAAGTTAGTGCCAGGCGCTGTACTGGAGACATTCCCAGGGCATCAGACGAGGCCTTGGGAAGCTCAATGTCTGTCCATTGGGAGAGAGAGACATGAACATAATTTACCTATGATGCGAGGCAACAAAGAACAACTGCTTTTTCCTGCTTTATTCCCAAGGTTGAAGTAATAAAAGACATTTCCTAGATCCAGGCCTTCTGACTGGCTGAGGTATCTTCAGCTCTTTCTTGTATGATGATGATGATGATGATGATGATGATGATGATGATGATGATGATGATGATGATGATAATGATGATGATACATCCTTTGAAAAAATATTAATCAGGATAAAGGAATGGAAAATTGGAGAGGATGATCTTTCACACACACCCTCTTCAAGAGGCCTGTTGGAATAGACACATGAATAAGGTGAATGTGCGAGCTCTGCAGTTATCTGGCAGAATGCAGTGCCAGTGTAAGGGCCCTCAGTGAGGAACACCGTGGAGCATCTGGGGAACAGCACAGAGGCTGTGGTAGGAGCTGAGTGAGGGGAGAAGAGGGAGGGAGAGGTGGCAGAAAGGAAGAGGGGCAGGGAGGCCAGGTCCTAGCCCTGCCTTGGAGGGCAGAAAAAGACTGGATTTTATTCTGAGTGTGTTGGGAAGGCAATGGAGGAGGTGAGCAGAGGAGGAACATGGTTTGATTCATAAGGTATCTCCCCAAACCTTCATACTGTGTGTGATATAAATTTTATTCACCTGAAAACTTACCTGATATGACACCAAGAGAGTGGAAGAGTAGGGCCCAAACTGTCAAGTGTTCTACTGCTGTAACTATAATCTAGTTTGGTAACTACACAGGGAATTTACTTTAGTAATTTGAAATAAACACCTGCTAGGGGCTATGTATGTGGAGAGGAGTAGGGGGCAGGTCCTAGGGAGAAATGAACATGCACAGAGTGCTAAGTCTCCTTAAGGCCTCAAAATCCTGGCTAGATAGACCACAAGAGTGGGAAAAGAATCACTGGGGACAACTGGGAACAAAAGGGCACCTTAAGTGAAGTTAGTGTGTGTGTGTGTGTGTGAGTGTGTGTGTGTGTCAGGAGGTAGGGGGAGAAGGGAGTTCACTGAATGAATAGGAGCAATTCATCTTTCTCAGCTTTCAGTCATATTAGTTTCTATAGAATAACTCATTTATAGCCACTACTTTTTCATCAAATACTCAAACTACCATCTGCTTTGAAAACATGTAGATTTAAGGTCATGGAGATGATGCAAATTTCCCAAAACATTCCATTTCCAGCCCTAGTACTGTGCAGCTCTGCACAATTAGAACCAGCTGTCAACATAGGGCAGCAGCCAACTGCAACCCTGAAGAGTCTCCTATCCATGTGACAGAGGAAGGGCCCCAATTAAACAGAAGGGAGAGCAGCAGCTGGGCGGCTCACGCCCCCAAGGCCACGTGTTTATTTTCCACTCTTCCACTGGGGACTATTTTAGTTCCCTTTGTCCTTTTCCTTAGGAATTTTTTTTTCCCCAAATACATCTTTCACATGTTCTCTTTTAAAAAAGAATACATTTTGTTTTTTTGATTAGAGAACTAATACATGTTCATTATAGAAAACATGGGCAATACAGAAAGCTCATAGAAGAAAATTTAAATCACCCCTTAGTCCACCAATCAGGGAAAACTAAAGTTTAAGTTCTGGTCTATCATGACGACAACAACGAGAGCTAGCATTTACTGAGTGCTTACTAAGTTCCAGGCACAATGTGTATCACTTTACATACATTTATCTTTTGTACACTGAATTCTCGCAATGGTCCTATGAGGAAGGTACTATTATTGCCCCATTTTACAGATGAAGAAACAGAAGCTTAGTTAGAGAAGTTAAGCAACTTGCTCAAATCCCCATATCTGTCACCATGTGAGCCAGGATTCAAAGCCAGGTCTGTGTGTCTCTGGAGCTGGGACACTTTAACCACAGAGCACCTCTGTCCAGAACTGTGGCTACCCCACGCTCACAGCCTCAGGGCACACACACATGCACACATGCGTACACACACTCACTCTCTCTCAGTTGAGCTCACACTGTATCCATGTTTTTATCACCTCCTTTTGTCCTTAATATATTTTCTCACGTCTACTCTATCCCTCCTTTTATAGAATTCCTATTATTCCTAGAAACAGGTTTCATAACTTTTTACTTATCATGTTCACCTCCTTTTGTTTTTCCTCTGAGTTCTGGGAGAAATTTTTAGCTAGTCTTTTAATCATACTTTTGTTTCCTGCATATTCAAATTGCTGCTCGCTGTTTCCACCGCAATTTAAATTTGGTAATCATGTGTTTCATCACAATTCAGTCTCTGTTAATCTTAAACTTCACATACTGGAGGGTCATCCAGAACTGCTGGGAACACAAAATGAAATTTCTGAAAGTACCTGCTTCATAGGAAGAGGCAGCCTCTGACCCAGTCTTTGCATTGCCTTCCATTTTTTGACCAACTAAAACTTTTCTATGTCTGGTGAGGATGCTGAAAACCACATAAGAAACTGAAATGGCTAACTCAAAGGCTTCAGGGCCACCTGATTTTACCAGTCCTCTCAGGTTTTCAAAGATTACATAATTCTCATGCTTAATAATTTATTCCAGAGCACAAAAAGTGATGGAAAGAATCCCAAACCCCTAACACCTAACAAATACAGAACAAGGAGGGAAAAGAATTATCCTACATGACTTAGCAGGTTTGCTTGAGATATTCAAGAATAAGTTAATATTAAGAAAACTATTACCATAATAACAGTACATACCAATAAATCAAAGAAGGAAAAAGTCATCAGATTCTCTCAATAGATACTGAAAAACTAATTGGCAAAATGTAACATTCATTTGAGACTGAAAAAAATACTTCTAGAAACTTAGTAATATCTATCTCAAACTAACAGCCATCATTACACAACTAAGAGAAACGCTACAGGAATTCCAATTAAAATTAGAAGCAACAGGTGGCACAGTCTTTCTCAGCTGGGTTCTTCATCTGAATCGCAGAACACAGAAAATGATTTGAGTGGTGTTTCTTAATTCTCCTAAAAAGTATACATAAGAGAGGTTAATTTCTCAAATACAATGGACACCTTCAAACATAAGGCTTAATTCTCTCATGGAACCCTGGTTAAGAAAGGACTACAAGTTCTAATCCAGCACTGTCCAATACAAATTTAACATGGACCATACATTTTCTCATAGCCATGTTTAAAACAAGTAAAAAGAAACAGGTGAAATTAAAGTCAACAATTTATTTTTTTAACTCAGTAAGCCAAAGTCTTATCTTTTCAACATGTTATCAATATAAAATATTTAAAAATTATTAAAGAGATATGTTACATTATTTTTTTTGTACTAAATCTTTGAAATCTGGCCTGGTTTTTTTAATACAGTTACAGAACATCGCAATTTGGACTAGCCATTTCAAGCGCTCAAAAGCCAGATATGGTCACTGTATTGGAACACACAGCTCTAACCAATATCATAATATAAGACATAGACATATAAGGTACCTTTACTGAAAAGGAGTGGTTAAGTTAGGAGAATTAAAGACAAGACAAGAAGCCCGAGTGAGGCGGGGTGACAAGGCAGGGAGCTAAGAACCAGAGAGTAAGGTCAGGCCAGGACAAGCAGGAAGACTGAACAGATGATGCAACTGTACATGACTGACCTAGGTCCTCTTCGCCTCATTACTTAATATCTGTCCCACTTCTACTCTTCTTCCCTCTTAAGGGTAGAGCTTGTCACTAATGGGTTATGTAGATACAGCCACAGCTGTTAGGGGGACATGGGTTACAGATGGAGTGAAATTCAAAAAAGATCTAGAAAGACACATGTAGCCCACAATGGCAATTTCATGTTTTCATGAGAACTTCCTAAATCAATCTCAGTTGTGCCCTAGAACCCCTCTGAGACTTTGGGTCAGTCCTTTCCACTAATGGGGGCTCAGTTTCCTGTCTGTAAAAGAAGGGAGTGACACTGCATGGTCTTTAAGATTCCTTCCAGTTTTCCCTTTCTATGAGCCTAAGAGAAGCAGAGGTCACATTTCTGGCATTATATTAAAACACTATTAAGTAAGACTTGCCCCTGGAGACTGAGCAACCACAGCAGTTTTCTTTCTCCAAGTTTGAGGGAGTGTGGAGAGGCTGAGAGACACAGTTGAGAGGGGTGGGGGGCTTCTAGGCACTACAGTGTTATACAGGGGTGAAATGGACATGACAATCTGATGAGGCAGGAGACAGGAAGCAGCTGGGGGGAGGGAAGGGAGGCAGATGGGCGTGGATGAACAGGAAAAACACAAACAACCAGGGCAAACTCTGGTTCCATAAAGGAGGTAAAAAAAAGTAAGAAAAGAAGGGAAACTGGGAGGAAGGGAGGGAGGGGGGAGGGATAAAGGAAGGAAGGAAAGAAGGGAAGGAGAGAAGGAGGGAGGGAAGGAAGGGAAAGGAAAGAAAGGCATTCAAAGATAGAAGGGTTAAATTCCAGGTGCAAAGGGACATATCTTCTAAGGAGGTATCATATGGGATATTAGGAAGTGAAGATGCAGGAGGCTAGAGGTGCAACCAGGAGGAGCAGGGCAGAGAGAAAGGTGTGGGAGGGGACCACCATGAACAGCAAGCTGTCCAGGCCAGAAGAGGAACTTGGGAGAAGAAACAAATGGGTAGCATGCCTGAAGTGTCTCATATGTTTTCCATGTTCCCAACAGAAAACCTCTAAAGGTTTGCACATCAAGAACATTGGCCACCTTACACCTGGGACCCATCTGAGGAGGCTGAGGTCCTCACCATGTGGCTCCAAGTCTCAAAAGCATCCAGACAGGAAGGGAACATGTTGAAATAACTAATCTCCAGCCCTACAGGTCCTCCTCACTTTGAGAGGCTAGCAGAGTCCTTCCAGACGAGCTCAGCCCTGTTCCCAGATTGAGAATAATAATAATAAGAAAATAACAACAGCATGAACAGTATGCTTACTATATACCAGGCACTGGCTAAACACTTTCTTAAACATGACCTTTAATCTTTTAACAATGGCACACATAAGGAAAGGTTATTATTGTCCCCCAATTTACACATAAGTAAAATTGAGATCAGAGAGGGTCAGACAGCAAATAAGTGACAAAGCTGAGTTTCAAACCCAAATCTGTGTAACTCTGAAGCCACTGTGCCATTTGAGGCCACCATCACCCCGGGAAAATGCTATTACCATGACTTTTCACCAACATCTTGTAAAATAATGACTATCTACAAAGTGAATGGCTCTATAGGGGTTTCAAAATGAACAAAAGGACAGGGAAGGAAAATAACTAAAAATTACCAAGTGTTTCCTATATTCCAGGTATGGTACAATGTGCTTTTATCTACCTTATTTTGCTTAATTCTCAAAATCAGACCATTAAGTGGCTTTTACTATCCCCATTTTACAGATGTGAAAACTGAGGCTCAAAGAGATTAAGTCATTTAGGGAAGATCATCCAAGTAGTAAATGGCAGGTGCCAGAACCTGAGCTTTTAGTACAAAACGTCCCAGAGGAATATTGAGCTATGACGTAGGGTAACCAGACAGAGGACCAGGGAATGGGCAGATGTCACTCAGAAAAGGTGACCCATGGGGACCTGTAGAAAATGATGTGCCTGGAGGTTGCACAGGGGCTCAAGGCTGTCCTGGCCTGGCCCCAAGACCATCCCCACCTGACATCCTACACCCCCTCCTTCTCCCCCCACCCCCCACCCTTCAATGTCAGGACTGATTTAGGAATGAAGCAAGGCAGAAGGGGGGCAGAAGATAAATCTTCATTCATCAAGACAGTATTTTCATTCAACACTTCATACTGAAAGAGTTCTCTCCACAGTCCCAGTAAGTTGCATTTTGATCATAAGCAGATTGAAGTCCCTGGACAGAGCAGGATTTCTGGAAACAACACCAGGCTTTTGATAAATTCCAGCAATGGCTACACAGTGGAACATATTACAGGGGTGTTGAGTTGTTTTTACGTTTGTATGTCTGATGATGACTACAGATACTGGTGTGAACATAGACCAAGAAGAATGACTCTTTCAGAAAAGTAGTTTCCTCTCCTAAAAGGCTAAAAGGAAAAATCAACCTTTAAGAACGTTTGATCTATACATGGATACTTATTTAAATTAAAACTGTGAGCAGAAACCTTTCAGACATTGGAGCCAATAGCCTCTGAAACCACCTTATGTAAGGCAGGGAGCCAGTCTATGGCTTCATTCCCAACCTTGGGCCCGGCCTGTTCCGTTAGCCTCCTGAGCTCCTCATTTATCAGTAATATAAATATCTGGTCCCCATTTATCAGTAATACCCAGCCAGTATTCACTAAGTGCCTCCTCTGTGCCAGGCACTGTGCTAGGCTGGGGAAAAGAGCAGGAAACAAGGAAATGCTTGCCTTTTAGTGGAGAAGAAAGGTATTGATTTTGATCTTGTTACTTGAGTGTGTAAAGGACAAGTTCAGGGTGCAATGAAAGAGTACAACATGGGAGCTGGCTTAACTAAGGGTAGCAAGGGGGAAAGATGGGGGAGAAGACAGTTAGTTAGCCAGGTAACAGGGCTGTGTGTGGGGAGAGCATGCCAGCAGAGAAGAGCAAAGGCACAGGTCTGGAGGAAGATTCATGGACCTGAGAGGAAGCCAGAGTAGGTAAAGCAGAGCAGTGGCTGGGGTGGGCCAAGAAGGCGGCTGAAGAGGAAGGGATAAACCAGTCTCACATGACCTGTAGACCCATCTTAAACACTTGGGACTTGTTCTGAAGGGCATTGGGGAAAACACTGAAATTTTTTTAAGACTCAATGATGTGGCTGGAGATTTTAAAACTGTGGGGTGAGCAATAGCTTAGAATGGGGCAGAAGTGGGTATAAAGATGCCTTCTGGGAGGTTTAGTGACAAAGCTGAGGAGGAGGCAAAAGGATAGCCTGAGATGGGAGATGGCTCTGGCAACAGAGTGCAGTGGGCAGAGGAGAGCCAGGGGATGAGAAAGGGTGAGTGGGGACAGACAGTGAGTGAGAGAGGAGTTGCAGATGGCACACATCATGTTTCTGGCCTGACCAGGAGTGCCATTCTAGGGGTGGGGAACCACAGCAGGATTCTTGGGAAAGAATCACACGTTTGGTTTAGGGCATGCTGTTGTTGCAGGACCTGGAGGACTTTGATTACCGCCCAATCCGCTTCCTGAAGGAAACACAGCTCCTCAGGAGGGACCACAGGCTCTCTTGCCCTTATAGTGCGTATAGAATCAAGTTCCAAGAGCCTTCAAGACCTCCACAGTGGGACTATCCTATTCTCCAGCCATATTTTCCACAGTGCCCTTCACCCTTCCCTTGTTCTAGCCAAGCTAATCTGCTCACTGGTCCCCATACATGCCACTTCCTTCCCAACTGTCTTACCTGTGCTCAAGCTGTTCCTCTTCCTGGAATGCCATTTCTTCCTATCCTGTGTCCAAATCACACCAGTCCTTCCTGTGAGAACCCAGGGCCTGGGGCCCCGCCCCCTCCTCCATTACTGAGATACACACAGCCAGCGTCTACATGAACAGGCAACAAGCCCCTCCCTTTCCCGGGGGGGGGATGGCATTAAAACTTCCCACCCTTAATCACTGTTAGTAACTGAATCTCACGAGATCCTGATGTAACTAAATCTCACTTACTGCGTCGTCACAAATCTTTATAAGCCTCCC
The DNA here is from genome assembly GCF_015220235.1 of Choloepus didactylus. NCBI lineage: Eukaryota > Metazoa > Chordata > Mammalia > Pilosa > Megalonychidae > Choloepus > Choloepus didactylus. The sequence continues at coordinate 94,532,489 of NC_051316.1, forward strand.
CACCGGCTTGGCACGCCTCTCTCTCTGCAGAATGGCAGAATGCTGACTTCACTTTCCCAACCTGCTGCCATCAGGAAAAGGCGTCTCCTGTTTGGTAAATCCCTAATTAAACTCACAGGTAACACTATGCCAGGTGTGTTCTTTGGTCTTGGAGCTACTCTGGGATGGAACACTTCCAGGCCACAAACAAATGCAAACCCTTCCAGGATATTTTGCCCGTTGTTCCCAGCTAGATGTATTCTTTCACTGCTAGACAGCACTTAGTCTGTCTCCTTTAGTGTGGCCCTTGTAATCATTTATGTAAACTTATTATCTTTCCCACCAGAGCAGGGATTCCTCATTCATCCTCGAGTCTCCTGAAACACCAGGCAGGGAGCCTCGCACATGGTATATACCTGGTCAAAATGTGCTGAATGATGAATAATAAACATGGAACCCTCAAGCAGTCCCCAGGAATGCCTAAGCAAGCCACGTGGCTTTAATTTTTAAGAATTTCTCTTCTAATTACATTCAAATCTGCAATTCTACTAGGGGTCCTCAGACATCTGGCCACCTTGTATCCCAGCCTTCCTCCAGATCCCACTTGGACTTTTAAGGGCTGTGTAAATCTCGACTTAAGCATATATGCACCTGGGATTGCTTCAGCCATGCTCTGATCACCTCCACTTCAGAGAGGCAGCCAGCTTACAGGTTTCCACAACCTTGCCAACACCTCACAGGGTCACCTGGTGTCTGAAATGGACCGTGAGGTGCTGCAGACAGGGGCTGGCCATAGCCTGAGCCCTGAGTACTTCAGGTCCAAGAGAAGGGAAGGGTGGCAGGGGAGTGAGCTGCTCTCTGTAGGGCAGAAGCAGAAGGAAACAGTGTAACTTCTTCTACACAGGGGAATATCTGGGTATAACATTTTGAAGGGCTTGCCTCCCTCCAAAAGATTCATCCACAATGCAAAGCTGAGCAGACTGACACAAGAAAAAAAAATAAAAAATTAAAATAAAATTAAAATAAAATAAAATAAAATAAATAAAATAAAATAAAATAAAATAAAATAAAATAAATAAAATAAAATAAAATAAATAAAATAAAATAAAAACCAAAGAGATCATGACTTGTTTTATGAGTAGGTGTTATCCAAGAACTTCACATTTTCCACTGAAGGAAAAGCCAGTCTGCATCTAAAGACTCAAACTTTCAATACCTATACTCTGGAGAAAGAAACAATCTTCTGCCATAAATTATAAGTTTATTTTAAATTTAAAATGTCATTTCCCAAGAAAGTTTGGACTCCTGAGTCCTCTCTGCCCCTGCTGTTGGGCCCTGACTGTCCACCTCTCTAGTCAGAAGGCAAACAACACAGGGCTATCTGTAATTACAAGAAAACACTAACGAATTTTGAGCCATGTTTGGTGCTTGCTTTTATGGATCATAAAATCATCTGACTTTTCTCAAGCTGACCTGCCAATGAGGCAACCCCAAGTAGTTATAGGCAGGAAGGGGCTGCCAAGACCACTCAGCAAGCGGCACGGGGCATGGGGGACTAGTCACCTATTAACCTTCCCATTTCATACCAACCCATTTTTATTTTCTGACATTCAGCCTAAATCTTGGCATGGAAAATCCTACTAAAAAGCTTTTATTTTTTAAACATCTTGGGGTGGGAAGGAGAGTTAACCTGTCTCAATTGCATACAGGCACAAACCCAGTCAGAAGTTACCTAAACGGCTTTTAAAATATCAGCCATTTTAATAAATATAAAGGATTTAAAATGCAATCATTCTAGTGAGAAATACAATTTGTGTAATACACCCTATTGAATTCTAAGAATCCAGAGCAAGAATGCTTCCATAAAAATTGGGATCTTGGTCTAGGATCACAGGCAGGTACCCCCGAACCACCAGGGCAGACACCCTCATTGCCCAGCCAAAGCAACCCTGCCCTGGCCACAGCTGCCACGACCACCCAGAGGGCAGGGACCTTGGTGGCACTGGGACTCCTTCCACCTGAGAAAGTCTGGGGGAGAGCCTCCACAGAACCTGGACAGTCCAGACTGGCCACTGGCTGTCTGGAACCATCCTCAGGCAGACTTCCATTCCTCAGGGAGGAGGCACAGCCATCAGAGACCACAGGAGGAGTGTGGAAAATGCAGAATGAGCTCCCGCATAAGGGGATCTTTATTAACCCCAAATAGCTGTGTAAAGCTCACTTCCTAATAGCTGAGTATTCCTACATCTGACCTAAGCCGTTTAAAAATAAAGGCAGCCTGTCTCAACACAGATGATTTTTTTTTTTTTTGGCAGAGCATGTTTTGTTTTTTTTTTCTTTTTTTTTTCTTTATTAAATTCAGTTTTATTGAAATACATTCACACACCATACAATCATCCATGATATACAATCCACTGTCCACAGTATGATAACATAGTTATACGTTCATCACCACAATCTATCTCTGAACATTTTCCTTACATCAGAAAGAACCATTACAAGAATAAAAAATAAAAGTGAAAAAAGAACACCCAAATCATCCCCCCATCCCACCCCATTTGTCCTTTAGTTTTTATCCCCATTCCTCCACTCATCCATACACTAGCTAAAGGGGGTGTGATCCACAAGGTCTTCACAATCACACTGTCACCCCTAACACAGATGATTTTGAGGCCATTAATTTACGAGAGCCATCATTCATCCAATTGGTTTTTCACCAGACTCCCTATCCCACCGCCCCTGTGGCCACCTTGTCAGCCTCCTTTAGAAGTCTGCACAACACGTACACCGCAGCTGTAAGGGCTCCCCTTTGCATACCAGGGAAGCAGAGGAAGCCAGGAGAAGCCATGGGAGAGAAGGATGAGGAAGGACAGAGAGAAGAGGGATGAAAGACTAGAGCCTGGCCAGCCTCCCAGGCCCTAATTCCAGCCTCACTCCACCTTCAATTTCCATGAGATGCCTTATGCACCTCATGGCAAATTCCCCTTTGTGTCAAGCTGGCTTGAAACTAAAAGCATCCTGACTCCCCTGATCTCCTACTGTTCTGTTCTCTCAGCCCCTTTAGCTTGGGGGGCCTCAAAGAAGGAAAGGGCAAGAAAGGGAAAGCCTGAGATGGAGGCCAAGGCTTAGAAAGCTCCTATCTCAGAAAAACTGAAATCAAACAGGAAGCCAACTACTTTCTTGGAAGTCATGTTCTCAGAGGAGGAGGCATGGTTAAGAGCTGGACAGACACTCCCAAAAATGCCAGTAATGGGGACAGTGTCCTTCAAGAGTCCCCTTGTCCTAACACGTCACTTGTCTCTTAGGGACCTTCCTGCTCTGAGACCCCTCTCTGCTCCATTCAGTGTCATTCGTGTTCATGTCGTACAGGCTTCTAAAGGAAACTGAGAAGGTTCCCAACTCTGAGGGGTTCTAGAATCTCAGTTGTTGTTCCCTGTTTGCAACTTTGCTTCCTTCAACAAGAGGGATTAACAGTTAAATTTGAAAAAAATCCAATCTATATAGGCTAATCCTTCAGCAAAGTGGGAAGAGCAGAGGTTTTAAGACAGTATTTCATCCCATAGGCACCCTGGAGGACCTCTGCTCTAGGGCATGGCATGGACTAAAGAAGGGAAAGCCAGTCTGATCTTTGAGGTTCAGGGATTCAGAGAAGTAAAGTGAATTGTCCAAGGCCACACAGCAGCAAGTGCCAAGGCCAAGGTTTCAACCCAGGTAGCCCATATACCAAAATCCATGCTCTTAACCCCTTTGGTAGATTTTTCCTGCTAACTCTTCTTTCCCTAGAGCCTAGGTGAAATAGGCCCTTGTGACCCATGATGATAATAATAATGAAATTGAACTCCTTCCCCCTTGGAGTTGTGTGGCTATTTACCACCACAACCTGCAATGAATGTAAGATGGAGGATGCTCTCTTCTGCTGAGCACCTTGATAGATTCGCACACTGGCAGTAGGCACTGGGGGTTTCTCTACACAGTGAAAGGAGATGGACAGTCCTGGCGGCAAACCAGGAGGGAGGATGAGAGGGAAAGAGCTTGGAAGGCTGGAAAGGCTGGGAACAGCTAAGGGAGCCAAAATGATGGGATGCTCAAGGGGTATTTTAGAAATAGAGATGCCAACAGTTCTTGTTAAAGCTGTTTGGGTGGCTCCCAAGTTTCCCTTTCAATAAATTCTACATGGTTCCCTAACACTTTGTATGACAGATTCTTCAGGAGGAACTTGAAGAGGTGTTGCAGTATACCTCTGTATCACTACGGGGCAGGGTAGAAAAGTATACATTGAAGAGGTAAGCCTCTAGGAACTTGCACAGATCTAGAGAGAAAGCTCTGGCCTTCCTGAATTAAAAGAATCGGGATTCAAAATTAAGAGCAGTTTACATACATCTGAGAGACATCTGCGGATGATGACAAAAACAACAATTAAGGGAAGGAGGAAAAGAAAAAGAGGTGAAGGAATCAGCAGCAACTATTTACTGAGCATTGTCTGGCCAGAGTGTTAGGTAAAGATTTAAATACATTATCACATGAATCTTCCCAATAGCCTCATTTTACAGAGGAAATAAAAAATATTTAGAGATATTAAGTAACCTGCCCAATTCCACACAGCTAGTTAGTGGTGGAGAAGAATCTCAAAGCCAGTTCTTTATGAACCATAACTCATGCTATTAACCAGTATGCCATACTACCTCTCAAAGAAAAGGTACTTGAGCCCTGACTCCTCCCCTTCCTTTCTGGAGGGTTCTAAGCAACCAAGGATCCTATCCAAGATGACCTTCTCTGGAACTCAACTTCACCCCAACCCAGCTGCTCTGGTTATCACTAAGGCCACCTGTCCTAAAACTGCCCAATGGGTGTTTTGTTCCCCCTTCCCACTCTGGTTCCAACTCTCCAGAGACACTTTGGCCACTACAGGGGCTCCAGCAGAAAGTCAGCCCCCAAGATCCCTTCACTAGCCTCAGGATCCTCACATAGACAGGACCAAAGTCAGCTGCTTCTAGGAAACTAAAGTTCTGCAGAAGGGCATGCAAATTAGGTTCACAGAACAACCAACTTAAACCTTCTAAGAAAGAAGTATTCTATTTGCATGGTCATACTTCTAGCTTCGGACATCTCATATGAGTGTCTCACAGGCACCTCAAATTCAACATGGCCAAAACTAAATTCTCCATGTTCCCCTCTAATCCCACATCATCTGCCTTTCCTTACCAGACACTCAATGCCCAGGCCAGAAACTTCAGAGATATCCTTGACTCCTCCCTCTCCCACAACATCCACATCCAATTAGCACCAAGGCCTGCAGATTCCAGCACCTAAAGAGCTCCTTCATCCACGTGTGTCTCCCTTTTTCCACTGCATTATCTCATACAGGCCATACCATCTTTTCACCTAGACCATGTAATAGTCTCTGAACTGCTCTCTCCAACCCCTGTCCATTCTCCACAGACAATCCTTGTTAACAATGCAAATCTAATTATGGCTCTCCCCTGCGGAAGCCCTTCATGTCTTTCCATTGCTTGGCTTGGCAAACAAGGATCTTCCAACCCAGACCTTGACTGGCTCTCCAATCTATCTCTGACACCAGCCTCTGCAGCATAGTATAGCCATGATGTACATTCTATTTCGGTTCTTTGTTCTCCATTCCTTGCTCTCTCTCACCTCAGGCCTTGCTGCTTCCTGTGCCTAAAAGAGCTCTTCACCTAACCAGCTCTACCTCGTTCCTCAGGGCCATTTGCTCAGACAAGCTCTCCTGGACCCTAACCTGAACCCCAGACTAAGTTGAGCACTCTTTCTATATACTCCCACGGCACTTTTAATTCCCCCAACAGTAGCCTTTGCCATTACTTATTGAATTGCTTGTTAAATTGTCTGTTTTCCCTCACAAGAATATAAGCAACATGCAGGGATAGTTGCTATGGTAGTTCGGAGCTGTTATGTACCCCAGAAGAGGCCATGTTCTTTTGATCCTTTCCTGTGGGTACAGACCTATTGTGGTTGTACCTTTTGGTTGGGTAGTTTCAATTGAGATGCGATCCAGCCCTTTCAATGTGGGTCTTAATCCTTTTACTGGAGACTTTTATGAGAGGATAAAAGACAGAAAAAGCCCAGATAGAGTTTGGAAAAAAAGCCCCAGAGAAGCCAAGAGAAGATCCACAGAAGCTCAGAGAGGAAGCCAATGAAACCAGAAGCTGATAGCAACAAAACCTGGGAGTGAAGGACCAGCAGACACCAGCCATGTGCTTTCCCATGTGACAGAGATGTCCTGGATGCCAGGAGCCAGTCTTCAGAGTCCAGGTATCATCCTGTTGATACCTTAATTTGGACATTTTCATGGCCTAGAATTGTAAATTTGTAAGCTAATAAATCCCCATCGTAAGAGCCAATCCATTTCTGATATATTGCATTCTGGCAGCTTTAGCAAACCAAAACAGTAATCTAGTATGTTCACCTTTGTATGTCCACTGCTTAATTAACAACCTAACCATAATGGGTGCTGAATAACTAGCTGTTGACTGAATAAGTGTTATTCTGTATCAACAAGCTAAAAATGAAATGCTCTAAAAAAGTGAATTTTCCAGATAATGGAGGTTCAACTCTTGAAAGAACAGCAACTTTTATTCAGCAAGTCAATGAAAATTCACTGCACAAATACCATGTGCCCAGCATAGTGCTAGGTATTTAGGAGACAAAGATAAACTTGATACGGTCCCTGTCTTTGGGTCCCAGGATCCCCGGGAATCTAACGAAAGCTATAGGCTCCCTCTTCAGTAAAACGCAAGTAACAAAGATGTGAAATTTTACACACAACTTATCTTAACATTAAATTTAAATGAAAAATCTTTTCAGAGGATTATCTCTCACCCCTCTTCTACGTCTCTCACTCTCATTTTTTCATATAAAAACAATTAATACCAACTTCCTGAAACAAATTGAAAAATTTACCTCATTCACATGGCTAAAATATCTAGTAAGAAAGCCAAGTTATGAATGAATTCCTCTTTCTCAAACTGTTTTGTGGGTTTTCCTTTCCTTTCAAAGAAATAAAAAGTGAAACTTTAGTCAAGTACTTTAAGACTTGTCCTTTGAAAAATCAGTGAACTTCTGTGTAGTTGAAGCAAGCCTCATGTTCTGTTCCATTTCATAACAAAACCTCCTGAAAAGACAGTGGCTCCAGCTCTCAGCCCTGATGAATCTGCAGGCTTCCAAAGCAGTCTTTCAGGATTTTTGTGTCTTTGACATTAACACATGCTGGGACAGAAAGTTCCAGCCACAGTAGCAGGTGGGCCTTCTTGCTTCAAAGCTACAAAACCAGGTATGTTGCCAAACAAAGCCGGTGCTTCATCTGTGCACAGATAGCTTTGATTTTCCTTTCAGTCAAAATTTAGTTTAGTAAAGAAACTGTTTGCCATTTTGAAGACTGAAATTTCTAAAAGGGATTTGCAATATAAGAATTCTTGGAGTTGACAACTCAACATGTAACAGAAACCACTAGGAGATGGTTACAGAAACTATAATTAGCAGTTCATGAAATGCATTTGAAGAGAAATTGCATACCTGCAAATTCTTTCCAAGACCTACATAAAAATTTCAGAAGATAAGTCAATAATTCTAGAAACTATGTCATTTGACACAGGTACAGTTTTCATCGCTTTCTTCTGCTCTGAGCTATAAATCAGCTCATTCATGTCCAAGTTAAGTGCTTTCACCAAGTTTTCTCCTATCAGGTTGACTTGTTTTGCTTAAAGGGTGTTTTTCTGTTGGGGTAAATCCACATTTTGGAAAATTTCCAGACTTTCCAAGTCAAGCCTTCTTCTCACAAATTAGGTCCCCTCTCCCTTAAGAATCTTTGGGAGATGAGGTACTCGTTCTCCTTTGCAGGTATTATCTGACTACTGACAAGAATCTTATCACTGCAGCCTAAATATTTGGTTACATAAGGAAAACCAAAGATTATATAAGCGTCACAATATTTTTTCAGTTGATATTTTCCAACTTAAGCCAAGACGAATATAACACAAACATGTACAGAATCATAAAGGTAAGGTACACTTCCAGTAACTACTTTCAAAGGGAAAATATTCTAGATACTAATATCATTAGACATAACATAGCGACAATGAATATTGTCATAACCCAGATATATCAGTTGCATAGCATGCCATCCTATACCCATTTGGAGGAAAATTACATGTTCATATAATTTGAGAAAAGTAATTTTTTCCACGGAAGACAATTTTCAAAATAAAGAAAGAGATCTTGATTCTATGACAAAGTAGCTGGTATCAAATTAAATGCAAATAATGGATAAAGTAACGGCAGAATTAAAAAGCTAGCTATTTGAAGCGGAATGGGGGATTGCTTAATGGGTGCAATTTCTGTTTGGAGTGATGAAAAAGTTTGGGAAATGGATGTTGGTGATAAGGGCACAATATTGTGAATGTAATTAATGTCACTGAATTGCATACTTGAAAGGGGTTAAAATGGGAATTTTTTTATATTCAATTTTATTGAGATATATTCACATACCATACAACCATAGAGAGAAAATGAATAATAGGGAGGGATGGGGGGATGGGATGTTTGGGGGGGTTCTTTTTCACTTTAACTTTTATTCTTATTCTTTTTTGTGTATGGTAATGAAAATGTTCAAAAACCATACGTGCTGATGAATGCACAACTATATAATGGTGCTGTGAACAACTGATTGTACACAAGGGATGACTGTATGGTATGTGAATATATCTCAACAAAACTGAATTAAAAAATAAAATGGACAAACTCCTTGAAAGACACAACTAAAGCTGAAGACAAAGTAAATAACCCAAATAGTTCCATATTTTCAGAGAAATTGAATTCATAGTTTAAAACCTTTCCACAAAGGAAAATCCAGGTCTAAGTGGCTTTACTGGTAAAATTTACAAAACTTCAAGAAACAAATCATACCAATTCTACACAAACTGTTGGAAAACTGAAAAGGAAGGAAAGCTTCCCAACTCATTTTATGAGGTCAATATTAAACTGATACTAAAAGTAGACAAAGACATTACAGGAAAAGAAAAATACAGGCCAATATTCCTCATCATGAACACAGATGCTAAATTGTAAACAAAATTTCAGCAAAACTAATCCAACAATTTATAAAAGGACACCACATCATAAACAAGAGGGGTTAATCACCAGAATGTAATGTTAGCTTATCATTCAAAAATCAATGTAGGGGGGATCTAAGATGGCAGCATAGAGAGGAGTGGAAGCTAAGTAGTCCCCATGGAACAACTAAAAAAAACCAGAAACAACTACTAAATAATCCGGAATAACTGCAGGGGGACAGACGTGAACGTCCACTCATCATGCACCAATCTGAATTGGGAGGAATGCCCGAGATCACAGCATAAAATCTGTAAATAAGAACTGCAGCTCCAAATCGGGAAACCCCTACCCCATAGCCCGAGCTACAAAGCCTCGTGGTGCGAGAGAGAAGCCTTCTCCCAGCAAGCGAATATAGCTCAGCTGAGCTCCAACTGGGGTTTTAAATAGCGAGTGTGAACTGCTCACTACGAGGTACAAATCCCCAACAAGTAGACAGAGGCTTTGGGTGACGACTGACCTTGGCGAGCCGGAGGGTCACCTTGGACTAGCTCTGTTACTTTTTCAACTCAGTGGAGAAATCCTCAGCCATTTTCAGTTCCCAGTTCTGTGACCCAGAGAGGGGTGTGGCACAGGCAGAGAGAGACCATTGAAATGCTAATGACCTCCCCCTAGGGCGTCTATTTTCTCTAAGAGGAAGGGGTGGGGCCCAGCTCTACTACCTGCCTTTCATTCAGAGCTTACACCAGTCAAGAATTACAGGCTAATCTTTGTATCAGGTTGGGAGCACCCATGCATGGCCCGGCGTCCCGGGGCTTCCCTTGAGGGACAACGTGCACTAGTGACGTAGCACAGCCTTCCCTCAGCAGAGGTCCTGGAAGATCACAGCTGAGAAGGGGGGCCTGCTCGGAAAACCCAGGAACGCTATGTCAATGCCAGTGGTTTGTGGGTCAGTGACAGAGAAAATCTGGGGCAAAACTGAAATGAAAGCTTAGACTCTTGCAACAGCTTTCAATCTCTGGGAACACCTGGAAGGTTTGAGGATTAAAGCAGCCCTGCCTCCCTGACAACCCAGACACACGCACCACGTTCAGGGCAGACAGCTCCAACAACAAACCCAAACTGAGTTCACCAACTGAACCCCACAAAAATCATTTCCCCACACACCACAGAGACAGAGTTGGGGAGAACTGACTTGAGGGGTATAGGTGACTCGCAGACGCCATCTGCTGGTTAGTTGGAGAAAGTGTACGCCACCAACTTGTATTTCTGAAAAATTAGATTGCTATTTTTTTTTTTTTACAACTTGAAAGAACCCTATCAAGCAAAACAAATGCCAAGAGGCCAAAAACAACAGAAAATCTTAATGCATATGATAAAACCAGACGATATGGAGAACCTGATCCCAAATACCCAAATCAAAATATCAGAAGAGACACAGTACTTGGCACAATTAATCAAACAATCACAATCGAGGAATGAAAACATGGCACAGCATATAAAAGACATGAAGAAGACCATGGAACAGGATAAAAGGGACATAAAGAAGACCCTAGAAGAGCATAAAGAAGAAATTGCAAGAGTAAATAAAAAAATAGAAGATCTTATGGAAATAAAAGAAATTGCTGGCCAAATTAAAAAGACTCTGGATACTCATAATACAAGATTAGAGGAAGTCAAACAACGACTCAGTGTCCTAGAGGTCCACAGAACAGAAAATGAAAGAACAAAAGAAAGAATGGAGAAAAAAATCGAAAAGGATCTCAGGGATACAATAGATAAAAAAAAAAAGTCCAAATTTAGGACTCATCGGTGTCCCAGAAGGGGAAGAGAAGGGTAAAGGTCTAGAAAGAGTATTCAAAGAAATTGTTGGGGAAAACTTCCCAAACCTTCTACACAACATAAATACACAGAGCATAAATGCCCAGCGAACTCCAAATAGAATAAATCGAAATAAACCCACTCCAAGACATATTCTGATCAGACTGTCAAATACTGAAGAGAAGGAGCAATTCTGAAAGCAGCAAGAGAAAAGCAATTCACCACATACAAAGGAAACAACATAAGACTAAGTTGTGACTACTCAGGGGCCACCATGGAGGAAAGAAGGCAGTGGCAGGATATTTAAAACTCAGAGAGATAAAAATTTCCAACCAAAAATACTTTACCCAGCAAAGCTCTCCTTCAAATTTGAGGGAGAGCTTAAATTTTTCACAGACAAACAAATGCTGAGAGAATTTGCCAATAAAAGACCTGCCCTACTTCAGATACTAAAGGGAGCCCTACCGGCAGAGAAACAAAGAAAGGAGCGAGAGATATAGAGAAGTTTAACAGACATATATAGAACCTTACATCCCAAATCACCAGGACACTCAGTTTTCTCTAGTGATCACGGATCTCTCTCCAGAATGGACCATATGCTGGGACATAAAACAAGCCTCAATGAATTAAAAAAAATTTAAAAAAAAAACCACAATTGAACATATTCAAAGCACAATCTCTGACCACAATGGATTACAAATAGAAGTCAATAATTTTTTATTTGTAACTCCACTATTTACTTCCTACATGATACAAAATACACAAACTCTAATGACAAATCAGTGGTTTTGGACTCAATGTAAAATATGTAATTTTTGACAAGAACTATATAAAGGTGGGGGAGGAGTACAGATACAGTTTCTGTGTCCTATTGAAGTTAAGTTGGTATCAAAGAAAAACAAGATTGTTATGGATTTAAGAGTTTAATTTTAAGCCCCACAGTAAACACAAAGAAATTATCAGAGAATATGACCATAGAGATGAAAAGTAGAGTGTGGGTTAAGAGATATGGGGGAAGGGGCAATGGCGAGTTAAGAAATGAGTGTAGGGTTACTGTTTGAGGTGAAGGGAAATTTCTAGTAATGGATGGTGGGAAGGTGATAGCATTACAACATTCTAAATGTGATTATTGCACTAATGGAATGCTAGGGAGGGGGTGGAATGGGAAGATTTAGGCTGTATATATGTTTCCACAATTGAGAAAAAAAAAAAAAAGACAGTCTAAATAGATGACAATTGAATGCCAAGAATGATCCTGGATGGGATTGGAGGATAGAGGACAGGAGGCTCAAAGGGACACAGTTAAGACACAAGGAAAAGGAAATGTAGAATGTAAGCTCTGTATCATTGTTGAATCTCTTGTACTTCTTAGCTGTGCTTAATGGGATTGCATAAAATAATGTTCTTGTTCATGGGAATTGTATATGTGAATTATAGTGTTTGTTCAAGGATGTGTGCAGCTAGCTCTCATATGTTCAGAAGACAGAGCAATAGATGATGGGTGATAGGTAGGGAGAGAGGGAGGAAGGGAGGGAGGGAGGGAAAGAAATAGCGGTGTGACAACATGTTAAAGTTAGTGGATAGGGGTATCAGGGGGGTCAGGCAATACTGGAGTTCTGTGTATAGGGTTTGTATTATTTTTGCAACTGTTTCTATAACTTCAAATTTACTTCAAATTAAATATAAAAAAAAACATTCAATGTAGTACTCCAAATTAAACAGACTGAAAAAGGAAAACCATATGATTATCTCAGATGCAGAAAAGGTATTTGATAAAATCCAAACAACTATTCTGGATAAAAATCCTTGGCAAATTAGGAATAGAAGAGAACTTCTTCAGCCTGATAAAAAGCATCCATAAAAATCCTATAGCTAACAGCTAACATCATTCTTAATGGAGAAAGATTGCTTTTCTGGTAAAATCAGGAACAGGCCAAGGATATCTGCTCTCTTCCTTTTACTCAACATAGTATTGGAAGTTATAGCCAGAGCAATAAGGCAAGAGAAAGAAATAAAAGCATCCAGTTTGGAAAGGAAAAAGTAAAATTGTTATTATTCACAGAAATATCATCTACTATGTGCAAAATCCTATGGAATCTACAAAAAAATTATTGTAATTAAAAAGTGAGTTTAGCAACCTTGTAGAATACAAGGTCAATTTTCAAAATTGAATTGTATTTCTATAAACTAATAATGAACAACTGGAATTAAATTTAAAATAAAATAATATTTACAATAGGATAAAAAATGAAATAGGTAAAAATCTGACAAAAGATGTGTAAGACTCATACACTGAAAATTATATAACATTACTGGAAGAAATTAAAGAAGCTCTAAATACATGAGTCCTTAAGATACGGCGATATCTACTGTGTTAATTAATGGTCCAGAGGACTCAATACTGTTAAAATGTCACTTCTCCCCAAATTGAAATCTAGAGTAAATGCAATCAAAATCAAAATCCGAGCAGGCTTTTTTATAAAACTTGACAAGCTGAATCCAAAATGTATATGGAAATGCAAAGGACTAGAATAGCCAAAGCAACTTTGAAACAGAACAAATTTGAAGGACTTAGACCACCTAATTTCATGAAGACAGTCAAGGGAATGTGGAGTGGAGGGAAAGATTACAAGGGGCCATGAGGAAACTTTTGGGGTGATGGGTATGTTTATTGTCTTGATGCGATGATGATTTCATAGGTATATGTATATATCAAAATTCATCAAATTGTTGACTTTATATATGTGCAGTTTATTGTATGTCAATTTTACCTCAATAAGAAAAACAACTCATTCCTCATATCCAATTTTTGAAGTAGCCATATTATCATTTCTACTTTAAAAATACGGAAACTGAAACTTAGAGAGGTTAAATAACTTGACCATGGTCACACAGATACAAACCTAGGTGCTTCTAACTCCAGAGACTAAAAGTCTTAAGTTCTGAGCCATACAGATTGTTCTAGTTTGCCAAACCTGCCAGAAATGCAATACCAGAAACGGATCGACTTTTACAATGGGGGTTTATTAGTTCATAAATTTACAGTACTAAGGTGATGAAAATGTCCAAATTAAGACATCAAGAGGTAGATACCTTCTCTGAGGAAAAGGCCAATGGCATCCAGAACAGCTCTGTCAGCTGGGAAGGCACATGGCTGGCATTTTGCTGGTCCTTTGCTCCCGGATTGCATTGCTTTCAGCTTCTTACTCCAGTGCCTTTCTCCTTAAGTACCTGTGGGTTCTCACTTAGTTTCTCTGGGGCAAACTCCAGGCTTCATCTCTTAGATTAGCATCTCCAAATGTTTGGGTCTGTGTCAGTTCTGAGGTCTATGTTGGCTATGAGCTCTCTTAAGGTCTCCAGTAAACTAATTAAGACCCAACTTGAATGTGTGGGGTCACACCCCCATCAAAATAATCTAAACAAAAGGTCCCATCCACAATAAGTCCGCACCCATAAGACTGGATTAAAAGAATATGGCTTTTCTGGGTACATAATAGATTCAAACTAGCATACAGATAGAAATGCTTTTCTATTTGTTTCTCATTCATGCAACAAGTATTGACCAAGCTCCTTTTTTTTTAAATTTTATTTTGAAGTAAATTCAAAGTTATAGGAACTGTTGCAAAAACAATACAAACCCCATACACAGAACTCCAGCATACCCTGACCCCCCTCCCCCAATACCCCGATCCACCGACTTTAACATGCTGTCACACCACCATTTCTCTTTCCCTCCCTCCCTCCCTATCATCCATCATCTACTGCTCTGTCTTCTGAACATATGAGAGCAAGCTGCACACATCCTTGAAAAAACACTATAATTCACATATACAATTCCCATGAACAAGAACATTCTTTTATGCAATCCCATTAAGTACAGCTAAGAAGTTCCAGAAATTCAACATTGGTACAAAGCTTACATTCTATATTTCCTTTTTTTTTTTTTTTCTTATGTCTCAACTGTGTCCTTTTGAGCCTCCTGTCCTCCATCCTCAGATCCCATCCAGGATCATCCTTGGCATTCAACTGTCATCTATTTAGACTGTATTTTTTTTTTTCAATTGTGGGAACATATATACAGCCTAAATCTTCCCATTCCACCCCCTCCCTAGCATTCCATTAGTGCAATTAATCACATTTAGAATGTTGTAATGCTATCACCTTCCCACCATCCATTACTAGAAATTTCCCTTCACCTCAAACAGCAACCCTACATTCATTTCTTAACCCCCCATTGCCCCTTCCACCACGTCTCGTAACCCATACTCTACTTTTCATCTCTATGGTCATATTCTCTGATAATTTCTTTGTGTTCACTGTGGGGCTTAAATTTAACCTCTTAAATCCATAACAATCTTGTTTTTCTTTGATACCAACTTAACTTCAATAGGACACATAAACTATGTTCCTATACTCCTCCAATCCCCACCTTTATATAGTTCTTGTCAAAAATTACATATTTTACATTGAGTCCAAAACCACTGATTTGTTATTAGAGTTTGTGCATTTTGTATCATGTAGGAAGTAAATAGTGGAGTTACAAATCAAAAATTATTGACTTCTATTTGTATTCCATTGTGGTCAGAGAATGTGCTTTGAATATATTCAATTGTTTGTTTTTTTTTTTTTTTTTTTTAATTCATTGAGGCTTGTTTTATGTCCCAGCATATGGTCAATTCTGGAGAAAGATCAGTGATCACTAGAGAAAACTGAGTGTCCTGGTGATTTGGGATGTAAGGTTCTATATATGTCTGTTAAACTTCTCTACGTATCTCTCTCCTTTCTTTGTTTCTCTGCCGGTAGGGCTCCCTTTAGTATCTGAAGTAGGGCAGGTCTTTTATTGGCAAACTCTCTCAGCATTTGTTTGTCTGTGAAAAATTTAAGCTCTCCCTCAAATTTGAAGGAGAGCTTTGCTGGGTAAAGTATTCTTGGTTGGAAATTTTTGTCTCTCAGAATTTTAAATATGTCATGCCACTGCCTTCTCGCCTCCATGGTGGCCGCTGAATAGTCACTACTTAGTCTTATGTTGTTTCCTTTGTATGTGGTGAATTGCTTTTCTCTTGCTGTTTTCAGAACTTGCTCCTTCTCTTCAGTATTTGACAGTCTGATTAGAATATGTCTCAGAGTGGGTTTATTTTGATTTATTCTATTTGGAGTTTGCTGGGCATTTATGCTTTGTGTATTTATATTGTGTAGAAGGTTTGGGAAGTTTTCCCCAACAATTTCTTTGAATACTCTTTCTAGACCTTTACCCTTCTCTTCCCCTTCTGGGACACCGATGAGTCTTAAATTTGGACGTTTTATTTTATCTATCGTATCCGAGATCCATTTCGAGTTTTTCAATTTTTTTCTCCATTCTTTCTTTTGTTCTTTCATTTTCTGTTCTATAGTCCTCTAGGACACTGAGTCATTCTTCAACTTCCTCTAATCTTGTATCCAGTCTTTTCAATTTGGCCAATAGTTTCTTTTATTTCCATAAGATCTTCTATTTTTTTTATTTCCTCTTGCAATTTCTTCTTTATGCTCTTCTAGGGTCTTCTTTACGTCCTTTATATCCTGTGCCATGCTCTCGTTCTTTGATTGTAGTCCTTTGATTAATTGTACCAAGTACTGTGTCTCTTCTGATATTTTGATTTGGGTGTTTGGGATTGGGTTCTCCATATCGTCTGGTTTTATCATATGCTTTCAGATTTTCTGTTGTTTTTGGCCTCTTGGCATTTGCTTTGCTTAATAGGGTTCTTTCAAGTTGTAAAAAATACCAATCTAATTTTTCAGAACTACAACTTGGTAGCATACACTTTCTCTAACTAACCAGCAGATAGCGTCTGCGAGTCACCTATTCCCCTCAACTTTGCTTTGTGGTGTGTGGGGAAATGATTCTTGTGGGGTTCAACTGATGAACTCAGTTTGGGTGTTTTTTTGATGCTGTCTGCCCTAAATGTGGGGCATGTGTCTGGGTGGTCAGGGAGGCAGGGCCGCTTTAATAATCAAACCTCTCAGGTGTTCCCAGAGATTCAAGGCTGTTGCAAGAGTCTAAGCCTTCATTTCAGTTTTGCCCCAGATTTTCTCTGCCACTGCTGACCCACAAGTCGCCGGCACTGACGTAGCGTCCCTGGGCTTTCCGAGCAGACCCCTTTCTCAGCTGTGATCTTCCAGGACCTCTGCTGTGGGAAGGCTGTGCTATGTCACAAGTGCGCGCCATCCCTCAAGGGAAGCCCCCGGCCGCCGGGCCGTGCAGGGGTGCTCCCAGCCTGATGCAAAGATGGCTGAATGGGGCGTCTCAACCCCCTCCCCACTTTTTGCACAGCTCCGCCTTCCCATCTCTGGGACGACTAGCTGTGTATGTACCCAAGGCCACTGTCCATGGCCGATATTGTGGTGTGTGCGCAGTGTCATGGGATACACTCCCCATCACCAGCCCGCCGGGGAGCCAGCTGCAAGCAGCGTGGTTTCTTTCTCCTTTGGCTCTCCCCTCTGCCCCTCTGGCCCTGAGGGAATCAGCAGTGGACTATCCTCCACGCCAGACACCGAGAGGTTGGCACGGCCCGCTCCTGCTGTGCTTCATTGCGTGGTTCTCACTGTCGTAACTGCTGATGCTCCTGGGTTGTTTTTTTTTTTAAAAGAACTAGTCTGTCTCCAAACGCCAACCCCCGGTTTCCCCACACCACAGTGCAGCCTCCCTATAACTGTGCCTAAGAGCCTCCTCCCGAATGCCTCTTTGTTGCTCAGATGTGGCCCTCTCTCTCTAGCTAAGCCAACTTGAAAGGTGAAATCACTGCCCTCCACCCTATGTGGGATCAGACACCCAGGGGAGTGAATCTCCCTGGCAATGTGGAATATGACTCCCAGGGAGGAATGTAGAACTGGCATCATGGGACAGAGAACATCTTCTTGACCAGAAGGGGGATGTGAAAGGAAATGAAATAAGCTTCAGTGGCAGAGAGATTCCAAAAGAAGCCGAGAGGTCACTCTGGTGGGCACTCTTATGCACAATTTAGACAACCCTTTTTAGGTTCTAAAGAATTGGGGTAGTTGATGGTGGATACCTGAAACTATCAAACTACAACCCAGAACCCATGAATCTCGAAGACAATTGTATAAAAATGTAGCTTATGAGGGGTGACAATGGGATTGGGAAAGCCATAAGGACCACACTCCACTTTGTCTAGTTTATGGATGGATAAGTAGAAAAATAGGGGAAGGAAACAAACAAACAAACAAACAGGCAAAGGTACCCAGTGTTCTTTTTTACTTCAATTGCTCTTTTTCACTTTAATTATTATTCTTGTTATTTTTGTGTGTGCTAATGAAGGTGTCAGGGACTGATTTAGGTGATGAATGTACAACTATGTAACGGTACTGTGAACAATCGAATGTACGATTTGTTTTGTATGACTGCGTGGTATGTGAATATATCTCAATAAAATGAAGATTAAAAAAAAAAAGAACTAGTCTGTCTCCAAATGCCAACCCCTGGTTTCCCCACACCACAGTGCGGCCACAGGACTTTCAGCTGGCTTACTCACTTGTTTCAGAATGCAGACTCCCAGTTTCACCAAGTGCACATCCCTGTGGTTTTAGCAGACCTTGTCCAGCTGGTCCATCACTGAAACTGGTATTCTGGGTCACTTTCTGGTTTTTATCTAGTATTTTTCATGGAGGTGTTTTTTTGCCCTGTCTCACCTAGCCACCATCTTAGGTTCTCCTGCCCAAGCTCCTTTTATGTGCCAAACACTGCTCTTGGGATCAGGGATACAGCAGAGACAAAGAAAGGTCCCACTCTCAGGGAGATTTACCCACTGATGAACACAGCGCCCTTCTAAATTTAACTTACAAGGACTGTACATAGATTTTCTCCTTATAATATCCCTGACTTATCTCAAAAGAGAAGAAATAATTTATGAGTTTCTTATATGGACCAGGCCAATAGTAGGCCTTCTGCCTATGCAGTCTTCTTGAATCATCCCAACACTGTTTTTTACAGATGAGGAAATGGAGACACAGGGAGGAGAAGGAACTTGCCCATGATCACATAGCTAGAAAGGAGCAGAGCCAGGTTTCAAATGCAGACCTTCCTACTCCAAAGTTTATGATCCTCCCCCATATCAAACTGCCTAGAATCATGCAGCTGCTCCTACAACACGAGTCCAAAGCAACTCTGTTTTCCTTGTAGACAAAATCACTACCAGGCAGCAAGTCCCCATGGATGAAAACAGCTGTTCACCAAAGGTTCTGTTTTTTGTTATTAATTCATTTAAATAGGAAATTTGGTGTCAAACCAGCACTAATGTCATATCCACACTCAAGAAGGAAGGAAAAAAATACGTCTTAAAGTTTCAAAGTGCTGGCTTCACTGGATTAAATGTGCTGCTGGCCTATGTCTGCAGCCATATCCAAGTCCTGCCCCAGTGAGCTCTCCCCACCCTTTAGGCAGGTTTTTTTCTAGGGCCCAAAGAGGGACTCCAACCTCCATCCCATTCCTATCATGAATGGAGCCGGGGGGAGCCCTTTTTCACCTTGTTTCCATTGTGACAAGAAATCATTTCAGTGGGTAGAGGAATTACTAAGAAATGAGGAGCAAATAACAAAAGAAAACTCAGAGCAAGAACAGATGAGAGAGACAGCTGCTCAGGCTTCCTGTGCTAACATCAGCACGATGAGCCTTAGGCTGGCAGCCATCGTTTCCATGGCTTGGCCCAAACTGGAGGAAACCCGGACTTCCTAGCCTACTAAGTAATCTACTTTTTTGAACGAAGGGAAGCAGTTAGCATAGGATTCAAGAGGAGTCAATGTGATCTTATTATTATTACTACTATTACTCCTAAATGTATTTATCAAATAACAATGGATGCCTACTTCCATCAAGCACTGTGCTAGGCCACAGGACACAGTGGTGAATAGTTTCACATGACCCCTGTGCTCATGGAGTTTATCATCTAGGAAGGAATAAGACTTTAAGCAATTAATTACTTAACTAAACTTAATGAAGTCATAATATTTCAGTACAATGGTGGAAAGTGCTATACAAGAAGTAGTAGACAGTACTATGGAGGGTAATTGAGAGAAACTGTGCTAACCTGGAGCTCTTGCCAGTTCATCCCATCTCTGAAGGGAAGGAGGAGTCACCCATAAAAGAAAGAGAAGAGCATTCCAAACAGAGGCACAGCATGTGGGGAAGCACTAAGATGGGAGGGCAAATCAGTGAGGCTGGAGCACCGCGTGGAGGGGCAGACTGGAGCCAGATGCGGCCTGGAGGTCTGCTACCTGGCAGTTTGGATAAAGGAGGCAGATCTGCAACCTAGGAGCAGTGGGAAGCCACAGATAATTCTAAGTAGGCCAGGGACACGGTGAGACCTTGGCTTTAGAAAGATATATCTCTGGCTACAAAGAAGAGGTTGGAAGACGGGACTGAACATGGGGAGACAGTGAAATCACTGCTGTCATCATAAGGAAGAGGGTGGCACTGGTTTAGAATATGGTGTAGTGGAAAGAAATGGTCAGAGAAAACTGACCAGCATGTGACCTGAGCAGGGGGTTTTAATGATGTCAGTGAAACTGATCTCCTTTTTACAAATCACTGCCTGCTGGCAATGCGATTCCCTTCTCCCAGGGCCAAACACTATGATTCCAAGGAGCCGCAAAGACACTCAGGGTTTGTCCAGCATCCAACACTGACTTTGGCTTTCTGGAATGCCTGCTGCTTCAGAGCAGGCAAACGGCATCCAGACAAAAGGCCAGAGGGTCAGTTTCCTGAACCCACAGGCACTGTTTTCCTGAACTGCAACGTGTCACGTGGCTCAGAGGAAACTGTGGATTTCTGTAGGGAGCCTTCTATCCCTGCAGGCCAGGCTTTCTGCAAACCAGAACGGGAACCAAAAGATGCCAGTTAAGTCCAATTCCAGGATCTCAAGCTCCAACCAATCAGGGAAGCATGAAACAAAATCATTCAAGTAAGTGACATGTGTAAGGGTCATGTGTTAGATCTGGATAACATCCCCTTTGCCCCAAAACATTTCTGTAAATCCTGCTCTCATCTCTTTATTCTAATCTTATCTGCCTTTTCCTTAAAACACCACTAACCAGGTTTCCCTCCAGGGCCACAGTGAAGCATACAGAAGAGAATCAGCATGTCCACCCAAACCATCCCTTGTCTGCCTTCGATTAATACTGAGCACTGAGCCTGTTCCTTGAACCCAATGTCAGTTGCTGGTGACACTGGACACTTACCTCAGATGGCTCAGTCTAGGCCTACAGTTTTTCTTCTGGAGAAGCCCAAGTTATTTCCTGACACCTCCAAACTGGGGTCAGTTCTCAATCCCAGGATGTTCTTTTGCCTTTAGTTTTGGTTCATGGTCTTTCCCTCCACCCATTCTCCTGCCATTATCTCCAGGAATTTCACAAAACTGGATAGTGGGCCTTCTCACTTCTAGGTTACACCATGCCTCAACCTCCTCCAGAAAACACATGGAGCTCCAGTCCACTTCAGGTACTGAAAGATACAGCCATCACCAAACTATCCCACTCCAAAAACCCTGAACTCTGAAATCCTCCTCCTTCCATTACTCTTGGTCTCCCCTCTCACTCACCTACTCCTAACCAAATCTGTATTTTGTCCCCTTCTCAACTTTTGGCCTCTCAGTCCTTCTTTAGTTTTCCAGGCCATCAGCCCTCTTTGGCCCCAATGGCTACCCTTCCCAGTCAAAACATTGCTAATCACCCTGATTAATCCTCTCCCTTATTGACTTCCATGATACTATAATCCTTGGGCCTCCTCTTACCCCCAGGGCCATCTTCTTTGCCACCTTCTCTGTCCCCTCTTCTTTCTTCTGCTTCCCAAATGCACAGTACACTTCTCTCTCTACACTTCTACAACCTATTTCTTCTTTGCTCTGCTCTAGGCCTTCCCCTTCTCTCCACTGCCACCACCCTTGCCTCACATAGACCATTGCAAAAGCCTCCTAATCATTCTCCCTGCCTCGAGGCAGTTCTGTGGCAGGCAGTGAGAGTGAACTTTGTAAAATACAAATCTGTCCTTGCCACTGCCCTTTTAAAATCCTTTAGTTAATCCCTAAGACTAACATGATAAAGCCCAAATTCAGCCTGGCTCAGCCTAAGCCCCTTTCTCTAGTCCCATTACCCTGCCCTGACCAACCCATATCCACAACCCAATGTCTGGCCCAACCTAGCTACCCTAAGATGTGTACATGTTCCTCAAAGATGCCAAGCACCTCACATTCCCAGATTTCAGTGCTGAGCCTCTAGATCTCCCTGCCCCCAAGTCTTGCAGCTCACTCCCTTCTTGCTGCCTCCTTTGCCACTGACCTCACCATTTGTCCTTGCATTTCATGACCACCATCTACTTTCTTGCAGGGGAGATTCACATACATTTCTCCAGTCATAACAAACTTCTCAGTGTCCTCCAAACACCATGTACATTAAAACCTCTCTGCTTTTACATAAGTTCTTGGCCACCCTGCTCTCCTGGCTCCTTCTATTAAATTGTCATCTCCTCTGGGAGATGTTCCCTGCCTCCTGTCCCTCATAACCCCCACTCTCTCCTTGATGCCCCTTTAGACAGATGCAAATACCTTTTGGCTACTATTTATTCGCATCTCTGCCTCACATCCCCACTGGATTGTGCCAATATCCCCTTCATCTTTGTTTTCCCAGCATTAGAACAATAGATTGATGAATGAATGAATGAATGAATGAAGATACATCTTGACTACCTAAAATTCTGTTCTATTCTCTAATGAAAATGGAGATGGAGCAAGGCTGGCAAGAGCAGCAAGAAGTCTGGAAAAAACACAGGCACTTAGAGCAGCTTTCTACCTTAGGAATTCGGTGCCTGCTGCAGTTTGTTTTGGTCACACTCAGGCCTACTAGTCACCTACCCAGTAGCCTTTGTGACTCTGCATGCTGCCAGTTGGCAAGGGAATGACACACTGACTTCTGGTAAGCCTTTGGCCTGTGCCAATATCTCTGGCAATGATGACTTTGAGAAGCACAGAACCAAGAAAAAAGCAGACTCCTTTTCTTCTCCCCAGAACACCAAGCACCAAAAGTGATACTAAATTTTGTCAAATACATTATCTGTCTTTTCAACAGGTTGTTCATTCTGCCTGAAATTCCCTTCCAAACTCCTACCCTACCCCACCCCCACCCCCCGAATGACCAATAAGATACAATCCCTTTCAACCTTTAAGGCTCAGTGCCAATGTCCCTGGAGTCCAAGGCGGAGTGAGTCTTCCCCTCTTCCATGTTCACAGAGCCCTCAGGGTGTCACGGTATAAGTCTTCATCTCTTCAGCCTCCCCACTATCCGGGGATGTGAAACCAGGTTTCAAGGATTCAAAGTGCAGTGCTCTTAATCATTCTGTCCCTCAAGCCTCTGGGGCACTGGCCCCTGCGCAGGCAGCACTTAATGTGTTGTTGAACAATGACCTCATATCATGATACACAGAGCCTATTCAATCTATGCACTGGTGAAAAATAATAGCCTCAGTTTACTAAGAACTTACTGCATGCAGACACTGAACTAGGTTCTTACATGCCCACCGTAAGGCATGTAAACTATTATTTACCCCATTTTACACACAAGAAAATGGAAGCATAAAGAAAAAAAGTAACTTGTCAAAGTCTCCAAGCTAGGAAGGGTAAAGCAGGATCAAACCCAACTTTCTTTAATCAGAGTCTATGCTTTTAATTTTAAGTGCACTGTGAGGGGTTAGTGGACTCAGGAACTTGGTTTTGAATAAAATCCTGAACTTTGTAAACCCAGACTGTATTCATTTTCAGCACATTCTAAGAATAGCAGTTCCCCCTTGTGATGGTTAGTTAGGTTCATATGTCAATTTGGCAAGGTGACGGTGTCCAGTTGTTTGGTTATGCAAGCACTGAGGTGAGGACATTTCATGGACTTAAACCATCAATAAGTTGATTGCATCTATGGCTGATTACATCTACAATCAACTGAGGAGATTGCCTCCAACAATGAGAGAAGTCTCAGCCAATCATTTGAAGGCTTTAAAAGAAGTGATGATTTCAGCAATCAGAAGAGAGAATTTTCATCTCTACTTCAGCCAGCCAGATGTTTCTGGGGAATCCATCAAAAATGTTCATCAGAGTTCCCAGCTTGCAGCCTGCCCTACAGAATTTGGACTTGTGCATTCCCACAGCCATGTGAGACAATTTTTATACCAATCTCATAATATTTACAGATATCTTCTGGTGGTTTTGTTTCTCTAGAGAACCATGACTAATACAGCTTTACTACTGAGAGTGGGGTAGAATGTGGTGGTTTGAAACTGTATGTACCCCAGAAAATCATGTTCTTAAAGTTAATCTATTCCTGTAGGTGTGGACCTATTGTAAGTAGAATCTTTTGATAAGGTTACTTCAGTTAAGGTGTGGCCCAGGGTGGGTCTTATTCCTTTTACTGGAGTCCTTTATAAGATAACGAAATTCAGACAAAGACAGAGAAAAGCCATGGAGGCAAGAAGCTGTAAGCAACAAAACCAGAAGAGAAGGGAGAAACCAGCAGACGCCGCCATGTGCCTTGCCATATGACAGAGTGTGCCAGTTTGGATGCATTATGTCCCCCAAAATGCCATGTTCTTTGATGCAACCTTGTGAGGGCAGATGTATTAGTGTTGATGAGGTTGGAACCTACTGATTGAGTGTTTCCATGAAGATGTGACTCAATCAACTGTGGGCAAGACCTTTGATTGGATAATTTCCATGAAGGTGTTACCCTACGCATTCAGGGTTGGTCTGAATCCATATAAAAGATTTATATAAACTGGATCCATATAAACTGGATCCATATAAAAGAGCTGACAAACAGAAGGAACTCAGAGCAACTGAGAGTGACATTTTGAAGAGAAGCTGCAGCTACGAGAGGACAAAAAGCCCCAAGAGCAACATTTTGGAGAATGCCATTTTGAAACACAACCTGTGAGCAAGGAGACGCCAGCCACGCACCTTCCGAGCTAACATAGGTTTTCCAGACACCATTGGCCTTCCTTCAGTGAAGGTGCCCTATTGTTGATACCTTACCTTGGACACTTTATGGCCTTAAGACTGTAACTGTGTAACCAAATAAACTCCCTTTATAAAAGCCAATCCATTTCTGCTATTTTGCATAATGGCAGCATTGGCAAACCAGAACACAGAGGCATCCAGGATCGCCAGCAGTCGGTCTTTAGGAAGAAGCATCATCTTGATAATACCTCGATTTGGACATTTTTCTCAGCCTCAAAACTGTAAGCTTGTAACTTAATAAATTCCCATTGTTAAGCCAACGCATTTTATGATATCTGCTTTCAGTAGCCTAGGAAACTAAAACAGATTTTGGTACCAAAAGCGGAGTGCTGCTACTACAAATACCAAGAATGTTAAAATGGCTTTATAAGTGAGTGGGGAGAACCTGGAAGAATTGAGAAGTACTTGATAGAAAAAGCCTATATTGCTCTGACAAGACTGTTGGTAGAAATATGGACGCTAATAGTACACCCAATGAGGCCTTAGACAGATATGATGAATGTGTCATTGCAAACGGAAAAAAGGATTCCCTTGTTTTAAAGTGGCAGAGAACTTAGCAAGGTTGAGTCCTGATATTATATGGAAGGCAGAATTTGAAAATGATGAGCTTGGATATTTTGCTGAAATTTCCAAACCAAATGAGGAAAGCATGGCCTTGCTTCTCCTTGCAGCTTATAAGAAAAGGTGAAAGGAAAGGGATAAGCTGAGAACTGAACTCCTGAGCACAAAGATGGTTTGGAAAATTCTGAGATTCCAGAAAATGAGTCCCCAGAGAATAGCTCTCCATGTGAGCGCTTAACTGAACATGGAACCAGTTAGTAATTTCAGTGCAAGTTAGAATTGGAAATGGAGTTATCCAGAAAGTATTTGTGGAAAGTCCTTTGGTCTGATGGTTTGGACTCCTATGTACTACATGCGAAACCAACACTTTTTTTGTGTGAGATCTGTATGAACAGAAACACTGCCAGCCTGAATTAAAAGGGACAGAAAAGGGACAGATTGAAGGAAAAAGACTTCAAAGGTAGAACCATGAAAGCTGAGATTTGGACTGAAGATATCTTCTTGGGCCAAGAGAGTAGGCCCACTCATTGTATGGAAAGGGTGAGTCTGCCCCGGCACTTGGAGAGGGAAAGCCTTCCACCCTGTTGTTCAGGAAGAGCGCTGCCACCCAGTTTCCTCAGATGCTTGAGGGATTGAGGAAAGTCTGGCTGTTACCCAATGCATGAAGATGTTGGAGCCTTCACCCCAGGGTTTGAAGAGAGCATGGCGACTGTGCAAGCTCTCAGCCTCACAGCTTGGAAAGGGTGGGGCTGCCACTCCATCAGGCCTGGAAGACAAACCATTATTCCACAGATAACTCTCAGACCTTGAAATCTAATGCAGTATGCACGGCAGGGTTTCAGAATTGTTTGGGACTGGTGACCCTTGTTTTCCTTCAAATTTCTCCCTATGGGAATGGGAATATTTATCCTATGACTGTCCCGCCATTGTATATTGGAAGCAGATAACTTGTAAGTTCACAGGTCCACAGCCTGAAGGGAATTGTGCCCCAGGACAGACCACATCTACAACTGATTTTGATAAGACTTTGTATTATGTATTCTTTCTGAAATGATTTAAGGCTTTGGGAATATTATGATGGAATTAAAGTATTTTGCACGTGGGAAGAACATGTATTTTGGGGTCCAGAGGGTGAGGTGTGGTGATCTGGAACTGTATGTACCCCAGAAAATCATGTTCTTAAAGATCATCCATTCCTATAGGTGTGGACCCATTGTAAGTAGGACATTTTGATAAGGTTACTTCAGTTAAGGCATGGCCCAGGATGGGTCTTATTCCTCTTACTGGAATCCTTTATAAGATAATGAAATTCATATAAAGAGAGAGAAAAGTCACGGAAGCTAGAAGCTGAAATCAACGAAACACAGAAGAGAAGGGAAAGACCAGCAGACACCGCCATGTGCCTTGCCATGTGACAGAGGCATCCAGGATTGCCAACAGCCGGTCTTCAGGAAGAAAGCATCATCCTGATGATATCTTGATTTGAACATTTTTCTCAGCCTCAAAACTGCAAGCTTGTAAGCTAATAAATTCCCATTACTAAAGCCAACCCATTTTATGATATCTGCTTTCCGCAGCCTAGGAAACTAAAACACCTCTTGACATTGCTCCACATTGCATTTAACGACAAAATCAGTTTTGACATTTAAATTGGCCTCTGAGAAACTGTTGCCACCGGGAAGCCCAGACAAACCTCCTTTAGAATGCAGCCCATGCCCTTAGCCCTAGCAGCCAGGAATCCACTCAGCCCCCACAATGCAATCTGCCATGGTGGGAATGGGGTTCTAGGCCACAGACACCACGCAACTTGTAAGTTAAACACAGCTGTGAACAATTATGCTCAACATTGTATCTGTGTTAACGCACCAATTTTTTTTATATAATTGGTCACTTGTTAGAGTCACCAGGAAACAGGGAAGTTATGGCTCCATATTTGCTGACTTCCATTTTCCTTGTTCCCTGCCAACCCTTAAATCACCGTCTGTCTGGTTTCCTTCTAGCCCTGGGATGAAGCTCTTGTGGTACCCCTTGCAGAAACAAACAGGAGTCACGACAAACCACAGTTCCACCCTCAGTTATCAACAGCATCTTCAAAAGGCTGAACTCACCAGGAAAAGCTTTTGTTTTGGGGGAAGTGGTCACACCACAAAATAGGCACCCTGGTAATAACACTCAATTGGTACAGCCCCCTTGACACCATCCCCAAATACAGACAAATAATGTTCTGCTATGGGCTTCCTCTCTCATTCAGTCATTGATTCATTCTCTGCTTATTCAACAAATATTTATTAAGTGTCTACTATGTTCCAGGTACTGGGATTACAATAGGGTCTCTCAAGATGCAGACCTCCAGAACCAAGTGAGCATAAACATCTTTTTCTTCCTTGGTGCTCCCAAAGACCTTTGGGAGGAAAGCCAAGAAGGGAAGCCCCCCTGGGTGTGTAAGTGGTAGGAGGGAAAGAAGATAAGAAAAGGAATTAGGACAGAAGGACTACAAAGAAATGCTAAACTTAAACCAGTAATCTGTTGGCTAGTAGTAGTATTGATATTATTATTTTGAAATTATTTAATATATACTACAGGATGATGCAAAAAAGTAATTATTTAATGTTATTAGGAACCAAATTATCAGTGTAAAAGAAAACATATAAAATAAAAGGAGTTATCTAACAACCCTGTAATGTTAGATTTGAATTGGAAAGATCAATATTGTATGAGCCAGGTTTTTAGGATATACCATGGTATTTTTTTTAACTTTATTCATCAAAAAATTAAAACAAACACACAAACAAACAGAAACACATTTCCAACAAAACAAAGCAAAGGGTTAAGAAAAACAAATAACCTAAAATAACTTCTTTGCTTCTAACATGTTCTTACCATACCCCCCCAAAATTAATAAAACATATCCAAAGGAATAAGAAAAACAAATAATCTAAAATAACTACACTGCTTCCAACATGTTCCTACCATACCCCAAGAAAAGTAACAAAGCACAATAAAACAAAGGTATAAGATAGACCAAATAACCTAAAATAACTACACTGAAGCTAATTTTTTAATGTAATAGCTTTTTTTCACTCTATCAAAAAAAAAATAAAAAAACAATTCAAACATAACAAAACAAAGGAATAAGAAAAACAAATAACCTAAAATAACTGAATTGCTTCCAACATGTCCCTACCATACCCCAAGAAAATTAACAAACCCTAACAATACAAAGGAATAAGAAAAACAAATAACCTAAAATAGCTACATTGCTTCTAACATGATCCTATCCTACCCAAGAAAGTTTGCAAACCATAATCATTCCTGAGCACTCCCATAACATTGAGATTACCCTCAACAGCTTATCTGTTCTATTAGATTACCGTTCCCCCTTCACGAGTTGCTGCCTATCTCTATGTCCCCTGCATTCTACAATATAAAAATATTTTACATATTTCACAGAGTTCACATTAGTGGTAACATACAATATTTCTCTTTTTGTGTCTGGCTTATTTCACTCAGCATTATGTCTTCAAGGTTCATCCATGTTGTCATATGTTTCATGACCTCATTCCTTCTTACTGCCACATAGTATTCCATCATGTGAATATACCACATTTTGTTTATCTACTCATCTGCTGAAGGGCATTTAGATTGTTTCCATTTAATGGCAATTGTGAATAACGCCACTGTGAACATCAGTGTGCAAATATCTGTTTGTGTCACTGCTTTCAGATCTTCTGGGTATATACCAAGAAGTGAAATTGCTGGATCAAAGGGTAACTCGATATCTAGTTTTCTAAGGAACCACCAGACTGTCTTCCAGACTGGCTGTACCATTCTACAGTCCCACCAGCAATGAATAAGAGTTCCAATTCCTCCACATCCTCTCCAGCATTTGTAGTTTCCTGTTTGTTTAATGGCAGCCATTCAAATTGGTGTAAGATGATATCTCACTGTGGTCTTAATTTGCATCTCCCTAATAGCTAGTGAAGGTGAACATTTTTTTCATATGTTTTTAGCCATTTGTATTTCCTCTTCAGTGAAATGTCTTTTCCTATCTTTTGCCCATTTTATAATTGGGCTGTCTGTACTATTGTTGTTGAGTTGTAGGATTTCTTTATATATGCAAGATATCAGTCTTTTGTCAGATACAGTTTCCAAATATTTTTTCCCATTGAGTTGGCTGCCTCTTCACTTTTTTGACAAATTCCTTTGAGGTACAGAAGCTTTTAATTTTGAGGAGTTCCCATTTATCTGTTTTTTTCTTTCATTGCAAGTGCTTCTGGGTGTAAGGTCTAAGAAGTGACCTCCTAATACGAGGTCTTAAAGATGATTCCCTACATTATCTTCTGTGAGTTTTATGGTGCTATCTCTTTATACTGAGGTCTTTAATCCACTTTGAGTTAATTTTTGAATAGGGTGTGAGGTAGGGGTCTTTCATTCTTTTGGATACAGATATCCAGGTCTCCCAGCTCCATTTGTTGAAGGCTGTTACGTCCCAAATCAGTGGCTTTGGGGGTCTTATCAAAGATCAGTTGACCGTAGATCTGGGGTCTACTTCTGAATTCTCAATTCGATTCCATTGATCAATAATGTCTATCTTTGTGCCAGTACCATGCTGTATTGACTACTGTGGCTTTATAGTAAGCTTCAAAGTCAGGAAGCATAAGTCCTTCCACTTTGTTTTTCTGTTTTTAGAATGTTTTTAGCAATTTGAGGCATCTTTCCCTTCCAAATAAATTTGATAACTAGCTTTTCCAAGTCTGCAAAGTAGGTTGTTGGAATTTTGATTGGGATTGCATTGAATCTGTAGATGAGTTTGGGTAAGATTGACATCTTAATGACATTTAGCCTTCCTATCCCTGAACATGGAATATTTTCCATTGTTTTAGGTCCCCTTATATTTCTTTTAGTAAAGTTATGTAATTTTCTATGCATAGGTCTTTTACATCTTGGGTTACGCTTCTTCCTAGGTACTCGAATTTTTAGTTGCTATTGAGAATGTGATACCCTGGGGCTGCGTAAGGCAACCACCCCTTCAGCACAGACTCCGTTCAGTCCCTCTCTGCCGTGGACCCCCAAGTCCCTAGGCTTGGTGTAGGGCTCCAGTCACTTCTGTGCATGCGGTGCCCCTGCCTCTCAGCTGTGAACCCCTCAGGCTTCTGTGGGGAGGGGTTGCGCTGTCTCAGGCCAGCCATATCCAGAGTTCCCTTGAGGAGGCTCTCAGCCGCAGTGCTACGAAGGGGTAGCTCAGCCCGCTTCAAAGATGGTTGCATCGGGTGTGGAAAATAACTCACTTCTGCAGCAGCTTATCCCTAACTCGGAGGCCTTCAGCTGCCAGTGTGTAAAGGGCTATCACCCATGCCATTTACCAAGGCATGTGCCCGGGATTTGGAAGGCACTCCCTGCCATGCTCGCCGAAGCTCCTGCTGCCATTTCCCTGGCTGCGCCCGGGGTCTCACTCTGACCTGCCTCCAACCGCAGCACAAGTCCGGCTGCCTTTTCCAGCAGCACTCTGGATCAAAGACTTACACAATTCCAAATACAGGCTCTTGGCTTCTCCAGTTGCTCAATCACTAAGGATTTATAAGTCCCTGCCCAGCCAGTGGGACCCTGGAACTGGAATTCTGGGGCACTTTCTGCCTTTTATCTAGTGTTTTTCATGGAGGAGAGTTTTCCTCTGTCTCTCCTAATCTGCCATTTTGGATCCTCCTATCACCATGGTATTTTAAACAACCACTAAATCTCAGTGGCTTACAACAACATCATTTATTTCATGATCTTAGGTCTGTAGGATGGCTGTAGTTCAGCTGATCTCTGCTGGGTTCACTTGGGCTGGCTACTTTAGGATGGCACCCAAGCTTTGTATCAGGCTCAGATCATCCATAATGTCCTCATTTTGGGACTCAGGCTAAAAGAGCAATATCTACAAATATATGGTAGAGAGTGGAAGTTCCAAGAGGGTTGGTGGCAGCTTGTCATTCCTTTACCACCTCAACTCAGGACTTGCACACAGCCATTTCTTCCCATGTCCCGCTGGCAAAACCAAGTCCTAGGACCAAGCCCAAAGCTATGGGATGGGGAATTATACACCATCCACAAGGAAGCTAAGACAAGGGTAAGGAGGGAAGGAAGAATTGTATTGATATAATACCATCTAACATAACTATGAACTCATGATATTTTTCTTTTCAAGGTATTTCCTAGCTGTGTCCACCAAAGGGTGTAAAAGCAATTGCCATCCAGTAGCAATCAGCATCCCCTTATTAAGACTATGCTTTCTAAATATTACTCCCCACTAAACAAAACTAGTACCCCTTATAGGAATGCCAGTTGTGGTGGTTTGAAGCTGTATGTACCTTAGAAAAACATGTTTTTATATCTAATCCATTCCTTTAAGTGTGAACCCATTTCATGAGGACCTTTTGATAAGGCTATTTCAGTTAAGGCATGGTCCACCTCAATCAGGATGGGTCTTAATTCTACTACTGGAGTCCTTTATAAGAGAATGAAATTCAGACAGAGAGAGGGAAAGCCACAGATGGAGCAACAAGAAACTGAAATCAACAAAACCCAGAAAAGAAGGGAGAAACCAGCAGATATCACCAAGTACCTTGCCATGTGACAGAGGAGCCAAGGATCACCAGCAGCTGGTCTTCAGGAAGAAAGCACCACCTTGATGATGCCTTGATTTGGACATTTTCCCAACCTCAAAACCGTAAGTGAATAAATTCCCATTGTTTAAGCTGAACCATTTCATGATATTTGCCTAAGCAGCCTAGGAAACTAAAACACATGTCTATGGCAGTTAATGTACAACATCACTCTGGGATAACTTGTCGGGCCAAAAGGCAAAAAAACTATCAAAGACTAAAGGCATCATGTTGAAAGGATACAGGAGACATCATTAAAGGGCTCCCATTCTCCAAAGAAAGCACAATTTCAAAAAGAACAGTGACCAGAAATGATTGAAGCACATGAGATATATAAAAATCCATGAGCTAATATAATCCTCAGAGACAGAGAGAGACTGCCACCAAAAAACAAAACAAAACAAAACATGCACACTTCACCATTGGATTAACGAGGGTACCAATTGCTTACTCTGAAAATTGACAATTAAAAGGAAAGTATTAAGTATTTACTCTAGCTTATGTGTTACAAATAGCTGTAGTTGATGAGGGAAGTTCTTAATGTAGAAAGAATGAGAGAATTAGTAAAATCACCATTTTGCTACACCTAATCAAATTCATGATTCAGACAAAGATCATCAATAGATGAAATCATTAGATACAAGGTGGACGGGGAACTTTATAACAAAGGGATCAGATAGTCACCACCTGAACCAAACGACGAATCTTCACATGACAAAGAGTAGGAAAACTGGATGTTTCCTAATGTGATGTACACAGTACCCAGCATCAACAATGGAGTATTCTTACCCAAATGGTTGAATTCAGGTCCAACCAAGGCTTTAGGGTTAACTTCTAGTTGACAGAAAATATGGTGATAGGTGAACAAGTTAACCCACCAAAAGGAAGCAGAAAATTCAGAATGTGGAATGTTATACAGCAAAACTAACCATATCTTCAACAGGGGGTTGAAGGGTAAGAAGTGAATGAGAACAGCACTAGAGTAAAAAAAGACTTTAAAAGAAATCACCTGGGGACCCTGGAGACAATCAAGACATCAGAATGAGAAGCTTCAGGGTTCCATCACCTCCTTGACTCATGAAGACAACTGTATAACAATGTAGCTTACAACGGGTGACAGTGTGATTGTGAAAGCTCTGTGGATCACACTCCCTTTATCCAGTGTATGCATGGATGAGTAAAAAAATAGGGACGAAAACTAAATGAAAAATAGGGTGGGATGGGGGGGATGATTTGGGTGTTGTTTTTTTCTTTCATTTTTTATTCCTATTTTTTCTGGTGTTAAAGAAAATGTTCAAAAATAGATTGGGGTGATGAATGCACAACTATATGATGGTACTTGGAACAGCTGACTTTACACCATGGATGACTGTATGGTATGTGAATACATCTTAATAAAGCCAAATTTAATTATAAAAAAATTAAATAAATAACAAAGGGTATGGGTGGATGGGATGTTTTGGGTGTTCTTGTATTGTGTTATTGTTCTTGTTTCTATTTACTTACTTATCTATTTTGGAGTAATAAAAATGTTCAAAGGTTGATTTTGGTGATGAATGCACAACCATACAATGGTACCGTGAACTGACTGTACACTGTGGATGACTGTAGGGTATGTGAATATATCTCAATAAAACTTAATTTAAAAAAATAAGGGCGGGATTAAGACTTGCCAAGATAAACAAAATATGAGGGAGTTCATCACCACTAGGCCAACCCTACAAAAAATGCTAGAGGGAGTTTTGTAGATTGAAAGGAAAGCACCCTAAACAACTGAATGAAGCCACATGAAGAAATAAAGATATCTGATGAAGATGACATGGGTAAATACTAGTCTATTTTTTATTTGTAACTCCACTTTTTACTTCCTATAGGATCTAAAAGGCAAATACATAAAATGTAATAAAACAATGGTTTTGGTCTCATAATGTATAAATATGTTTTTTATGACAAGAACTACATAAAGGTGGGGGGACAGAGAGGTGTAGGGAAACATGGTTTATGTATGCTATTGAAGTTGTTAAGTTGTATCAAAGCAAACGGATCTGTTATAGATTCAGGATATCCAATTTAAGCCTCATGGTAACCACAAAGAAAATACCAGAAGACACGCACACTCAGAGACAGGAAGCAGAATACAGGCTACTAAGGGTGAAGAAGAGGGGCAGTGGGAAGTGTGGCAGTTCAAAGCTGTTATATACCCCAGAAAAGGCCATGTTCTTTAATTCCATTCCTGTGGGCATAAACCTATTTGTGGATTGGGATCTTTAATTAGGTTATTTCAGTTGAGGTGTGATCAAGGTGAGTCTTCCAAATCTTCTTATTGGAGTCCTTTATAAGAGGATAAAACACATACAGAAGCTGAGAGATGAAATTAAGAGAAGCTCACAAGAAAAGTCCCAGAGAAGCTAAGAGAGGACCACAGAAAACAGAGAGGAAGCCACTGAAGCCAGAAACTGAAGGCAATGAAACCCAGGAGAGGAGGACCAGCAACTGAGGGCCATGTGCCTTCCCATGCAACAGAGGAGCCCCAGATGCCAGCAGCCTGTCTTCAGAGTCCAGGCATTGTCCTGCTGATGCCTTGAGTTGGACATTTTCATGTCCTAAGAACTGTAAATTGTAATACAATAAGTCCCCACTGTAGAAGTCAACCCATTTCTGGTATACTGCATTCTGGCAGCTTTACCAAACCAGAACAGGGAGTTAATGCAAAATGGGTGTATGGGTTCTGTTTGGAGTGAAGGGAAAGTTCTAGTAGTAGTGAAGTTACTGCACATTGTGAATGTGATTAATCCCACCGTTTGGTATGCTTGGGAGGGGTTGGGATGGGAGGATTAACATTATATATTTTTTTTTCTTTAAAATTTGTTATATATGTTTTCTTTAAAAATATATTTTTTCTTTAAAAAGAAAAAAATAAAGAGAAACTAAAGAGATAATGATAATTAAATGAAATCTGTGGTACTGGGTGGGATCTAAGAATGAAGGAGAAAGGCTCTAAAGGACATTCTTGGGACATAATAAAAAGTTGGAATACATAGTATAAGCTTTCTATTAATGTTAAATTTCTTGAACTTCATAACTGCACATAAGATGACTATGTAAGTGAACATCTTTGTTCATAGGAATTATACATGGAAGTATTATATGTTCAAGGAGGATGCTGTGTGCACAAATGCTCAGAAAATAGAGATAAGATAGAGATAGAAAGAGAGAGAAGGAGGGATGGAGGAAAGGAGGGAAAGAAAAAAAATTAATCATATGGCAAAGGTGGCAAAACGATAAAATTTGGTGGATCTGGGTGAGGGTATATTGGGGTTCTCTGTTTGGGATTTGTATTATTTTTGTAACTGTCCTGCAGGTTTGAAATTATTTCAAATTAAAATGTTAAAAAGAACAAAGAGACATAACGACCAAATGCAATGTGTGGGCACTGTAACTGTTGCTGCTTTTATTGTTCTTTTGTTTGTTTGCTTTTTGAGACAATTGGGGAAATTTGAAATTCAATTGTCTATTTGATACCAAGAAATTATTGCTAATTTTGTTAGATGTAATAATGCCATAGCAGTTATGTTAGGGAATAGCCATTTTTTAAAGAGCTGTGCCTGTAGTTTGAAGAAGGAAAACAATATGATGTTAAGTGTTTCCATTAGAAAGTTCAGGGAAAAAAAAGAAAAAGAAAAAAAGACGTAGATGAAGCGCATATGGTAAAAACTTGAAAACTGTCGAATCTGGGTGATAGTTAAATGGGGGTTCATTTTAATGATTTTTATATTTATTTAAAATTTTTAATAACAAGAAATGTTACAAAGAAGATGAGGGAGAGGACAGTGAACTGGGAGGCTGAAGGTCAGAAGAGATGAGGAGAGAAGACATTTATTCTAGGGTGAGCCAGAGCCTGACACCAAGGTACTACTAGGTGATACTGATACTCACAGCAACAGTCATAACAGCTATAAACTCTGAATTCCTACTGCCTGGCTTCAAACTTTGTTACTATCACTTACTTGTGGCAGGTAGTTATATTACCCCTCTGTACCTAAGTTTCTCTATCTATAAATAGAATAATAATCATACTTCCTAGGGTAAATTGAAGATTAAATGAGGGGACACATGTAAAGCATTTAATCACTTAGCACAATGCTTGGTATATGCTACACATTCAAAAATAGTGGTGGTTGTTGCTGTTATTAAGTTTTACTAAGTTAGCCTGTGTGTTAAGTGTTCACATGCATTTTCTCATTTAATTCTCCAAATAACTCTATGAAGGAGGTACTCTTACAATTTCCCCTATTTGGATGAGGAAATCAGAACTCAGAGAGATGCAGCAATTTACCTAATATCACAGAGCTAGTTACTGGCAGAGCTGGTAATACTGAAGTCCTGGGATCAGGCTATCTCAATGTGAGCTTTTGACCTGAATGACTGTGGTAGGCAGCCTCCAAGATGTCCTCCAATGATTCTTATTTCCTGGTTTTCAGCTCTTTTGTAGTCCCTCTCTCACCAAATAGAGCTGACCTGTGTAATGAAAAAAGCTACACAAACAACCTAGTGTGATTTCTGACATCTCTCATAAAAGTCATGGTGGTTGGGTCATGCTCTCTTGGACCACCTGTTCTAGAAAAAGTAAGCTGCCATATCATGAGGACACTTGAGCAGCCCCATGAAAATGTCCACATACCAAAATATGCATTATGGAAGTCTATGAAGGAGAAGAAAAAGAGAAAGGGACAGAAAGAATACTCAAAGAAATAATGGCAGAAAACTTCACAAATTTAACAAAAGACATGAATATGTACATTCAAATAGCCCAACAAATCCCAAACAGGAAAAACTCAAGAGAACCATGCCCAGACACATGGAATCAAACTGCCCAATGCCAAAGAGAAGATGACAGTTCTGAAAGCTGCAAGAGAAAAGCAACATGTTATAGGCAAGGGAATCCCAACAAGATTAAGTGCCAATTTCTCATCAGAAACCATGGAGGCAAGAAGGCAGTGATATAAAATATTTAAAGTGCTGAAAGAAAACAATTGCAAACCAAGAATTTTAAATCCAGCAAGACTTTCTTTCAAAAATGAGGGAGGAGAACCTAAGATGGCGGCTAGGAAAGACAGGGCAAAAAAAACACCTCCATGAAAAATACTAGATAAAAGCCAGAGAGTGACCCAGAACACCAGTTCTAGCGATCCACCAGCTGGATGG
Organism: Choloepus didactylus; assembly: GCF_015220235.1. Classification (NCBI taxonomy): domain Eukaryota; kingdom Metazoa; phylum Chordata; class Mammalia; order Pilosa; family Megalonychidae; genus Choloepus; species Choloepus didactylus. The sequence goes on from NC_051316.1 coordinate 94,569,822, forward strand.
GGTCTGCTGAATCCACCGGCACTGTGCACTTGGTGAAACTGGGAGTCTGCGTTCTGAAACAAGTGAGTGAACCTGTTGAATGTCCAGCAGCCACGCTGCAGGTGGGGAAACCGTGGGTTGATGTTTGGAGGTGGACTAGTTCTTTTTTAAAAAAAAAAAAACAAAAGCTGCTGCAGATATGGCAGCAAGAACCACACAGTGAAGAGCGGCAGGAAAACGGGCTGTGCGAACGCCTCATTATCTGGTGTGGAAGACAGCCTTTTGTGGACCCACTGCTGATTGTCTCAGGGCAAGGGGGGCGGAGGTGAGCCAAAGAAGAAAAAAAAACACGCCCCTTGCAGCCATCTTCCTGGCAGTCCGGGAACGCTCCTGCCCGGCTCCAGAGCCAAGGATCAGAGCCGCACCAAGGGGCCCAGTGTGACGGGAAGTGTTTCCCACAACACCGCGCACACACCACAGTATCGGGCATGGGCAGAGGCCTTTTGCATGCCCACAGCTGGTTGCCCCAGAGCTGGGAAGGCGGAGCTGTGTGAAAAGCGGGGGGGGGGGGGTTGGCACGCCCCGTTCAGCCATCTTTACAGCAGGCTGAGAACACCCCTGCATGGCCCGGTGGCCCAGGGCTTCCCTTGAAGGATGGCACGCACTTGTGAGGTAGCACAGCCTTCCCCCAGCAGAGGCCCTGGAAGGGCACAGCTGGGAAGAGGGACCTACTCGGAAATCCCAGGGACCCTATGCCAATACCAAGGACCTGTGGGTCAGCGGCAGGGACAATCTGTGGCAAGACTGAAATGAAGATTCAGACTCTTGCAATAGCCTTAAATCTCCCGGAACACCTGGGAGGTTTGATTATTAAAGCTGCCCTGCCTCCCTAATGGCTCAGACACACACCCCACATTCACAGTGGACAGCTCCAACAACACACCCAAACTTGGTGCACCAATTGGACCCTACATGAAACAGATCCCCACACACCACAAAGACAAAGCTGGGGAGAACTGACTTGAGAGGAATAGGTGACTCACGGACGCCACCTGCTGGTTAGTTAAAGAAAGTGTACACCACCAAGCTATAGCTCTGACAAACTGGAGATCGGGGTTTGAATAATCCACCATATCCTAAAAGAACACTATCAAGTAAAGCAAATGTCAAGAGCCCAAAAACAACAGAAAATTTTAAAGCTTATGATAAAACGAGACGATATGGAGAACCCAAACCCAAACAACCCCATCAAAATATCAGAGGAGACATAGTACTTGGAGCAATTAATTAAAGAACTAAAGACAAACAATGAGAGCATGGCACAGGATATCAAGGACATGAAGAAGAGCATGGCACAGGATATAAAGGACATAAAGAAGACCCTAGAAGAGCATAAAGAAGAAATTGCAAGAGTAAATTAAAAAAAAAAGATGATCTTATGGAAATAAAAGAAACTGCAGACCAAATTAAAAACATTCTGGATAGTCATAGTACAAGACTAGAGGAAGGTGAATAATGAATCAGCGACCTCAAGAATCACAGAACGGAAAATGAAAGAAAAAAAGAAAGAATGGGGAAAAGAATTGAAAAAATAACAATGGATCTCAGGGATATGATAGATAAAATACAATGTCCAGATATAAGACTCATTGGTGTCCCAGAAGGGGAAGAGAAGGGTAAAGGTCTAGAAAGATTATTCAAAGACATTGTTGAGGAAAACTTCCCCAAACCTTCTACACAATATAAATACACAAAGCATAAATGCCCAGCGAACTCCAAATAGAATAAATCTAAATAAACCCACTCCAAGACATATTCTGATGAGACTGTCAAATACTGAAGAGAAGGAGCAAGTTCTGAAAGCAGCAAGAGAAAAGCAATTCACCACATACAAAGGAAACAACACAAGTCTACGTAGTGACTACTCAGCGGCCACCACGGAGGCGAGAAGGCAGTGGTATGACATATTTAAAATTCTGAGAGAGAAAATTTCCAACCAAGAATACTTTATCCAGCAAAGCTTCCCTTCAAATTTGAGGGAGAGCTTAAATTTTTCACAGACAAACAAATGCTGAGAGATTTTGCTAATAAAAGACCTGCCCTACTTCAGATACTAAAAGGAGCCCTACTGACAGAGAAACAAAGAAAAGAGAGAGAGATAAAGAGAAATTTAACAGACATATATAGAACATTACATCCCAAATCACCAGAATACACATTCTTCCCTAGTGATCACAGAACTTTCTCCTGAATAGACCATAGGGTGGGACATAAAACAAGCCTCAATAAATTTAAAAAGATTTAAATTATTCAAAGCACATTCTCTGACCACACAACAGAATACAAATAGAAGCCAATAACCATCAGAGACTTAGAAAATTCACAAACACCTGGAGGTTAAAAATGAGGGGGAGATGAAAACATTCCCAGATAATCAAAAGATGAGGAACTTCATCACCAGTAGATCAGTCCTATAAGAAATGCTAAAGGCAACTGTGCAGGCTGAAAGGAAGGGACACTAAACAATTGACTGAAACCACATGAACTAATAAAGATTACCAGTAAAGATCACATGGCAAATATAAATACCAATACTACTGTATTTTTGATTTGTAACTCCACTATTTACTTCCTACAGGATCTAAAAGACATAAACTGTAATGATAAATCAGTGGTTTTGGACTCAATGTAAACTATGTAATTTTTGACAAGAACTACATAAAGGTGGGGGAATGGAGGAGTATAGCGACATAGTCTATGTGTCCTATTGAAGTTAAGCTGGTATGAAAGAAAACAAGATTGTTACAGATTTAAGATGTTAAATTTAAGTCCCACGGTAAACACAAAGAAAGTATCAGAGAATATGATCACAGAGATGAAAAGTAGAGTATGGGTTACGAGAAATGGGGGAAGGGGCAATGGGGAGTTAACAAGAAATGAGTGTAGGGTTTCTGTTTGGGGTGAAGGGAAATTTCTAGTAATGAATGGTGGGAAGGTGATGGCAATGCAACATTGTGAATGTGATTAATCCCACTAAATGGAATGCTTGGGAGGGGTTGGAATGGGAAGATTTATGCTGTAGATATGTTTCCACAATTGAAAAAAAAATGTCTAAATAGATAATCACAATTAAATGCCATAGACAATCCTGGATGAGATCTAAGAATAGAGGAGAAAAGGCTCAAAAGGACACAATTGGGACATAAGGAAAAAAATGAAATATAGAATGTAAGCTTTATAACAAAGTTAAATTTCTTGAACTTCTTAACTACACTTAATGTGACTACATAAATGAATATTCTTGTTCATAGGAAATGTATATGTGAATTATATTATTTGTTTAAGAATGTGTGCAACTTGCTCTCATATGTTCAGAAGACAGAGCAATAGATGATGGATGATAGACGGGAGGATGATAGAAGGGAAAGAAATGGTAAAGTGACAAAATATTAAAGTTGGTAGATCAGGGTATCTGTGGAGGGGGGTTGGGGTATGCTGGAGTTCTGTGTATGGGGTTTGTATTATTTTTCAACTGTTCCTATAAGTTTGAATTTGTTTCAAAATTAAAAATTAAAAAAAAAATGAGGGAAAGATTAAGACATTCCCAGACAAGCAAAAGCTGAGAAAGTTCCTTACCACTAGACCTGCCCTAAAAGCAACGTTAAAGGGAGTTCTTCAGAGGGAAAGGAAAGGACACTAAACAGTGGATTAAAGCAGAATAAAGAAATAAAGATCTCTGGTAATGCCAGTATTATTCTATTTCGGGGGATATGTAACTCTATTTTTTACAGGTGCTAAAATACATAAATGTATAAAAATGCATAAAAGTAATGATAAATCTATAACTTTGGACAGAAAACGTACAAAGATATAATTTGTAACAAAGTACAAAAAAAGGTGGGGGGTAATGAAGGGTATTTTGGTTTGCTAAAGCTGCTAAAATACGATATACCAGAAAATGGATTGGCTTTCACAATGGGGGGTTATTAGTTCACCAATTTACAGTTCTAGGCCACATATGTGCCTAAACTAAGGCATCAACAAGAGGATATCTACACTGAAGAAAGGCCGATGGTGTCCGGAACATATCTGTCAGCTGTGAAGGTACATGTCTGGCGTCTGCTGATCCTTTGCTCCTGGATTGCGTTGCTTTCAGCTTCTGATTCCAGTCACTTTCTCTTTAAGCATATGTACATTCACTTAGCTTCTCCAGGGCAAAGTCTGGGCTTCATCTCTTAGCTCAGCATCTCCAAATGTCTTTCTGTCTGCATCTCCAAGCGTCTGGGTCGGTGTCGGCTCTAGCTCTCTCTCCCTCTCTCCCCCTGAGCTCTCTTAAGGACTCCAGTAAACCAAATAAGACCCACCTTAAATGGGCGGGGTCACATCTACATGGAAATACCTAATCAAAAGGTCCCACCCACAATAAGTCTGCCCCCACAAGAGTGGATTAAAAGAACAGAGTCTTTAATGGAGTGTGTAACAGATTCAAACCAGTGCAGAGGGTTGTAGAAACAGTGTGAGTGAGAGAGAGAGAGAGAGTGTGTGTATGTGTGTGTGTGTGTGTGTATGCTTTGCAGTTAAGTTGGTATCAAATCAAATCAAATATGACTGTTAAGGATTTAGGATATTAAATTTTAATCCATTGGTAACTACAAAGAAAATATCTGAAAAATATATTCAAAACGAAATGAGAAGAAATTCAAAATGGTGCAATAAAAAAATAAAACAAATATGAAAGTAGGCATTAACAGAAGAAATGAGGGTCAAAAAAGGTATAAAACTTACAAAGACAAAACAGCAAAATGGTAGAAGAAAGTACTGCCTTATCAGTAATTTAAATGTAAATGGATAGAACGTTTCAGTCAAAAGGCAGAGATTGGCAGAATAGATTAAAAAAAAAAAAGCATGACACAAATATATGCCTTTTACAAGAGACTCATATTAAATTCAAAGACACAAATAGGTCAAAAGTGAAAATATGGGGAAAAAATATACCATGCCAATAGTAACCAAAGAAGCTGAGTAACCATACTAATATGGATAAGACTATAAGTCAAAAACTGTTACCGTGGACAAAGAAGTTAATTATATACAGATAAAGGGGTCAAACAAGCAAGAAGACATAACAATTATAAATATATGTGCACCTAGCAGCAAAGCCCCAAAATACATGAAGCAAATACTGACAGATTTAAAGGGAGAAACAGAAGGTTCCACATTAATAGAATACTTCAATACATCATTTTAATAATGGATAGAACATCTAGACAGAAGATCAATGAGGAAATAGATGTCAATGATATCCTAAACCAACCGGACCTAATGGATATATATAGAACACTTCACCCAACAGCAACAGAATACACATTCATTTTTAGTGCACATGAATCATTCACCAGGATAGACCATATGGTAGGTCACACACATTCAAAAAGAAATCTCCATAATTTCAAAAGTAATGAAATTATACCATGTATCTTCTCTGACCACAATGGAAGGAACCTAGAAATCAATAACAGAGAAGGAAATGGAAAATTACAAATATGTAGAAATTAAACAATGTATTCTTAAACGATCAATGAGCCAAAGAAAAAAATCACAAGGAAAATTAGGAGCTATTTTGAGGTGAATGAAAATGAAATTGCAACATACCAAAACTTATGGGATGCAGCAAATGCAAGGCTGAGAGGGAAATTTTAGCTCTAAATGCCTATAATATTAAAAGAAGAAGGATCTCAAAAGAGGCCTAATCTCAAAACTGGAGGACCTCGAAAAAGAAGAGCAAACTAAACCCAAAGAGAGAGAAGCAAGGATATTACAAAAATAAGGGCAGAGATGAATGAAATTGGGAATAAAAATCAATAAAGAATCAACAAATCCTGAAGTTGGTTCTTTGAAAAAAATCAATAAAATTGACAAACCTTGAGCTTGACTAACGAAAAAAGAGAAGACACAAGTAACTAAAATCAGAAATGAAAAGGGGGACCTTACTAACAATCCTACAGAAATAAAAAGGACTATAAGAGGATACCATGAACAATTTTATGCCAACAAATTAGATAGATTAGATGAAATGGAAAATTCCTAGAAACACACGAACTACCTACACTGACTCATCAAGAAGAAACAGAAGATCTCAACAAACCAATAACTAGTAAAGAGATTAAACCAGCAATCAAAAACCTATCAACAAAGAAAATCCCAGGACCAGATTGCTTCACAGGGAAATTTAACCAAACATTTCAGGAAGAATTAACACCAATCCTGCTCAAACTCTTCCAAAAAATTGAAGAGGATGGAACACTCACTAACTCATTCTACAAGCCCAACATCATCCTCATACCAAAGCCAGATGAAGATACCACAAGAAAAGAAAGTTACAGAGCAATATCCTTTTTGATTATTTTTGATTATTGCAAAATTCCTCAACAAAATTCTAGAAAACTGAATCAAAGAACACAATAAAAGAATTATACACATGATAAAGTGGGATTTATCCTAGGTATACAAGGGTGATTCCACATAAGAAAATCAATTAATATAATACACCAAATAAACAGAATGAAGGGGGAAAAAAAACCACGATCATCTAGACCGATGCAAAAAAAAAGGAATTTGACAACACCTCTTAATAAAAACACTTAGAAAATTAGGAATAGAAGGAAACTTCTTCGACATGATAAACAGCATATATGAAAAACCAATAGCTAACACATACTCAGTGGTGAAACACTGAAAGCTTTTCCCCTAAGATCAGGAACAAGACAAGGATGCCCACTGCCACTGCTGTTATTTCACATTGTACTGAAAGTTCAAGCTAGAGAAATTAGGCAAGAGAAAAAAATAAAAGGCATCCAAATTGGAAAGGAAGAAGTGAAACTTTCCTTATTTGCAGATGACATGATCCTATATACAGAAAACCTTGAAAAATACACAACAAAGCTACTAGAACCAACAAACAAATTCAGCTAAGTGGGAGGGTACAATATCAACATGCAAAAATCATTAGTATTTCTATATGTTTTAAATGAACAACCTAAAGAAAAAAAATTCCATTTACAATAGTAACTAAAAATAATAAAATATCTAGGAATAAATCTAACCAAGGATGTAAAGGACTTTTACATGGAAAACTACAAAACACTGATAAAAGAAATCAAAGAAGACCTAAATAAATAGGACATTCTGTGTTCATGAATTAAAAGACTAAATAGTAAGATGTCAATTCTACCTAAAGTGATTTACAGATTCATTGTAATCCAAATCAAAATTCCAGCATGCTTCCTTGTACAAACAGAAAGCCAGTCATCAAATTTATATGGAAGGGTAATGGGTCCCAAATAGGCAAAGCCCTCTTGAAAAATAAGACTGAAGTTGGAGGACTCACACTACCCAATCTTAAAACTTATTACACAAACAGAGCAATCAAAACAGCATAGTACTGGTGCAAGAACAGACATATAAACCAATGGAATTGAATTGAGAGTTCAGAAATCAACCCTCACATTTATAGCCAACTGATTTTTTACAAAGGGGCAAAAACCACTCCATTGGGAAAGAACAGTCTCTTCAACAAAGGGTACAGGGAAACCTGTATATCCATATGCAAAAGGATGAAGATGGACCCCTTATCTCACACCACATCAAAAATGAACTCCAAATGGATCAAAGACCTATTTATAAGAATCAGGACTATAAAACTCATAGAAGAAAACATAGGCAAGCATCTTCAAGACCCTGTGTTAGGCAATGGTTCTGTAGACTTTACACTGAAAGCACAAACAACAAAATAAAAAATAGATAAACAGGACATCATCAGAATTAGACACTTTTGTGTATCAAAGGACTTATCATGAAGGTAAAAAGACAAACTACACAATGGGAGAAAATACTTGGAATACACATATCCCATAAGGGTTAAATACCCAGAATATATAAAGAAATGCTACAACTCAAACATAAAAAGACAAAAAAAACAATTTAAAAATGGCCAAGACACTTGAATAACACTTCTCCAAAGAAGATATACTTATAGCCAAGAAGCACATGAAAAGATGTTTTAACACCATTAGGCATAGAGAAATGCAAATAAATACCACAATGAGATACCACTTCACACTCACTGGAGTAGCTACCATTAAAAATAAAATTACAGCTGAAAAGAGCTATAGGGTGTTTGGGGTCATGAGAATTGTTTAAAATGGAGAGTGATGAGGATTGTACAACTAAGTGATGATAATGTGAGATGTGGATGGATTATCATGGACAGAACATATGCTATGTGAACTTAAGAACCCCCTACTTTATAAGTCAAGCCCTCGATCTTGAGGCTTGCTCTGGTAAAACTTATGGTTGTAAAGGGGAGGCTAAGTCCACCTATAATTATACCTAGGAGTCACCTCCAGAGAACCTCTCTTGTTGCTCAAATGTGGACTTTCTCTCTCTAAGCCCAATTCTGCAAATAAATTCATCACCCTCCCCACAACGTGATACAGGATCCCCCAGATGAATGACTCTCCCTGGTGACATGAGACAGATTCCAGGAATGAGCCTGACCCTGGCATCGAGGGGTTAAGAATGCCTTTTTGACCAAAAGAGGGAAAAGAAGGGCAACAAAATAAGGTTTCTGTGGCTAAGAGATTTCAGATAGAGTCAAGAGGCTGTCCTGGAGGTTACTCCTATGCAAACTTCAACTAGATATGCCAAATGGCCACAGTATGATAAGCCCAAGTCAACAGTAGTCCTGAAAACCCTAAAGAATACCCAGATCTCTATCTGAGAGTCTATAAAAGTTTCACTCACTAAGATTATTCTTCAGAGTCTTAAATCCTCCAGAGAGCTCCTATGCAAACTAAGTCCCAAAACCCAGAGGTAATAGCCTCTACAAGAACATCAACCAGATACGTCCCCTTTTCCTATAATGTCGATACCCATTTTCAACATGAACAATTTAGGGTAGTCACTGCCTAGACATCCCTGAAGATCAGGAAAGTGATTCAACTAGAGGAAGGGGTAGCAACAGACAAGATGGAATTTAATAAAGGATTATGAATACTGAATCTCTATATAATCTTCTTTTTCTTAGTTACTATAGAAGGAAAGAACTGAAATGGTAGAACTGTAACCCATAGCATTCTTTGAAATTTGCTTTATAGCACTTGTTAAACTGTAATTTGAAAGTTATCACCTTTTTGTATATTTTTTATATTTCACAATAAGGAAATAACTGAAATAACAGTACTGTAACTCATAACATTTTTGGAAAGTTCCTATATAACTACTTATTAAATCATACTTTGAGAAGGAGAGGCGGGGCAAGATGGCAGACTGGTGAGCTGTATGTTTTAGTTACTCCTCCAGGAAAGTAGGTAAAAAGCCAGGAACTGCGAGGACTGGACACCACAGAGCAATCTGTCTTTGGGCATACTTCATACAACACTCATGAAAACGTGGAACTGCTGAGATCAGCGAAATCTGTAAGTTTTTGCGGCCAGGGGACCCGCGCCCCTCCCTGCCAGGCTCAGTCCCGGGGGAGGAGGGGCTGTCAGCTCCGGGAAGGAGAAGGGAGAACTGCAGTGGCTGCTCTTATCGAAAACTCATTCTACTGATTCAAACTCCAACCATAGATAGACTGAGACCAGACACCAGAGACTCTGAGAGCAGCCAGCCCAGCAGAGAGGAGACAGGCATAGAAAAAAAACAACACGAAAAACTCCAAAATAAAAGCAGAGGATTATTGGAGTTCTGGTGAACACAGAAAGGGGAAGGGCGGAGCTCAGGCCTTGAGGCGTATATGCAAATCCCGAAGCAAAGCTGATCTCTCTGCCCTGTGCACCTTTCCTTAATGGCCCTGGTTGCTTTGTCTATTAGCATTTCAATAACCCATTAGATCTCTGAGGAGGGCCGTTTTTTTTGTTTTTTTTTTTTTTTAAATCCTTTTTGCTTTTTCTAAAACAATTACTCTAAGAAGCTCAATACAAAAAGCTTCAAAGAATTGCAATTTGGGCACGTCAAGTCAAGAGCAGAACTAAGAGAGCTCTGAGACAAAAGGCAATAATCCAGTGGCTGAGAAAATTCACTAAACAACACAACTTCCCAAGAAAAGGGGGGTGTCCGCTCACAGCCACCATCCTGGTGGACAGGAAACACTCCTGCCCATCGCCAGCCCCATAGCCCAGAGCTGCCCCAGACAACCCAGTGTGACGGAAGTGCTTCAAATAACAGGCACACACCACAAAACTGGGCGTGGACATTAGCCTTCCCTGCAACCTCAGCTGAATGTCCCAGAGCTGGGAAGGTAGAGCAGTGTGAATTAACAAAGCCCCATTCAGCCATCATTTGAGCAGACTGGGAGCTTCCCTACACAGCCCAGCAGCCCAGAACTGCCCTGGGGGGACGACACTCACCTGTGACATAGCACAGTCATCCCTCAACAGAGGACCCGGGGTGCACGGCCTGGAAGAGGGGCCCACTTGCAAGTCTCAGGAGCCATACGCCAATACCAAAGACTTGTGGGTCAGTGGCAGAGACAAACTGTGGCAGGACTGAACTGAAGGATTAGACTATTGCAGCAGCTTTAAAACTCTAGGATCATCAGGGAGATTTGATTGTTAGGGCCACCCTCCCTCCCCGACTGCCCAGAAACACGCCCCACATACAGGGCAGGCAACACCAACTACACACGCAAGCTTGGTACACCAATTGGGCCCCACAAGACTCACTCCCCCACTCACCAAAAAGGCTAAGCAGGGGAGATCTGGCTTGTGGAGAACAGGTGGCTCATGGACGCCACCTGCTGGTTAGTTAGAGAAAGTGTACTCCACGAAGCTGTAGATCTGATAAATTAGAGATAAGGACTTCAATAGGTCTACAAACCCTAAAAGAACCCTATCAAGTTCAGCAAATGCCACGAGGCCAAAAACAACAGAAAATTATAAAGCATATGAAAAAAACCAGACGATATGGATAACCCAAGCCCAAGCACCCAAATCAAAAGACCAGAAGACACACAGCACCTAGAGCAGCTACTCAAAGAACTAAAGATGAACAATGAGACCATAGTACGGGATATGAAGGAAATCAAGAAGACCCTAGAAGAGCATAAAGAAGACATTGCAAGACTAAATAAAAAAATGGATGATCTTATGGAAATTAAAGAAACTGTTGACCAAATTAAAAAGATTCTGGACACTCATAGTACAAGACTAGAGGAAGTTGAACAACGAATCAGTGACCTGGAAGATGACAGAATGGAAAATGAAAGCATAAAAGAAAGAATGGGGAAAAAAATTGAAAAACTCGAAATGGACCTCAGGGATATGATAGACAATATGAAACGTCCGAATATAAGACTCATTGGTGTCCCAGAAGGGGAAGAAAAGGGTAAAGGTCTAGGAAGAGTATTCAAAGAAATTGTTGGGGAAAACTTCCCAAATCTTCTAAACAACATAAATACACAAATCATAAATGCTCAGCGAACTCCAAATAGAATAAATCCAAAAAAACCCACTCCGAGACATATACTGATCACACTGTCAAACATAGAAGAGAAGGAGCAAGTTCTGAAAGCAGCAAGAGAAAAGCAATTCACCACATACAAAGGAAACAGCATAAGACTCAGTAGTGACTACTCAGCAGCCACCATAGAGGCAAGAAGGCAGTGACACGATATATTTAAAATTCTGAGTGAGAGGAATTTCCATCCAAGAATACTTTATCCAGCAAAGCTCTCCTTCAAATTTGAGGGAGAGCTTAAATTTTTCACAGACAAAGAAATGCTGAGAGAATTTGCTAACAAGAGACCTGCCCTACTGGAGATACTAAAGGGAGCCCTACAGACAGAGAAACAAAGACAGGACAGAGAGACTTGGAGAAAGGTTCAGTACTAAAGAGATTCGGTATGGGTACAATAAAGGATATTAATAGAGAGAGGGAAAAATATGGCAAACATAAACCAAAGGATAAGATGGCCGATTCAAGAAATGCCTTCACGGTTTTAACGTTGAATGTAAATGGATTAAACTCCCCAATTAAAAGATATAGATTCGCAGAATGGATCAAAAAAAATGAACCATCAATATGTTGCATACAAGAGACTCATCTTAGACACAGGGACACAAAGAAACTGAAAGTGAAAGGATGGAAAAAAATATTTCATGCAAGCTACAGCCAAAAGAAAGCAGGTGTAGCAATTTTAATCTCAGATAAAATAGACTTCAAATGCAGGGATGTTTTGAGAGACAAAGAAGGCCACTACATACTAATAAAAGGGGCAATTCAGCAAGAAGAAATAACAATCGTAAATGTCTATGCACCCAATCAAGGTGCCACAAAATACATGAGAGAAACACTGGCAAAACTAAAGGAAGCAATTGATGTTTCCACAATAATTGTGGGAGACTTCAACACATCACTCTCTCCTATAGATAGATCAACCAGACAGAAGACCAATAAGGAAATTGAAAACCTAAACAATCTGATAAATGAATTAGATTTAACAGACATCTACAGGACATTACATACCAAATCACCAGGATACACATACTTTTCTAGTGCTCACGGAACTTTCTCCAGAATAGATCATATGCTGGGACATAAAACAAGCCTCAATAAATTTAAAAAGATTGAAATTATTCAAAGCACATTCTCTGACCACAATCGAATACAATTAGAAGTCAATAACCATCAGAGACTTAGAAAATTCACAAATACCTGGAGGTTAAACAACACACTCCTAAACAATCAGTGGGTTAAAGAAGAAATAGCAAGAGAAATTGCTAAATATATAGAGACGAATGAAAATGAGAACACAACATACCAAAACCTATGGGATGCAGCAAAAGCAGTGCTAAGGGGAAAATTTATAGCACTAAACGCATATATTAAAAAGGAAGAAAGAGCCAAAATCAAAGAACTAATGGATCAACTGAAGAAGCTAGAAAATGAACAGCAACCAATCCTAAACCAAGTACAAGAAAAGAAATAACAAGGATTAAAGCAGAAATAAATGACATAGAGAACAAAAAAACAATAGAGAGGATAAATATCACCAAAAGTTGGTTCTTTGAGAAGATCAACAAGATTGACAAGCCCCTAGCTAGACTGACAAAATCAAAAAGAGAGAAGACCCATATAAACAAAATAATGAATGAAAAAGGTGACATAACTGCAGATCCTGAAGAAATTAAAAAAATTATAAGAGGATATTATGAACAACTGTATGGCAACAAACTGGATAATGTAGAAGAAATGGACAATTTCCTGGAAACATATGAACAACCTAGACTGACCAGAGAAGAAATAGAAGACCTCAACCAACCCATCACAAGCAAAGAGATCCAATCAGTCATCAAAAATCTTCCCACAAATAAATGCCCAGGGCCAGATGGCTTCACAGGGAATTCTACCAAACTTTCCAGAAAGAACTGACACCAATCTTACTCAAACTCTTTCAAAACATTGAAAAAAATGGAACACTACCTAACTCATTTTATGAAGCTAACATCAATCTAATACCAAAACCAGGCAAAGATGCTACAAAAAGGAAAACTACCGGCCAATCTCCCTAATGAATATAGATGCAAAAATCCTCAACAAAATACTTGCAAATCGAATCCAAAGACACATTAAAAAAATCATACCCCATGACCAAGTGGGGTTCATTCCAGGCATGCAAGGATGGTTCAACATAAGAAAAACAATCAATGTATTACAACACATTAAAAACTCGAAAGGGAAAAATCAATTGATCATCTCAATAGATGCTGAAAAAGCATTTGACAAAATCCAACATCCCTTTTTGATAAAAACACTTCAAAAGGTAGGAATTGAAGGAAACTTCCTCAACATGATAAAGAGCATATATGAAAAACCCACAGCCAGCATAGTACTCAATGGTGAGAGACTGAAAGCCTTCCCTCTAAGATCAGGAACAAGACAAGGATGCCCGCTGTCACCACTGTTATTCAACATTGTGCTGGAAGTGCTAGCCAGGGCAATCCGGCAAGACAAAGAAATAAAAGGCATCCAAATTGGAAAAGAAGAAGTAAAACTGTCATTGTTTGCAGATGATATGATCTTATATCTAGAAAACCCTGAGAAATCAACGATACACCTACTAGAGCTAATAAACAAATTTAGCAAAGTAGCGGGATACAAGATTAATGCACATAAGTCAGTAATGTTTCTATATGCTAGAAATGAACAAACTGAAGAGACACTCAAGAAAAAGATACCATTTTCAATAGCAACTAAAAAAATCAAGTACCTAGGAATAAACTTAACCAAAGATGTAAAAGACCTATACAAAGAAAACTACATAACTCTACTAAAAGAAATAGAAGGGGACCTTAAAAGATGGAAAAATATTCCATGTTCATGGATAGGAAGGCTAAATGTCATTAAGATGTCAATTCTACCCAAACTCATCTACAGATTCAATGCAATCCCAATCAAAATTCCAACAACCTACTTTGCAGACTTGGAAAAGCTAGTTATCAAATTTATTTGGAAAGGGAAGATGCCTCGAATTGCTAAAGACACTCTAAAAAAGAAAAACGAAGTGGGAGGACTTACACTCCCTGACTTTGAAGCTTATTATAAAGCCACAGTTGCCAAAACAGCATGGTACTGGCACAAAGATAGACATATAGATCAATGGAATCGAATTGAGAATTCAGAGATAGACCCTCAGATCTATGGCCGACTGATCTTTGATAAGGCCCCCAAAGTCACCGAACTGAGCCATAATGGTCTTTTCAACAAATGGGGCTGGGAGAGTTGGATATCCATATCCAAAAGAATGAAAGAGGACCCCTACCTCACCCCCTACACAAAAATTAACTCAAAATGGACCAAAGATCTCAATATAAAAGAAAGTACCATTAAACTCCTAGAAGATAATGTAGGAAAACATCTTCAAGACCTTGTATTAGGAGGCCACTTCCTAGACTTTACACCCAAAGCACAAGCAACAAAAGAGAAAATAGATAAATGGGAACTCCTCAAGCTTAGAAGTTTCTGCACCTCAAAGGAATTTCTCAAAAAGGTAAAGAGGCAGCCAACTCAATGGGAAAAAATTTTTGGAAACCATGTATCTGACAAAAGACTGATATCTTGCATATACAAAGAAATCCTACAACTCAATGACAATAGTACAGACAGCCCAATTATAAAATGGGCAAAAGATATGAAAAGACAGTTCTCTGAAGAGGAAATACAAATGGCCAAGAAACACATGAAAAAATGTTCAGCTTCACTAGCTATTAGAGAGATGCAAATTAAGACCACAATGAGATACCATCTAACACCGGTTAGAATGGCTGCCATTAAACAAACAGGAAACTACAAATGCTGGAGGGGATGTGGAGAAATTGGAACTCTTATTCATTGTTGGTGGGACTGTATAATGGTTCAGCCACTCTGGAAGTCAGTCTGGCAGTTCCTTAGAAAACTAGAGATAGAGCTACCATTCAATCCAGCGATTGCACTTCTCGGTATATACCCGGAAGATCGGAAAGCAGTGACACGAACAGATATCTGCACGCCAATGTTCATAGCAGCATTATTCACAATTGCCAAGAGATGGAAACAACCCAAATGTCCTTCAACAGATGAGTGGATAAATAAAATGTGGTATATACACACGATGGAATACTACGCGGCAGTAAGAAGGAACGATCTGGTGGAACATATGACAACATGGATGAACCTTGAAGACATAATGCTGAGCGAAATAAGCCAGGCACAAAAAGAGAAATATTATATGCTACCACTAATGTGAACTTTGAAAAATGTAAAACAAATGGTTTATAATGTAGAATGTAGGGGAACTAGCAGTAGAGAGCAATTAAGGAAGGGGGAACAATAATCCAAGAAGAACAGATAAGCTATTTAACGTTCTGGAGATGCCCAGAAATGACTATGGTCTGTTAATTTCTGATGGATATAGTAGGAACAAGTTCACAGAAATGTTGCTATATTATGTAACTTTCTTGGGGTAAAGTAGGAACATGTTGGAATTTAAGCAGTTATCTTAGGTTAGTTGTCTTTTTCTTACTCCCTTGTTATGGTCTCTTTGAAATGTTCTTTATTGTATGTTTGTTTTCTTTTTAACTTTTTTTTCATACAGTTGATTTAAAAAAGAAGGGAAAGTTAAAAAAAAAAAAAAGAAAGAAAAAAGACAAACAAGGAAAAAAAAAAAAAAGATGTAGTGCCCCCTGGAGGAGCCTGTGGAGAATGCAGGGGTATTCGCCTACCCCACCTCCATGGTTGCTAACATGACCACAGACATAGGGGACTGGTGGTTTGATGGGTTGAGCCCTCTACCATAAGTTTTACCCTTGGGAAGACGGTTGCTGCAAAGGAGAGGCTAGGCCTCCCTGTATTTGTGCCTAAGAGTCTCCTCCTGAATGCCTCTTTGTTGCTCAGATGTGGCCCTCTCTCTCTGGCTAAGCCAACTTGAAAGGTGAAATCACTGCCCTCCCCCCTACGTGGGATCAGACACCCAGGGGAGTGAATCTCCCTGGCAACGTGGAATATGACTCCCGGGGAGGAATGTAGACCCGGCATCGTGGATGGAGAACATCTTCTTGACCAAAAGGGGGATGTGAAAGGAAATGAAATAAGCTTCAGTGGCAGAGAGATTCCAAAACGAGCCGAGAGATCACTCTGGTGGGCACTCTTACGCACACTTTAGACAACCTTTTTTAGGTTCTAAAGAATTGGGGTAGCTGGTGGTGGATACCTGAAACTATTAAACTACAACCCAGAACCCATGAATCTCGGAGACAGTTGTATAAAAATGTAGCTTATGAGGGGTGACAGTGGGATTGGGAAAGCCATAAGGACCAAACTCCACTTTGTCTAGTTTATGGATGGATGTGTAGAAAAGTAGGGGAAGGAAACAAACAGACAAAGGTACCCAGTGTTCTTTTTTACTTCAATTGCTCTTTTTCACTCTAATTATTATTCTTGTTATTTTTGTGTGTGTGCTAATGAAGGTGTCAGGGATTGATTTAGGTGATGAATGTACAACTATGTAATGGTACTGTAAACAATCGAAAGTACAATTTGTTTTGTATGACTGCGTGGTATGTGAATATATCTCAATAAAATGATGATTAAAAAAAAATCATACTTTGAACGTTATTACCTTTTTGCACACATTTCACAATAAGGAAATAACTGGAACTTCAACCCATAATATTTTCTGAAGTTTGCTCTCTAATTACTTGTTAAATTGCACTTGGAAAGTTATTATTTCTATGTATTTATACTATAATCCACAATAAAAAATGATTTAAAAAATTACAAGTGTTGGAGAAGATGTGAAGAAAAAGGAACACTCATTCATTGTTGATGTGTATGTAAAAAGGTACAGCCACAGTGGAAGAAAGTTTGGCACTTTCTCAGAAAGCAGAGTATTACCATATGACCCAGCAATCCTACTTCTAGGTAAATACCCAAATGAATTGAAAGCAGGAACTCTAATTGATATTTGCACAGTAATGTTCAGAGCAGCATTACTCCCAATAACCAAAAGATGGAAGTAACCCAAATCCATCAACTGATGAATGAATAAACAAAATGTGGTATATGCATACAATGGAATATAATTCAGCCATAAAAAGGAATAAATTTCTGACACGTGAGAACTTGGATGAATCCTGAAGACATCGTGTTGAGTGAAATAAGGCAGACATAAAAGGACAAATATTGGATGATCTAATTGATACATGCAGATACATGTATACCTAATTAGTGTAAGCAAACTCATAGAGTCAGAAACTAGAACATATGTTACCAAGGGCCAGGGTGGGAGTAGAGAATGGGGAATTAATGCTTAACTATACAGAATTTTTACTTCAGTAGATGGAAAAGTTATAATGGTGGTGATGGTAGTACAACATTGTGAATGTAATTAACAGCACTGAATTATACATATGAATGTGGTTAGATGGGGAACTTTTAGGTAGTGTATGTTACCAGAATAAACATTGTTTTCAAAAATCCATGGAATGATACAACACAAACGGTGAACCCTACTGTAAACCATGGACTATAGCTAATACTACAATTATAAAAATGTGCTATCGGAGGAGGAGCTAAGATGGCAGCATAGAGAGGAGTGGAAGACTGTTAGTCCCCCCTGGAACAATTCATAAATGACCAAAAAACTAGTAAATAACCTGGAATAACTGCAGGGAGACAAACATGACTGTCCACTCATCATCCACCAACCTGAATTGGGAGGAATGCCCGCAATCGCAGCATAAAATCTGTAAGTAAAAACTGTGGACCCGCGCCGAGAGCCGAGAGCCCCTCCCTCACGGAAGCCTCACAGCACTAGAGAGCAGCACTCTCTCAGCCCAGCTCCAGCTGGGGTTTTAATATTAACTGCTCAATACAGACAGCGAATCCCCAACAAGCAGACAGAGGCTTTTGGTGACAACTGACCTTGGAAGAGTCAGGACACATATCTGTCTCAGGACGGGGAGCCCAGAGGATTGGGTGCTATCTCTGGCTGATGGGTGAATCTGGGAGCTTTCTGTCCCTCTCTCTCTCTGTGGAGAAAGCCTCAGCCGTTTTCACCCCACACTGCTTTGCGGTAAAGAAAGCCGCAGCCATTTTAAAATCGTAGCACTCTGACCAGCAGAGTCAGAGAAACAAAGAACTTACTGATATGCAGCTGACCTCTCTGGAGGGGGCATAGCTTCCCAAGAGGAAAGGGAGGGTCCCAGCTCCACTGCCTGCCTTACCGAAACCAGACCCCAAAGCCTGGGGGAGGAGAAACACAGGCCACACCCCCTTACACCAGCTGGTGACAGGCTGACAGGCACACCTGCCAGGCAGGAAAGCACAGGGTGTGTCAATCCTCTAAGAAAAACCATCAGGGAAACCAGATACTGCATATTTCCTCCTTCTGTGACCTGAGCCTGTTCTCATCTGGGAAAACCTGATTGGGGTGGTCTAGGAGGTCAGATGGCTAGAAAACAGAAAACTACAACCTACACTAAGAAAAACGAAGTTATGGCCCAAAGGAACAAACATACACTTCAACTGAGATACAGGAATTTAAACTAATGCTAAATCAATTAAAAAAGTTTAAGGAAGATGTGGCAAAAGAGATAAAGGCTATAAAGAAAACACTGGGCATACATAAAGCAGAAATCGAAAGTTCAAAAAAACAACTAGCAGAATCTATGGAAATGAAAGGCACAACACAAGAGATGAAAGACACAATGGAAACATACAACAGCAGATCTCAAGAGGCAGAAGAAAACACTCAGGAACTGGAGAACAAAACACCTGAAAGCCTACATGCAAAGGAGCAGATGGAAAAAAAAATGAAAAAATATGAGCAACGTCTCCAGGAACTTAAGGACGAAACAAAGTACAAGAATGTACGTATCATTGGTGTTCCAGAAGGAGAAGAGAAGGGAAAAGGGGAAGAAGCAATAATAGAGGAAATAATCAATGAAAATTTCCCATCTCTTATGAAAGACAGAAAATTACAGATCCAAGAAGCGCAGCATACTCCAAACAGAATAGATCTGAATAGGCCTACGCCAAGACACTTAATAATCAGATTATCAAATGTCAAAGACAAAGAGAGAATCCTGAAAGCAGCAAGAGAAAAGCGATCCATTACATACAAAGGAAGCTTAATAAGACTATGTGCAGATCTCTCAGCAGAAACCATGGAGGCAAGAAGGAAGTGGTGTGATATATTTAAGATACTGAAAGAGAAAAACCACCAACCAAGAATCCTATATGCAGCAAAGCTGTCCTTCAAATATGAGGGAGAGCACAAAATATTTTCCAACAAACAGACAATGAGAGACTTTGTGAACAAGACACCCGTCCTACAGGAAATACTAAAGGCAGCACTACAGAGTGATAGGAGAAGACAGGAGTGCGTGGTTTGGAACACAATTTTGGGAGATGGTAGCACAGCAATGTAAGTACACTGAACAAAGATAACTATGAATATGGTTGAGAGAGGAAGGTTGGGAGCATGTGAGACACCAGAAGAAGAAAGATAAAGACTGGGACTGTGTAACTTGGTGAAATCTAGAGTGTTCAACAATTGTGATAAAATGTGCAATTATGTTCTTCCACGAGGGAGAACAAGCAAATGTCAGCCTTGCAAGGTGTTAAAAATGGGGAGTCATGGGGGAGGGATGCAATCAACGTAAACTAGAGACTGTAACTAACAGAATCATTGTATTATGCTTCCTTTAATGTAACAAAGGTGATATACCAAGGTAAATGCAGATAAGAGTCGGGGATAGGGGAGGCATGTTAAACACTTGACATTGGTGGTGTTGTCTAACTCTTTACTCTACTTTGATTTAAGATTATTTTTCCTTTTGCTGCTTCCTAGCTGTCATTTTTTTTTCCTCTTTCTTTTTTCTTTTTCTTTTGCCTCTCTACCTTCTTTGACTCTCCCTCCTGCCTTGTAGAAGAAATACAGATGCCCTTATATAGAAAGTGGTGAAAGTGGTAAACACATAAATATGTGACCATACAGAGAACCATCAATTGTTTACTTAGGATGGAATGTATGGCGTGTGAACAAAACCATCTTAAAAAAAAAATGGGTTGATGACAAAACCTTGAGGGCAATATACTGAGTGAAATAAGCCAGACACATAAGGACAAATACTCCAGGGTCTCACTGATAGGAACTAATTATAATATGAAAACTCATAGACATGAAATGTAAGGTACCAAGATAAAGGACGAGGCTAAAGAATGGGGAGCAGTTGCTTAGCATGAGCAGAATGTTCAACTAGAATGAACTTAGATGTTTGGAAATGAACAGAGATGTTGGTAGCAAGATGTGAGAATAACTAACAGTGTTGAATGGTGAGTGAATGAGGTGGAAAGGGGAAGCTCAGAGTCATATATATATCACCAGAAGGAAAGTTGGAACTCAAAAGATGGGAATGTATAAAACTGAATCCTATGGTGGGCAATGTCCATGATTAACTGTACAAATATTAGAAATCTCTTCTATGAACCAGAACAAATGTATGACACTACAACTAGAAGCTAATAATAGAGGGGCATATAGGGAAAAAATATGTATCTATTGCAAACTATATACTACAGTTAGTAGTATTTCAACGTTCTTTCATAAACAAGTAACAAATGTACTATACCAACACTATGAGTCAACAATTGAGGGGGGTTGATTAGGGATATGGGAGGATTTGAGTTTCCTTTTCTTTCTTTTTTTTTGTCTTTTGCTTTCTTGTCTGGAGCAATGAAAAGTTTCTAAAAATTGAACAAAAATTAATTGTGGTCAGGGATTGATTTAGGTGATGAATGTACAACTATGTAATGGTACTGTAAACAATCGAAAGTACAATTTGTTTTGTATGACTGCGTGGTATGTGAATATATCTCAATAAAATGATGATTAAAAAAAAAAAAAAAAAAAATTAATTGTGGTGATGGATGCACAGCTGTATGAGGGTACTGGGGGCAACTGATTGTCTACTTTGGATCTTTGGATAATTGTATGGTATGTGAACAATGTCAATTAAAATTTTTTAAAAATGTGCTATCATCAATTGCAAGAAATATACCACACTAATGCAAGGTGTTAATATAGGGTAGTATACAGGAACTCTATATTTTATGCATGATTTTTCTGTAAACTACAATTTCTTTAATAAAACAAGGATAAGCACAGCTCTGCTCCCCAAACTTAACACAACACACACACACACCACACACAAGGACAATAATACAAATCACTGCCGATTCACACAAAATGCTGAAAGCCACTAGTACTGTGGCTTTGTAATAGGTTACATGCCAGTTCTTAAAGGCCTGGAGAGTTTGTCTGACTTTGTTAAAATATACTGCAGTCATCATACGGCAAGAGGAAGGGCATTAGGTTTGAGTGTTCAAGAATTCAAACTATGGTTATAGCAAACACCTTCTGACATATCTCTATACCCACATCTATCTTCTCGAAACCCTAACCTCACCCACAAAATCAGGTCCCCTCAGCCATGTTCATACTGACCCCATGCTACTGACCTTAGGTGACTGGACCAGTACCTGAAATGTGGCTAAATTGGGCTGGACTGAGTTACCAATCTCAGTCTAGGACAGTGGTTTCAGTGAGGAATGTGCAAACGTGGGCTCCTTGGGGAGACCAGGTTGGGCCACATGCACAGTTAGGAAAGAAGGCAGGAAAGAGAGGGAGAGGGAAAAGCAGTCTAGAAGCAGAGACTGTCTGTGTTCTGGGTGGCTCTCCTGGCTGGGTGAATTCTATAAAGTGTCCCTTTATCCTTATTAGAAATTTCTTTTCTCTCTATTAGGCAACTTTGAAATGGATTTCTATTACGTGCTAACAAAAAAAGAATCCTGACTAAAATAACTGTAAAGCCTTGTTGTCAGCTGTTAAACATTTCCAGGAATTTTTTTAAAGATGAGAGTCAACTTTTTTCCCTTTATTGAATAAACTGTTTCTAAAAATGTACATATGCTTTCAATATAAATATGTATGTATTTTTGCTGTGACAACTGGTTTCTAAAACAGAAACAAAGCAACCACCAGAATCTGGGATCAACAAAATGAAGACAAGCTCTCTAGAAAAATATTCTGCTCACATCCCCTTCTTTGACAGTGAACATTTTGGCAGAAGAAGCCTGGGAAAAGGAATTAGCATGGCAAGGCCTGTCTCTGAGGCATGGAGGCCTGTGGGCACCAACTGCTTCCAGCCCTACAAGCATGTCGGTGACATTCTCTGGAGAACCCAAATACCTGGCTCAAAGAATGAGCATTGTCAAGAATGGAAAGTTCCTGAATGTTCTCATCAACAGGGTTTAAATCAATAACATACATTTATAGACTTCAAGAGAGAAGTTGAGTTACTAACACAGTTATTCTAACAGTGACTGAGTAAATCCTCTCCTCCCAGCCACAAACTTAGTATAGGAGTAAGAGAGACAAAGTACAGACCTCCGGCTGGATGGCTTTAAACACAGGTATGTCCATTAGTGTAATCTGGCTCTGCAAAAACAGAGAATTGGTGTTAGAAAATAGAATAAATAAAAGATAATCTTCATATTACTATAGATCAATACAATGCCATAACACATTCATAAAAGGTATACATTCCCCTTAAAAAATAAGACAGACTAGAGTATAAAATTGGATAATTTTTTAAATATCTGTCCTACATTTTCCCTTTTCATAAATCTTAATCTACACCCTCTTTCTTGAATGTGAGGTGAACTTTCAATTTAATAATTTATAAAAGATGTTTGTAAGATGGGATTAGGAATTAGGCGATCATTTTTATTTTGGACATTTTGGTGCTATTTGAATTTTTGTTTCAAGCATGAATTATTATGTTAATTTTAAAAAGTTCTAGACATATATAAAAAATTAGAATGCTAAGCAGAGACACCATTACTCTAAATTTAAACTAATTTAAAACTGTTTATAGAAAATATACATTTCTTCCACAGCTTATGCCTTCCCTAAATTATACAGTAGAGTTCTTTTCAAGAAGCATACATAGACCAGTGTTGGTCTGTGAACTGTTTTGTTCCACCAGTCCATAACAAGGTAAGTACAGAAACTGATCTCAAGCATTTGGAAATTTTTATAGCAATCTG
This sequence comes from Choloepus didactylus, assembly GCF_015220235.1. Taxonomy (NCBI): domain Eukaryota; kingdom Metazoa; phylum Chordata; class Mammalia; order Pilosa; family Megalonychidae; genus Choloepus; species Choloepus didactylus. The sequence goes on from NC_051316.1 coordinate 94,593,447, forward strand.
ATACTGCTGCAACACTTTTTTTTTAACACATACCTCCTTCCCCCCTCCCACCATCCCTGGTAACCTCTAATATATTTTCTGTCCCTGCAAATTTGCTATTTCTAGATATCTCTTATAAGTAACATCATGCAATATTTGTCCTTACGTTACTTGCTTATATCACTGAGCTTAATTTTTAAGGTTCTTCCATGTTGCAGCATGTCTCAGAATTTCATTCTTTCTTATGGTTGAATAACATATTCCATTGTATGTATTTACCACCTTTTGTTTATCCATTCATTTGCTGATGGCCCTTGGGTTGTTTCTACCTTTTGGATAACATGAATAATGCTGCTGTAAACATTGATGTACAAATATTTGTTTGAGACTCTGTTTTCACTTTCTTTTGGTATATACCTAGAAGGGGAATTGCCATGTCACATGGTAATCTATATTTAACTTTTTGAGGAACCACCATATTGCTTTACATGGTGGTTGTACCATTTTACATTACCACCAACAATGCAACAGAGTTTCATTATCTCTGCATCCTCTCCAACACTTATTTTCCATTTTTTAAAATAATAGACATCCTTGTGGTTTTGATTTGCATTTCCCTACATACTAATGATGATGAGCACCTTTTCATATGCTTATTGGCCATTTGTATATCTTTAGAAAAATGTCTATTCAAGCCATTGCTCATTTTTAAATTGGGTTGTCTTTTGTTGTTGCTTTGTAAAAGTAAATATTCTAGATATTTAGCCCTTATCCAATATGTGGCTTACAATTATTTTCTCCCATTCTGTATGCTGTCTTTTCACTTTCTTCATAATGTCCTTTAATGCACAAAGTTTTAAATTTTGATGAGGTTGAATTTACCTATTGTTTCTTTTCTTGTTCATGCTTTTGGTGTCATATCTAAGAATTCATTACCAAATCCCAAGTCATAAAGATTTGTCCCTATATTATCTTCTAAGGGTTTTATAGTTTCAGCTCATATACTTAGGTCATGGATCCATTTTGAGTTAATTTTGGTACATGGAGTGAGGGAGGGGTCTAATTTCATTCTTTTGCATGTGGATACAGTTTTCCCACCACCATTTGTAGATGAGACCATTCTTTCCAACATTGCATATACTTAAAACCTTGTCAAAAATCAATTGGCTACCTCTCTCTCTTGGTAAGCCAACTGGGCAGGTGAACTCACTGCCCTCCCCCCTACTTGGGACCTGACTCCCAGGGGTATAAATCTCCCTGCCAATGCAGGATATGACTCCTGGGGATGAATCTGGACCAGGCATTGTGGGACTGAGAACATCTTCTTAACCAAAAGAGGGAGTGAAATGAAACAAAATAAAGTTTCATTCACTGAGAGATTTCAAATGGAGTCGAGAGGTCACTCTGGTGCACATTCTTACGCACTATATAGATATCCCTTTTTAGATTTTAGTGTATTGGAATAGCTAGAAGTAAAGACCTAAAACTATCAAAATCCAACCCAGTAGTCTTGACTCTTGAAGACGATCGTGTAACAATGTAGCTTACAAGGGATGACACTGTGATTGTGAAAGCCTTGTGGACTGTACTTCCTTTATCCAATGTATGGATGGATGAGTAGAAAAATGGGGACAGAAACTAAATGAAAAATAGGGTGGGATGGGGGGGATGGTTTGGGTGCTCTCTTTTACTTTTATTTTTTATTCTTATTCTTTCTGGTGTAAGAAAAATGTTCAAAAATAGATTGGGGTGATAAATGCAGAACTATATGATGGCACCATGAACAGTTGATTGTACACCATGGATGATTGTATGGTATATGACCATATCACAATAAAACTGAATTTCATTAAAAAAATAGACTGAGGTGATGAATGCACAACTATATGGTAGTACTGTGAACAGGTGATTGTACACCATGGATGACTGTATGGTATGTGAATATATCCATAAAACTGAATTAAAAAAAATCAATTGGCATAAATGTGCAAGTCTATTTCTGGACTTCAGTTCTGTTTCTTTGGTCTGTATGTCTACCCTTATGCTAGTACTACACTGTTTTTGTCACCATGATGAAGTCTAACCAAAAGGTTGTTCCAGAAATGACTTGCCCATGGGTAGTGTTATGGTTGTCGAGACCTCCAGACATGGTGGCTTGTGTGATGGTTCTCAGGGGCGAGGTTTTATTATGAATTAAACTAGCATGTTTTCATTTCTCCTGGGTAAATACTTAGAAGAGTAATTACTGGGTAATAGGACTGTCCACTTTTCTAAAAATGAATCCAAAAGAGCAATGAGCTTCTCCTGCAAATTTTAAAGCCATGGCTCATAGAAGGAACAAGAACAGAAAGAGCAAAAGAGACTTCAAAAAAAAAAAAAAAAAATAGAGACATAACAAATGGATGCCTATCCTTACTCCTCCTACAAATACATAGAAATATCATCTACAATTTAATGAAACTTCTTAAAAAGTGTCAAGTTCAAAGGAAAAGACAGAGGGAAAATTCTGAATCCAGAAACTCAGAGATGATTCAAAGCAGCTTCTCTAAGTGACCTTGTTTCCAAAGCAAGTTAATACTGAGTCCACTCTGTGTATGACTTGTTTTACTGAGATCATTTGCTGGCAGCTGAGGATAAAGCAAATTTCAAGTTAACTTTTCTTCAGGCAACTTTATTAAGGGAGTTCCAATACATAGGTATGAGGAATGAAATACTTCGTATTATTCTGAAAACACTAGCACCTTCCTTGAAGTGAGCTGCAAGTGACTGACACCATCTCACAGGGGATTGCAATACGGACATTTTAAATAATAGAAACAACAAATCTCCATAATGATTTTGCCTATTGGAGCCTCTAAGAAAAGGAAGAAAAAGGAGATTCTCTACATGGAGATATCCCTTTGGAGATTTAAAAAGTGATTATCTCACTTTACACCAAAATCAAGCAACAAAAGAAAAAACTTGGTAAGTTGGAATTCATCAAAAATCAAAATTAAAACTTTTGTACATCAAAGGGCATTATCAGGAAAGTGAAAAGGCAACCTTGTAGGGAGAAATACTTTCATATCATATATTTGTGTTCCAGTTTGCTAATGCTGCCATTATGCAAAATACCAGAAATGGATTGGTTTTTATAAAGGGGGTTATTTGGCAACAAATTTACAGTTCTAAGACCACAGAAGTGTCCAGACTAAGGCATCAACAAGAAGATACCTTCACTAAAGAATGGCCAATGGTGCCTGGAACACTTCTGTCAGCAGCTGGGAAGGCACATGGCTGGCATCTGCTGGTCCGTTGCTTCTGGGTTGTGTTTCTAAAATAGCTTTCTCCAAAATGTTTCTGGGCTTCTATCTTCAATTCTCTCTCTCAGCAAATGTGCGTCCTTGCTTCTTTTTGCAGGGTGTTTCTCTTTAAGCATCTGGGGATCCCCTCTTAGCTTCTCTGGGGCATCTCTGGCCTTCATCTCTTAGCTTAGCATCTCCAAACATCCTTCTGTCTGTATCTCCAAACATCTCCAAGTATCAGCATCAGTTTCAGCTCTCAGATATCTTAAATACTCCAATGAACTAATCAAGACCACCCTGAATGGGCTGATCCACACCTCCATGGAAATAATTTAATCAGAGTTCTCACCCACAGTTGAGTGGGTCACATCTCCATGAAAACATTCAATCAAAAGGTCACACCCTAATCAAGACTAATAGGTCTGGCCCCACAAGATTACATTAAAGAACATGGCTTTTTGGGGTTCCATAACAGTTTCAAACTGGCACAATCTGACAAGGACTTAATATCCAGAATATACAAATAACTCCTACAATTTAACAACAAAAAAACATACAACCCAATTAAAAATAGGCAAAGGACTTGAATAGACATTTCTCCAAAGAAGCTTTACAAATGGCCCATAAGCACAAAAAAAGGTGCTCAATATCATTAACCATTAGGGAAATGCAAATCAAAACCACAATAAGACGCCACTTCACTAGGATGGCTACTATTAAAAAATGGAAATTAACAAGTTTTGGCAAGGATGCAGAGAAATAGGAACCCTTGTACAATGTTGATGGGAATGTAAAATGGCAAAGCCTCTGCGGAATACACTTTGGTGTTTCCTCAGAAAGTGAAACATAGGGACTTGTACAGATACTTGTACACCAATGTCCATAGCAGCATTATGCACAATAGCCAAAAGATGGAAGCAACCCAAGTGTCTGTCCATCAACAGATTACTGGATAACAAAATGTGGTATATAGATACAATGGAGTATTTTTCAGAAATGAAAGTTCTGATACATGCTACAACATGGATGAACCTTGAAGACATAATGCTGAGTGAAATAAGCTAGACACGAAAAGACAGATATTGTATGATTTCACTCACATGAAATAACTTGAACATGCAAATTCACAGAGACAGAAAGTAGCTTACAGATTACCAGGGGTGAGGATGGGGAGGGGTAATGGGGAATTAATGCTTAGTGGGTAAAGAGTTTCTGTTCAGAGTGGTGGAAAAATTTTGGTAATGGATGGTGGTGGTGATAGCACAACACTGTGAATGCAGTTAAAAACACTGACTTGTATTCTTGAAAGTGGTTAAATGGAAAATTTTGTTGTATATGTGTCAGCACAATAAAAATTTTAAAAACAAAAACAAAAATTTTGCTCCATCTAACTTCTGATTCTGCTTGAGTTGTGTTTATTTCCAAAAAAATATAACTGCAAACACCTGAAAAGAATCTCAACCATTGCCCCCTCACTCAGTGGTGAACCACAAAGTCCCAAGCCAATAAAATAGCGAGAACCCATCTCAATGCTAACCTCAAGTTCCTGCCTTACCACAGCCGGGAAAGCCCCCTTCCCAGAGCATGCTCACTTAGCGCCCACCCTGACTTGACTTTACCTTTGCTGATTACAATAGTAAAATCTCCATCTCTGGAAGGGATCTAGATGCCATTTTCTGAACATGTGATAACATGGCCAGGGACTATGCATGCTCAAAACCAATTCTTCAGAGATCCCCTTGAATTCTTTGAAAATTCCCATGCCCACCTGCACCACCCACCTGCATGTACATCCCCAGACCCCCCATAAAAGAGCCATGCACACCTTCCTTCAGTGAGAAGGTGCCTTTAGGACACAAGTGCACCCTTCTCCATTCTTTGACCAAAGAATAAATTTCTGCTTTGCTTTACCAAATCTGGTTTCATTCTATTGATGTGAGCGACACGATACAGGAAACCCATTTTGGGGGTATGGCACAAAGAGGGTCAGTAACATTATTTTTCCCCAGGGGAGAGTGTGAACACAGTCCCCCACTACCACAAATTATGTAGTCAAGTTTCCCACATTTGGGGAAGTCACAGGAGTCAGCACATCTGGAGTGCAATGGATAAGCCTTGCTCTGGAAAAACCAACTACGTGATCATGGTATCTCCCCTGTCAGGTAAGTATGGTCAGTAACATTTTGATTATTGTAGCTCTGCAATACAATTTGAAATCAGGAAGTGTGCATCCTCCAACTTTGTCCTTTTTTCAAAATTGTTTTGGCTAATCAGGGCTGTTTTAGTTTCCTAAGCTGCTCAAAGCAGATAACATGAAATGGGTTGGCTTTAAACAATGGGAATTTATTAGCTTATGGTTTGAGGCTGTAAGCATGTCCAAATCAAGGCATCATCAAGAAGGCATCAGAAGATGCTTTCTTCCTGAAGACTAGCTGCCAGTGATCCTTGGCTCCTCTGCCACTTGGCAAGGCACATGGCAGCATCTGCCAGTCTCTCCCTTCTCTCCTGGGTTTCTTTGATTTAAGCTTCTTGCTTCCATGGCTTTCTCTCTGTGTCTGAATTTCATTCTCTTATAATGGACTCAAGTTAGAAGATTAAGACCCATTCAGATCGAGGTGGGCCACACCTTAACTGAAGTAGCATCATCAAAAGATCCTACTTACAATGGATTTATACCCACAGGAATGGACTAGATTTAAGAACATGGTTTTTTGGGGTACATATAGTTTCAAACCACCACAGGGGCCCCCTTGCAGTTCCATAGAAATTTGAGAATCAGTTTTTCCATTTCTGCAAAAACGGCTGCTGGAATTTTGATAGGGAATACACTGAGTTTGTAGATCATTTAGGATAATACTGACATCTTAACAATATTAAGTTTTCCCAGCTATGAACATGGAATGTCTTGCCATTTATTTAGGTCCTCTTTAATTTCTTTCAGCAGTGTTTTGCAGTTGTCAGTGTATGTCTGTTATATCTTTGGTTAAATTTATTCCTAGATATTTTATTCTTTTAAATGCTATTGTAAATAGATTTGTTTTTTTACTTTCCTCCCTGGATTGTTTATTGATAATGCACAAAAACACAACTGGTTTCTGTGTATTGATCTTATACCCCCCAACTTGGCGGAAATTATTTATTAGCTCTAGTAGTTTTTTTGTGGATTTCTTTGGATTTTCTATATATAAGATCCTGTCATCCACAAATAGAGATAGTTTCACTTCTTCCTTCCCAATTTGGATACCTTTTCTTTCTTTTTCTTGCCTAATTGCTCTGGTTAGAACTTCTAGTACAATATTGAATAGCACTTGTGAAACTGGGCATTATTGTCTTGTTCCTGATCTTAAAGGGAAGGCTTTAAGTCCATTAGCTGGGTGTGAGATCTTTATAGAGGGAGCTGCTGCCAGTCTGAACTGGAGGGGACAGACAAGGAATAAATTGAAGGAAAAATTTCTTCAAAGAGCCATGGAGGTTGAGGTCTGAAGTCAAGAGGTCTTGGGCTGAGAGAGTGAAATGACTCACAAGAATGGAAAGGGAGAGAACCTAAGATGGTGACTAGATGAGACAGGGCAAAAAACCACCTCCAAGAAAAATACTAGATAAAAACCAGAAAGTGACCCAGAATACCAGTTCCAGCATAGCACCAGCCAGACAAGGTCTGCTAAATCCACAGGGAATGTGCATTTGGTGAAACCAGGAGCCTGCATTCTGAAAGGAGTGAGTGAGCCAGCTGAAAGTCCGGCGGCCATGCTGTGGTGTTGGGAAACCCGGGAGCAGCTGCAGATACGACAGGGAGAGCCGTGCAGTGAAGCACGGCAGAAGCGGGTTGGGCTAACGCCTCGGTGTCTGGCGTGCAGGATACCCCTTCCTACACGCACTGCTGATGTCTCGAGACCAGGGGAGCAGAGGGGAGCCAAAAGGAGAAAAAAACTGCATTACTTGCAGCCATCTCCCCAGTGGGCGGGGGACACTCCTGCCTGGGGCCGGACCCACAGCCCAGTGCCGCGCCAAGAAACCCAGTGTGACGGGCAGTCTTTCCTGCAGCACTGCACACATGCCACAATATCGGCCGTGGACAGTGACCTTTAATGTGTCCACGGCTGATTGTCCCGGAGCTGGGAGAGCGGAGCTGTGTGAAAAGGGGGAAGTTAAGGCATCCCATTCAGCCATCTTTGAAGTGGGCTGGGAGAGCCCCTGCACGGCCCGGCGGACCAGGGCTTCCCTGGCGGGTCAGTGCGCACTTGTGACGTGGTACGGCCTCCCTCAGCAGAGGTCCTGGAAGAGCATAGCTGGGAAGGGGGAACCACTCAGAAATCCCAGGGACCATACACGAATACCAAGGAGTTGGGGATCAGAGGCAGAGACAATCTGTGGCAAGCCTGAAAGGAAGGCTTAGGCTCCTACAACAGCCTTAAATCTCCGGGAACACCTGGGAGGTTTGATTATTAAAGCTGCCCTGCCTCCCTAACCACCCAGACACATGCCCCACACTCAGGGCGGACAGCACAAACAACACACCCAAATTTAGTACACCAATTGAACTGCACAAGAATCAGATCCCCACACACCACAAAGACAAAGTTGGGGAGAATTGACTTGAGGGGAATAGGTGACTCAAGGACACCATCTGCTGGTTAGTTAGAGAAAGTGTATGCCACCAAGCTGCAGCTCTGACAAATTAGAGATCAAGTAAAGCAAATGCCAAGAGGCCAAAAACAACAGAAAATCTTAAAGCATATGATAAAATGAGATGATATGGAGAAACCAAACCCAAACACCCAAATCAAAAGATCAGAAGACACACAGTACTTGGCAGAATTAATCAAATAACTACAGAAAGGCAACAAGAGCACGGCACAGAATATAAAGGACATGAAGAAGAGCATGGCACAGGATATAAAGGACATAAAGAAGACCCTAGAAGAGCATAAAGAAGAAATTGCAAGAGTAAATAAAAAATAGAAGATCTTATGTATATAAAAGAAACTGTAGGCCAAATTAAAAAGACTCTGGATACTCATAATACAAGATTAGAGGAAGTTGAACAACAACTCAGCCTCCTCGAGGACCACAGAACAGAAAATGAAAGAACAAAAGAAAGAATGGGGAAAAAAATTGAAAAAATCAAAAAGGATCTGAGGAATATGATAGATAAAATAAAACGTCCAAGTTTAAGACTCATTGGTATCCCAGAAGGGGAAAAAAAGGGTAAAGGTCTAGAAAGAGTATTCAAAGACATTGTTGGGGAAAACTTCCCCAACCTTATACACAATATAAAAAACAAAGCATAAATGCCTACTGAACTCCAAATAGAATAAATCCAAATAAATCCACTCCAAAACATATTCTGATCAGACTGTCAAATACTGAAGAGAAGGAGCAAGTTCTGAAAGCAGCAAGAGAAAAGCAATTCACCACATACAAAGGAAACAACACAAGACTAAGTAGTGACTACTCAGTGGCCACCATGGAGGTGAGAAGCCAGTGGCAAGACATATTTAAAATTCTGAGAGAGAAAAATTTCAACCAAGAATACTTTATCCAGCAAACACTCCTTCAAATTTGAGGGAGAGCTTAAATTTTTCACAGAAACAAATGCCGAAAGATTTTGCCAATAAAAGACCTGCCCTACTTCAGATACTAAAGGGAGCCCTACCAACAGAGAAACAAAGAAAGGAAAGAGAGATATAGAGAAGTTTAACAGACATATATAGAATATTTCATCCCAGGTCACTAGGACACACACATTCTTCTCTAGTGATCATGGATCTTTCTCCAGAATGGACCGTATGCTGGAACATACCTCAATAAATAAAAAAAAAAAAAAATGAATTTATTCAAAGCACATTCTCTGATCACAATGGAATACAAATAGAAGTCAATAACCATCAGAGACTTGGAGAAATCACAAACACCTGGAGGGTAAAAATGAGGGGGAGATCAGAACATTCCCAGATAATCAAAAGCTGAGGAACTTCACCACAAGTAGATCAGTCCTATATGAAATGCTAAAGGGAGTTGAGCAGGCTGAAAGGAAGGGACACTAAACAATTGACTGAAACTACATGAAGAAATAAAGATTACCAGTAAAGATCACATGGTAAATATAAATACCAATACTACTGTATTTTTGATTTGTAACTCCACTATTTACTTCCTACAGGATCTAAAAGACATAAACTGTAATCATAAATCAGTGGTTTTGGACTCAGGGTAAAATATGTAATTTTTGACAAGAACTACAAAAAGGTGGGGAAATGAGGGAGTATAGGAACACAGTTTATGTGTCATATTGAAGTTAAGTTGGTATCAAAGAAAAACAAGATTGTTATAGATTTAAGATGTTAAATTTAAGCCCCACAGTAAACACAAAGAAAGTATCAGAGAATTTGACCACAGAGATGAAAAGTAGAGTAGGGGTCCTGAGAAGTGGGGGAAGGGGCAATGGGGAGTTAAGAAACGAGTGTGGGGTTTCTGTTTGGGGTGAAGGGAAACTTCTAGAAATGGATGGTGGGAAGGCGATAGCATTGCAACATTCTAAATGTGATTAATCCCACTAATGGAAAGCTAGGGAGGAGGTGGAATGGGAAGATTTAGGCTGTATATAGGTTTCCACAATTGAAAAAAAAAAAACACCATCTAAATAGATGACAATTAAATGCCAAGGATGATCCTGGATGGGATCTGAGGATGGAGGAGAGGAGGCTCAAAAGGACACAGATGGGACATAAGAAAAAAAAAAGGAAATATAGAATGTAAGCTTTGTATCAATGTTGAATTTCTTGAACGTCTTAGCTGCGCTTAATGGGATTGCATAAAAGAATGTTCTTGTCCTTTGGAAAGGCATATGTGAATTACATTGTTTGTTCAAAGATGTGTGCAGCTTGCTCTCATATGTTCAGAGGACAGAGCAATAGATGATGGATGATAGATAGGGAGGGAGGGAAAAAGGGAGGGAAAGAAAGAAATGGTGGTGTGACAGGACATTAAAGTTGGTGGATCAGGGTATTGGGGAGGGGGGTCGGGGTATGCTGGAGTTCTGTGTTTGGAGTTTGTATTGTTTTTGCAACTGTTCCTGTAAGTTAGAATTTATTTCAAAATAAAATTAAAAAAAAAAAAGTCATTCTCAGTTGCTCTCCTTGTGTCTGGGCCTGTGTGGCTCTTTTTAAAGTACTCCACTGATCCAATGAAGACCTATCCTGAATGGGTTGGGGCAACACCTCCATAGAAATATTCCAATGAAAAGTATCGCCCACAGTTGACTGAGTCACATCTCCATGGAAACACTGAACCAATAGGTTCCAACCTAATCAACAGGAATACATCTGCCCCTACAAGACTGCATCAAAGAACATGGCATTTTGGGGGACATAATACATCCAAATCGGCACAGATGCCAAGTAGAGTCAAGAGGCTATCCTGGAAGTTTCTCTTATGCAAGCTCCAGCTAGACATCCCAAATGGCCACAGAACGCCATGCCCTTACCAAAAGTAGTCCCCAAATACCTAGGTCCCTACTGAGATTCTATAAAAGATTCACTCACTAAGTTTTATCTTTCAGAAACTTAAATCCACCAGATTTTTCCTATACCAGACAAGTCCTAAAACCCAGAGGCAACAGCCTCTTTAAGATCAACTATCAGATGCAGCCCCTTCCCTATACTTCCCTATACTGTCCCTTTTTTTTCCCTTAGTCCCAACTGTGTCCCTTTGAGCCTCCTCTCCTCCATCCTCAGATCCCATTCAGGGTCATCCTTGGCATTTAATTGTCATCTATTTAGACTTTCAGTATGAACAAGTTAGAGTACTCACTGCCTAGACACCCATGAAGTTTGAGAAAAAGATTAAGTGAGAGGAAGGGGTAGCAAAAAAGAAGATAAGAGTGAACAAAGGTCTATGAACACTGAAACTTTATATAATTATATATATATTTTTTGGGATGCTGCGGTGTTGGAATGGCTGGAAGGAGGTATATGACGTGGTGGAACTGTAGCATATTGCATCTTTGGGATTTGCTCTATAGCTGCTCATTGAATTGTGCCTTAAAGGTCTTGACCTTTCTGTATATATCTTGTATTGCATAATATGGAAAGAACTGAAACTGTGGAACTGTAACCCCTAACAATTTTTGAAATTATCTATATGACTGCTTATTGAGCTGTACATCAAGAGATGACACCCTTCTGTATGTTTGTTATATTTTACAATAACAGAAATGGCTGAAGCTGTGGAACTGTGACCCATGACATTCTTTGAAATTTGCTCCCTAACTACTTGTGAAATCATACTTTGAAAGTTATCACTGTTATGTATATAAGTTAAAAGTTCACAACAACAACAACCAAAAAAAACTGTGGCTTTGGTCTCGGTTACTCTCTCACTGTCCTATCATTGCTCTGGGGGAAGCAAGCTGCCATGTCACAAGCAGGCTCGTGGAGAGGCCTGTGTGAGCAGGGACTGGAGCCTCCTGCCATTAGCCCCATGAGGGAGCTTCTAAGCAGATCCTGACAACCAGTCAAGCTTTCAGATGACCATAGCCCCAGCTGGCATCCTTACTGCAACTTAATAAAAGACCCTAAGCCACAACCACCCATCTATGCTGCCAGATTCCTGCCCCTCAGAAACTATAAGATAATAAATGTTTGCTGTTTTTAAAAAAAAAAAAAATTGGTGAAGGTAACTACATATGTAAATATAAAATCCTGTATTATTGTACTTTGGGTTTATAACTGCCCACTCCCCCACCACCATACAACTTAACAGGCAAATGCATAAAATAACATTTTAAATCTATGTTAATAGGGATACAATATATAAAGATGTAACCTAAGATAGTAACAACATAAAGGGGGAGGAAAAGAGATATATAGAAGTAGAGAATTTGTATACTACAGAAACTACGTTAGTACTAAGTGAACGAGATTATTATTAGTTTAAGATGTAAATGTAATTACAAAGGTAACCACTAAGAAAATAACTAAAAAATACAGAGAAAAGAAAAAAAGAAGGGAATCAAAATGGTACACTACCAAAAAAGCACCAAAACACACACAAACACACACACACAGATACACACACAAAGGCATTAATGGAAAAATTGAAATGGATTTTTAGCTTTTATGCCAAAAGTACAAGCAACAAAAGAAAAAAAATAGATAAAATGGACTTCATCAAAATTAAAAACTTTTTGCATCAAAGGACATTATCAAGAAAGTGAAAAGACAACCTAAAGAATGTGGAAAATATTTGGAAACCACATATCCAGTAACAGTATTATACTCAGAATACATTAAGAACTCCTACAGAGAGGGGCAAGATGGCTAAGTAGTCCCCCTGGAACAACTACAAAAAACCAGAAACAACTAGTAAATAATTCAGAATAACTGCAGGGGGACAAACGAGACCATCCACTCATCATACACCAACCTGAATTGGGAGGAATGCCCGAAAACACAGCATAAAATCTGTAAGTAAAACCTGCGGAACCAAGTCGTGGGACCCCATCCCCCATAGCCCGAGCTGCAAAGCCTCGTGGAGCCAGAGAGAAGCTCTCTCCCAGCAAGCGAATATAGCTCAGCTGAGCTCCAACTGGGGTTTTAAGTAGCGAGTGTGAACTGCTCACTACAGGTACGCATCCCCAAAAAACAGACAGAGGCTTTGGGTGACGACTGACCTGGGAGAGCCGGAGGGTCGCCTTGGACTGGGTCTGAAGGGGACTATCTGTTTCTTTTTCGGCTCAGTGGAGAAAGCCCCAGTCATTTTCAGTTTCCAGGGCTGTGACTTGGGGAAGGGTGGAGATAGCACAAGCAGAGAGCAAGACCATTGAAATTCTAATGACCTCCACCTGGGGGCTCTGTCTTCTCTAGGAGGAAAGGAGTGGGGCCCTTTTCATTCAGAACCAGACCCCAGAGCCTGGGGGAACACGGCCATACCTCCTCACACCAGTCAAGAATTATAGGCTAACAGGCATCACCTGCTGGGCAGAAAAGCACAGTGACCTGAGGCATCACAGGGTGGAGCAATTTTCTAAGACACACCCACAGGGAAACCAGATACTGAGTATTTCTTCCCTCTGGGACCTGAGCCTGTTCTGGTCTGGGAAAACCTGATTTGGATAGCCAAGGAAACCATGCCTAGACAACAGAAAATTACAACCTACACTAAGAAAAACAAAGTTATGGCCCAAAGGAACAAACATACACTTCAACTGAGATACAGGAATTTAAACTAATGCTAAATCAATTAAAAAAGTTTAAGGAAGATGTGGCAAAAGAGATAAAGGCTATAAAGAAAACACTGGGCATACATAAAGCAGAAATCGAAAGTTCAAAAAAACAACTAGCAGAATCTATGGAAATGAAAGGCACAACACAAGAGATGAAAGACACAATGGAAACATACAACAGCAGATCTCAAGAGGCAGAAGAAAACACTCAGGAACTGGAGAACAAAACACCTGAAAGCCTACACTCAAAGGAGCAGATGGAGAAAAGAATGAAAAAATATGAGCAACATCTCTGGGAACTCAAGGATGAAACAAAGTACAATAATGTACGTATCATTGGTGTCCCAGAAGGAGAAGAGAAGGAAAAGGGGGCAGAAGCAATAATAGAGGAACTAATTAATGAAAATTTCCCATCTCTTATGAAAGACATAAAATTACAGATCCAAGAAGCGCAGCATACTCCAAACAGAAGAGATATGAATAGACCTATGCCAAGACACTTAATGATCAGATTATCAAATGTCAAAGACAAAGAGAGAATCCTGAAAGCAGCAAGAGAAAAGCGATCCATTACATACAAAGGAAGCTTAATAAGACTATGTGCGGATCTCTCAGCAGAAACCATGGAGGCAAGAAGGAAGTGGTGTGATATATTTAAGATACTGAAAGAGAAAAACCACCAACCAAGAATCCTGTATCCAGCAAAGCTGTCCTTCAAATATGAGGGAGAGCTCAAAATATTTTCTGACAAACAGACAATGAGAGACTTTGTGAACAAGACACCCGTCCTACAGGAAATACTAAAGGGAGCACTACACGGTGATAGAAGACAGGAGTGCGTGGTTTGGAACACAATTTGGGGAGATGGTAGCACAGCAATGTAAGTACACTGAACAAAGGTAACTATGAATACGGTTGAGAGAGGAAGGTGGGGAGCATGTGAGACACCACAAGAAAGGAGGAAAGATAAAGACTGGGACTGTGTAACTTGGTGAAATCTAGAGTATTCAACAATTGTGATAAAATGTACAAATATGTTCTTTTACAAGGGAGAACAAGCAAATGTCAACCTTGCAAGGTGTTAAAAATGGGGAGGCATTGGGGGAGGGATGCAATCAGCATAAACTAGAGACTGTAACTAATAGAATCATTGTATTATGCTTCCTTTAATGTAACAAAGGTGATATACCAAGGTGAATGCAGATAAGAGGGTGGGACAGGAGAGGCATGTTAGACACTTGACATTGGTGGTATTGTCTGATTCTTTATTCTACTTTGATTTAAGGTTATTTTTCCTTTTGCTGCTTCCTAGCTGTCTTTTTTGTTTCCTCTTTCTTTTGCCTCTCTACCTTCTTTGACTCTCCCTCCTGCCTTGTGGAAGAAATGTAGATGCTCTTATATAGATAATGGTGAAGGTGGTGAACACATAAATGTATGACCATGCAGAAAACCATCGATTATTTACTTGGGATGGAATGTATGATGAGTGAACAAAACCATATTAAAAAAAAATGGGTTGATGACAAAACCTCAAGGGCAATATACTGAGTGAAATAAGCCAGACACATTAGGACAATTATTGCAGGGTCTCACTGATAGGAACTAATTATAATATGTAAACTCATAGACATGAAATATAAGCTACCAAGATATAGGACAAGGCTTAAGAATGGGGAGTGGTTGCTTATTATGAGCAGAATGTTCAATTAGGATGAACTTAAATGTTTGGAAATGAACAGGGGTGTTGGTAGCAAGATGTGAGAATAACTAACAGCACCGAATGGTATGTGAATGAGGTGGAAAGGGGAAGCTCAGAGTCATATATGTTACCAGAAGGAAAGTTGGAGGTCAAAAGATGGGAATGTATAAAACTGAATCCTATGATGGGCAATGTCCACGATCAACTGTACAAATACTAGAAATCGCTTCCATGAACCAGAACAAATGTATGACAATACAATTAGAAGTTAATAATAGAGGGGCATATAGGGAAGAACTATATATCTATTACAAACTATATACTACAGCTAGTAGTATTTCAACATTTTTTCATAAACAGTAACAAATGTACTATATCAATACTACGAGTCAACAATTGAGGGGGGTTGGTTAGGGATAGGGGAGGATTAGAGTTTCCTTTCCTTTTCTTTTATTTTTTTTTTTTTTCATCTTTCACTTTATTTCTTGTCTGGGATAATGAAAAGTTTCTAAAAACTGAACAAAAATTAAGTGGGATGGATGCACAGCTGTATGAGGGTACCCAGGGGCAAGTGATTGTACACTTTGGATCTTTGGATAATTGTATGGTATCTGAACAATCTCAATAAAAATAAAAAAAAAATAAAAAAAATAAAAAACTCCTACAACTCAACAACTAAAAAGCAAACAACTCAATTTAAAAAATGGGCAAAGCAGGGGTATAAATCTCCCTGGCAACATGGACATGACTCCTGGGGATGAGCCTGGACCTGGTTTAGTAGGATTGAGAAAGCCTTCTGGATCAAAAAGGGGAAGAGAAATGAAACAAAATAAAGTTACATTGGCTGAGAGATTTTTTTTTTTTTAATCATCATTTTATTGAGATATATTCACATACCACGCTGTCATACAAAACAAATTGTACTTTCGATTGTTTACAGTACCATTACATAGTTGTACATTCATCACCTAAATCAATCCCTGACACCTTCATTAGCACACACACAAAAATAACAAGAATAATAATTAGAGTGAAAAAGAGCAATTGAAGTAAAAAAGAACACTGGGTACCTTTGTCTGTTTGTTTGCTTCCCCTACTTTTCTACACATCCATCCATAAAGTAGACAAAGTGGAGTTTGGTCCTTATGGCATTCCCAATCCCACTGTCACCCCTCATAAGCTACATTTTTATACAACTGTCTTCGAGATTCATGGGTTCTGGGTTGTAGTTTAATAGTTTCAGGTATCCACCACCAGCTACCCCAATTCTTTAGAACCTAAAAAAGGTTGTCTAAAGTGTGCGTAAGAGTGCCCACCAGAGTGATCTCTCGGCTCGTTTTGGAATCTCTCTGCCACTGAAGCTTATTTCATTTCCTTTCACATCCCCCTTTTGGTCAAGAAGATGTTCTCCATCCCACGATGCCGGGTCTACATTCCTCCCCGGGAGTCATATTCCACGTTGCCAGGGAGATTCACTTCCCTGGGTGTCTGATCCCACGTAGGGGGGAGGGCAGTGATTTCACCTTTCAAGTTGGCTTAGCCAGAGAGAGAGGGCCACATCTGAGCAACAAAGAGGCATTCAGGAGGAGACTCTTAGGCACAAATACAGGGAGGCCTAGCCTCTCCTTTGCAGCAACCGTCTTCCCAAGGGTAAAACTTATGGTAGAGGGCTCAACCCATCAAACCACCAGTCCCCTATGTCTGTGGTCATGTTAGCAACCATGGAGGTGGGGTAGGCGAATACCCCTGCATTCTCCACAGGCTCCTCAAGGGGGCACTACATCTTTTTTTTTTTTCCTTGTTTGTCTTTTTTCTTTTTTTTTTTTTTTTAACTTTCCCTTCTTTTTTAAATCAACTGTATGAAAAAAAAAGTTAAAAAGAAAACAAACATACAATAAAAGAACATTTCAAAGAGACCATAACAAGGGAGTAAGAAAAAGACAACTAACCTAAGATAACTGCTTAACTTCCAACATGTTCCTACTTTACCCCAAGAAAGTTACATAATATACCAACATTTCAGTGAACTTGTTCCTACTACATCCATCAGAAATTAACAGACCATAGTCATTTCTGGGCATCCCCAGAACGTTAAATAGCTTATCTGTTCTTCTTGGATTATTGTTCCCCCTTCCTTAATTGCTCTCTACTGCTAGTTCCCCTACATTCTACATTATAAACCATTTGTTTTACATTTTTCAAAGTTCACATTAGTGGTAGCATATACTATTTCTCTTTTTGTGCCTGGCTTATTTCGCTCAGCATTATGTCTTCAAGGTTCATCCATGTTGTCATATGTTTCACCAGATCGTTCCTTCTTACTGCCGCATAGTATTCCATCGTGTGTATATACCACATTTTATTTATCCACTCATCTGTTGAAGGACATTTGGGTTGTTTCCATCTCTTGGCAATTGTGAATAATGCTGCTATGAACATTGGCGTGCAGATATCTGTTCGTGTCACTGCTTTCCGATCTTCCGGGTATATACCGAGAAGTGCAATCGCTGGATTGAATGGTAGCTCTATCTCTAGTTTTCTAAGGAACTGCCAGACTGACTTCCAGAGTGGCTGAACCATTATACAGTCTCACCAACAATGAATAAGAGTTCCAATTTCTCCACATCCCCTCCAGCATTTGTAGTTTCCTGTTTGTTTAATGGCAGCCATTCTAACCGGTGTTAGATGGTATCTCATTGTGGTCTTAATTTGCATCTCTCTAATAGCTAGTGAAGCTGAACATTTTTTCATGTGTTTCTTGGCCATTTGTATTTCCTCTTCAGAGAACTGTCTTTTCATATCTTTTGCCCATTTTATAATTGGGCTGTCTGTACTATTGTCATTGAGTTGTAGGATTTCTTTGTATATGCAAGATATCAGTCTTTTGTCAGATACATGGTTTCCAAAAATTTTTTCCCATTGAGTTGGCTGCCTCTTTACCTTTTTGAGAAATTCCTTTGAGGTGCAGAAACTTCTAAGCTTGAGGAGTTCCCATTTATCTATTTTCTCTTTTGTTGCTTGTGCTTTGGGTGTAAAGTCTAGGAAGTAGCCTCCTAATACAAGGTCTTGAAGATGTTTTCCTACATTATCTTCTAGGAGTTTTATGGTACTTTCTTTTATATTGAGATCTTTGGTCCATTTTGAGTTAATTTTTGTGTAGGGGGTAAGGTAGGGGTCCTCTTTCATTCTTTTGGATATGGATATCCAACTCTCCCAGCCCCATTTGTTGAAAAGACCATTATGGCTCAGTTCAGTGACTTTGGGGGCCTTATCAAAGATCAGTCGGCCATAGATCTGAGGGTCTATCTCTGAGTTCTCAATTCGATTCCATTGATCTATATGTCTATCTTTGTGCCAGTACCATGCTGTTTTGGCAACTGTGGCTTTATAATAAGCTTCAAAGTCAGGGAGTGTAAGTCCTCCCACTTCGTTTTTCTTTTTTAGAGTGTCTTTAGCAATTCGAGGCATCTTCCCTTTCCAAATAAATTTGATAACTAGCTTTTCCAAGTCTGCAAAGTAGGTTGTTGGAATTTTGATTGGGATTGCATTGAATCTGTAGATGAGTTTGGGTAGAATTGACATCTTAATGACATTTAGCCTTCCTATCCATGAACATGGAATATTTTTCCATCTTTTAAGGTCCCCTTCTATTTCTTTTAGTAGAGTTATGTAGTTTTCTTTGTAT
This sequence comes from Choloepus didactylus, assembly GCF_015220235.1. Lineage (NCBI taxonomy): Eukaryota > Metazoa > Chordata > Mammalia > Pilosa > Megalonychidae > Choloepus > Choloepus didactylus. The sequence continues at coordinate 94,612,319 of NC_051316.1, forward strand.
AGGTCTTTTACATCTTTGGTTAAGTTTATTCCTAGGTACTTGATTTTTTTAGTTGCTATTGAAAATGGTATCTTTTTCTTGAGTGTCTCTTCAGTTTGTTCATTTCTAGCATATAGAAACATTACTGACTTATGTGCATTAATCTTGTATCCCGCTACTTTGCTAAATTTGTTTATTAGCTCTAGTAGGTGTATCGTTGATTTCTCAGGGTTTTCTAGATATAAGATCATATCATCTGCAAACAATGACAGTTTTACTTCTTCTTTTCCAATTTGGATGCCTTTTATTTCTTTGTCTTGCCGGATTGCCCTGGCTAGCACTTCCAGCACAATGTTGAATAACAGTGGTGACAGCGGGCATCCTTGTCTTGTTCCTGATCTTAGAGGGAAGGCTTTCAGTCTCTATGCTGGCTGTGGGTTTTTCATATATGCTCTTTATCATGTTGAGGAAGTTTCCTTCAATTCCTACCTTTTGAAGTGTTTTTATCAAAAAGGGATGTTGGATTTTGTCAAATGCTTTTTCAGCATCTATTGAGATGATCAATTGATTTTTCCCTTTCAAGTTTTTAATGTGTTGTAATACATTGATTGTTTTTCTTATGTTGAACCATCCTTGCATGCCTGGAATGAACCCCACTTGGTCATGGGGTATGAGTTTTTTAATGTGTCTTTGGATTCGATTTGCAAGTATTTTGTTGAGGATTTTTGCATCTATATTCATTAGGGAGATTGGCCGGTAGTTTTCCTTTTTTGTAGCATCTTTGCCTGGTTTTGGTATTAGATTGATGTTAGCTTCATAAAATGAGTTAGGTAGTGTTCCATTTTTTTCAATGTTTTGAAAGAGTTTGAGTAAGATTGGTGTCAGTTCTTTCTGGAAAGTTTGGTAGAATTCCCCTGTGAAGCCATCTGGCCCTGGGCATTTATTTGTGGGAAGACTTTTGATGACTGATTGGATCTCTTTGCTTGTGATGGGTTGGTTGAGGTCTTCTATTTCTTCTCTGGTCAGTCTAGGTTGTTCATATGTTTCCAGGAAATTGTCCATTTCTTCTACATTATCCAGTTTGTTGCCATACAGTTGTTCATAATATCCTCTTATAATTTTTTTAATTTCTTCAGGATCTGCAGTTATGTCACCTTTTTCATTCATTATTTTGTTTATATGGGTCTTCTCTCTTTTTGATTTTGTCAGTCTAGCTAGGGGCTTGTCAATCTTGTTGATCTTCTCAAAGAACCAACTTTTGGTGATATTTATCCTTTCTATTGTTTTTTTGTTCTCTATGTCATTTATTTCTGCTTTAATCCTTGTTATTTCTTTTCTTGTACTTGGTTTAGGATTGGTTGCTGTTCATTTTCTAGCTTCTTCAGTTGATCCATTAGTTCTTTGATTTTGGCTCTTTCTTCCTTTTTAATATATGCGTTTAGTGCTATAAATTTCCCCCTTAGCACTGCTTTTGCTGCATCCCATAGGTTTTGGTATGTTGTGTTCTCATTTTCATTCGTCTCTATATATTTAGCAATTTCTCTTGCTATTTCTTCTTTAACCCACTGATTGTTTAGGAGTGTGTTGTTTAACCTCCAGGTATTTGTGAATTTTCTAAGTCTCTGATGGTTATTGACTTCTAATTGTATTCCATTGTGGTCAGAGAATGTGCTTTGAATAATTTCAATCTTTTTAAATTTATTGAGGCTTGTTTTATGTCCCAGCATATGATCTATTCTGGAGAAAGTTCCGTGAGCACTAGAAAAGTATGTGTATCCTGGTGATTTGGGATGTAATGTCCTGTAGATGTCTGTTAAATCTAATTCATTTATCAGATTGTTTAGGTTTTCAATTTCCTTATTGGTCTTCTGTCTGGTTGATCTATCTATAGGAGAGAGTGATGTGTTGAAGTCTCCCACAATTATTGTGGAAACATCAATTGCTTCCTTTAGTTTTGCCAGTGTTTCTCTCATGTATTTTGTGGCACCTTGATTGGGTGCATAGACATTTACGATTGTTATTTCTTCTTGCTGAATTGCCCCTTTTATTAGTATGTAGTGGCCTTCTTTGTCTCTCAAAACATCCCTGCATTTGAAGTCTATTTTATCTGAGATTAAAATTGCTACACCTGCTTTCTTTTGGCTGTAGCTTGCATGAAATATTTTTTTCCATCCTTTCACTTTCAGTTTCTTTGTGTCCCTGTGTCTAAGATGAGTCTCTTGTATGCAACATATTGATGGTTCATTTTTTTTGATCCATTCTGTGAATCTATATCTTTTAATTGGGGAGTTTAATCCATTTACATTCAACGTTAAAACCGTGAAGGCATTTCTTGAATCGGCCATCTTATCCTTTGGTTTATGTTTGCCATATTTTTCCCTCTCTCTATTAATATCCTTTATTGTACCCATACCGAATCTCTTTAGTACTGAACCTTTCTCCAAGTCTCTCTGTCCTGTCTTTGTTTCTCTGTCTGTAGGGCTCCCTTTAGTATCTCCAGTAGGGCAGGTCTCTTGTTAGCAAATTCTCTCAGCATTTCTTTGTCTGTGAAAAATTTAAGCTCTCCCTCAAATTTGAAGGAGAGCTTTGCTGGATAAAGTATTCTTGGCTGGAAATTCCTCTCACTCAGAATTTTAAATATATCGTGCCACTGCCTTCTTGCCTCCATGGTGGCTGCTGAGTAGTCACTACTGAGTCTTATGCTGTTTCCTTTGTATGTGGTGAATTGCTTTTCTCTTGCTGCTTTCAGAACTTGCTCCTTCTCTTCTATGTTTGACAGTGTGATCAGTATATGTCTCGGAGTGGGTTTTTTTGGATTTATTCTATTTGGAGTTCGCTGAGCATTTATGATTTGTGTATTTATGTTGTTTAGAAGATTTGGGAAGTTTTCCCCAACAATTTCTTTGAATACTCTTCCTAGACCTTTACCCTTTTCTTCCCCTTCTGGGACACCAATGAGTCTTATATTCGGACGTTTCATATTATCTATCATATCCCTGAGGTCCATTTCGAGTTTTTCAATTTTTTTCCCCATTCTTTCTTTTATGCTTTCATTTTCCATTCTGTCATCTTCCAGGTCACTGATTCGTTGTTCAACTTCCTCTAGTCTTGTACTATGAGTGTCCAGAATCTTTTTAATTTGGTCAACAGTTTCTTTAATTTCCATAAGATCATCCATTTTTTTATTTAGTCTTGCAATGTCTTCTTTATGCTCTTCTAGGGTCTTCTTGATTTCCTTCATATCCCGTACTATGGTCTCATTGTTCATCTTTAGTTCTTTGAGTAGCTGCTCTAGGTGCTGTGTGTCTTCTGGTCTTTTGATTTGGGTGCTTGGGCTTGGGTTATCCATATCGTCTGGTTTTTTCATATGCTTTATAATTTTCTGTTGTTTTTGGCCTCGTGGCATTTGCTGAACTTGATAGGGTTCTTTTAGGGTTTGTAGACCTATTGAAGTCCTTATCTCTAATTTATCAGATCTACAGCTTCGTGGAGTACACTTTCTCTAACTAACCAGCAGGTGGCGTCCACGAGCCACCTGTTCTCCACAAGCCAGATCTCCCCTGCTTAGCCTTTTTGGTGAGTGGGGGAGTGAGTCTTGTGGGGCCCAATTGGTGTACCAAGCTTGCGTGTGTAGTTGGTGTTGCCTGCCCTGTATGTGGGGCGTGTTTCTGGGCAGTCGGGGAGGGAGGGTGGCCCTAACAATCAAATCTCCCTGATGATCCTAGAGTTTTAAAGCTGCTGCAATAGTCTAATCCTTCAGTTCAGTCCTGCCACAGTTTGTCTCTGCCACTGACCCACAAGTCTTTGGTATTGGCGTATGGCTCCTGAGACTTGCAAGTGGGCCCCTCTTCCAGGCCGTGCACCCCGGGTCCTCTGTTGAGGGATGACTGTGCTATGTCACAGGTGAGTGTCGTCCCCCCAGGGCAGTTCTGGGCTGCTGGGCTGTGTAGGGAAGCTCCCAGTCTGCTCAAATGATGGCTGAATGGGGCTTTGTTAATTCACACTGCTCTACCTTCCCAGCTCTGGGACATTCAGCTGAGGTTGCAGGGAAGGCTAATGTCCACGCCCAGTTTTGTGGTGTGTGCCTGTTATTTGAAGCACTTCCGTCACACTGGGTTGTCTGGGGCAGCTCTGGGCTATGGGGCTGGCGATGGGCAGGAGTGTTTCCTGTCCACCAGGATGGTGGCTGTGAGCGGACACCCCCCTTTTCTTGGGAAGTTGTGTTGTTTAGTGAATTTTCTCAGCCACTGGATTATTGCCTTTTGTCTCAGAGCTCTCTTAGTTCTGCTCTTGACTTGACGTGCCCAAATTGCAATTCTTTGAAGCTTTTTGTATTGAGCTTCTTAGAGTAATTGTTTTAGAAAAAGCAAAAAGGATTTAAAAAAAAAAAAAAACAAAAAAAACGGCCCTCCTCAGAGATCTAATGGGTTATTGAAATGCTAATAGACAAAGCAACCAGGGCCATTAAGGAAAGGTGCACAGGGCAGAGAGATCAGCTTTGCTTCGGGATTTGCATATACGCCTCAAGGCCTGAGCTCCGCCCTTCCCCTTTCTGTGTTCACCAGAACTCCAATAATCCTCTGCTTTTATTTTGGAGTTTTTCGTGTTGTTTTTTTTCTATGCCTGTCTCCTCTCTGCTGGGCTGGCTGCTCTCAGAGTCTCTGGTGTCTGGTCTCAGTCTATCTATGGTTGGAGTTTGAATCAGTAGAATGAGTTTTCGATAAGAGCAGCCACTGCAGTTCTCCCTTCTCCTTCCCGGAGCTGACAGCCCCTCCTCCCCCGGGACTGAGCCTGGCAGGGAGGGGCGCGGGTCCCCTGGCCGCAAAAACTTACAGATTTCGCTGATCTCAGCAGTTCCACGTTTTCATGAGTGTTGTATGAAGTATGCCCAAAGACAGATTGCTCTGTGGTGTCCAGTCCAAGCAGTTCCTGGCTTTTTACCTACTTTCCTGGAGGAGTAACTAAAACTTACAGCTCACCAGTCTGCCATCTTGCCCCGCCTCCCTGGCTGAGAGATTTTAAATGGGGTCAAGAGGCCATTCTGGAGGTAACACTTATGCATTATATAGATATTCCTTTTTAGTTTTCAGTTTATTAGAATAGCCAGAAGGAAATACCTGAAACTGCTGAATTGCAATCCAGTATCCTTGATTCTTGAAGATGACTGTATAACTATACAGCTTATATGTGATCATGAAAACCTTGTGGCTCACACTCCCTTTACCCAGTGTATGGACAAAGAGTAGAAAAATGGGGACAAAAATACATGAATAATGGGGGGAGGAGGGGTATTGGATACCCGGTTTCGTAGGATTGAGAAAGCCTTCTGGACCAAAAAGGGGAAGAGAAATGAAACAAAATATCCCTCCTCCCCCCATTATTCATTTATTTTTATTTTTATTCTTATTTTTATTTTTTGGAGTAATGAAAAGTTTCAAAAATTGATTGTGGTGATGAATGCACAACTATATGATGATACTGTAAACAACTGTTGTAAACTTTGGATGATTTATGGTATGTGAACATAATTCAATAAAATTGCATTTTAAAAATGGGCAAAGGACTTGAAGAGATATTTCTCCAATGGAGTTATTTAAATGGCCAATAAGTATATGAAAAGATACTCAACATCATTAGCCATTAAAGAAATGCAATGAGATACCACTTCATAACCACTAGGATGGCTATTTAAAAAAACTGAAAATAATAAGTGTTGATGAAGATACAGAGAAATAAGAAATCTTGCAAAAAATCGATGGAAATGTAAAGTGGTGCAGCTACTATGGAAAACACCTTGGCAGTTCTCAAAAAGTTAAACATAGAATTACCTTATGCCCCAGTAATCTCACTTCTAGGTACATACTCAAAAGAATTGAAATCAGGGTCTCAGATATTTGTACACCAGTGTTTATAGCAGTATTACTCACAATAGCCAAATGGTGGAAACAATTGAAGTGCCCATCAACAGAAGAATAAACAAAATATGGTATTATACATATAATGGAATATTATTCAGCCGTAAAAAGAAGTGAAGTGCTAGTACATGTTACAACAGGGATGAACCTTGAAGATGTCGTGTTGTGTGAAATAAGCCAGATATAAAAGGACAAGTACTATACGATTTTGCTTATATGAAATATTTAGAATAAGCAAATTCATAGGAACAGAAAGCAGAATAGTGGTAACCAGGGGTGGGTAGAGTGCTTATGGGGAGTTATTTGCTAAATAGATATGAATTTTGGTTTGGGATGATGAAAATAGTCTAGAAATAGTGGTGAAAGTTACAATTTTGTCAATGTACTTATTGTGAAAGAATAGTCCACTTAAAATGGTTGAAATGATTTTTATGCTATATATATTTTACCACAATTAAAAAATAAAATAATTATTTAAAATTAATTAATTAATAGGCTGGAGGTGTAGTTTGGAGGCTGCATGTATCCCATTCCTGTGAGTGTAGACCTACTGTTGGTGGGATCTTTTATTAGGTTATTTCAAGGTCAGTCTTAATCCTCTTACTGGAGTCCTTTATAAAAGTCCTTATAAAGTCCTTTATAAAGGACACAGAGAAAACCCAGAGAAGCTCACAGAAAAAGCCCCAGAAGCTGAGAGAGGAAGCCACCTAAGCCAGAAGCTGGAAACAACAAAATCCAGGACAGAAGGACCAGCAGACACTGCCATGTGCCAATAAGTATATCTGGCAGAGGAGCCCAACGTCATTGGTAACCGGTCTTCAGAGATAGTGTCATCCTATTGATGCCTTAATTTGGACATTTTCATGCAGTTAGAATTGTAAACTTGTAAGCTAATAAAACTCCATTGTTAAAAGCCAGTCCATTTCTGGTATATTGCATTTCATCAGCTTTAGCAAACCAAAACACTGGGGAAAAAAAATAACACATTAGAGAAAAATGGCAATATACACAAGTACGTGAAGGGTTACCACAACCCAGGAATTAAATGCAGATTTGTGGGCAGCTCATGGCACAATAAAGAGGTGGTGTGAGGTCACCAGATTCCTGAGCAGCACAGGATGGAGGCACACATACCATCCTCAGAACTAAGTGGAAGAGGGAAATGAGCAGATGATTTCAGCAGACACCCTTTTTTTCCCCTCCAAGGAACTCCTGCTCTTCATGGACACAGGGACAAAATGCTGTGACACAAGCTCAGCAGAGACAATGGATTGCACCAGGAAAAAAAGAAACAATTGCAGGGAAGCTGAGCACTTCCACCTCTGGTTTCCACCCACCAGCAATGAGAAGGTATTTGGCATTAGCACAACATGGTTCTGGCACTCATTATTTGGGGGTGGAGTGGCTAGCAAGGCCCAAAGAGCTATGTCTTTAACAGCCCAAACAGACTGGCATTTCTTCTGCCAGTCCCATTGAGATTGTTAGCCAAGTGCTCCTCATATTTGGATTTATTCTGCCATCCTAGGGAACAGAAAGGCCTTGTGAAAACAGGAGATTTAAGCTGAAAGCTCAGAGGGCTTTGGAACTCTCTCCTGCAGTTCAAGTTAACTCCCTATCCGGGAGAACTAGCAGGATGTTTGCAATGTCATTTAGGAAAAGAACCAAAAGTCTGCTAATGTGAAAATGAGAAAACTTCCTTTCTATCCTGCCATCAGTTCTAGAGTTTGCTACTGAATTTCCAAGTGATTTATTAAAATAGTGATCTTACATTGCAGCTTTTTTTATGGTCTCAGTTTCAAGCATTCTGATCTTGCCTTACACCATAAATCAGAAAGTGTGTTCAGATGTTTTATTCAAAACAAACAAATAACAGAGGTCACCGGACTTAAAATAGACTACCTGATCCTAAACGCATAATCTGAGGGTTTGCAGAAAAATCTCTCCCATTTCTAACCTCTTGACTGACCAAAAAATGATGCAGCATCCAGACCAAGAATATACTGATACAAGACACTCAGATAAAATCAATGGTTGATTCTCATTTTTTGGAAATAAAAGCATATATACAGCATGTCTAGTTAAGCCATCACCTGGCAATGCCTTCCTTAATCAGAACTCCTTCTCTTCCTTCCCCCTAGACCAGGCCCCCTAAAAATCCAAGCTTTTAAGGAAAACTACTAATCTCCATACATTAAAAAAGTTTCAGTACAGATTAATCCTTAAGCCTAGAGCAATCTATTGGAGCACTTCACAATGTGACCCTAAGGAAAATAGTTGCATTAATTATATGAATAAATGAGAGCTACTTGGTTAGCCAAAAAGAAAAAAAATGTTCCTTGCATATGTTGAACATAGTGTTTCTCCGCTTGCTGCCCAGCCCCAACCCCCACACACACACATTTGGCAAATAAATGATGTGTCTTAAAATAGAGGATATTTTAAAGTTTGCATTTAGATCACTCCACCAATGTTTAACTAAGAGGGCTCACCAAAAGAATCTCACAGAACAAGAAACAATCAGCTCCAAAGATATATTTCTGCTTCTACTCCCAGAGCCTCAGGAAGCACATATCTGACAATTAGAATTGTAGTTAGGAATATGCAAATTAAAACAGGAAAATACTATTCATTGTCCATCAGTGTCATCACTACTTATGGGACTATGAGCTGTTCTTTTATTTTTGGAAAGTAATCTGGCAGTAGGTCATAAAAGTGTTTTTGAACATTTTATTTTTTAAAAATGTCAAACTTAACAAAAAAGTTGTAAGAATAGTATAACAAACTCTCATAGCTCTTCATTTGCTTCATGTGCTTTATCTCTATGTATATAATCATATATACACATTTTTCTGAGCTTTTGAAGAGTAAGATGGAGATATTCTGACTTTCACTCTTAAAATATGTCTGTGTATACTTTCTAAGAACAAGATCATTCTCTTGCATAATGATAAAATTATGGCAGAACTACTAAATTCAGGAATTTTTTCATTGATATATTATTATTATATAGTCCACATTCAAATTTTGCCAATTATCACAATACTGTTCTTTATGGCAATTTTTGATTCAGAATCATGCATAGCTTTAAATACTATCTCATAAAAACTGAAATGAGCATATTTTTGATGCAAAAATTCCTATAACTAAAGAAAGTAAAGCACTGACACAGAAGATGACTTTATATAGGGATCTAGATACAGATATAAATATTAATACACATAGAGATGTTTACTGTACCATAATTTGTAGTAGCGAAAATCCATAAACAACCTGAGTGGCCATTAAAATTATCATATATCCAGTCTGAAATATTTAGTGGCTATTAAAATTGTGAATTAAATCTATACCTATTGACCTGGAAAGATGTTGATGATCTATTGATGAATAATAAAGGCAAGTTCCAGCATTGCTTCTTTTTTCATTAGAGAAGTTACAGGTTTACAGAAAAATCATGTAGACCATAGCAAAATTCCCATATACCTCCCACCCTCATCCACCCCACCCAAACCCCACACACAGTATTTTCTCTATTATTAACATATTGCATTATGTTAATTAATTATGTGTGGTATCTTTGTTACAATTGATAAAAGAATATTATTATAATTATACTATTACCATAGTCCATAGTTTACATTAGGTTTTCCTGTTTGTGTTGTACAGTCCTAAGGTTTTTTTAAAAATAAATTATTCTGGCAACATATATACAACCTAAAATTTCCCCTTTAACCTCATTCATTTCAGATATTTTTTTGATGGCCAAAGTTTTCAAATATTCTGATCCCTCCTCAGACCATAAGTCAGAAAATATGTTCAGGTATTTTATTCAAAACAAGAAAACAACAACAGAGGTTCACCAGGCTTAAAATAGACTACCTGGTCCTAAACACATAATCCAAGAGTTTTCAGAAAAGTCTCTCCAATTTCTAACCTCTCAACTCTGACCCAAAAAATGCAGTGTCCAGAGCAAAAATATATTGATAAAAGATACATAGATAAAATCATCAGATTATAAATTTCATGTCATTTTACTAAAAAGCCAAACATATATTTAAAAGGTTGCTAATGAGCAATCCTTCCCTAGAAGTTTGAATACTTCAAGGTAGGCAGTTTTCCAAAAAGGGAAAAGTGTGGAGTATGGCTGGGGACTTGATGGGCAAGAATTAATGATGACCTAATTTTCTTTCCCTTATAAGTCATTTGCTGTTTCTCCATAGATGTCCAAAGAATTTTTCTTTTTCCTTAAAATATGTCTTTGGAATTGGTCATTTCTGGTTAATATTCTGTTTCATAGTGTTCTCTTCTTTGCTTATCAATAGCTGTCACTTTCTCAAAGTCTTATTTCTTTATTTTGATTTTTAGAATTTTCTTCCTTTAAGGCATTATCTGTTATGTTCATTTGTTCTTCTGTTCAATCTTCTAATTCAATCTTCATTTCTGAAAGTTTTTTTTTAATTTTCAATTCTTTCTTAAGTCCTGTCATCTCATTTCTTTAATTCTGATTTATGTTGTTGGTGTCTTATAGCATGTTCCTCATGTCTCTTAGCTCATTTTGAAACAGACAGCTATGGTTTTTATCTGTTTTGTGGCCTTTCTGACATGCTTTCATTATCTGTAGGGCTGTTATTCTCTTGCAATAATGTTGAATAATATTTTTCATCAATACTTTTTGTTGTTTATTTTTATATAAAATTAATTTTCCTAAACTTCCAGAAAGAACATTGCTCAGGTTAGCTTTTCTAACTTCATAGAACTCTCTTTTTGGTTATTTTCATGTACTGTCTAAAAATATAGCAGTTGCTTTTCAAGATTTCCCAGCAGTGTTTTTTTTTAAGTTTCCTGGCTATTTTCCACCTGTTTTAATTTCCTAGGCTGCTTAAGCAAATACCATAAAATGGGTCAGGTTAAACAATGAGAATTTAGTCACTTATGTTTTTAAAGTAAAACAAAGTCCAAAGCAAGGTATCATCTAAGTGAAGCTTTCTCCCTGAAGACTGTGGCATTCTGAGGCTGGCTGCCAGTGATCCTTGGTTCCTCTTGTCACATGGCAAAGCACATGGTGGCATCTCCTAGTCTTTTCCTTCTCTTCTGGGCTCTGTTTCAGCTTCTTGTGGCTTTCTCTCTCTCTCTCTGTCTCAATTTCATTCCACTTGTAAGGGACTCCAGTAATAGGTTTAAGACCCATCCTGACTGAGGTGGGTTTCACCCTAAGTGATGTAACCACATCAACAGGTCCTACTTACAATGGTTTCACACCCACAGGAACAGATTAGATTTAAGAACATGTTTTTCTGGAGTACATAAAGCTTTAACCACCATACCACCCCATCCTATTCACCCCACACATACAATTTTATTTGGACCATATTTTCAATTTGTCGTAATTGTCCCTATCCTGATAATTTATTCTACTTCCAGAAATTTTTATTAAGTATGAGAGGAAGGGGGCCCTGGTTGGTTAATCTCAAGAGCTCATAGGGACTAGACCACAAATCCCTTGCAATGACCCATTATTTGAGTGGTCAAAATCCCTCCCAATTTCAGCCACTGTTCTCACATCAATCTGGCAAAATTTCCATTGAATATCCATTGGCAATTTTAGGGCTTCCTGTTCTCAAATCTGTCAGGTGTCCCACAGCTTACTTCTGCTATCTTCTATATGGACTGTGATACCCTGCAGGTCTTGTGACTGTCAGCGGTTTGTCCCCAACCACTTATATTTTGGGGTAGATGGGGATACCTTGGCACCTAGTTTTATTGTAAATGTTGTCCATTAAGTTAAGTGTCTGCTATCTTGTTGTTCTGGATGCTTATATGTGGGGATTCAAAAACCACTGCCACAATCATCTTCCCAGAATCACTAAATGATTTTTTTAAATGAACTTTTATGTTTGGTTTTTCCTTTCTTTCATATTATTAGACAGGAAATCAAAATACCAGGTGGACTGGTTCAATCCAGACAACTGTCAATTCCAATGCTTCCCTAGAGATCAAAGACTCCAAGGGACCTGGCTTCACATTTAAGACAAAGTTGATAGGAGTCCATCACATGTTGTAAAAGGATTTTTAAACCTTTCCTTTCATGAAGCTAAAAAACACAACTATTAAAAATATAATAAACAAGTGTAAATAGAATACATAAGCTAGGTCATCAGCCTACAGGACCATGAAGACTTCTAGAGGAGAGGCAATACAACCTTGTAGCTAAGAGTACAGACTCTAGAGCTGCACTGTCCTATCTGGTAGCCACTAGCCACATATGGCTATTGAGCATTTCAAATGTGGCAAGTGCCATAGTATAAATATATATCTGATTTTGAAGACTTAGTTTAAATATATATATAAAATACCTCAGTAATTTTATGTTGATTATATGTCGAAATGATATTTCGGATATACTGAGCTAAAGAAAATATATTAAAAGTAATTTCATCTCTTTTACTTCTTTTAATATGGCTACTAGAAAATTAAAAATTACATATGTGGGCTTGGATTGTATTTCTATTCAATAGTGCTGGTCGAGAGTGTCAGAATGCCCCAGCTTTAAATCCCAGCTTTGCCACTTACTATTTATTTGAACAGTCTCTGAGTGCTGACTTGCTCATCAGTAAACTGACAATAATAATAACTAATTTATAAGGCCATTGTGAAAAGCAAATTAGATAATGCATGTAGAATACTTAGCATAAGACTTAGACATTGTAGGCGCTCAAAAATGGGAGCTGCTCTTATTATTACCTCCCAGCATTAGGTGAATAATCAAGAGATGAAGGTTCCAGATCTAAATTTGAAAATACCCAGCTGTATGATCCAGGTAAGTAAGTTAATCTCTCAGATCCTTAGTTTCCTTTTTCTGAAAATCAGGAGCTAATTATCTGCTTCATTGGGTTTTTGTGAGTATTAAATTCTTTCAGTCAACATGTATTTAATGAGCACTTACTATGAGCCAGACACTATTATGGGCACTGAAGAAAGAACAATGAACAAGTCAGATAAAGTTCCCATCCTCAGAGAGTTTATATCTCAATAGAAGAAATATACAATACAAATAATTATTATATAATGTAGTGTAGGGTAGTGTGCTGGTTTGGATGTATTATGTCCCCCAAAACACCATGTTCTTTGATGTGGGGGCAGACGTATTAGTGTTGACTGGGTTGGAATCCTTTGATTGACTATTTCCATGGAGTTGTGATTCAATCAACTGTAAAACATCTGATTGAATTATTTCCATGGAGCTATGGACCCTGCCCATTCAGGGTGGGTCTTGATTTAATCACTGGAGTCCTATAAAAGAGCTCACAAACAGAAGGACCTCAGACCAGCTGAGAGTGACATTTTGGAGAGCAGCTCAGAGACATTTTGGAGACAGCCACTGAAAGCAGACTTTTGCCGTCATTTTGGGGATGCTAGCCCAGTGCTTGCTCTGGAGAAGCTAAGAGAGGACAAAACGCCCCAAGAGCAATATTTTGAAGAAAGCACAGGAGCTAAGAGAGGAGCTGGAACACAGCCTGAGATCAGCAGATGCCAGCCACATGCCTTCCCAGCTAACAGAGGTTTTCCAGACGCCATTGGCCTTCCTTCGGTGAAGGTATACTTGTGTTGATGCCTTAATTTGGACATTTTCATGTAAATTTGTAACCAAATAAACCAAATAAACCCCCTTTATAAAAGCCAATCCATTTCTGGTATTTTGCATAACAGCAGCATTAGTAAACCAGAACAGGTAGTAATAAGAGTAATGGGGAAAAAAAAAAAGCAATGCAAAGAGAGAGATAGTGATGTAAAGATGCTCTTTTGGCTCAGTAAAACACTCTAAGGGCTGATATTTGAACAGAGTCTAAGCAGATATCTGGAGAGCAGTAGTTAGGACTGAAAGAGAATCCTGAAGCAGGAGGATATCTAGTGAGCTGAAGAAGAAAGAGGCATCCAATATATAGCTGGAGAGCAAGGTATTGGGGCAGGAGAAGAGGCTTAGCCAGATCACAGAGAGCCTTGGAGGACTCAGGATGAACTGTGGATCTCACTCTAGTATGAGAAAACCATTAGAGGGTTTTGAGCAGGTTTTAAAAGGATCTCTGAGCACCAAAGGATGACATATATGCCAAGCTCAGCACAGCCTGACACAACGTAAATGTGGAGCCAATGACAGCCAAGCAATGAGATAGGGACCAGTTAGCTCCATAGTACCCTGAAGGGTGCAAAATCTCTTACATATAAGGGGGAGGACAGAAGTGAGCATGGATGGGAAACACTTCAACAGTTCTGGAAAAAAAAAAGTACAGCTCTTGGACAGCCCTTGGAATCAGACACAAGATCATCCCAGAACCAATATATTCCCTCCACTCTCAAAATGCAAAAGGAGGAAACAGTCATGGCAAAACAATAAGCCAACTATTCTCTACTGCAAGGATCAGTCCCTTGGCCAGATTGGCAGCAAAACATTGGTTGAAGAAAAAAGGATTTTAAAACATTTAAAATTAAAAATATTGCTCAAATAATACTATTTATCATCGTAGAAAATAGTCATTACAAAAACACAGAAAATACAAGAAACCAAAAAATTAAATTCCAATTATCTGGAATCCTATAACCAGAAACTACTATAAATAATGTTTGATTATATATATCAAGATATTTATGAATATGTAAATATTAGATCTAGAACTTTTATTATGCAACTATATGTATCTGTTGCATATGCTTTTTTTAAAATGGCATTATCTTCTATAAATTATGCTATAAGCTCCTCCTTTCACTTACTATTTATAGATATTGTATATGTCTGCCAAAGTCGCTAATTTCTAAGTTGACATCATCCTTTTTAATGCTGCATAGTATTAAATAAAGGACATACCTTACTTTATTCAACAATCCCCTATCATTGGGTACATGGGTTATTTCCAACCTGAGCAAAAAGCCCTCAGTAGTGACCTCCTCTAATGCCCTGCCATAGTACCCAGCTCCCACGTCAGTTCTGTGCTACTTACGGCAAACTCCTCAGGAGTCACTTTCAAGACATCAAATATGACAGCATCGTAGCTCTTGCTGGCATAATCGCAGCTCTGGCCCTCCAGAGAGTCTGAGCTGCTGCTGCCCTGTGGAAGACAGGGAAAGATGGCACCAGATGAACAGTCTGGCTTGGAATCACTTATACATCTCCTCAGAAATGTGGATGTGGCAATGACAGAATTGTAGATAAAACATTCTATTGTTTAACACTATTTCAGGCACTTCGTTAAGTACTTCATATGCATCATCTCATTTAATTTTAATAACAACCCTGTGAATACACACTACTATTATTCCCCCTCTACAGATACGGAAGTGGCAAAATATTCCTTCTCCAAGATGTCTCCGCCAGGAAACTGAAGAGCCACAAGAATTTGAAGCTAGTTTTGTATCTTCCTGTCTCCATAACTCACACTCTCAGTCGCTACACCCTTAGTGCTTCTAGCTGGCAGTGTACTGGTGAAATAAAAAGATACAGCACACTCTTCCTTCAGAAAGAACAGGCCTTTGCATCTTAGGAGGCCTGAGGAGATAATTTGATATGTCACGTCATTCAAGCATTACCTAGTTTTGCGTTTTGTCTTCCTACTTGAAGTCACTGCAGGAAATTGTTACACAGGATGTAAAACTGGCTCCCAAGGCTTATTTCATGTGTGGACAACTTGAAATTCAAAGCCTATTAGCTGATGAGGTGAGAGGTAACCAAAGGGCTTTGGAGATTGCTGTGAAAGTTACTTTTAGTAGAGTTCCTTGTGTTGAGAGGAGCACTGCAGGTCCTGCGTGTAAAGAAAGTGTCTCCCATAAAAAGCAATTAAAACTCCCCAAATGTGATTGGTTTCATGAAGCCTAACACTGCGGATCGCAGAATGTTGAACATACTTTCTCTTTAATTTCATCTAATTTCATCAAGCTCTACTTTTGTGAACCATTTATGTTTGCCACTCAAAAACTGTGCCCCATCAATAAATGGCTTTATTCGTCTCAACTCATGAGGACAGATTTTTTGGTTTCCATTAATCTCAACATCTTGGACTAGGACTTAGCAAATATGCTTCTATTAATTCCTCTTTACTTCACTCTTTCCAAAATGGCTACATCTGGAGAAACTTTGCAATCTTACTGGAAACTAGAGTATTTTGGGGCCAGTGAGAGAAACCAAAATCAACCGAAAATGTGAGATTAAAAAAATGATCAGGAACTTAACTCTTTAGATTTTAATAGGCCTGTGTCATTAAGAGGTTTTACAAATTAGTCTACTATACCAAAAACGTTTCAGATGATCTTAAGAAGCAGTATGTCATAATGGCTAACAGCTCTGAATCAGACAGGGTGGTTAAAATGCCAGCTCCATACCACTGTGCCATCTGACTGAGGCAAGTTACTTCATTTTACTGAGTCTCAGTCATCAACTGAAAAAATAAAACTTACTTCCCAGGGTTGTGGAACAGATTATGTAGAAGGAAGCTTATAAAGCAACTGACAGAATCCCCCTCCCCAGCAGATGCTGATTTGAGTCCTGGATCCACCTTCCATTCCTGGAAGGCTACATCAGGATCACAGGGCTGATTCTCTTCAGGACAGTGGAGTGTGGTTATGAGCACTGGCTTTGAATTTTCACCCACCTCTAACTAGCTGTGTGATTCAAGGCCAGTTTATTCACTTCTCCTCTCCACGTCTAATTTTTCTCATCTATAAAACGGGAATGTGATGGTTAATTTCATGTGTCAATTTGTCAAGGTTATGGTGTCCAGTTGTTTGGTCACCTGGCGTGATTGCTACTGTGAGGGTATTTTGTAGGTGCATTTAAATCATTATTCAGTTGATTGCAACTATTGGCTGATTACATTTATAATCAACAAAAGAGACTGCCTTCAGCAATGAGAGGAGTATCTTCATGCAATCAGTTTGAGGCTTTATAGGGAGAATTGAGAATTTCAGCAGTCAGAAAGAATTTCTATCTCAATTTCAGCTGGCCCATTTCCCCTGGGGAATTCAGTGTCACCTCCATCAGAGTTTCCAATTTGTGGCCTCCCCTATGAAGTTTGGACCTGCCGATCCCCACAGTCATATGAGTCAATTCCTATAATAAATCTCTTAATATTTACATATGTGTGTGTGTGTATATGTGTACATATGTGTGTGTGTGTGTGAGAGTCCTGTCAGCTCTGTTTCTCTAGAGAACACTATTACAGGGAATAAAATAAAAGTACATACCTAATGGGGTTATTGTGAGGATAAAATGAGATAATGCCTGTGGAACATGCAAAAAAAAGTGCCTGACATATAGTAAGCACTAAATTATGGACATATGTATATGTGTCATTCAGTCACCAAAATTTACTGTACACTTCAATTATACATGTATTCATTCATTCATTCAACAAATATTTATTGAGTACCTTTCATGTGCTAGACAAAAACACACATGCATGTATGCACATACACATATATGTACAAATATGTATATGTATGTATACACAGCTATACACATTCACATATATAGGCATACACATACACACCCACAGAGACTGGAGAAGAAGGAAATTTTACTTTAGACAAAGTGTAAATTGTAGATGGAAACAGAAGTCTGATTCCTCTAGTTATCAAACAGAGCCAGTTACTTAGGAAGAAAGGGAATTCTGGTTTTACAACAGTGCAGTAACACCCCTTGCATCTACTTCAAACACACTTGTACAAGGGATCTGGTCTAATCAAAAGTTGCCCAAATATATATTCATTGGCAATGATGATGATTATAACGATGATGATGACGAAGCAACTTTACATCAATCTGTATTGATGCCATCAGGAAATTTTAAAAGGCACCCAAAAGTCTTCTTTCAGGACCAGAAAACAAAATAAGGAATTTCTGAAAGGATTATAAGAAATGAATTGGTTCCTGTGCATTTCTGGCTGGTTAAAAAAAAACAACTTGAAATGAGGGCTTTGTGAGTTAAAAACACTGTGCGCTGCCTTTCCAGTGTGCCACAGGAGCTAGACATGGCACATTTGACATGGTGTTATCCCTGGGCCTCAGATAACATCACTCCTCCTGCATGCCTTGGTTCCTTACTGAGCTTGGAAAGCAAACTCCCAAACCCCCATGGTAGGGGCCCTAGCCCAACCCACTCTCAGACCACCAGTCCTTATAGCCATTTCCTACTGAGCACGGTAAATAAGAACAGAGGGCCAGCTGGAATCATTTCTGTCTGACTTCATTCCAGAATGTATGACTTATTTATAATTACCAACAGCTTTTCCTGGGAAAAGTCTGATCCCTTCTTGCCACCAAAATGGAATGTGGCACTTGCTACAACTGGGCTGGGCAGGTATTTGTTTTTCTTTGAAGGGAACAACTTCAGAAAATATACTGATCCTCAGGGCTGTGTACCTCCCAAATCTTGCTCCTGGCATGGCCTGGGGCCTCAGGGGTGCTAAGAATAATGGCATTCATCAAGCCCTGAAGCCCTGCTGCCCATTGCTCAGCTGAGGCCTGGGTCAGATGAAAGGGCCCCTCCGCCCACTGTCCCAATCCTCACAGCCTCCGTACCTGTGGAGTGGCAGAGGTGACCAACACACTAGCCATCAGACCATTCCTCTTGTACATAGTCTCTGGGCTGCAGGGAACTTCAGGGCAGCCTCTGCCGGTGACATAACCTGTCTGGAAAAGTCCTGCAAGGTAAAGGGGCTCATAAAAACCAGTCTTCAAAACCAACTTAATCCTACCCTCAAGAAAAAACTGTGCTAGACTTGGGCAGATCACCTCAAAGGAAACCATTAAAGGAAAGGTTATACACTGATGGCCTTTGGGTTAAATAGGGCCCAGAGATGTGGTTTATTAGGCTTGTAATATTTTTTTAATTAATTATCAACATTTAAAAATTGGAATATTTCACAAAGAATTCTGGATTTATGACTTTTCTTGAAAATAGACAAGGAGCTGCTCCCGTTTTATTTCAGCAAGTGCTTTTCAGCCCCTACCTGGTTTGTACAACCACTTCAGTGCTTGCCTGGCCCTTGCAGGCACTAGAGTTTGTGACCTTTGTTTTAAAATGAAAGCAGGTAAAAAAGACAACTGGTTCTACTGTGTTCCCTGGTGTACAATAGCATTAAATCATAATAATCACCCTTATAACAGCTGACACCATAGAGCACTCACCATGTGCCATGCACTTTCCATACATAAACTCATCTAACCCTCATAACAATTCTGAGGTTACACCCATATTTCAAGTGAGGAGACTGAGGCACAGAGAAGTTAAGCAGCTCATGATGTGGTGCCCTTGCTCATGCTGCCCTATCATCCCATCATCCTCCAAGACCCTGCACAAATATCACTTCTGGTTATCACTACCGGACCACCTAAAGTAAAATCAGTTGCTCTTACACCAATGTGTACACACCTCTACTAGAGTATTTATCACATCATTGAACATAGGCAAACTGTAGCCACCAATAAGCTTTTAAGCAGGAATGTGGACCAGGAAAGCAAAAAAGTTAGCGGGGGAAGAGAAAGAGAAGGCAAAGACACCAGTTGGAGGACAACTGTAATTATCCAGGCAAGAGATGAGGCAGGATCTCTGAGCTAAGACTGCAGCAGTGAAATAGTCAAAGAAGATAGACTGAGAGACAGAAAGGACAGGAATTCAGTAGAAATTCATGAGAACTGAGGATGAGATGGTTTCTGGTTTAAGCTACCAGAGGATGGTGTGTCTTTCATCAAGGAAAGGAACAGAGGTGGTGTAGCAGATTTGTGAGAAAAGATGATTAATTTAATTTGGGACATGCTGAGTCTGTGGTACCCATGAGAAAATCAACCCTGGAGAACAAGATCCAGCCCAGAGGTCACTAGGAAAGATGGTTTTGGAGGTAGATCAAACAAAAAGAGTGTCAGCCTGATACTGAATCTATCTGTAATCCTCCCAAAGTCCTCAGTCACAGGGTTCCAACACAGAGCAGTGTGCCATCAAAGAAACAGAGTCTAGCAATAAAAAGGAATCCTGGAAGACGGAGGAATAGGATAGACAGAGCTAACTCCTCCACTGTGGAATAACTGAAGAAAAGGCAGAAAACGACCAGGTCAGCAGTTTCAGGGTACAAGTGGTCAGAGACAGACTTCTACATTATATAGGGAGGACATGGATGAAAAAGTGGAGAAAATATGACTGAGAGGACGGGGTGACTTTATTCAATAGTGCCTGCACCTGGGGCTGGCTGCTACACATGCCAGAGCGGCTGCAGGAGGAGTGGGCACCCCCACACCCCCATCTCCACAGCCAGCTGGGAGCTCCCGTGTGGGAACCTGGGAACCGTCAGACTTGTTTTAGCCACACACAGAGACCTTCAGCAGTGCCCAGTGCCTATCCCTCAATCTTGAGGCAGACCGCTGTGGGTGCCTGGTTTGGGGGAAGACTGGGGGGCCCCTCCCTTCAGGAGCAGAGGGGACACAGAGCAGAACCAATCTGACAATTGGCTGGCGAGAGAGACACTGGGTTCCGCTGCCTATATCCTTTCTCCACGGAGGCCCAGGGCGCTCATGGAGTGCACGGTGGAGAGGCAGGGGCAAAGGAGATAGCAACAAGGAGGCACCAAGAGCTCCAACTCAATGCCAGAGGCCCATGGGTACAGGCTAGCTGCAGGCTGAAAAAGGTGAACCTCTCAATCCCATAGCCTGAGTTCATTCCACTCAGGAGCCTAGGAATCAGCAGATCCATCATGCCCACA
Organism: Choloepus didactylus; assembly: GCF_015220235.1. Taxonomy (NCBI): domain Eukaryota; kingdom Metazoa; phylum Chordata; class Mammalia; order Pilosa; family Megalonychidae; genus Choloepus; species Choloepus didactylus. The sequence goes on from NC_051316.1 coordinate 94,632,949, forward strand.
GTCGAGTTTCTGCCAAGGTGCATAGGACCCAGCCCCCAGCCCCAGAGCTGGAGGCTTTCAGTACACACAGACACCTGCATAGACTGGACTTTCACCTGGTATGAACCCTGCCCACCAGGCTGCCGCAGGGAGGGAGAGCAGGCTTGAGGCAGGAAGAGGTGGCCCAAGAGCACCATCTGCTGGGAAGATAGGGAAAGCGCACCCTGGCAAACTCTTTCTGCCCAGTCTTCAACATATTTCCAAATAGACTTGTATCTCCCACGGGAGGCCTCGGCCTTGATCTGACTGGGAATTACCAACAAACCAAGTGCCCAAGGAGACTCTCAAGGCAACCACAAGCAACTATAAAATCTTAGGAGAGTGAAGGAAATCAACTTTCACCAAAATAACCTTATCAAGATATTCAAATGTCAAAAAACCAACAGAAAATTACAAAGCACATGAAGATGCAAGAAGATATGGCCAGGTCCCTGGCTACGGCGTGGCGGGGAGGAGGTAGTTTCATAGATGAGTAGTGGGCCCAGTTGCAGCCACTCGGGGGTGCTGAAGTTGCACTGCAAGGTGGAGGTGATCTGGTGGCAGCTGCTGGCCTTGGGACTGAGGAACCAGGGCAGAGGTGTCTGGGAAATGCTGAGCCTCTGTCAGCAGATGCCCAGGAGCTGGCCACGGCCCCAAGTAGGGGTCGAAACAGAGGCGTGCACCCCGCCTGCCTGCTCATCTTCACCCTGAAAGACAAGTATGGGAACCACTATGAGCTAAAGGAGAACACTGAGCAATTCTTCACCAAATTGGTGGATGAAGGAAAAGCCACTGTTTGGTTAAAGGAACCTCCTGTGGATATCTGTCAAAGTAAGGTGTTTGAACAGGTGATGGCAGAAGAGGCAGCTTCCCAGAAGAGGCCAATTCCAGTCGTTTAAAGGGTTTCCTTTCAGCTGTGAGACAGGATCACCAAGGTGGTGATGCTGAGGTACCACTTTCAACCCTCACACCAGTAAAAACTTCAGAACTTGAAAAATTTAAAACAAAAATGGTTATCACATCCAAAAAGAACTATCCTCTAAGCAAGAACTTCCCATATTCTCTGGAACATCTTCAGACTTACTGTAGACTTTCCAAGGTTGATATGCATATACTTTTGCTTAAAACACAGTAAGAAAGTAGACTTGAGTCACAACCATATAAAAAAGCTTCCAATTTGGGTATCTACATGAAATCTGAAACTTGGAGCTAGAGCTCAGCAGATATGACTATCAGTATTAGCACATACAGGAACTGTTTAAAAAGCTGAAAAAGAATCCAGACTTCAACTAGAGATATGAATGAAGCAGATGTGGTTAGGACTAGGGCAAACTGGGCCAAAGGGTAAAAGACAATACTAACCGCATTTTAAAACTTTGAATTCTATGTGAGACCAAGGGAAGAGATATTTAGTCAGTGCAAGATCTGTATTTCCTAAACAATTTAACCCACACAGTTCATTCAAATACCATAATAGGAAGTGAGACCTGGTAGGTTTGCATAGGTTAGTGTGAAATAGCAACACATCCCAAGGTAATCTGGACAGAGAATAAAGATTTATATGCAGGGCCTCCCTGAGGAGCTGGGGGAAAATGCAGAGGTGTTGGGCTTCCTCACCTGGATTGTTGCTCATGTTCTCACAAACACTGAGGACTGGCGGTTTGATGTGCCAAGCCCTCTATCCCAGGACTTGCCCTTATGAAGCTCATCACTGCAAAGAAGAGGCTAAACCTGCTTATAATTGTGCCTAAGAGTCTCCCCCTGAGGACCTCTTTGTTGCTCAGATGTGGCCCTCTCTCTCTCTAGCTAAGCCAACTCAGCAGGTGAATTCACTGCCCTCCCTCCACACATGGGATCTGACTCCCAGGAGTGTAAATCTCCCTGGCAATGAGGGATATGACTCCCAGGGATGAATCTGGACCCAATAACATGGGATTGAGAACATCTTCTTGACCAAAAGAGGGATGTGAAATGAAATGAAACAAAATAAAGTTTCAGTGGCTAAGAGATTCCAAATAAAGTCGAGAGGTCACTCTGGTGGGCATTCTTATGCACTATACAGATAACCCTTTTTAGGTTTTAATGCATTGGAATAACTAGAAATAAATACCTGAAACTATCAAACTGCAACCCAGTAGCCTTGACTTTTGAAGATGATTGTATAGCAATGTAGCTTACAAGAGGTAACAGTATGATTGTGAAAGCACTATGGATCACACTCCCTTTATCCAGTTTATGGAGGGATGAGTAGAAAAATGGGGACAAAAAACTAAATGAAAAATAGGGTAGGAAGGGGGGAGTGTTGGGTGTTCTTCTTTACTTTTATTTTTTATTCTTATTTTCACTTTTTTCTGGTACAAGGAAAATGTTCAAAAAATAGATTGGGGTGATGAATGCACAACTATATGACAGTATTGTGAACAACTGATTGTACACTTTGGGTGATTGTATAAAATATGTGAATATATCTTAATAAAATTGAATTTTTAAAAAAAAAGCTGCCAGCTATGACGGGAGACCTTATCTACATGCAAGAACTTAATGTTAATGACAATCACTTGGAGTCATTTAATGTGGCCTTGTGTCAATCTGTACTCCAGAAGTCACTTCAGACTCTGGATCTCAGCAAGAACAAAACTAAGGCACTTCCTGTGAGTTTTGTGAGTTCCAAGAACTTACAGAGTTAAAAATTGATGATAATGAACTGATTCCATTTCCTTTCAAGATGGGAACAACTGAAAACCCTGCATTTTTTGTCAGCAGCTCAAAATAAGCTTCTTTTTTTTGCCTAGTAAATTTAAAAATCTATCTCTTGAGTACTTGGATCTTTTTGGAAATACTTTTGAACAATCAAAAGTCCTCCCAATTATAATGCTGCAAGCACCATTAACTTTACTGGGATCTGCTGCGTGAACCATATTATATAACAGGATTCCACATGGCTCTCAAATCATTCCTTTCCATTTCTGCCATGATTTGGATACTGCAAAAACCTGTGTTTGTGGAAGATTCTGTCTAAGCTGTTTCATCCGAGGAACTACTACCATGGATCTACACTCTGCTGCTCACACTGTGATCCTAGTAGATAACATGGGTGGTACTAAAGCATCTATAATCTCTTACTTTTGTTCTTTAGCCTGTTACATAAATAGCTCTGATATGTTCAAGTGATAGGTTATACTACAAAAAGCACCTAGTCGCCATCTTAGGTTCCTCCTCTACTGCCTTCTAAAGTTAATTTACTTCTTGTCTGTAATACTAAGAATTCTGTAATTCAGTGAAATAACTCAAGATTTTCTAAGCCTGTCTATAAATATTACAGAACCACTTCAATAAAACATTTTTCTTTAAAAGAATAAGAAAAAGAAGAAGAAGAAGAAATGACCAAGCCAAATGATCAAATTAAAAAGCTAGAGGATACACAGAATTTGGAACAACTAATCAAAAATGTACATATAAATCTCCTAAATAACTTCAGTGGAATGGCTAAAGATAAAAAGGATATCAAGAACACACTAGAAGAACATAAAGAAGAATTTGAACCCTATCAAGTTAAGCAAATGCCAAGAGGCCAAAAACAACAGAAAATTTTAAAGCATATTAAAAAAAAAGCAGACAACATGCATAACCCAAACCCAAACACCCAAATCAAAAGATCAGAGGAGATGCAGTACTTGAAGCAATTAATCAAAGAACTAAATACAAACAACGAGAGCATGGCACAGGATACAAAGGACACAAAGAAGACCCTAGAAGAACATAAAGAAGAAATTGCAAGAGTAAATTTAAAAGTAGATGATCCTATGGAAATAAAAGAAACTATCGACCAAATTATAAAGATTCTGGATACTCATAGTACAAGACTAGAGGAAGCTGAACAACGAATCAGCGACCTGGAGGATGAAAGAACAAAAGAAAGAATGGAGAAAAAAATCGAAAAAATCAAAATGGACCTCAGGGATATGAAAGATAAAATAAAACGTCCAAATATAAGACTCATTGGTAGAGGCGGGGCAAGATGGCAGACTGGTGAGCTGTATGTTTTAGTTACTCCTCCAGGAAAGTAGGTAGAAAGCCAGGAACTGCGTGGACTGGACACCACAGAGCAATCTGTCTTTGGGCATACTTCATACAACACTCATGAAAACGTGGAACTGCTGAGATCAGCGAAATCTGTAAGTTTTCGCAGCCAGGGGACCCGCGCCCCTCCCTGCCAGGCTCAGTCCCATGGGAGGAGGGGCTGTCAGCTCCGGGAAGCAGAAGGGAGAACTGCAGTGGCAGCCCTTATCGGAAACTCATTCTCCTGATCCAAACTCCAACCATAGATAGACGGAGACCAGACACCAGAGAATCTGAGAGCAGCCAGCCCAGCAGAGAGGAGACAGGCATAGAAAAAAAATAACACGAAAAACTCCAAAATAAAAGCGGAGGATTTTTGGAGTTCTGGTGAACATAGAAGGGGGAAGGGCAGAGCCCAGGCCTGAGCTCAGGCCCTGAGGCGCATATGCAAATCTCGAAGAAAAGCTGATCTCTCTGCCCTGTGGACCTTTCCTTAATGGCCCTGGTTGCTTTGTCTATCAGCATTTCAATAACCCATTAGATCTCTGAGGAGGGCCCTTTTTTTTTTTTAATCCTTTTTTCTTTTTCTAAAACAATTACTCTAAGAAGCCCAACACAGAAAGCTTCAAAGACCTGCAATTTGGGCAGGTCAAGTCAAGAACAGAACTAGGAGAGCTCTGAGACAAAACGCAATAATCCAGTGGCTGAGAAAATTCACTAAACACCACAACTTCCCAAGAAAAGGGGGGTGTCCGCTCACAGCCATCATCCTGGTGGACAGGAAACACTCCTGCCCATCGCCAGCCCCATAGCCCAGAACTGCCCCAGACAACTCAGTGTGACGGAAGTGCTTCAAATAACAGGCACACACCACAAAACTGGGCGTGGACATTAGCCTTCCTTGCAACCTCAGCTGATTGTCCCAGAGTTGGGAAGGTAGAGCAGTGTGAATTAACAAAGCCCCATTCAGCCATCATTTCAGCAGACTGGGAGCCTCCCTACACAGCCCAGCAGCCCAGAACTGCCCTGGGAGGACGGCACTCACATGTGACATAGCACAGTCATCCCTCAACAGAGGACCAGGGGGTGCACGGCCTGGAAGAGGGGCCCACTTGCAAGTCTCAGGAGCCATACGCCAATACCAAGGACTTGTGGGTCAGTGGCAGAGACAAACTGTGGCAGGACTGAAATGAAGGATTAGACTATTGAAGCAGCCTTAAAACTCTAGGATCACAAGGGAGATTTGATTGTTAGAGCCACCCCCCCCTCCCTGACTGCCCAGAAACACGCCCCATATACAGGGCAGGCAACACCAACTACACACGCAAGCTTGGGACACCAATTAGACCCCACAAGACTCATTCCCCCACTCACCAAAAAGGCTAAGCAGGGGAGAACTGGCTTGTGGAGAACAGGTGGCTCGTGGAAGCCACCTGCTGGTTAGTTAGAGAAAGTGTACTCCACGAAGCTGTAGATCTGATAAATTAGAGATAAGGACTTCAATTGGTCTACAAATACTAAAAGAACCCTATCAAGTTCAGCAAATGCCACGAGGCCAAAAACAACAGAAAATTATAAAGCATATGAAAAAAACAGACGATATGGATAACCCAAGCCCAAGCACCCAAATCAAAAGATCAGAAGAGACACAGCACCTAGAGCAGCTACTCAAAGAACTAAAGATGAACAATGAGACCATAGTATGGGAGACAAAGGAAATCAAGAAGACCCTAGAAGAGCATAAAGAAGACATTGCAGGACTAAATAAAAAAATGGATGATCTTATGGAAATTAAAGAAACTGTTGACCAAATTAAAAAGATTCTGGACACTCATAGTACAAGACTAGAGGAAGTTGAACAACGAATCAGTGACCTCGAAGATGACAGAATGGAAAATGAAAGCATAAAAGAAAGAATGGGGAAAAAAATTGAAAAAATTTAAATGGACCTCAGGGATATGATAGATAATATGAAATGTCCAAATATAAGACTCATTGGTGTCCCAGAAGGGGAAGAAAAGGGTAAAGGACTAGGAAGAGTATTCAAAGAAATTGTTGGGGAAAACTTCCCAAATCTTCTAAACAACATAAATACACAAATCATAAATGCTCAGCGAACCCCAAATAGAATAAATCCAAATAAACCCACTCCGAGACATATACTGATCACACTGTCAAACACAGAAGAGAAGGAGCAAGTTCTGAAAGCAGCAAGAGAAAAGCAATTCACCACATACAAAGGAAACAGCATAAGACTGAGTAGTGACTACTCAGCAGCCACCATGGAGGCGAGAAGGCAGTGGCACAATATATTTAAAATTCTGAGTGAGAAAAATTTCCAAATTTCCAGCCAAGAATACTTTATCCAGCAAAGCTCTCCTTCAAATTTCAGGGAGAGCTTAAATTTTTCACAGACAAACAAATGCTGAGAGAATTTGCTAACAAGAGACCTGCCCTACTGGAGATACTAAAGGGAGCCCTACAGATAGAGAAACAAAGACAGGACAGAGAGACTTGGAGAAAGGTTCAGTACTAAAGAGATTCGGTATGGGTACAATAAAGGATATTAATAGAGAGAGGGGAAAAATATGGCAAACATTATAACGTTGAATGTCAATGGATTAAACTCCCCAATTAAAAGATATAGATTCGCAGAATGGATCAAAAAAAATGAACCATCAATATGTTGCATACAAGAGACTCATCTTAGACACAGGGACACAAAGAAACTGAAAGTGAAAGGATGGAAAAAAATATTTCATGCAAGCTACAGCCAAAAGAAAGCAGGTGTAGCAATATTAATCTCAGATAAAATAGACTTCAAATGCAGGGATGTTTTGAGAGACAAAGAAGGCCACTACATACTAATAAAAGGGGCAATTCAGCAAGAAGAAATAACAATCGTAAATGTCTATGCACCCAATCAAGGTGCCACAAAATACATGAGAGAAACACTGGCAAAACTAAAGGAAGCAATTGATGCTTCCACAATAATTGTGGGAGACTTCAACACATCACTCTCTCCTATAGATAGATCAACCAGACAGAAGACCAATAAGGAAATTGAAAACCTAAACAATCTGATAAATGAATTAGATTTAACAGACATTTACAGGACATTACATCCCAAATCACCAGGATACACATACTTTTCTAGTGCTCATGGAACTTTCTCCAGAATAGATCAAATGCTGGGACATAAAACAAGCCTCAATAAATTTAAAAAGATTGAAATTATTCAAAGCACATTCTCTGACCACAATGGAATACAATTAGAAGTCAATAACCATCAGAGACTTAGAAAATTCACAAATACCTGGAGGTTAAACAACACACTCCTAAACAATCAGTGGGTTAACGAAGAAATAGCAAGAGAAATTGCTAAATATATAGAGACGAATGAAAATGAGAACACAACATACCAAAATGCAGCAAAAGCAGTGCTAAGGGGGAAATTTATAGCACTAAACGCATATATTAAAAAGGAAGAATGAGCCAAAATCAAAGAACTAATGGATCAACTGAAGAAGCTAGAAAATGGACAGCAAACCAATCCTAAACCAAGTACAAGAAAAGAAATAACAAGGATTAAAGCAGAAATAAATGACATAGAGAACAAAAAAACAATAGAGAGGATAAATATCACCAAAAGTTGGTTCTTTGAGAAGATCAACAAGATTGACAAGCCCCTAGCTAGACTGACAAAATCAAAAAGAGAGAAGACCCATATAAACAAAATAATGAATGAAAAAGGTGACATAACTGCAGATCCTGAAGAAATTAAAAAAATTATAAGAGGATACTATGAACAACTGTATGGCAACAAACTGGATAATGTAGAAGAAATGAACAATTTCCTGGAAACATATGAACAACCTAGACTGACCAGAGAAGAAATAGAAGACCTCAACCAACCCATCACAAGCAAAGAGATCCAATCAGTCATCAAAAGTCTTCCCACAAATAAATGCCCAGGGCCAGATGACTTCACAGGGGAATTCTACCAAACTTTCCAGAAAGAACTGACACCAATCTTACTCAAACTCTTTCAAAACATTGAAGAAAATGGAACACTACCTAACTCATTTTATGAAGCTAACATCAATCTAATACCAAAACCAGGCAAAGATGCTACAAAAAAGGAAAACTACCAGCCAATCTCCCTAATCAATATAGATGCAAAAATCCTCAACAAAATACTTGCAAATCGAATCCAAAGACACATTAAAAAAATCATACACCATGACCAAGTGGGGTTCATTCCAGGCATGCAAGGATGGTTCAACATAAGAAAATCAATGTATTACAACACATTAACAAGTCAAAAGGGAAAAATCAATTGATCATCTCAATAGATGCTAAAAAAGCATTTGAAAAAATCCAACATCCCTTTTTGATAAAAACACTTCAAAAGGTAGGAATTGAAGGAAACTTCCTCAACATGATAAAGAGCATATATGAAAAACCCACAGCCAGCATAGTACTCAATGGTGAGAGACTGAAAGCCTTCCCTCTAAGATCAGGAACAAGACAAGGATGCCCACTGTCACCACTGTTATTCAACATTGTGCTGGAAGTGCTAGCCAGGGCAATCCGGCAAGACAAAGAAATAAAAGGCATCCAAATTGGAAAAGAAGAAGTAAAACTGTCATTGTTTGCAGATGATATGATCTTATATCTAGAAAACCCTGAGAAATCAACGATACACCTACTAGAGCTAATAAACAAATTTAGCAAAGTAGCGGGATACAAGGTTAATGCACATAAGTCAGTAATGTTTCTATATGCTAGAAATGAACAAACTGAAGAGACACTCAAGAAAAAGATACCATTTTCAATAGCAACTAAAAAAATCAAGTACCTAGGAATCAACTTAACCAAAGATGTAAAAGACCTATACAAAGAAAACTACATAACTCTACTAAAAGAAATAGAAGGGGACCTTAAAAGATGGAAAAATATCCCATGTTCATGGATAGGAAGGCTAAATGTCATTAAGATGTCAATTCTACCCAAACTCATCTACAGATTCAATGCAATCCCAATCAAAATTCCAACAACCTACTTTGCAGACTTGGAAAAGCTAGTTATCAAATTTATTTGGAAAGGGAAGATGCCTCGAATTGCTAAAGACACTCTAAAAAAGAAAAACGAAGTGGGAGGACTTACACTCCCTGACTTTGAAGCTTATTATAAAGCCACAGTTGCCAAAACAGCATGGTACTGGCACAAAGATAGACATATAGATCAATGAATCGAATTGAGAATTCGGAGATAGACCCTCAGATCTATGGCCGACTGATCTTTGATAAGGCCCCCAAAGTCACTGAACTGAGTCATAATGGTCTTTTCAACAAATGGGGCTGGGAGAGTTGGATATCCATATCCAAAAGAATGAAAGAGGACCCCTAACTCACCCCCTACACAAAAATTAACTCAAAATGGACCAAAGATCTCAATATAAAAGAAAGTACCATAAAACTCCTAGAAGATAATGTAGGAAAACATCTTCAAGACCTTGTATTAGGCGGCCACTTCCTAGACTTTACACCCAAAGCACAAGCAACAAAAGAGAAAATAGATAAATGGAAACTCCTCAAGCTTAGAAGTTTCTGCACCTCAAAGGAATTTCTCAAAAAGGTAAAGAGGCAGCCAACTCAATGGGAAAGAATTTTTGGAAACCATGTATCTGATAAAAGACTGATATCTTGCATATATAAAGAAATCCTACAACTCAATGACAATAGTACTGTCGGCCCAATTATAAAATGGGCAAAAGATATAAAAAGACAGTTCTCTGAAGAGGAAATACAAATGGCCAAGAAACACATGAAAAAATGTTCAGCTTCACTAGCTATTAGAGAGATGCAAATTAAGACCACAATGAGATACCATCTAACACCAGTTAGAATGGCTGCCATTAAACAAACAGGAAACTACAAATGCTGGAGGGGATGTGGAGAAATTGGAACTCTTATTCATTGTTGGTGGGACTGTATAATGGTTCAGCCACTCTGGAAGTCAGTCTGGCAGTTCCTTAGAAAACTAGATATAGAGTTACCATTCGATCCAGCGATAGCACTTCTCGGTATATACCCGGAAGATCAGAAAGCAGTGACACGAACAGATATCTGCACGCCAATGTTCATAGCAGCATTATTCACAATTGCCAAGAGATGGAAACAACCCAAATGTCCTTCAACAGATGAGTGGATAAATAAAATGTGGTATATACACACGATGGAATACTATGCGGCAGTAAGAAGGAATGATCTCGTGAAACATATGACAACATGGATGAACCTTGAAGACATAATGCTGAGCGAAATAAGCCAGGCACAAAAAGAGAAATATTATATGCTACCACTAATGTGAACTTTGAAAAATGTAAAACAAATGGTTTATAATGTAGAATGTAGGGGAACTAGCAATAGAGAGCAATTAAGGAAGGAGGAACAATAATCCAAGAAGAACAGATAAGCTATTTAACGTTCTGGGGATGCCCAGGAATGACTATGGTCTGTTAATTTCTGATGGATATAGTAGGAATAAGTTCACAGAAATGTTGCTATATTAGGTAACTTTCTTGGGGTAAAGTAGGAACATGTTGGAAGTTAAGCAGTTATCTTAGGTTAGTTGTCTTTTTCTTACTCCCTTGTTATGGTCTCTTTGAAATGTTCTTTTATTGTATGTTTGTTTTCTTTTTAACTTTTTTTTTCATACAGTTGATTTAAAAAAGAAGGGAAAGTTAAAAAAAAAAAAAAAAGAAAGAAAAACAAGGAAAAAAAAAAGATGTAGTGCCCCCTTGAGGAGCCTGTGGAGAATGCAGGGATATTCGCCTACCCCACCTCCATGGTTGCTAACATGACCACAGACATAGGGGACTGGTGGTTTGATGGGTTGAGCCCTCTACCACAGGTTTTACCCTTGGGAAGACGGTTGCTGCAAAGGAGAGGCTAGGCCTCCCTATGGTTGTGCCTAAGAGCCTCCTCCTGAATGCCTCTTTGTTGCTCAGATGTGGCCCTGTCTCTCTAGCTAAGCCAACTTGAAAGGTGAAATCACTGCCCTCCCCCCTACGTGGGATCAGACACCCAGGGGAGTGAATCTCCCTGGCAACGTGGAATACGACTCCCGGGGAGAAATGTAGACCTGGCATCGTGGGATGGAGAACATCTTCTTGACCAAAAGGGGGATGTGAAAGGAAATGAAATAAGCTTCAGTGGCAGAGAGATTCCAAAACGAGCCGAGAGGTCACTTTGGAGGGCACTCTTATGCACACTTTAGACAACCCTTTTTAGGTTCTAAAGAATTGGGGTAGCTGGTGGTGGATACCTGAAACTATCAAACTACAACCCAGAACCCATGAATCTCGAAGACAGTTGTATAAAAATGTAGCTTATGAGGGGTGACAATGGGATTGGGAAAGCCATAAGGACCACACTCCACTTTGTCTAGTTTAGGGATGGATGAGTAGAAAAATAGGGGAAGGAAACAAACAGACAAAGGTATCCAGTATTCTTTTTTACTTCAATTGCTCTTTTTCACTTTAATTATTATTCTTGTTATTTTTGTGTGTGTGGTAATGAAGGTGCCAGGGATTGATTTGGGTGATGAATGTACCACTATGTAATGGTACTGTAAACAATCAAAAGTACGATTTGTTTTGTATGACTGCGTGGTATGTGAATATATCTCAATAAAATGAAGATTAAAAAAAAAAAAAAAAAAGACTCATTGGTGTCCCAGAAGGGGAAAAGAAGAGTAAGGGTCTAGAAAGAGTATTCAAAGACACTGTTGAGGAAAACTTCCCAAACCTTCTACACAAAGTAAATACACAAAGCATAAATGCCCAGCAAACTCCAAGTAGAATAAATCCAAATAAGCCCACTCCAAGACATATTCCGATCAGACTCTCAAATACTGAAGAGAAGGAGCAAGTTCTGAAAGCAGCAAGAGAAAAGCAATTCACCACATAAAAAGGAAACAACATAAGACTAAGTAGTGACTATTCAGCGGCCACCATGGAGGTGAGAAGGCAGTGGCATGACATATTTAAAATTCTGAGAGAGGAAAATTTCCAACCAAGAACACTTTATCCAGCAAAGCTCTCCTTCAAATTTGACAGAGAGCTTAAATTTTTCACAGACAAACAAATGCTGAGAGATTTTGCCAATAAAAGACCTGCCGTACTTCAGATACTAAAGGAAGCCCGACCAACAAAGAAACAAAGAAAGGAGAGAGAGAGATGGAGAAAGGTTCAGTATAAAGAGATTCAATATTGGTTCATTAAAGGACAATGAGAGAGAGAGGGAAAAAAATATATCTGACAAACATAAACCAAAGGATGGGATGGCTGATTCACGAAATGCCTTCACAGTAATAACATTGAATGTAAATGGATTAAACTCCCCAATTAAAAGATATAGATTCACAGAATGGATCAAAAAATATGAACCATAAATATGTTGTGTACAAGAGACTCATCTTAGACACAGAGACACAAAGAAATTGAAAGTGAAAGGATGGAAAAAATATTTCATGCAAGCTACAGCCAAAAGAAAGCAGGAGAAGCAATATTAATCTCAGATAAAACAGACTTAAATGCAAGGATGTTAATAAGAGACAAAGAAGGCCACTACATACTAATAAAAGGGGTAATTCAACAAGAAGAAATAACAATTATAAATGTTTATGCACCCAATCATGGTGCCATCAAATACATGAGACAAACACTGGCAAAACTAAAGGAAACAATTGATGTTTCCACAATAATTGTGGGAGACTTCAACACATCACTCTTTCCTATACATAGATCAACCAGACAGAAGACCAATAAGGAAAATGAAAACCTAAACAATCTGATAAATGAATTTCATTTAACAGACATATATAGAACATTACATCCCAAATCACATTCTCCTCTAGTGCTCACAGAACTTTCTCCAGAATAGACCATATGCTGGGGCATAAAATAAGCCTCAATAGATTTTAAAAAATTGAAATTACTCAAAGCACAGATTCTGACCACAATAGAATACAATTAGAAGTCAATAACCATCAGAGACTTAAAAAATTCACAAATACCTGGAGGTTAAACAACACACTCCTAAACAATCAGTGGGTTAAAGAAGAAATAGCAAGAGAAATTGCTAAATACATAGAAATGAATGAAAATGAGAACACAACATATCAAAACCTATGGGAAGCAGCAAAAGCAGTACTGAGGGGGAAGTTTATAGCACTAAACGCATACATAAAAAAGGAAGAAAGAGCTAAAATCACAAAACTAATGGAGCAACTGAAGAAGCTAGAAAATGAACAGCAAACTAATCCTAAAAAGAAATAACAAGGATTAAAGCAGAAGAAGCTAGAAAATGAACAGCAAACTAATCCTAAAAAGAAATAACAAGGATTAAAGCAGAAATAAACGACATAGAGAACAAAAAAAAATAGAATAAATAACACCAAGAGTTGGTTCTTTGAGAAGATCAACAAAATTGACAAGCCCCTAGTTAGACTGACAAAATCAGAAAGAGAGAAGACCCATATAAACAAAATAATGAATGAGATAGGTGACATTACTGTGGATCCTGAAGAAATAACAAAATTATAAGAGGACACTATGAACAACTGTATGCCAACAAACTGGATATGCAGAGGAAATGGACAATTTCCTGGAAACATCTGAACGACCTAAACTGAGCAGAGAAGAAATAGAAGACCTCAACCAACCAATCATGAGCAAAGAGATCCAATCAGTCATCAAAAAGCTTCCCACGAATAAATGCCCAGGGCCAGATGGCTTCACAGGGGAATTCTACCAAACCTTCCAAAAAGAACTGACACCAATCTTACTTAAACTCTTTCAAAACATTGAAGAAAATGGAACACCACCTAACACATTTTATGAAGCTAACATCAATCTAATACCAAAATCAGGCAAAGATGCCACAAAAAAGGAAAACTACAGGCCAATCTCCCTAATGAATATAGATGCAAAAATTCCCAACAAAATACCTGCAAATCGAAAAATCAATTGACCATCAGTATACATGCAATCTCATTATCTCTCACACAGACTTCTACTCTCAGCTCAAGACCCATTTGTATCCAGAAGACCATCCAACATCTCCATTTCAACATTCACAAAACAGATGTCATGGTCTCCAACGTCTCCAAATGTAATCATACTACATTGTGCTTTCTGAGCACCACTATTCATCTAGTCATGGAAGCTAAGAATATTTCCTTCTCTGTCATTCTCCATATCCAGTTCCTGTCAACTGAATTGCCATATATCTGTTATCTGTTGAATTCTCTCAAGCTCCTCTGCCATTCCTTCAATCAAATTACTATGGTCTAAAGCAAGACATGTTTATTTGATGCAAAATCTATATTTTCTGTAGCACACTATATAATTTAACTTGTATGGTCAGTTTATTCAAACAGCATAATTACATAGAACTTTGAATAGGGAGTGAGATCTGGTTGGTTTGTAGAGATTTAGTGTGAAGCCCCGATACAAAGTAATTTGGGCAGAGCGTAAAAATGTATTTGCAAAGCCCCGTTGAGAGACTGGGGAAAAATGTGGAAATATTAAACTCCTCCACCTGGGGAATTCCTGATATTCTCACAAGCATTAAGGACTACAAATTTAGAAGACTAAACCCTCAATCTTGGGGATTGCCCTTATGAAGCTTGTTACTGCAAAGGAGAGGCCAAGCCTACTTATAACTGTGCCTAAAAGTCACCCCATTACCACCATACTGTTAACACCTTGTACTAGTGTCATACATTTGTTATAGTTCATGAAAGAACATTCTTATATCTGTACAATTCACCACAGGCACCATCCAGCACAGGTTTCACTATGCTATACAGACCCATATTTTAATCTCTAGCTTTCCTTCTAGTAACATACATGACCTAAAACTAGCCTCTCATCCACTTTCACAAACATTTCAATGTCATTAATTATAATCAGAGTAATGTGCTATAATCACCTTTATCCTTTTCCAAACATCTACTATCAACTTAAATAAAAATTCCATACAAATTAAGCATCAGCTCCCATTCACTACTCCCACTATATCTCCTGGTAAATTATATTCTAGATTCTACCCTCAGGAGTATGCTTATAATACTTAGTTCATATTAGTGAGATCATACAAAATTTGTTGTTTTGTGTCTGGCTTATTTTACTCAAAATAATGTCTTCCAACACGTTGCATACATCAAGACTTCATTCCCTCTGACTAGTAAATAATCTTCCATCATACGTGTATACCACATTTTGCTTTTCAATTCATCGGTTTATGGACACTTGGATTGTTTCCACCTGTGACAATTGTCAATAATGCTGCTATTAACATCGGTGTGCAAATGTCTATTCGTGTCCCTGCTTTCAGTACTCCTGGATATATATCTAGTAGCAGGATTTTTGAATCATATGAAAAGTCTATACTTAGCTTCCTAAGGAAACACCAAACTCTCTCCTGCAGCAGCTGCACCATTTTACATTCCAACCAATAACAAATGAGTGTTCTGCTTTCTCCACATCCTCTCAACACATACAGTCTTCTGTTTTTTAGTAGTGAAGATTCTGGTGGGTATTAAATGATATCTCACTGTAGTTTTGCTTTGCATTTCCATAATAAAGTTAGTGAAGATGAAAAAAAAAAATGCAATCACTATAAATAGAGACTTGAAAACCTATGTCCACACAAAAACCTGTGTTCATAGAAGCATTATTCATAACAGCTCCAAAGTGTAGACATCCTGAATGTTCATCAACTGATGAATGAATAAACAAAAATGTGTTATAGACATATAAATATTATTTGGCCATTAAAAGGAATGAAGTACTGACACAGGGTACAGCACAGATGAACCTTGAAAACATTATGCTAAGTGAAATAAGGCAGTTACAGATGGCCACATGTTGTATGACAACATTTATATGAAATGTCCAGAACTGGCAAATCCGAAGGCAGAAGACAGATTACTGGTTGCTAGGGGTTATGGGTGGGGACAATGAGCAGTGACTAGTAATAGTATGGGATTTCTCTGTGGGATGATGAAAATGTTCTGGAATTAGATAGTGTGATGTTTGCACAACTCTGTGAATATACTGAAAACCACTGAATTGCACACTTTAAAATGGATTTTATGGTATGTGAATTATATATCAATAAAGATGCTATTTAAAAATCCAAAAAAGTAGGAAAAAAAAGTGAGGGAGAGATTAAACTTTTCACAGACAAACAAATGCTGAGATAATCTGTAACAAGAGACCTGTCCTGAAAGAAATACTAAAGGGAGTTCTGTCAGCTGGAAAAAAAAAAAAAAGACAGGAGAGAGAAGTCTGGAGGAGGACACAGAATTGAAGACTATTAGTAAGGGTTACTCAAAGGATAAAAAGAAAGAAAGGAAAAAATATATCTGACAAATAAAAACCAAGGGATAAGATGGTTGAATGAAGAACTGCCTCTACAGTGTAACTTTGAATGTGAATTGAATAATCTCTCCAATTAAAAGATACAGATTTGCATAATGGATTAAAAAAACATGACACATCTATATGTTGTTTACAAGAGACATCTTAGACACAAGGATACAAATAGGTTAACAGTGAAAGGATGGAAAAAGATATTCCAAGCAAGCTATAAACAAAAGAAAGCCAGAGGAAGCTATACTAATATCAAACAAAATAGACTGTAAATGCAAAGATGTCACAAAGACAAGGAAGGACACCATATATTAATAAAAGGGACAATTCACCAAGAAGAAATAACAACCATAAATGTTTATGCACCCTATCAAGGAGCTCTAAAATACATGAGGCAAACTGACAAAACTGAAGGGAGCAATAGACATTTCTACAAAATAGTGGGAGTCTTCAATACAACACTCTCTTCTATAGCTAGAACAACCAGACAGAGGATCAATAAGGAAATAGAGAACCTAAACAATGTGTTAAATGAATCAGAACTAACACACATACATAGATCGTTGCACCCCCAAAAACCAGGATATATATTCTTCTCAAGTGCTCATGGTAAGTTCTCTAGGACAGATCATATTCTGGGGCACAAAACAGGTATTAATAAATTTTAAAAGACTGAAATTATTCAAAGCACTTTCTCTGACCATAATGGAATGAAACTGGAAATCAATAACCACCAAAGAACCAGAACTTTCACAAATACATGGAGGTTAAACAACACTTAAACATTCAGTGGTTCAAAGGATAAATTGCATGAGAAATCAGGAAATATCTGGAGATGAATGAAAACCAGAATACAACATATAAAAATCTATGGGATGCAGCGAAGGTGGTACTGAGAGGGAAATCTATAGCTTCAAATGCCTACATTAAAAATGAAGAAGAGTTAAAACCAAAGACCTAACTGAACAACTGAAGAAATCAGAGAAAGAAGAGCAAAATAACATGAAAGTAAATAGAAGAAAAGAAATAACAAATATTAAAGCAGAAATAAATAAACTGGAGAACAATAAAACATGAGAGAGAATCAATAAAACAAAAAGTTGGTTCTTGGAGAAGATCAACAAGATTGACAAACCCTTTGCTAGACTGAAAATGTCAAGAAGAGAGAAGATGCAAATAAACAAAATCAGAAATGAGAGGGGGGTCATTACCATGGACCCCAAAGAATTTTTTAAAAATCACAATAGGATACTCTGAATAACTGTTCACCAACAAACTAGACAACTTAGATGAAATGAACAATTTCCTAGAAACACACAAACAACCTACACTGACTAGAGAAGAAATAGAAGACCTTAACAAACCAATCATAAGAGATTCAATCAGTTATCAAAAACCTTCCTACAAAGAAAAGTCCATGGCCAAATGGCTTTGCAGGAGAATTTTACCAAACATTCCAAAAAGAACTAACACCATTCCTGCTCAAACTCTTCCAAAAAATTGAAGAAAAAGGAACACTACCTAACTTCTACGAATCTAACATCACTCTGATACCAAACCCTGATAGAGATACTACAAGAAAGGATAACTACAGGCCAATCTCCCTAATGAATATAGACACAAAAATTCTCAACAAATACCTGCAAACAGAATCCAACGGCACATTAAAAGAACTATACACCATAGCCAAGGGGGGTTTATGCCAGGCATGCAAGGGTGGGTCAACACAAGGAAATCAATCAAAGTAATACAACACATTAACAAATCAAAAGGGGAAAATCACATGATCATCTCAATTGACACTAAAAAGACATTTGACAAAACTCAGCATCCTTTTCTGATAAAAACACTTCAAAAGGTAGGAATAGAAGGAAACATTATTCAACATTGTGCTAGAACTTCTAGCTAGAGCAATTAGGCAAGAAAAAGAAATAAAAGGTATCAAATCTAAAAGAAAGAATTAAACTCTTATTATTTGCAGATGATATGATCCTGTATTTGGAAAAAACAAGAAATCTACAGCAAAGCTACTTGAGCTAATAAACAAATTCAGTAAAATGGCAGGATACAAGATTTATGCACAAAAATCAGTAGTGTTTCTATACACTAGCAATGACCTAACCAAGGAGGTAATTAAGAAAAAAAATTCCAGTCACAATAGCAACTAAAAGAATCAAGTATCTGGGAATAAACTTAACCAAGGATGTAAAAGACCTGTACACTGAAAACTACAAAACATTGCTAAAAGAAATCAAAGAGGACCTAAACAGGTAGAAAGACATTGCATGTTAATGGATATGAAAGCTAAATGTTGTCAAGATATCAATTCTGCCCAACTTGTTCTACAAGATTCAATGGAATACCAATCAAAATTCCAACAACCTAATTTGCAGACTTGGAAAAGCTAGTTATCAAATTTATTTGGAAGGGAAAGGGGCCTTGAATACCCAAAAACATCCTAAAAAGAAAAATGAAGAGGGAGAACTTATACTTCCTGACTTTAAAGCTTATTATAAAGCCACAGTGGTCAAAACAGCATGGTACTGGCACAAAGATAGACTTATTGACCAATGGAATCGAATTGAGAATTCAGAAATAGACCCTCAGATTTATGGTCAATTGATTTTTGACAAGGCCCCCAAATCTGCTGAAGTGGGACAGAATAGTGTCTTCAATAAATGGGGCTGGGAGAACTGGATATCCATATCCAGAGGACCCCTACCTCACACCCTATATAAAAATTAACTCAAAGTGGATCAAAGACCTCAATATAAGAGCCAGTACCATAAAACTCCTAGAATAAAATATAGGGAAATATCTTCAAGGCCTAGTGATAGGAAGTAGCTCCTTAGAAAGCTACTTCCCAAAGCACAAGCAATGAAAAAAAAAAGTTAAATGGGAACTCCTAAAGACTGAACACTTCTGTGCTCCAAAGGACTTTGTCAAAAAGGTGAAGAGACAGCAAACGCATTGGGAGAAAATATTTGGAAACCATATATCTGATAAGGGTTTGATATCCAGTATATATAAAGAAATCCTACAACTCAACAACAAAAGCACAAAAAACCCAAATATAAAAAATTAAAATATGAATAGACAGTTTTCTAAAGAGGAAATACAAATGGCTAAAAAGCACATGAAAAGATGTTCATCTTCATTAGTTACTAGGGAAATGCAAATCAAAACCACAATGAGACCTCATACTTATAACAATGGGCATTATAAAACAGACAGGAAACCACAAATGTTGGAGAGGATGTGGAGAAATTGGACCACTTATTGACTGATGATGGGAATGTAAAAACAGTACACATGGGAATGGAAGACAGTTTGGTAGTTCCTCAGAAAACTAAATATTGAGTTGCCCTATGAACCAGCAATTCCACTATTCAAAATATACCCAGAAGATATGAAAGCAGTGACGCAAACAGACATTTGCACAATAATGTTCACAGTGGCATTGTTCACGATTGCCAAAAGATGGAAACAATCCAATTGTCCATTAACTGATAAGTGGATAAACAAAATGTGGCATATACGTATGATGGAATAATATGCAGCAATAAGACAGAATGAGATATGATGGAATATTATGCAGCAGTAAGAAAGAATCAGGTCCTGAAGCACACAACAACATGGATGAACCTTGAGGACACAATGCTGAGTGAAATAAGCCAGATACTAAAGGACAGATATTGCATGATTTCACTAATATGAACCACCTAGAAAAATGTAAACTCAGAATGTAAAATATAGGGGACTTAGACAGGAGTTAAGAGAAGGGGGAGTGGTTACCTAATATGTACAGAATTGTTAATGAAGTTGAACTTAAATGTCTGGGAATGGATAGAGGTGATGGTGGTTCATTATTGGGATTATAAGTAATAGTGCCATAATCAAGTGAATTTGATTGAAAGGGGTTGTTTAAAATCATGTATCTCACCACTTAACACTACAAATATAAGTAAGTTCAGGCATGAACTAACATAAATGTATGAAATTTGCACTTAGAGTTAATAATAGAATGGTATATGGGGGGAAATTACCTATTCCATGCTATGGACTACAATTAACAGTAACATCTTACTAGGTCTTTACCCCTACCAATATTAAGAGTAATAACTAGAGAGGATAAGGGATATGGGGTGTTTGGGGTTTTCTTTTGTATGTGTGTAAGTACCTATCTGTTATTTTTCTCTTTGGAGCAATGAAAATTGTCTAAAATTGAGAGTGATGAATCTAAGTGAGGATACAGTGAGACATTGATCGTATACTTTGGATAGAATATATGGTATGTGAATATATTTCAATAAAATCTGCAGATTCAAAAAATAAACAAAGAAACAAGCAAACATAAAGATACAAGTGCTGGAGAAGATGTGGAGAAAGAGGTAAACCTATTCAATGTTGGCAGGGAAGTAGAAAGGTGCAGCCCCTCTGGAGGGCAGTGTGGTGGATCCACAGGAGCCCAGATATAAGGTCACCAGATGTTCATGTAATCCCATTACTGGGAATATGCTTGGAAAAACTGAAAGCAGAGACATGATTAGACATTTGGACACTAATATTTATGGACTAAAATACAGAGTAAAGAATGATACTGTCTGTATTTTAAATCTTCAACTTCTGTGTGAGAGCAAAGGAAGAGCTCTTTATTTTGTCCAAAATTTAAATTTTCTGTAGCACACTATCTAACGTAACATGTCAGGTCAGTGTATTTAAACATCCTAAATATATAGAACCTATAGTAGAGAATGAGATCTTGTTATTTTGTATAGTTTAATGTAATACCCTGAAACATTCCAGAGTATTTGGGCAGAAAATAAAAAAGTATTTGCAAAATCCCTTGAGGGACTAGAGAAAAATATAGAACTATTAAACTTACCCATGTGGGAAATTCCTCATATTCTCTCAAGCATTAGGGACTCCCAATTTAATAAGCCAAGCCCTTGATCTTGGGGCTTGCCCTTAGGAAACATTTCTATAATGCTGAAGCTAAGCCTACCTATAATTATGCCTAAGAGTCACCCTCAGAGAACCTCTTTTGTTGCTCAGATGTGGCCTCTCTCTAAGCAAAACTCTGCAGATAAACTCACTATCCTCCCCACTACATGGGACATGACTTCCAGGGGTGTAAGTCTCCCTGGCAACATGAGACGTGACTCCCAGGGATGAGCCTGTCCCTGGCACCACAGGATTGACAACGCCTTCTTGACCAAAAGGGGGAGGGGGAGAATGAAACAAAATAAGGTTTCAGTGGCTAGGATATTTCAAATAGAGTTGAGAGGTCATTCTGGAGGTTACTTTTATGCAAGCTTCAGTCAGATATTACAAAATGCTGCAGTAAGCCAAGCCTCAACCAATAATATTCCTGAAAACCCTAAAGAATACCCTTGGCTCTATCTAAGACTCCTAAAAGTTTTACTTATTAAGTTCATTTTTTCAGAAACTTAAAACCTCCAGATTGTTCCTATGCCAGATAAGCCCTGAAACCCAGAGGTATCAGTCTCTCCAAGTACATTAACCAGTTGCATTTCTCTACCCCATAATGTCAACACTCCTTTTCAGCATGAAGAAGTTAGAATGGTCATTGCCCAAATACTCCTGAAGATTGAGAGATTAGTCAAATGAGAGGGAGGAGTTGTAACAGAGAAGTTAGGATTTAAACAATTATCACTACTGAATCATTATATAGATATTTCTTTTTAGATTCTATAGTATAAGAACAGCCAAAAGGAAATACCTGAAATTGTTGAACTGCAACCCAGTAGCCTTGATGTTTGATAATGATTGTGTAACTACATAGCTTTCTCTTGTGACCAAGTGATTGTAAAACCTTGTGACTAATACCCCCTTTATCCAGTGTATGGTTAGATAAGTAATAAAATGAAGACATGCATAGGGAAATAAAAAGGTAAAATATAGGCTACCTAGAGATAGACAGAAGCTAGAGAAGGGGGAGCAGTTACCTAATATGTACAGAATTGTTAACAAGGTTGAACTTAAATGTTAGAGAATGGATAGAGGTGATGGTAGCTCGTTCTTGGGATTATAAGAAATAGTAACCTACTATAGGTGAATTTTATGTAAAGTATTTAAAGTCATGTATGTAAATAAGTTATTGCATGAACTACTACAAATGTAAAAAAATAATAGAAGGATATATGGGAAAACACAGCTATTCCCATATATATTTGCAAACTATGGACTATAGTTAACAGCAATATTTTAATATTTTTTCACCAGTACTAACAAATTTACTACACCAATACTATGTGTCAACAATAGGTGGGGGACAAGAGGTATGGGAGAATTGGGGGTTTATTCTTCATTATTATCTCTGTTCTGGAGTAATGAAAATGTTCTAAGATCGATCATGAGAATATATGCAGCACTATGTTATGATACTGTGAGTCAGTGATTGTATACTTTGGATGGTTTGTTTGTATGGTGTGTGAATATATCTTAATAAAATTGGAAAAAAAAGGAATGTCAAAATAACCCAGGCACTTTGCTTGCATTCACCAAAACTGCCAAGAGCTATTTCCTCATTTTTTGATGAACAATCTGAAGAAGAAGTCAAGAAAAAAATTTGATTTACAATAGCAGCTAAAAGAATCAAAATCTGGGAATAAATCTGACCAAGGATGTAAAGGACTTGTACATAGAAAACTATAAAACATTGCTAAAAGGAATCAAAGAAGACCTGAATAAATGGAAGGATATTCATGTTTATGAATTGGAAGACTATATATTAAGAGGTCAATTCTACCCAGAGTGATTACAGATTCAATACAATCTCAATCAAAATTCCAACATCTTTCTTTGCAGAAATGGAATAGTCAACTACCAAATTTACACGGAAGGGTAAGGGGTCTGAAATAGCCAAAGCCATTTTGAAAAAGACCGACGTTGAAGAACTCACACCTCCCAATCTTAACACTTATTATAAATCCACAATAATCAAAAAAACATGTTACTGGCACAAGGACAGACACATAAACCAACGGAACTGACTTAAGAGTTCAGAAATCAACCCTCACCTTTATGGCCAACTGATTTTGACAAGAGTGCCAAGTCCACTCAATTGGTAAAGAATAGACTCTTCAACAAATGGTGCAGGGAAAGCTGGATGTCCAGATGCAAAAGAATGATGGTGGACCCCTACCTCATATGATATCCAAAAATCAACTCAAAATTGATCAAAAACCTAAACATAAGAACCAAAACTATGAAACTCCTAGAAGAAAACATAGTGAAACATCTTCAGGACCCTGTGTTAGGCAATGGCTTCTTAGACTTTATACCCAAAGCACAAGTAACAAAGTAAAAATAGATAAATGGGACCTCATCAAAATTTTAAAAACTTCTGTGCATCAAAGACCTTATCACTCAAGTAAAAAGACAACCTACACAATGGGAGAAAATATTTGGAAACCAAATATCTGATAAGAATATATAAAGAAATCAACAACAAAAAGACAACCCAATTTAAAAATGGGCAAAAGACTTGAATAGGCCCTTCTCCAAAGGAGATATACAAATGGCCAAAAAGTACATGAAAAGACGTTCAACATCATTAGCCATTAGGGAAATGCAAATCAATACGACAATAAGATACCATTTCATACCCACTAGAATGGCTGGTATTAAAAAAAAATGGAAAATTACAAGTGTTGGAGAGGTTGTGGAGAAATGGGAACACTCATTCATTGTTGGTGGGGATGTAAATTGGTGCAGCCACTCTGGAAGACAATATGGCAGTTCCTCAGAAATTTAAGTATAGTATTACCATATGAACCAGCAATATCACTTCGAGGTATTTACCCCAAGGAATTGAAAGCAGGGACTCAAACAGATATTCACACCCCAATGTTCACAGCTTCATCATTCACAATTGCTAAGATGGAAATAACCCAAGTCCATCACTGATGAATGGATAAACAAAATGGAATACGCATACAATGGAATATAATTCAGCCATAAAAGGAAATGAAGTTCTGATACATGTGACAACATGGATGAATCTTGAAGACATCATGTTGCGTGAAATAAGTCAGACACAAAAGGACAAACACTGTAAGATCTCACAGATATGAAATAATTAGAATAAGCAAACTCACCAAGTCAGAAACTAGATTATAAGTTACCTTGGGCCTGAGTGGGGGTTAGGGAATGGGGAGGTAATGCTTAAATTGGACAGTTTCTTTTTTGGTTGATGGAAAAGTTTAGTTGATGGATGGTGGTGATTGTAGCAGAACATTGTAACCGTAATTAACAGCACTGAATTATATTTTTGAATGTGGTTAAGAGGGGGAAATTTTAGGTTGTATATACATTACTAGATGAAGAAAAAAATTTAATCCATAAGACAGTACAACACAGTGAACCCTAAGGCAAACCATGGACTACAGTTAATAATAAAATTACAAAAATGTGCTATCATCAATTGTAAGAAATATATCACACTAATGCAAGGATTTAATAATAGGGTGGTATAGAGGAACCTTGTATTTTATGCATGATTTTTCTGTAAACCATAACTTCTCTAATAAAAACAAAAAAGTAGAGAAGGAAGGGAAGGAGGGAGGGAGAGAGGGAGGAAGAAAACAAAAGGTGGCAAAATGTTAAAACTGCAGGATCTCCATATCTGGGGGTGGGCAGTAAGGGTATGTCAGAGTTCTCTTTATGAGGTCTGTATTATTTTTGTAACTGTTAAATTTGAAAATATTTCAAAATAAAAAGTTAAAAAAAGAAAGAAATGAAAGCATATGTCCCCACAAAGACATGAGCATGAATGTTTATAGCAGCATTATTCATAATAGGCAAAAATGGAAACAATCCAACTGGTGGATGGATAAACAATGACATATATCCATACAATGGAATACTACTCAGCAATCAAAAGAAATGAAATAGTGATACATGCGACAACATAAACCTCAAAAAACATTATGCTAAGTGAGAGAAGTCAGACACAAAAGACTGTACTGTAGACTTCCATTTTTTTTAAATATCCAGAAAAGACCAATTTATTGAGTTAAAAAGCACTTTGATGTTGTGTGTGGGCTGGGGATGGGAATAGGGATCAACTACAAATGGGCAGAACTTTTGGGGGTGATAGCCATTTTCTAAAACCAGATTGTGTGTGTTGCACAACTCTATAAATTTACTAAAAATCATATAGTTATACATTACAATGGGTGGGCTTTATGATACGTATAAGTAATGATAAAAAAGCAGCCACCAGCTATTTTATGATAGTGATCTGAACTCACATGTTTAACTCTCTCCTCCCACATTCCCTTTGAAATAAAGAAATATTAAAATAATAAAAATAAATTGTATCTCCATATGAAAACAGAGAAGGGAACTAGTAATAAGCAAAAAAGTTTGAGGAATTTCTAGTGCATAAGAAACTGGACTGAGGGGAGAAGAACCAGACACTGGAGCAATGGAAAGCCTTCCTGGGAACTGAGTGGATGGGATCCTCCAAACAAAACCGTATGAAAAAAAACCCCGAGACTTCGAAGTAGAGAACCCAGAAACTGAGACTCAAAGACCAGCTGAAGAGTTCAAAAACGGAGTAGGGCTGAGTCAAACTACTAAAGCTGTCTCAAACCAGACAAACCAACTCAAGACTTGGAGTCCGAACCAAATCAGACTCTGTGTTCTGAGCTAGACCAAGCCAGCTTGATTGGATGGAGCCCATTTACATCAGTTCAAATCAGATTAAATTGACTCAATCCAGGCCTAACAGAGAGTGCCATCATGGAAAGATGGACTGAATGAGTGCCAGCTTGAGCCTCTTACGTGGATCCAACCTGCTTCAGTTCAAGGCTAGGGTGGGCTTTGCTCCCTTCTGGGTGTGCCTGGAACTCTACTGGTCTCCCTGAGGGGAGTCCAGACATGAAACCCAATCTGCTCAGCCAGAGCCCTTGGCTCCCCCTACTTGCTTGACAACCATACATTCGTGCAGCTCTTCAACACAGGTGTCACAGTTCCCTCTTCTGTAACTGGCTAATGGCTCAATCCCTGCTTCCCATCTGAAGGATACCTCCAACTCTGTCCATTTCTCCAGCATTATTTGGTGGCACACTTAGGTACACCCTCTCCTCGCACCAATAATAAGAACCATCAGTGAGAGCTGATGCTGTGCAAGGCTCTGGGCTAAGTCTTACATTTTTAGCTCATTTAGTCTTTCACAGCTACCCCACAAGGTAGGGACTATTCTGATTCCAAAAAAAATGGAGGCACAGAGAGGTACTCCGATTAAGTGACAGGACTGGACAGTTTGAACCCTAGTCAGTCAATAGGAAACTCTTAATCATCCCAAACTGCCTCCTCCAAGAGTCCAACGAGCATTAGATGAGGAAATGCATGTAAAAAATGCGATCCAGGCACTGAGCAAGCCCTCCATCAAAATTATTAGTTACTAATAGTGTTTATCTAATCCTACAATTTTCTATCCATTTGTATCTATTCTTTATCCCTAAAACAAACAAAAATTTTAACTTAAAATGTTAAAGAAAAATAGCATCATGCTTTGCAAAACCATGAGCCTCCATTGCTGAGAGGGGGATTCCTAGAGGCTTAACCTGCCGACTCCTCCCTCCCACTCTGGCCCCAGCCCACCTAGAGCCACTGTGTATTACCCATTATGCTTACTACAAGCCACCTGAGCTAGAAAGAAAGCACGTTTGTTTCCAATCCGACTACTGCGTGTCTCACTACTGAAAAAAACAGCCTAATTTATGGGCAGTGACTCAGACAAATGATATTTCACAAGCTAAGAAATAATAGGACCAAACAGAACTGAACATCCTTTCCAGGGCTCAGAGAAACCCCCACACATCCACCTTGGGTCCCGAGGCCTGGCCAAGCTCCAACTCCCACACTGGGGACAAAACTCACCTTGAGCCCCTCTCTGAGAACAACTTCCCTACCACATGGGACAGTCCCTGCATACAGGGGTCATGCCTCCCAAGTCAAATCAACTGGACCAGGGGTGTCACCTGATTCTCCTGTAAACTCAGGACCAAGAGATACCAGTGTTGCTGGTCAACCAAATTGAGGCGTTGTCCCCTCAGGAGCAGAGGGTGCCAAATCCTGCCATGTGTAGGGACAGTCTGGTCAGAGGGCAGAGAGAGGAAGCAGATGCACAGAGAAGCTGGAGAGAGAGCCCGTGTCTGAAAGAAAATATGAGCAGCAGCCCTAGCTCCCATCATAGGGGCCAATGGTACACCCCAGGGCTCTGTAATGAATAACTCTTTTTCAGTTTCAAGGAGTTAGAGCACAGTTTCCAAAAGACCTTGACCAAAGCTATTTCCTAAATACCAAGTTGATGACAAGCCACCAAAAATCTGACACCGAAAACAGAGCCAACTCATTTGAAAGGGGGAAGATATACACCATTCATTCATTCATTCATTTGGCTCCCACCACATGCAAGGCATTGTTCTAGCCAGGAATTCTTAACTGTTTCTGTGCCTTGGACACTTTTAACAGTCTGGTGAAGCCTGTGGGCTCCTTCTTACAGAAGTATTTTGAAATGCGTAAAATAAAATTGCACTGAAAACCAATTAAACAAGATTACCCAGGAAATCAATTATATTAAAATGTAGTTATCAAAATATTTTTGAAAAAAAAAGTATAACACAATAAATATATTCTTCATGTAAAGGAATAGATATAACTTATTGCATTAAATAAGATCTATTGATGGATTGATTACCATAATTTCAAAGTAGTTATGAGCATAAATATTCTGAGATACCCATAATAATTATGTGACATTTAAATATCTGTGATGTCTATTGGTGACGAAGTCCCAGACACTGTTAATATTAAGATTCATTATCTAATAACTGAGGGAAATGCTAAATTTCAGTTATAGGTTAGTGAAAATAAAGAAGTCAATTTTTTCCCATCCAATTTCATAGATGCTTGGTCAAGAATCCCATAAAGTCCCTGCTCCCCAAGAACTTACATTCTAGTACAAGAGTCAGAGAATACATATGAAAAAAGAAGATAACTTCAGGTAGTAATAAATGCTTTGAAGAAAGAAAACAGGAAGACCATCTCTGTCAGGGTACTCAAGGAAGGACTCTTTGAGGATGTGTTATCTGAGGTGAAACCTTAAGGAGTCAGCCATAAAAACAGTGGAAGTGTTCCTTGCTGAGGAAGTGGAAGCACAAGGCCCTGAAATGCATGTGAGCTTACCAGGTTTATGATAGAGACAGAGGCCAAAGCTGAAGCTTAGTGACCTGGAAGAAGTAGAGAGGCTGAGGCCAGAGCAGGAAGGGAGCTAAAGGCAATGGTGAGGAGTCTGGATTTTATTTGGAGCAATAGAGACCCTCTAGTACTAGGTTTTGAGCAGGAGAGTGACATGATCTGATATGCAATGTTTTTGAAGATCACTTTAGCTTCTGTGTGATGTAGTACTGGATCGGAGAGGCCAAAAAATGGGAGCAGAGAAGCAAGTCAGGAGATTAGAGATGGCAATGGCTTAGACTGCTGGCAATGGAGTGAAGGATTTGGGAGGTGTAGTAGAGGTAAAATAGTTAAGAATTGCTAATGGACTGCAAGTGAGGGGAGAGGAAAACAGAGAAATCATGGATGACTTTTAAGCCTGGGGATGTTACAAATGGGTAGATGGAGGCCCTAACAGACACATGCTGCTCAGTAGTTCATTTGTTTGTTCATTCAACACCCATCTACTGAGTACCTCTGGTGTACCAACTCTGGGGATTTAGAGTTGAAGATGGCATGGCCTTGCAGTGTAGTGGGGGGAGAAAAGTGAGTATGTAAATACTCACAAGACACAGGCTATATAACAGATCAGAGGTTCACAGGAAGTTCAAAGAAGACATCACCAAGAAGAGCTATTTGAGCTGGTCCTGAAAGGATGAGAAGAGACGTTTCAAGTACAGGATGGGCAGAGAATGGGGAGGGCACCCTGAGCATGTATGGAAGCTCAGAGGCATGAAAGGACATGTGAGATGGCCAAGGTGCCAGGAACATGGGTAGTAGGTTTCCTCTTCTCACCTTACACCAGTTTCGTGCCCATCTTAGATTAACATGGGTGCTGAGAACACTAAAGCAAGTAAACAGGTCAGTTCCTCATGGAGTTTAGATTTTAACAGATGGCCCTAACACTACAACCATAGCAACAGCATCCTGCCTCCTATGTAGTCCCTCATCCATTCAGCAAACTTTGTAAAACTTTTCCCAAGCCTTATTCTATACAGAGGAATCAGACCAGCCCTTAGGCTCAAGGAGCTCACACAGTCAGATCAACATCATTGCTACAATTTATTAGGCATTTACTTGGTGCCAGGCTCTGGTTAAGGGCTTTAAATGCAAATAAAATAAAATACCTGTTGTGCAGATGATAAAGCTGAGACTCAGGAAGATGAATTAATCTTTAATATGGGGAAATATTTTACAGGGAGAGTCTGGCATAATGGTAAGGGCATAATGGTAAAAGCAAGGGCTTTGTGTCCTTACCAGTTTTCTGAGTGCAGGCAAGTTAATCTGTACCACACCAAAAACACCATTCTTTCTACCCTTCATCTGCCTTTCTCACCTCTTACATACACACACATATACACACACACTCACACTCATGCCATTAACGCCTCCTTGGAAACCAAAACTCTGTAGGAGAAAAAGCAATTCTCATGATGTAACTTCCTAAGAACGTGGCAGTTGTATCAGAACCACAGAACAATCCCACGTCTCTTTTTTCTGCTTATGACAGGATCTGGTCTTGTGTGTGGGCTCCCAAAGAGGGAAAAGAAAATCCCATATGTGATGTTGGTTTCCTTCCAAACTTTCAGAAATCTCCTTCAATGTTTCAGGTTCAGGAAACCAAGAAAATAACATGAGACAGCCCGATACAGACCATTGTTGAGAAGGTAGAATAATCACTTTTTCCTAAGCTTATGGAGGTTGTTTCAAAGAAAACACACACACCAGGGATGTTGAATTACAAGAGAGTGATTTCTTCCAAATGTTTCAGACAAGTATGAAAATGGATCCCAATACTGTTTAAGAGTCTGTTTCCTTAAGACAGGGACATGCTGCTCTCAGTGGACTCAGTTGCAGTTTGCTCCTCCTGTCTCTGTCTTGAACAGAAGCTGTGACAAAGACAAATGCGAAGAAAACAGAGGGTCTCTGCCCACAACCTCTCCACCACTTGTTCAGTCCACTTCATGAGCCTTAAGTGTACTTACATACACACACACACATGCACACAGACCTTCTGAACCACAGCCAAAGGATTTTTAATTGCCAAAATGTTCCCCACAGGGGTAAGCATCACTCTGGGTTGGACCACCTGCTAAAAGCTTGAGAAAGGAACCCCTTGTGAAGACAGCAGTGCTATCTCTACCTCCTCCTGACCCTCTCCAAACTCTCCAAACCTCTTTTCCTGGCAAGCAGCAGTGTCTAGAGGCTTTCAAAGACAGGCCCTGGCCATGTAAGCACATGTCAGACTTGCAATGCCATCACTCACTGCAGAGTTCGCCGCCTCCCTCCTCCGCTCCTTTCAAACCACCCATCCAGATGTTAAACATCCAAGATTTCGCCTCCTCACTGAGGCAGAAATAATGGAATGGGGATGGTTAGATGGATGAGGAGGCATCCCACTTTTGACACTGTGTCCAAAATACCGCATGAAGCTGTGCCTCCATGGAAGACAAAAATCAGTAGAGCCTCAGAGAGAGGAGGCCTGGAGATAGAAATTTAGGGTCAGCTGCACAGATATCATGAAAAAGGGATATAATTTCTGAAATTGAGCAAACCCAGAGAAAAGGCCAAGAAGAGCATCTTCTTGGAAAGGGAAACACTTATGTTAATGGAGCTGAAGTGGGGACCAGCACCAACAAGCAACAATCCGCATATTCATACAACAGGCTTTCCCAAGCACCCCCATGCCCAAGCTGGGAAGGCAGAAATGAAGATAGCCTCTTCTCACCTTCAGAAAGCATAAAGCCCAGCCTAGGGAGGCCTTAACATTTTCATATATGAGAACTTTCTTAATTTTTAAAATAAAAGTAGTACATGTACATGTTAAAAGTACATAAGCTGCATTAAAAAGTATAAAATGTATCAATAATATAATGTATTAATAATGTAATAATATGTTATAATATTTCTTCCCACAGCCCCCTAATCCATCCCTCCATGGTTATACAGTTCCCATAATGTAATATAGCATTTTAATGAGCATGTGCACATACCCACACACATAAATGCATTTGAGACCTCCTTTTCTCAGATATTCTGATATTCAGATGTCCTTTTGATACCTGTCGATTGAGAAAAATTCCTTGATAACAAAAAGCTATATTATAAATTCACCAATACTTTTAAATTAATGTGTAGTTTCATAATCATAGAAATATCTACACCCATTTTTAAAATAATGGGACATATTTACAGCACCTAAATACAGAGAGTGCTCAGGAGCACCTGGATTGAGGAGGCCTTACTATAACCAGTAGCTTAGCACCATCCACCCCCACAGCGGTTCACAAGCCATGGCCTGGTAATCACAAGCTTGGTAGATGCTAAGAACATGACAGCTACAGAGCAATTTCTGAGGCAGTAAAACAACCCAGGTACCTCTCTGAGGCTCAGAGAACAGATAAATCAGGATTTAAATTCTCACCTATCACTTACTTTATGCCTTTGGCAAGTTGTGTAACCTGGCCAAGTCTCACTTTCCTCATCTATAAAATGGGAAGAGTCGTGGTCCGTCACACACAGGAGGTTCAAGGGATTCGTAGGCTGCTGTGTGCAGGTGTCGCTGGCACAGTGCCTGGCATGTAGCAAGCATTCAATAAATGACAGCTATTCTTTTTGAATACACCTCTCCCCCACCTTCACCCTCCCTTAGACACGAGTGGGCAAAAGCAATGCTCTCTGAACACAGGATCACAAGAAATCAATTGGAAATTAAAGCAATGGGAGAAATGTGAAAGTATGATGTGCATTTCTCATAAGACCAGAAAGGGTTTTAAAAGGAAACCTAATCCTCTCCTTGGCAGGACAAGTTTCATTTTAGACCCTCTACAGAAAGGCTAGCTAGAGCTTCCCCATCCTCCATACAAACACATACAATCTACTCTTGAAGCCAAAGGTTCTCCTCTTAGAAAACAAGGCAGCAGAAAACAGGTGAAAAAGGAGAAAAATCCTCACCTACTACCACCGCCTAGTGAGTGAGAGCTGATTTTTTTCCAAAGGGAGGGAAAGTAGATTCTGGGAAAACAGGAAAGATCTGAGAACACTTTTGGGGAAAGGCTAAAAGGAGCATTAGGAAATGGCAGTGACACAGGAGAGTGAGTAAATGAGGGTGGTCTGCCCGGGATGTCCAGTCACCTACGAAAGCCCCAGGAGCCCTCCCATTCTGGAAGCTGGGTGGTGACCCTTCACTCTTTGTGTATTAAGAGTCACACCATTCCTTCTCCCCAGCTCTGTACAGCCCTCAATCAGTTACCTACTTCATCTTAATCAGTGCCCAGGGAGCATGTGCTTTGGGGAGAGGCAGGCAAAGTTCTCTGGAACCAGAAGAGAAGGGTGACTGTCTCCGCCCTGGGCATCTGTCGGCAGGGACACCGTCTCACTGTGGGGTGCAGCCATGTCTCACCACCTCCTCTACCTCTTCCCTGATGCACACCACTATCACCTCCTGTCTGCGCTGCTGTGGTAGCCTCCAGACCTGTCTCCCTGCTTACACCCTTGCCTCCTGTGGTTTAGTCTTGAGACAGACAGAGTGATCTTTTCAAAGCTTAAGTCCAAAACTCACAGGACTATACACTAAAAAGCATGAATTTTACTGTATGAAAAGCACACTAAGCTGAAGAAAAACAGGCTGTATTCTGGCTCTTCCCCTCTCCAGAGGGAAGTTAGAGTAATACCTTGAGCAATAAGAGGTGTCTAGCCCATACAGTAACCTTACTAAACAGAAGCAGAAAGTGGGGTAGAAAGAATTCCATCAACAGCATAAGATACTGCAGAACCACTCAGAATGCAAACTGAGAACAGGCCTTGGGATCTGATGGCTAGAGTACCCTGGGCACAGTGCACTGACTTGCAGAGACGGGAAGTTCCTGGCTGACAAGATAGATCTCCCAGTGCCAACTATGGAAGAAAAGGGAAGGCAAGAGTGAGGGCAGTAGATAGAGGCTAGGGTTTTCCAGGGATCGGGGGAGACTCCTGAGCACATTCTCGGGCTCAAAATAAGGAGTTAGTGGAGGGTAGAATATTAAAAATGGAAGAGAAAGAAGGAACACCTGACAAAGCAAGTCTCAGAAAAGATGGCAAGGGTGGTACTGTGTTAGCTGCTTCCTCTGTAAGTGGAAGGAGAAGAATGGTGGCCACCACTCAGAAGTAACCTTGGGGAGGACAGCATTCACAAAAGCCTTCCTGGGCTGCCTCCTGTGGGCACCAGGACCTTATTTTCACAGGCAATACCAGCCATCTCAGACACCTACAAGTCTCTCAAATGAGACTATTTTACTCATTAAGCAGGATCACAAAAAAAAAACAGACAATAAACTTCATCCAATGAAGCTTTGATATGATCTTCCATTTTCTTCCACACTAAGATACTCACAAAAGTTGGTGCTGCTATGTCGGGTTCTCTTCATCCCTTTCTGGATTCATCCTCTTGTGTTGCAAAGTTCTGCTACTCCTCACCCATTTGCCCAGCTGCTCCTGTCCCCCATTGGTCTGCTGCTTTGGGTAAACGCTCTGACTGCCTGGTGAGGCACAAAGAGGTCTCAACTTCTTTCTTGGCTCAGGGACTCAAGGTGATAAGGAACATGTTATGTTGGTGCCTTTGGGCATCTACTTCCTGACTGGGGATCAAAGACATAAATGTAAGAGCTAAAACTATAAAATTCTTAAAAGAAAACATGTACACGTTCATGATCCTGAATTAGGCAATGGTTTCTTGGACGTGATAGCAGAAAAGCATACACAACCAAAGGAAAAATAGATAAATAAGACTACATCATCAAAATTAAAAACTTCTGTGCATCAAAGTACACAATCAAGAAAGTGAAAAGACAACCCAAAAAATGAGAGAAAATATTTGTAAATCAAATATCTGATAAGGGTTCAATATCAAAAATACATAAAGAATTTCTACAAGTCAACAACAAATGACAAACAATTTAAAAATGGGCAAAGGACTTGAATAGACATTTCTACAAAGAAGATAAACAAATGGCCAATGAGCACATGAAAAGATGTTCAATATCATTAGTCATTAAGGAAATACAAATCAAAGGTACAATGAGCCTGCCCTGATCAAACTAGAAAAGTGAGACACTTCAGGGTTCCATCCCTCCAAAGAGGCTTTAAACAACCAGCAAGAAATGGCAGAAACATCTGCTGAATCAAGAAAAATGCTACTTAAAAGCAGCAGGATCCCCTGGAACCCTGGCTGGCACTCCCCCACTACTCATCGGCTCAACAAAGAGCCAGCCAAAGCTCCCAGTGTGCAGAATCCTGGTCCCAGTTCCAGAGGCAGAAGAGTAATCCTTTGTGCACATACTACAAGCACGTATGTCTAGTCCAATCTGTCTGGTGGTGGCCTGGGGGACTCATCATCCCAGAACTCGCTCTGAGTATAAAAGGTGGCTCACAAAACTCTCCTACTGTGGGAGGGCAATGAAGTTGTGCTGTCTATAAAACATACAGTGCACTGCTGGGAGAACGTGAGGAAATTTTCCTAGAGAAGGGAGACATTTGTATCCATGTAAGTGGGGAAATTTCTAAGAATACATGTGCATGCCTAAAACAAGATGATTGCGGAGAAAGGATCACAGAGGACCCCAAGCTTGGGCCTTAAGCTATTCTCTAAACTCCTCACTGTATAGATAAGCCCTGAAGAAGAGCACTGAAACAGGTCTATCTGCAACGATTGGAAAGGAAAGGTCCTTTCTTTCTCTTTCTACTTTTTTTTATCTGGTTAGCACCTAGCATTCAAGGAAAGAAGCTCTGTCATAATACTAGCAGCTAGATACAAGCTTAAGGAACAGATACCTCAGAGTCTAAATTCCAGCAATTACACATTAAAATATCAAAATGTCCAGGTTTGAACAAAAGGTTACAAAACATACAAAGAAATAGGAAGTGATGACCCAGGCAAAGGAGAAGACTAAAGCATTAGAAACTATCAATGAGGAGACCAGACCTGGGACATACCAGACAAAGACTTTTTTTAAATAGTCCTAATTAAGCTCAAAGACCTAAAGGAAAACATGGACAAAGAACTGAAGGAAATCAAGAAAATGATAGTTGAACATAAGAGAATAGCAATTGAGAGCTGGAAATTATGGAAAGGAACAAAGTAGAGCTGAAGAAGACAGAAACAGAAATTTAAAATTTCCTAGATGGGTTCAACAGCAAATTGGAGCTGGTGGAAGAAAGAATCAGCGAACTTGAAGATAAGATAATTGAAATCATCCAGTCTCAGGAGCTGAAGGAAGAAAGAATGAAGAAAAGTGAACAGAGCCTGAGTAACCTACGATACACCATCAAATGTACCAATATAGGTATTGTGGGACTACCAGAGGAGAAGAAAAAGAGAAAGGGGCAGAGAGAATAGTCAAAGAAATAATGGCTGAAAACTTCCCAAATTTAATGAAAGACATGAATATACACAATCTAAGATGCTCAATGAACTCCAAACAGGATAAACCTACATTGACCCATGCCATGGCATATTATAATCAAATTGTCAAACGCCAAAGACAAAGAGAGAATTCTGAAAGCTACAAGAGAGAAGTGTCACATACAAGGGAGCCTCAGTAAGATTAAGGGCTAATTTCTCATCAGAAACTATGAAAGCTATAGAGGCTAATTTCTCATCAGAAACTATGAAAGCTATAGAGGCAGCAGGATGACATATTTCAAGTGCTAAAAGCAAAAAACTGCCAACCAAGAATTCTATATATGACAAAAATGTCTTTCAAAAATGAGGGAAAGGTTAAGACATTCTCAGATAAACAAAAGCTAAGGGAGTTCATCACCACTAGATCAGCCCTTCAACAGATGCTAAAGCGAGTTTCATAGGTCGAAAGAAAAGACAATAGATATGTCCCATGAAGAAAGACAGACCTCTGGCAAGGTAACAACTAGAGTAAATATAAATGCCAGTACTATTGTATTTTTGGTCTGTTCACTTTTTACTTCCTACAGGATCCAGAAGGCAAATGCATAAAATGTAATGAGAAAGCAATGCTTTGTGACTCAGAATATATAAAGATGTAACTTGTGACAAGCACTACATGAAAGGTGTGGGGATGGAGGTGTAAAGAAACATAGTTTGTGCATATCATTGAAGTCAAGTTGGCATCAAAGCAAATGAAATTGTTACAGATTCAGGATATTAAATTTAAGCCCCATAATTACAAAGAAAATATCAGAGGATATGTAAGCCCATAGAGAAAAAAGTTAGAGTACAGGCTTCCAGGGCTGGTGGGCAGAAGGAACAGAGGGTTAATGCAAAATGGGTATAGGGTTTCTATTTAGGAGGTAGGAAAATCTTAGTAATGGAAGGTGGTGAGGGTACTGCAACATAGAAATGTGATTAATCACATTAGATGTAATGCTTGGGAGTGGTTGAGATAGGAAAGTGTATGTTGTACTCATTACCCCACAGGAAAAAAAAAAAAAGGAGGAGGAGCAACTAAAGAGACAATGACAATCCCATCCATGATCCTGGATAGGATCTAACAAGGGAGGAGAGAAGGCTCAAAAGGACATTTTGGGGACATATGGAAAAAAACGGAATATAGACTGTAAAATTTGTATCAATTTTACATTTCATGAACTTGATAACTGTACTTAAGATTGTTACATAAGTGAATATCCTCATTCTTAGAAAATGTACATGGCAGTATTAAGAAGTTCAAGGCACATGACGTATACAACCTACACTCAAGGATTCAGAAAATGGATTGATAAATAGACAGACAGATACACAGATAGGTGGGCAGACAGACAGACGGACTGATAGAATGATGGAGAGCTAGCTAGAACGATACAGCCACTGTGACAAAATCTTAAATTTGGTGAACCTGAGTATCTGTGTGGGTAGGGGTATGTTGGAGTTTTCTGTATAGGTTTTGAATTATTTTGTAACTATCCTGTAAATTTGAAAGTATTTCAAAACAAAAAGTTTCCTTTTAACGTCCTTTATGAGAAGACAATTCTAGATCACAAGCTGCATTCAAACTGTCATGTCTCTTTACTCTCCTTTCATCTGGAACGGTTCATCAGTTTTATCTTGTCCTTGAAATTTTGATGAGTACAGACCAGTCATTTTGTAGAATATGTTTCAATTTGGGTTTGATTGATATTTCTTCATAATTAGATTTAGTTTAAGCATTTTTGGTGGGAATACTAAGGAAATGATGTGTTCTTGATACATCATATCAGGAGGCAAAAAAATATTAATTTTTCCCATTTTGTTGCTATTAATTTTGTGATAATTTACTTAAAATGATGTATGTCAGGTTAAAAAAAAACTACTAGATACCACTTCACACCCACCAGGATGGCAATAATCAAAAAGGCAGATAATGACGAGTGTTGGCAAGGAGAAACTGGAACCCTCATGCACTGCTGGTGGGAATGTAAAATGGTAGAGCTGCTTTGAAAAACAGTCTGGCAATTCCTCAAGAAGTTAAACACAGAGTTACCATATGGCTCAGCAATTCCATTCCTAGATACAAAACCAAAAGAACTGAAAACATATGTCCACAAAAAAAACTTGCATACAAATAATAAGGGAAACCTTTGGTGGGGGAAGGGAGTATATGGGAACTCTGTACTTCCTTGATGATTTTTCTGTAAACCTACAATTCTCTAATTTAAAAAAAAATTTTAACCTTTATACAAATGTTCATAGCAGCATTATACATAATACCCCCAAACTAGAAATGACCCAAATGTTCAAGTGAAGAATGGATAAACCAAATGCAATATATCTACAAATGGAATATTATTAGGCAATAATAAAGGAATAAAGTACTGATAGATGCTACAACATGGACAAAATTTGAAAACATTATACGAAACGGTCAAACAGAAAAGGCTAAATATTATATGGTTCCACTTATATGAAATGGCCAGAATAGGTAAATCCATAGAGACATAAAGTAGATGAGTGGCTGCCACGGGCTGGAGGGAGGGGATAATGGGGGAGTGGCTGCTTAATAAATATGGGGTTTCCTTTTGGGATGATGAAAATATTCTGGAATTAGATAGTGGTAACAGTTGCACAACCTTGTGAATATATTAAAAACCACTGAATTATCCACTTCAGGGATAAATTTTATGGCATGTGAATTATAGCTCTATTTTTAAAAAAGAAAAAAAGTCAAGGGCATGAACGGGACAGACAAGGACACACTGAGAAAGTTTGGAAAACTAGAAGAACCTAAGGAGACCCAACAACTAAATACAATGAGGGATCTTGGGCTGGATCCTGGAACAGAAAAAGGGCATTAGGAAAAAAAAGCAAGTAAAATTTGAAAAGGGGTTGTGGTTTAGTTAATAATATTGCCCTTATGTTAATTTACCCATGTTAATTTGATCATTGTGTTATGGTTATGTAAGCTGTAAATATGTAAACTGGGTGACTAGTATATATGAACCATCTGGTACTATTTTTAAGTCTTATAAATCTAAGATTTTTCAAAATAAAAGTTTAAAATAAAAAAAGGGATTCTACACTCTCACATTCCACCCCACTGCCCCACCCCCACCCCCAACACACACACAAAAATACATAGTCTCTACAACCAGGCCTAAAAACAGAGGCCTTGGCATTTCTTCTGCAAAACCATTAATGGAGGTTTGCAGCTCTGGGGTACTGAGATTCAGGCATTTTATACCCGCTACGTACAGGCTAAACATACATCATCTAAAGTGAACAGTGGATGGGGACAGGAGACAGGTCATTATAAGGGGCAAAGGAGCTCTGCCCTCCCTACCCTCCCACCTCACTAGTGCCTGCCAAGGGCAGAGGAGTTGAGTAATAT
Organism: Choloepus didactylus; assembly: GCF_015220235.1. NCBI lineage: Eukaryota > Metazoa > Chordata > Mammalia > Pilosa > Megalonychidae > Choloepus > Choloepus didactylus. Next base: position 94,672,540 of record NC_051316.1, read on the forward strand.
GACGGGTGACAGTCCAGGTCACTGACTGGACCACATTCATTAGTAGGAGCATCTCTCCCACTCTCTTTGCAGGACCTGTGAGGTAAACCAGGCCCCTCCTTGGGCCCAATTCTCTCTGACTCCCACATGCATCCTTACTTGTGCCTGCCAGGTTCCTGTAGACTGTTGCTGGCCAGAGGATGATAAGGACCCAAGATGCAGCTAAAGCTTGGGGGAGTGGGAAGCCCCCACTTGGGGCTGTGAGCCTAAGTCACTTGCTCCAACCTAGCTGTGCCCAGCGAGTCTTGTACTGGGATGCCAAGCACTGGCACAGATGATAATGAGGGTTCTTTAATTCTCCTTTGTGGCAGCTCCTTCTGTGATCAGGCTCAGAAACCTTGAGAAAGGAGGGATGGGATACCCACATTCTTGGGCCTTCTTGACAAATGCCATCAAGTCCTGACCCTAAACCCTATACTCATAATGAACAGTCTACCACCAAAACAGGAAGCAGGCTGTCTAATGAGAATGAGGTAGAGTGGCAAGGTCTGGCTAGAGGAAAAGGAGAAAAACAGTTTGGGCAGCAGCACAAACCTATTAAGAATGAAGAACCAGCCCCAGAGGCTAGAGCAGGGAAGTTTGAAGAAAACATCCACCTAGTTTTAGGTTATCTTCAAGTATCATTTTATATTCCATGGAGAATGCTATAAGAGTTAAGGAGGAGGCGGGGCAAGATGGCAGACTGGTGAGCTGTATGTTTTAGTTACTCCTCCAGGAAAGTAGGTAAAAAGCCAGGAACTGCGTGGACTGGACACCACAGAGCAATCTGTCTTTGGGCATACTTCATACAACACTCATGAAAACGTGGAACTGCTGAGATCAGCGAAATCTGTAAGTTTTTGCGGCCAGGGGACCCGCGCCCCTCCCTGCCAGGCTCAGTCCCGGGGGAGGAGGGGCTGTCAGCTCCAGGAAGGAGAAGGGAGAATTGCAGTGGCTGCTCTCATCGGAAACTCATTCTACTGATTCAAACTCCAACCATAGATAGACTGAGGCCAGACACCAGAGACTCTGAGAGCAGCCAGCCCAGCAGAGAGGAGACGGGCATAGAAGGAAAACAACACGAGAAGCTCCAAAGTAAAAGCAGAGGATTTTTGGAGTTCTGGTGAACACAGAAAGGGGAAGGGCAGAGATCAGGCCTTGAGGCGCATATGCAAATCCCGAAGCAAGGCTGATCTCTCTGCCCAGGGCACCTTTCCTTAATGGCCCTGGTTGCTTTGTCTATTAGCATTTCAATAACCCATTAGATCTCTGAGGAGGGCCGTTTTTTTTTTTTTTTTTTTTTTTTTAAATCCTTTTTGCTTTTTCTAAAACAATTACTCTAAGAAGCTCAATACAGAAAGCTTCAAAGAATTGAAATTTGGGCACGTCAAGTCAAGAGCAGAACTAAGAGAGCTCTGAGACAAAAGGCAATAATCCAGTGGCTGAGAAAATTCACTAAACAACACAACTTCCCAAGAAAAGGGGGGTGTCCGCTCACAGCCACCATCCTGGTGGACAGGAAACACTCCTGCCCATCGCCAGCCCCATAGCCCAGAGCTGCCCCAGACAACCCAGTGTGACGGAAGTGCTTCAAATAACAGGCACACACCACAAAACTGGGCGTGGACATTAGCCTTCCCTGCAACCTCAGCTGAATGTCCCAGAGCTGGGAAGGGGGAGCAGTGTGAATTAACAGAGCCCCATTCAGCCATCATTTGAGCAGACTGGGAGCCTCCCAACACAGCCCAGCAGCCCAGAACTGCCCTGGGGGGACGGCACTCACCTGTGACATAGCACAGTCATCCCTCAACAGAGGACCCGGGGTGCACAGCCTGGAAGAGGGGCCCACTTGCAAGTCTCAGGAGCCATACGCCAATACCAAAGACTTGTGGGTCAGTGGCAGAGACAAACTGTGGCAGGACTGAACTGAAGGATTAGACTATTGCAGTAGCTTTAAAACTCTAGGATCATCAGGGAGATTTGATTGTTAGGGCCACCCCCCCTCCCCGACTGCCCAGAAACACGCCCCACATACAGGGCAGGCAACACCAACTACACACGCAAGCTTGGGACACCAATAGGGCCCCACAAGACTCACTCCCCCACTCACCAAAAAGGCTAAGCAGGGGAGATCTGGCTTGTGGAGAACAGGTGGCTCGTGGACGCCACCTGCTGGTTAGTTAGAGAAAGTGTACTCCACGAAGCTGTAGATCTGATAAATTAGAGATAAGGACTTCAACTGGTCTACAAACCCTAAAAGAACCCTATCAAGGACAGCAAATGCCACGAGGCCAAAAACAACAGAAAATTATAAAGCATATGAAAAAACCAGACGATATGGATAACCCAAGCCCAAGCACCCAAATCAAAAGACCAGAAGAGACACACCTAGAGCAGCTACTCAAAGATCTAAAGATGAACAATGAGACCCTAGTACGGGATATGAAGGAAATCAAGAAGACCCTAGAAGAGCATAAAGAAGACATTGCAAGACTAAATAAAAAAATGGATGATCTTATGGAAATTAAAGAAACTGTTGACCAAATTAAAAAGATTCTGGACACTCATAGTACAAGACTAGAGGAAGTTGAACAACGAATCAGTGACCTGGAAGATGACAGAATGGAAAATGAAAGCATAAAAGAAAGAATGGGGAAAAAAATTGAAAAACTCGAAATGGACCTCAGGGATATGATAGATAATATGAAACGTCCGAATATAAGACTCATTGGTGTCCCAGAAGGGGAAGAAAAGGGTAAAGGTCTAGGAAGAGTATTCAAAGAAATTGTTGGGGAAAACTTCCCAAATCTTCTAAACAACATAAATACACAAATCATAAATGCTCAGCGAACTCCAAATAGAATAAATCCAAAAAAACCCACTCCGAGACATATACTGATCACACTGTCAAACATAGAAGAGAAGGAGCAAGTTCTGAAAGCAGCAAGAGAAAAGCAATTCACCACATACAAAGGAAACAGCATAAGACTAAGTAGTGACTACTCAGCAGCCACCATGGAGGCGAGAAGGCAATGGCACGATATATTTAAAATTCTGAGAGAGAGGAATTTCCAGCCAAGAATACTTTATCCAGCAAAGCTCTCCTTCAAATTTGAGGGAGAGCTTAAATTTTTCACAGACAAAGAAATGCTGAGAGAATTTGCTAACAAGAGACCTGCCCTACTGGAGATACTAAAGGGAGCCCTACAGACAGAGAAACAAAGACAGGACAGAGAGACTTGGAGAAAGGTTCAGTACTAAAGAGATTCGGTATGGGTACAATAAAGGATATTAATAGAGAGAGGGAAAAATATGGCAAACATAATCCAAAGGATAAGATGGCCGATTCAAGAAATGCCTTCACGGTTTTAACGTTGAATGTAAATGGATTAAACTCCCCAATTAAAAGATATAGATTCGCAGAATGGATCAAAAAAAATGAACCATCAATATGTTGCATACAAGAGACTCATCTTAGACACAGGGACACAAAGAAATTGAAAGTGAAAGGATGGAAAAAAATATTTCATGCAAGCTACAGCCAAAAGAAAGCAGGTGTAGCAATATTAATCTCAGATAAAATAGACTTCAAATGCAGGGATGTTTTGAGAGACAAAGAAGGCCACTACATAGTAATAAAAGGGGCAATTCAGCAAGAAGAAATAACAATCGTAAATGTCTATGCACCCAATCAAGGTGCCACAAAATACATGAGAGAAACATTGGCAAAACTAAAGGAAGCAATTGATGTTTCCACAATAATTGTGGGAGACTTCAACACATCACTCTCTCCTATAGATAGATCAACCAGACAGAAGACCAATAAGGAAATTGAAAACCTAAACAATCTGATAAATGAATTAGATTTAACAGACATCTACAGGACATTACATCCCAAATCACCAGGATACACATACTTTTCTAGTGCTCACGGAACTTTCTCCAGAATAGATCATATGCTGGGACATAAAACAAGCCTCAATAAATTTAAAAAGATTGAAATTATTCAAAGCACATTCTCTGACCACAATGGAATACAATTAGAAGTCAATAACCATCAGAGACTTAGAAAATTCACAAATACCTGGAGGTTAAACAACACACTCCTAAACAATCAGTGGGTTAAAGAAGAAATAGCAAGAGAAATTGCTAAATATATAGAGACGAATGAAAATGAGAACACAACATACCAAAACCTATGGGATGCAGCAAAAGCAGTGCTAAGGGGGAAATTTATAGCACTAAACGCATATATTAAAAAGGAAGAAAGAGCCAAAATCAAAGAACTAATGGATCAACTGAAGAAGCTAGAAAATGAACAGCAAACCAATCCTAAACCAAGTAGAAGAAAAGAAATAACAAGGATTAAAGCAGAAATAAATGACATAGAGAACAAAAAAACAATAGAAAGGATAAATATCACCAAAAGTTGGTTCTTTGAGAAGATCAACAAGATTGACAAGCCCCTAGCTAGACTGACAAAATCAAAAAGAGAGAAGACCCATATAAACAAAATAATGAATGAAAAAGGTGACATAACTGCAGATCCTGAAGAAAATAAAAAAATTATAAGAGGATATTATGAACAACTGTATGGCAACAAACTGGATAATGTAGAAGAAATGGACAATTTCCTGGAAACATATGAACAACCTAGACTGACCAGAGAAGAAATAGAAGACCTCAACCAACCCATCACAAGCAAAGAGATCCAATCAGTCATCAAAAATCTTCCCACAAATAAATGCCCAGGGCCAGATGGCTTCACAGGGGAATTCTACCAAACTTTCCAGAAAGAACTGACACCAATCTTACTCAAACTCTTTCAAAACATTGAAAAAAATGGAACACTACCTAACTCATTTTATGAAGCTAACATCAATCTAATACCAAAACCAGGCAAAGATGCTACAAAAAAGGAAAACTACCGGCCAATCTCCCTAATGAATATAGATGCAAAAATCCTCAACAAAATACTTGCAAATCGAATCCAAAGACACATTAAAAAAATCATACACCATGACCAAGTGGGGTTCATTCCAGGCATGCAAGGATGGTTCAACATCAGAAAAACAATCAATGTATTACAACACATTAAAAACTCGAAAGGGAAAAATCAATTGATCATCTCAATAGATGCTGAAAAAGCATTTGACAAAATCCAACATCCCTTTTTGATAAAAACACTTCAAAAGGTAGGAATTGAAGGAAACTTCCTCAACATGATAAAGAGCATATATGAAAAACCCACAGCCAGCATAGTACTCAATGGTGAGAGACTGAAAGCCTTCCCTCTAAGATCAGGAACAAGACAAGGATGCCCGCTGTCACCACTGTTATTCAACATTGTGCTGGAAGTGCTAGCCAGGGCAATCCGGCAAGACAAAGAAATAAAAGGCATCCAAATTGGAAAAGAAGAAGTAAAACTGTCATTGTTTGCAGATGATATGATCTTATATCTAGAAAACCCTGAGAAATCAACGATACACCTACTAGAGCTAATAAACAAATTTAGCAAAGTAGCGGGATACAAGATTAATGCACATAAGTCAGTAATGTTTCTATATGCTAGAAATGAACAAACTGAAGAGACACTCAAGAAAAAGATACCATTTTCAATAGCAACTAAAAAAATCAAGTACCTAGGAATCAACTTAACCAAAGATGTAAAAGACCTATACAAAGAAAACTACATAACTCTACTAAAAGAAATAGAAGGGGACCTTAAAAGATGGAAAAATATTCCATGTTCATGGATAGGAAGGCTAAATGTCATTAAGATGTCAATTCTACCCAAACTCATCTACAGATTCAATGCAATCCCAATCAAAATTCCAACAACCTACTTTGCAGACTTGGAAAAGCTAGTTATCAAATTTATTTGGAAAGGGAAGATGCCTCGAATTGCTAAAGACACTCTAAAAAAGAAAAACGAAGTGGGAGGACTTACACTCCCTGACTTTGAAGCTTATTATAAAGCCACAGTTGCCAAGACAGCATGGTACTGGCACAAAGATAGACATATAGATCAATGGAATCGAATTGAGAATTCAGAGATAGACCCTCAGATCTATGGCCGACTGATCTTTGATAAGGCCCCCAAAGTCACCGAACTGAGCCATAATGGTCTTTTCAACAAATGGGGCTGGGAGAGTTGGATATCCATATCCAAAAGAATGAAAGAGGACCCCTACCTCACCCCCTACACAAAAATTAACTCAAAATGGACCAAAGATCTCAATATAAAAGAAAGTACCATAAAACTCCTAGAAGATAATGTAGGAAAACATCTTCAAGACCTTGTACTAGGAGGCCACTTCCTAGACTTTACACCCAAAGCACAAGCAACAAAAGAGAAAATAGATAAATGGGAACTCCTCAAGCTTAGAAGTTTCTGCACCTCAAAGGAATTTCTCAAAAAGGTAAAGAGGCAGCCAACTCAATGGGAAAAAATTTTTGGAAACCATGTGTCTGACAAAAGACTGATATCTTGCATATACAAAGAAATCCTACAACTCAATGACAATAGTACAGACAGCCCAATTATAAAATGGGCAAAAGATATGAAAAGACAGTTCTCTGAAGAGGAAATACAAATGACCAAGAAACACATGAAAAAATGTTCAGCTTCACTAGCTATTAGAGAGATGCAAATTAAGACCACAATGAGATACCATCTAACACCGGTTAGAATGGCTGCCATTAAACAAACAGGAAACTACAAATGCTGGAGGGGATGTGGAGAAATTGGAACTCTTATTCATTGTTGGTGGGACTGTATAATGGTTCAGCCACTCTGGAAGTCAGTCTGGCAGTTCCTTAGAAAACTAGATATAGAGCTACCATTCGATCCAGCGATTGCACTCCTCGGTATATACCCGGAAGATCGGAAAGCAGTGACACGAACAGATATCTGCACGCCAATGTTCATAGCAGCATTATTCACAATTGCCAAGAGATGGAAACAACCCAAATGTCCTTCAACAGATGAGTGGATAAATAAAATGTGGTATATACACACGATGGAATACTACGCGGCAGTAAGAAGGAACGATCTGGTGAAACATATGACAACATGGATGAACCTTGAAGACATAATGCTGAGCGAAATAAGCCAGGCACAAAAAGAGAAATATTATATGCTACCACTAATGTGAACTTTGAAAAATGTAAAACAAATGGTTTATAATGTAGAATGTAGGGGAACTAGCAGTAGAGAGCAATTAAGGAAGGGGGGAACAATAATCCAGGAAGAACAGATAAGCTATTTAACGTTCTGGGGATGCCCAGAAATGACTATGGTCTGTTAATTTCTGATGGTTGTAGTAGGAACAAGTTCACTGAAATGTTGCTATATTATGTAACTTTCTTGGGGTAAAGTAGGAACATGTTGGAAGTTAAGCAGTTATCTTAGGTTAGTTGTCTTTTTCTTACTCCCTTGCTATGGTCTCTTTGAAATGCTCTTTTATTGTATGTTTGTTTTCTTTTTAACTTTTTTTTCATACAGGTGATTTGAAAAAAGAAGGGAAAGTTAAAAAAAAAAAAAAAAAAAAAAAAGAAAAAAGACAAACAAGGGAAACAAAAAAAAAAAAAAAAAAAAAAAAGATGTAGTGCCCCCTTGAGGAGCCTGTGGAGAATGCAGGGGTATTCGCCTACCCCACCTCCATGGTTGCTAACATGACCACAGACATAGGGGACTGGTGGTTTGATGGGTTGAGCCCTCTACCATAAGTTTTACCCTTGGGAAGACGGTTGCTGCAAAGGAGAGGCTAGGCCTCCCTGTATTTGTGCCTAAGAATCTCCTCCTGAGTGCCTCTTTGTTGCTCAGATGTGGCCCTCTCTCTCTGGCTAAGCCAACTTGAAAGGTGAAATCACTGCCCTCCCCCCTACGTGGGATCAGACACCCAGGGAAGTGAATCTCCCTGGCAACGTGGAATATGACTCCCAGGGAGGAATGTAGACCTGGCACCGTGGGACGGAGAACATCTTCTTGACCAAAAGGGGGATGTGAAAGGAAATGAAATAAGCTTCAGTGGCAGAGAGATTCCAAAAGGAGCCGAGAGGTCACTCTGGTGGGCACTCTTATGCACACTTTAGACAACCCTTTTTAGGTTCTAAAGAATTGGGGTAGCTGGTGGTGGATACCTGAAACTATCAAACTACAACCCAGAACCCATGAATCTCGAAGACAGTTGTATAAAAATGTAGCTTATGAGGGGTGACAATGGGATTGGGAAAGCCATAAGGACCAAACACCACTTTGTCTAGTTTATGGATGGATGTGTAGAAAAGTAGGGGAAGGAAACAAACAGACAAAGGTACCCAGTGTTCTTTTTTACTTCAATTGCTCTTTTTCACTCTAATTATTATTCTTGTTATTTTTGTGTGTGTGCTAATGAAGGTGTCAGGGATTGATTTAGGTGATGAATGTACAACTATGTAATGGTACTGTAAACAATCGAAAGTACAATTTGTTTTGTATGACTGCGTGGTATGTGAATATATCTCAATAAAATGATGATTAAAAAAAAAAAAAAAAAAAAAAGAGTTAAGGAGAAGGGTAGAAGTGCTAAAAATACAGGGGGTTGGGGGAGGTTGACATTTTCACATCAAACTTCGTGAACAGATTTTGCTTTCAAGACAGTGAACTGGGTCCACACATTTGCCTTGCCCCTCTCCAAATAAATAGAAGAAGAAGAAGAAGAAGAAGAAGAAGAAGAAGAAGAAGAAGAAGAAGAAGAAGAAAAAACATCCAATGCAGCATTGAATACAGGATAGGATGCCATCAATGAGCCAGCTATTACGAAGAATTTCTAGAAAACTTGAAGCAAATAAAATTGGGTTGAGGAGAAAACTCTGAGTGTTAGATATCCCATAAAAAGACCCATTATTCTCTGTACAAAAACAATCCGTAATGATACATGAGCCCACTAACAGGGAGGAAAAAATAGCTAGAACTAAACCTTAAAAGAAACATGCAAAACTCATTTGAATAAAATTATGAAAGTTTACAAAAACACAAAAAAGAAAATTTAAATCAAAGGAAAGACATTTCACTCCCAATGAATAAGGAGACAATATTGTTAAGGACATCAATGCTCCCCAATTAATCTACAAGTAAAGAGCAAATTCAATCCAAATCCTAAGGTGATTCATTCTGGAACTCATCAAACTGATTCAAAATTTCATCTGGAAGAATAAACAAAAATAGCTAGGAAGTTTTCAAAAAAGAAGCATAATGAGAAGAGACTTGTCCTGCCAGGAAGACACAGTCAATAAACGGCACTGAAAGAGATGAACAGATCAGTGGGATAGAACACAGTCCAGAAAATAAGCTCAAGGATTTATAAAGATTAATATATGATCAAGGTGGCATTTCAAACAGTGAGGAAAAATGGATTACTCAATAAATGTTGATGAAACAATTTACTATTCACTTGGAAAGGCAATTTGTTTAACATATTACCTGATATCACACATAAGAATAAATTTTTGATAAAGAATTCAAATCAAAAAATAAAAATATTAGAGTAAACAAGCAATATTTTTATAATTTTTCAGCAAAGAAGTTCTCTGTAAGGGTGATGCAAAGGCTAAAAAACAAAGGAAACTACTGACAGGTTTAATTACATTAAAAAGTGAAACTTCTGCACGAAAAAAGACCTTTTGAAAAAGATGAAAGACAATCAATAAACTAGGAAATGGGTGTTTGTGTTATCACATGATGTATGATGAATTAACATCCTTAATAGTGAAAGAATTCCTCTAAGAGCCCTGGCTCAACATTGACAGATGCCTGACCTTGGGCAGGGGGCTTGTTCTCTTTAAGCCTCAGCTTGCTAGTCTATAAAGTAGAGACGCTAATGACAGCACCTTTCTCACAGTGTTGTTGTAAATGAGATGCTGTTCTAAAGCCCAGGACCTGAACACAGAAAGGAAATCATCAATAGGTGACCAGAAGGTATGCTCCAGGGTTGTCCCGCCTGCAACGTTGTCTACAAAAAAGAAAGAAAACACTGGGAAACAATATGAATGTGTTTCAGTACAGGTAGTTAGTGTTTTCATTCAATGTGAGACTAAGCAGTGGTTAAAAAGAAACAGGGGATCAACATTTACTGATGGAGAAAGATGTCTACAAACCCCGGAGTATATTCAGTCCCATTCATTCATTCATTCATTCAAAAAATACTATTCAAAGTCTAGTGTGTGCCAGCACTCTTCTAGGTGCTGAGGATAGAGCAGTGAAGAAAAAGCCAGAAATTCCCATCCTCAGTACATTCTAATGGAAGAAGCCAAATATCAAATAAATCATTCAGTAAAATATATGGTGTGTCAGGTGGTGATAAGTGATAGAGAAAAAAAAGAAGGGAAAGGGGGTAGGCAGTATGGGAAAGGGACAGAGTTGCAAATGTAAAAGGGGGGAGGGGGCCTGAGAAGTCCTTACTGAGAAAGTGACATATGAACATGATTTTAAATATTTATACAAACTTGTGATACACACGACAGTACAATAGGATACACTCTAAACTGCCAATATCCTTAGTAAGATGTCATTGGATGGAATTTTTACTTTCTACTTTTTGTACACTTAGTATTGTTTGATTTCTTTTAAAATAAACATGGAAAATATTCATGCCCATCACAGCATTAGAGAAGAAAACTGAAAATAAACTTCCACAGACAGTCCACAGATTGCAAGGATGACTCAGAGCATTTAAGATGCTCCAGGGCCCAAGCCCAGGAGGGATCTGAATGCCTGGTGCTGCAGCACCATCCTGTGGTCAGTTGCCTGACTGCACCATCTTCTTTTCAATCCTGTCAAGAAAGCAAAAGAGGCAAGATGCAAAACTGCATACAATTAATATGCAAACATAACTGTACTATGGACAGAAACTGGAAGGGGATGTGAGCAAATACAATCTGATTTGTTGAGGTGGCAGGGTCATGGGGGAATTTGTTTAGCTTGGAATTTCAAGCATAGGTTTATAATGATGTTTCATTCCTTTATTTGTAACTGCAAGGAACTTATGGGACAGCTGAATATACTCACTTGCTGGACAGAAGAGGACTGAAAGTAGGTTGGGAAGCACAAATCCATGACCCAAGCCATTTGCACGTGTCCCCAAGAAGCTTGGGAGATTCATAAAACAGAGTGAGGAGACCTCAGGGTACAGGTTGCTTGCAGGAGAAGGAGCCTTTCTCAAGGGAAATACCTGGAGGACAAGGTCTCAGGAGTCTAACTGGGGTAAGTAGCTACATCCTTGCCCTCAAATGACTAACACTAACTGCGCATGTGCACAGACCACTAAACGAGTGCCTCCTCACCAAAGCCCAGGGGAGTCTGAGGCACATACCCTGGGTTAGAGGGAAATGACACTGATCACACCCAGAACTCTGTCTGGAATACTGTTTCCTGTCCCACCCCCAAACTTCAGGTTGCCTCCCCTGAGAAGCCTTCCCTTACTCCCCAGTATTACGGGTACCCCCTGCTTACCTTTCTGTAGCACTTATCACTCTCACACGGAAGGAATTACTGCTTTCTCTTTGCACCTCCCTACCAGACCATGAGCTTCATAATATCTCATTTACCACTGGAGAGGGGCAAGTCTTGGAAGTCCAACAGTCCTGGGTGTGAATCCTGGCTCTGCCACCTACTACCTGTGTGAGTGCAGGCAAGTGCCTATAAGTTTCAGTTTCCCCCTGTAAAGTGAGAATAGTACTGTACTTACCTCATGCCGCTATTACTAGGATTAATTAACAGCAAAAGCTGGCACCTAAGAGTACTGGTGGGTGCCAAGCACTTGTCTAAGCACTTTCTATGTATTAAGTCCTTTAAACGAAGCCACCTCTGAGGAGGTGGCACAGGGTAAGCACTCAAATACTATTATTATGTCTTCTGTCCCCAATACATAGTCTGTTGTGGTCTCAATAAAAATGAATGAACTATTCACCTAACCTAATATGGCAAAGAAAGGAACAGAGTCAGAACAAGACTTCTGGCTTAAGCCACCCCATCAACAATCCCAGCTGCCTGGCTCTGCTCCCAATAAAAGGCTCAAGGGCCACACAAAAGGACTTCAAGGAGAGAAAGTGACTCTGGCAGATGCAAGCACCCATACAGGACTCCCAGTGAAGAACATGCCCTGTCCTTGCTTTCTATTTGCTTTCTCCCTAATTGCTTGCATTCCAACCCACTTCCAACTGGTCAGGGCCTGGTCCTTATAGTGGAAGGGCAAAAGACAAGGTTGCTGAGGCAAGCTGGGTCTGAGGGAAGAAGGAGGGCCTCAGAGGCACCCATCCTACCATGTATGCTACCCGTAGAGCAGGTTCATTGAGAATCACAGACCTTGATGAGGAACAGGTTCTGTGCTGGGAGCATGCAGTCCCTCTGCCAGCCTCTCCCCATCCAGTCCCTTGCAAGTGGCTCCACTTTATGTGCAGCCCAGCAAAGAAAGGAGAGATGTGCAGGGACCAGAACTAGTGCCAAGATACTGCTAGACCACACCCATGACCACACCCACCCTACTGCCTCTCACTGCCCAGCTTAAACAGGGGCTGGTTTTAATTTCTGACACTTCCCTCTCCTACCCCACACACCACCCCTTCTCTTCTCCTGGCTCCTTCTTAGTCTCGTTTCCAGTCTCGTTCTGTCACATCCTCTGGGAACCCTTCTGTGGCTCCTATACTATGGACTGTTTATATCCTCTCACGGGCTTTCAGAGCAATCCTACTTCCTCCACAGCATTCATATTTGTCATTAATCACACTCCATCTTCCTCACTGGACTGCCAGAGCTGTGCCCATACTCTTGGCTGTCTCTCAAAGCTGACCAGTAAGAGGGTTGCAAAGTGTCAGGTCCCAGCCCACAGCTGCCATGGCTCACGAACCCTTCCCTGAGCAGCTCCACCACACACATCAACCATCTCTAACTCATGTATTGATGGGACCAGAGCTCCCTCTTGATCAAGCAGGACCTTAAGCTGCTGTTTATTTATGTTTGGGTTCAAGAATGAGATGTTCAGAAACAGGAAGACGCCAAACGTTGGCACAGCTGATAGCCTAAAGCTTATTACAAAAAGGAAAGTTAGTCTTCTTGTATAAATTGTGAGATTTATAAAGACAATCTTAAGAAACAAATGACAGAAAAGAAAGTGTAGTTATTTATCTAGGGTATTTCTTGATATTTTATTATTTTTAAATTATATTTTATTTGGCTTCTTGTTTAAACTACAAAAGCAACATATCCTTGCCGCTATAAGCCAAATCCAACAGAGGTGTATAAATTAAAAAGCCATTAACCCACCCTTCCCTCAGTGTCCTCTCCCTTCCACCTAAGGTAATCACTGTGAGCAGCTTGGAGTGTATCCTCCCAAGCCTTTCTGCCAGGCAACATAAATACATATGACCAAGTGGGACTTAGCCCAGACACCAGGGCTGTACCTTCAAATGCCTTGGGGCCAAAGCAGACCACATCAATGGTGAAGATGCAGGTATAATAGGATAAAGACAGACAGGGTCTGTGATTAGCTGTACCACTCAAAGCTTTCAAATTTGAAATGTGTAAACCATTGAGCTGGCATATAAAACATCCAGGAGGAGGATTAGACAAGAGTTCCTAGGACAGCGTAGCAGAGTTGATAAAAGCTCAGATTCCGGAGCTCTGGTCCCATCCTGGGCCCACTATTTATTGCCTGGGGTACCATAATAAGCAAGTTATTTAGTCTTTCTGTGCTTCAAATTCCTTATCTGAAAACAAACAAACAAACAAAAAAACTAATAGTTCCCACCTTGTAAGTCTATGGTGAGAATTAAATAAGATAATGACATGAAACCTGGTACACACTATTATCTGCCACCATGGGCCACCAGTATACAACCCCTGCTGGACACATTTCTCTGCAATTTGTTTTAAAACCTAATGATATATCATGGCCTTTGTCACATCAACACATAGAGCTGGCTCTTCTGTTTTAAGTGCTGCCTAATATACTGCAGGAGGGTACTCCTGTTCTTTCCAGCTTTTTACCACTACAAACAACGGTACAGGAAACAGCTTTATATATATATATCACTGTTTGCACTGATGCTTCCTTTCTGCAGGAGAGACTCCTAGAAATATGATGTTGGGTTGCCGGGTATGGATATTTTAATATTTATTAGACATTTTCAAATTACATGCACGAAAACTTGGAACAATTCATATTCCCATCAGCAATATATGGAAGCACCCACGTCCCCCAATCACTTGCTAATGCTGGTGTTTTCAATTCTTGTAACTTTTTACCAATTGGAAAGGTGAAAAAGATAACTCATTGTTTTAATTTGCATTCTGCTAGTGATTACCTTCTGAAGCAAAGATCCCAAGTTCTTCCTTTTTCTAGCTGAGCATTCCCTAGGCTCCCCTGCAGTTCTGTATGGCTAAGTTCTACTGAATGAGATGTAAATATAAGTGCCATGTGGTACTCTTGAGAAGTGTGTCTCAAAGGGAGAGTGCACACCATTGTTCCTCATTTTCTCCTTCCTGATTCTGGAATGCAAATGTGATTTCTGGAACTCCAACAACCATCTTGGCTCAGGAGAAAAGCTCCTATGGATGGAAGAGCAGCAAAGTGTAAGGAACCTGGGTCAATGACTTTGATCCCATCATATCAATCCTTGGACTGCCCACCTCTGTACTTCTTTATGCACCCTTATATGTTTAAGCCATTGTTATTCAGGAGTTGTTATTACATGCAACCAAAACTAGTCCTAACTAATATGCCTTCTGATTCTGGACAGTCAAAATTGAACCCTTATTTCTCTTTCAATAACACAAATAAATAACTATGCCCCATATTTTATTTGACCTATGTTTATTTAATTATACTGAAAGTGGAACACTCATCTCCATACTCTCTCCTCCCTCCTCCTTCAAGCCTCAGGTCTTGCAGAAATGGTTAAGAATTTTAGTGTCAGCCGACTGTTTTTCCTTATAATAGGTCTCCTCTATTTTAAAAATTCTTATTTAATACATAATAAAACTTTAATTCATAGTAGCAATATCCATTTAGATTAAAGGATTTGCTTTAAAAGGTACACTGTTCTTAACTGTTTCCTGTACTATTCTCTTCCCCTAACTCAGTATCTCTGCTCTGCTACAAATATGTTTTGGTTAAAGAACTTCCCTGGATAATATCTCAGGTATACTCAACAGATAACTTATGTTTTGTGTCTGCATGTGTTTGAAAATTGTTTTCTTTTGCAATGGCATATGAGTGATATCTTGGCTGAATATATAGAGGACTGCAGCCTTCTCTCTTTAACAATCTAGAGACATCATTCCACATCTTCCAGCCTCGTGGGTTGCATATGGGAAACCCAATGAAAGTCTAATTCTCTTTCCTTTGCAAACAACCTATTCTTTATTCCTAAAAAACTTTAAGATCTTCTCTGTCTTCCTGGAGTTTGGGAACTCCACCAGAGAATAACTAAGTATTGGTCTAGTGTGAGCTGAACAAATCCGTTCAATATGAAGAATCAAGTATTGCCTCGGCTCAGTGAAATTTTCTTCTATTGTTTTTATATTACCTTTCTATCTGTTCCTTTTTCTCCTTCTGGAGCTCCTATTATTCGCATGTCAAGTCTCCTAATAAGGCCTCCAAGTGTCTCACATTTTAATTCTTCATTTCCATTTCTTTTGACTATTGCTCTGGGTTGTGGGATATTTCTTCCATTTGAACTTCCAAACCTCAAATTTCAGTTCTATTGTTTTTTAAAAAGCAAAAGCCATGTTTTCTAGTTTCAGAAAGCCCTGGCACACTCTTATCACATCTCATTGGGAGTCCCCCCTTTCCAAATTTAAGTTCTTGTGCATCTCTTCCATTCACCCTGCTTCAAAGGAGCCACTGTTCTGATTATGAAGCATGGCCCTTCTATGGCCAAGTCCCCTTAAATGTGTTGTCTTTTGTCTTAGACTGTTGATGGGTGCAGGTTCTCTCACTTCCTCTTCTTGATAGACTGCTTGCACTTCTGGGGCAGTGGCAAGCTTAAGGCGCTAGACAACTTGACAGTCTTTGTTCACATGGCTCCAGGTGAAAAGAGCTGGCAAACCATGATCATCCCTCTCAGAATTAAAGAGCAGACCCTCCGCAGAGGCAATCCTTTTCCAACTGCATGGACTGGGAGCAACTCAGCCCAGATCTGCTGTGGTCAACAGGATCAGGCAACCCCTCCAAGGGCATATGCAGCAAGTGGGCAGCTGCTGCCCCTCTCATGGAATCCAGCTTTAATCAGACTCATAATCATGGACAGTGGACAGGATCTGCAGTTCCAGAACCAGAATGACCTAGATTCACATCCCAACTCTGCCACTTACTTGCTGTGTAACCTCAAGGAAATCACTTATCTCTGAGACTGTTTTCTCATATGCTCTTTGCTTTAAACTATAGTTATTTCCAGTATACTCTTTAGGGGAACCAATCCCATTGATATGTAAATTTTAGGTAAGGTGCTTCTTCTAAGCTCTATATGAACTGCTTTGGTTTAAGTAATCATGGAATATCAAGGAAGACCGGACCCCTAGACAGAAAGCATCAGAAATTGCATCTTCTGCCTCTTTTGTAATCAGAGGTTGACAGGAAGGTGAGGCTACTAGAAGAATCTGAAAAACATTGTAATATTCCAGCTTTTAATATTTTTGTGATTGCATTTACCTGAATAAAATCTCCTAGGATTCTTCCAGGAAACACTCTCTACCTCTTCTCATATTCATTTATGTTATCTCAAAACCTGAGGGCCATGGCCACAAAGGGGACAGATATCAAGAATCATAATAGAGTCTACGTTGGTTACAATCCTGTAGTATTTTTTGAGCTCTCACTATGTGCAAGATTTTGAGCAAGGCACAGCATGGGATATAATAATGGGCAATAAACAACTCTGCCTTAAAAGAGCTTAAAGTCTACTCAAGGACATAAGGCAGAAGGTACAGGGTACATCAGAAAAGCACAATCCAGTACAGGATGCAGTTAGGGTCACAAGAGGAGGTTAAAACAAGTGTCATGAAGGTGTGAAGAAAGGAAAGTTCCCCATCAGCTGCGGAGAACTTCTAAAAGCATTTTTAGAAGAGGGATAAAATGGGGAAGACAGAATCTCTGGAACAAGAAAGGGGGGAGGGTTTGACCAATAGATTACAGTCCCTTGAAGACAATGATTAAATCTCATTTGTCTTTGTATTCCTTTACCCAACCCCCACCCCCACAGAAGAGCTTACATAGGGAGCTGGCCCTTTCTGAGGGGGCTTGAAGAAAAGACAGTTGAAAATGAGGAAGGGAAATGAACTGGAAAAAGAGAGAGGAGGGAGGTTTGTGGGCAGACCCAGTGACCTGACTGAGGTGGAGAGGGAGGAAATCACCCAAGTAACCCCAGCTATTGTGGAGTCAGACACAGAACATTTGTCTTCTGACCAGTGGTTACAAGAGGGTGACAGCATGACACGTTAGCAATGAAAGATATGCACAAGAAATAGGTAGAGAGAGATAAAAAAAGAAAAGACCCTTGGATACACTTCCCAATAGAAAAAAAACCCAGAGCTTAATCTGGTGAGAAGCAGCCCCTAAAACACCCTCTGCAAGGGGCCTTACCAAGGATGCTGATCCAAGAACCACTCTGCAGCTCCTGGGCACCCTCAGGCTCCATTTGGTAGGAGGTTTCTCTCCAGCTCCACCCAGCTCCCCTGAACCCAGCATGCACCTTTGGGAATCCACACAGCATGACCATCTTAAGAGAGGACACTTCATTTCACAGAAGTGTACTGACTTACCAGGAATACAAGCCTGGCTTCATAATCCCCAGGCCAATAGGATACACCATCCCAGCACGTCTCTTTCCAAGCAGTAGCCACTATAAAAGTAGAAGAAACAATTTGATTTAATCGATGTTCCATACGGTAAGACTTGTTTTTCAAAGCACAGCCAGCTCAGACCTAATGCTGCAAGATCCGATTTCAACCTCTTCTTTGATACGTTAAAAAAGCTTCCCACAGATGATATCATCATTAGCCTATGAGGTAGCAGAGCCTGTCCTAAAATCACTGAAATTAACTTAGTAGATACATCCTCTTTGGCCACTATTCTCCTTTACCATCATGCTATGGATACATACTGTGTTCAATGAGCATGTGAGGGTTTGCATGGGGAATCCACTCCCAAGAATAACAGTGACTCCTGGGAAAATGTATTCTGGCCAGCCAAAAAATACCAGCCAAGGCCTCAGGGACTACCAGCAAGAAAGGAATTCAGGAGTGACCATCACAAACAGTCATGCCCTCAGAGCATATGGCTGCCTGAAAAATGAGTGCATGGCAATGGAGGGAGCACCTGGCATACCCTCTAATTCCACGGCAGCGTATTCCCAGCCCCAGTGGTGAGGACAAGCCGTCGTGCATCAGGACACTGCAGGTTGAGCCTCCAAACCTGCAGAGGGCCCCATCGCTGGACTGTTTTCCAACCCCACCTCCCCATGGCTGCTCCAAAACACCCCCTCTCTCCACAGCAACTACCATGCTCCATACCTGCGTGTGCCCTGGAAGCTTCATGACCTCCTTCACTGAAAATGCCTCCACCCAACTTCAGCTCCCTCAGATCCCTCTTTCTACCTTAAGTGTTTCTGCATCTTCTCCTGGTCCTTCCATCTCACTCCTGAGAAAAAGGCATGCACCTGAGACACAGGGACAAGCCTGCTCTGGGCTCAGGGCTCTTCATTCCTGCTTCTCCCTCACACTGCTATCCTACTGTCTTGCAATTTCAATCTCTTTCTCTCCCTGGTCCTTCTCTCTGCCCAAGAACATCATCAAGTTGCCCCATTCTTCAAAACAGCTCTGACCCTTGAACTCCAGCCTGCTTTCCCAATAGACACTGCTGACTTCCTCACCACATCATCTCACTACTCACCCACTTGGTGACCTCTTACCTGACACTGCTCCCTCCTCATCACCAGGACCTCCTAATTGCCCAGTCTAGTGGCCTAATCCTCTCCTACTTCTTGGTAGCTGTGGAAGCTTGGAGCTGTGTACCCTAGGAAAACATATTCTTATACTTAATCCATTCCTGTGGGTGTGAATTCCTTGCAAGTAGGACCTTTTGATGAGGATACTTCAGGCCCTGTTACTGAAGGCCTTATGGAGAAAGCCACACAGGCAGGGAAAGTCATAAGCTGAGAGGAAGAGCAGTCAGAAGCTGAAAGTCAATGGAATCCCGAAGGGAAGAGAGAAGCCAGGAGATGCCACATGTACTGACAGAAAAGCCAAGGACCAGGGATCGCAGGCAGTCAGCCCCAGAATGACAGTCTTCTGGGAGAAAGTACTGCCTTGATTTTTGAGCATCTATCCTCAAAATCGTGAGCCAATAAATTGCTGTTGTTTAAGCCAACCCATTGCATGGTATGTGCTTTAGTAGTCAGGAAATTAAAACAGTGGCTTTTAATACAGTTCACCTGTCCCTCTTTCTGGACACTCATCTCTCAACCCCAAATAATGACTTCACTATTCTTTTTCTCCTCCCATCTCCTTAGCCTTTCTGGCCTCCTCTGCTGGCTCCTCTCTCTCCTGCCCAGCTGCCTACCAGCAACCCTTTCCTTTCATCCTCTCACCCTTCAGGGCTTCCTCTTCCCTATTCATTCCTCTCAGCCCTTCCTGGAGCCCAAGACACACAAAGGCCTGGCCCCTGCCTCCCTCTTCACCCTCACCTACTGCCCTCCACTTTCTTTCCCACACTTCACGCTGCAGCTTCAAGGAAACCAACCCAAATATAGAAGAAATACACTGACTGAACTGCTTGAGGCTTACCCTCTCCCCAGGCTGCTTCCCACAGCCAGGCATCTGCTCAGGTTGCCCTCTTTTATTACAACCCTGAGCCACTGCTCACCAAACTTTCTGATCCTTCTCTAACAACAGTTAAAAAAAAATTAAACAAGGAACCCTAAAATATGTGTACTTGTTTATAAATTAAATATATACCCTAGTGTACCAAACTATTATATACCTTATAAAATAGTAAATGTTCAAAGGAAGAGATAAAGATGAAATAAATGTCAAAATATTTTTATTTTCAATATAAAAATTTTCATTCCCATTATTAATGTTTTTAGTGAGAACAATGTGGTTATATGCTTCTTTTTAGTGTTTCAAATAAACTTTAATGGAAGTACAACATACAGACAGAAAAATACACACAATATAAGTGGATG
This sequence comes from Choloepus didactylus, assembly GCF_015220235.1. NCBI lineage: Eukaryota > Metazoa > Chordata > Mammalia > Pilosa > Megalonychidae > Choloepus > Choloepus didactylus. The sequence continues at coordinate 94,692,781 of NC_051316.1, forward strand.
GCTCAAAGAATTTTCACAAGATGAACACACCCATGCAACCAGCACCCAGCTCAAGAAACAGAACATCAGCCCCCCAGAAGTTCGCTTGTACCTCCTTCTGTCACTCACTCACAAGGGTAACCACTATTCTGACCACTAACAGCATAGATTGGTTCTGTTTTTAGACTTCATATAAATGGAATTATACAGTATATATTCTTTAGTGTGTGAATGAACATTACATTTATGAAATTCATCCAGATTTTTATACGAAATCATTGGTCATTAATTCTTGCTGACTACAGTATTCCACTGTGGAAGTATACAACAATGTATTGTCCATTCTATTACTGATAGACAGTGGGGTTGCTTCCAGTTCAGACAGTGCTGCTATAAACATTCTCACACATTTTGGTGTATATTCATATACATTTCTGATGGGTGGATACCAAGGAGTGGAATTGCTGGACCATAAGGTGTGTGCATGTTCAGCTTTAGCAGATGATGGCATATGGTTGTCCAACATGGCTAAACCAATTTATGCTCCACAAGTTCAAGGTGCTGTATATCCTTACCAACACTTGGTATTATCTATCTTTTTCATTTTAGCTATTCTGGTGGGTGAAATATCACAAAGTAAAAATGAGATTGTCCCTTTTGTAGATGAGGAAAAAAAAAGTTAAGTTTGTCTCTCAAGCACACAAACCTAATGTGAGTCAGAATAGGAATCCAGGTCTTCTGGTTCTAAACATGGTGCTGTTTCTGCTTGTAGCCAAATATTGTCTCTAACATAAATACCCCAACAACAGGGGAATATTAAAGCACTAAAGCAGTAATAAAAAGAACATGCTTGTGTACTATGCTAATCCCAACACACCACTCATGACAGAAAAGAAAAAAGAAAATAGTCAATCAATCCAACTTTGAGAGGAACACACAGAAAATGGTCTGGACATATTATACCCCAAAGTGTTAACAGCAGGTCAAATGGTGACTGTGTATTTCTTTTTATTTTTTAATTTTTTGTCTATCTTCATTTCTTTTTTTTCTATAATAATGAGAAATGTTATTTATTTGAAATATAATTCATATACCATCAAATTGACCTTTCAAACTGCACAATTCAGTGTTTTCAGTATATTCACTAAGTTGTGCAACCATCACCACCATCTAATTCCAGAACATTTCCATCACCCCAAAAGAAACCCCATATACATTAGCAGTCACTCCCCATTAATCCCTTCTTCCAGTCTCAGGCAACCACTAATCTACTTTATGCCTCTGTTGATTTGCCTCTTCTGAACATTTTATATAAATGGAATTATGCAATATGTGGCCTTTTGTGTCTGGTCTCTTTCACTTAGCATAATGTTTTCATGGTTCATCTATGTTGTAACATGAGTCAGTGTTTCGTTCCCTTTTATGCCTGAATAATATTCCATCAAATGAATATACCACATTTATTTATTCACTTATCAGCTGACAGACATGTGGATTATTTCTACTTTTTAGCTACTGTGAATAATATTATGAACATTCATGTACAAGTTTTTATGTGGATATATGTTTTCAATTCTCTGGGGTATATACTTACAAGCAGAATTCCTGGGTCATATGGGAATCTATATTTAACTTCTTGAGAAACTTCCAAACTATTTCCAAAGTGGCTGGATCATTTTACATTCCCACCAGCAATGTACAAGGGTTCCAATTTCTCCACTTCCTCACCAACATTTGTTATTGTCTGCCTTTTTGATTTACAGCCATTCTAGTGCTGACTGGCCATGTGTATATCTTCTTAGGAGAAATGTCTACTCAAGACCTTTGCTCATTTTTAATTGGGTTATCTTTTATTGTAGAGCTGTACAAGTTCTTTATATAGGCTGGATACTAGACCCTTATCAGATAGCTGATTTGTAGATATTTTCTACCATTCTGTGGGTTGTCTTTTCACTCTCTTCATAGTGTCCCCTGGTGCACAAAAGATTTTAATTTTGATGAAGTCCAATCTATCTATTTTTTTCTTTTGTTGCTAGTGTTTTTGGTGTCATATCTAACCCAAGGTCAAAAAAAACTTACACCTACATTTTCTTCTAAGAATTTTATCACTTTAGCTCTTACATGTGGGTCTTTAATCAATTTGGGGTTAATTTTTGTATATGGTGTAATAGGGATCCAACTTTATTCTTTTGTATGTGGATATCACTGTTCCAGCACCATTTTTTGAAAAGACTATTCTTTTCCCCACTGAATTGTCTTGACATCCTTGTTGAAAATCAATTGACTACAGATGTATGGGAAAGTTATGTTTAATTTACTGAATTCAGCTGCTTCATTGCAGGGTCTCTTCTGAGACTTAAAGCGTGGTTTTACATAGATGTAAGGCTGACTTCAACTTCTACAGGTTGAGCACCTACTCTGAGCTATATACTTAAGGCATGGTCTCTGTAGGAAGGGGTTACAGTTTCAAAATTGGAAGGGCCTTGGATTGAAACCTTCAGGAAATTCCTGAATATTTCTGATAACGATAACACCAATAATGACCTATAGCAATAACTAATACTATACAAGCTGGGCACTATTGGAAACACTTTACATGTATTGACTCACTGAATACTCATATTCATCCTATTATTACTCCCATTTAACAGATGGAAAAAAACCGAAGCACAGGTAGTGAAATAACTTGCACAACAGTTCACAAAGCCAGCAAGTGGTAAAACCAGGATTCAAACCCAGGCAGTGTAGCTCCAGGGTGCATACTCCTGAGCACCATGATTCACTGGCTCTGAGGTGCAGTGTACAATGGGGCTAACAATGCTGACTCGTAAGACTGATATAGGATTAAATGAGATCAGGCATAAGGGAACTGGCACACAGCACGGCCTCAATGAATTTGCTGAGTCTGAATCTCTTCTTTCAGCTGCTCATTTATTCAAAAAGCACTATGCCAAATGTGAGGGATGAAAGATTTGAAAGCTCTCTCTGTGCCCTCTGGTATGCCTGGACATATGTTTTCTAGCTAATAAAATGCTGTGCAGATATACAGCATACCTAGGGCCACTTTTATGCCACTTCCTCAGGGTTTCATCTTTTCAAATTGTCCCAGAAGAGGTTTGCTTGGCACCTTCATTCTGCAGGGTGCTAAAGCCACCAGCCCTGGCCTCCCTGCTGGAGTCACTGAACCTCCAATGTGCAAAGCCCCATCTGCTAAGTAGCTGTGGGCACATCAGTAAGAAAGGCCACCAGCTTCCTCCACTGCTACAGAGCCAGCACCTCGTATCCTTTGGAACCCTGTGTGCCTCCCCAACTGCCACAGTGTCAGCCCAATCAAGGCAGCTGGTCTTCAGGCCTCATTTCCACTGATGAATTCCCAGTGAAGTCCTGATATCCTGTCAGAGCCAATCTCCAAGGAAATGGGAAGGGGGTGGTAGATTCTGAACTAATACTCACAAGTTATAGGCTGGGACTATCCCATGAACCCAGAGGTTGTCAAGAACCAAAACATGCCTACCTGCCTGCCTTCATGTCCAGCTAAGAGCCTGCCCTCTCATGCTATGCTTGACCCCTGTCCCATTGGACACAACCACTCCAGACACTGGTATCTGCCCAAGGACAACACACTTCTCCCCTTGGGATACTGGACACTGGACACTGGCCTGCAGGGTCTGCACCTTAGGGCCCAATCCCACAGCAAGGTATGCTTTCCCAGTAGCCCATGACCCAAATTACAAAGGACCAAACAAAAATAAACCCCAGTGCCTACATTAGTGTCCTCATCTGCCTGAAGTTTGAGGTATATGAGCCTAACACTACCTACCTTTTTCATGAAGCTTGTCCCCGCAAAACTGTCTTTCATTCTCCCAGGTTTCCCCTGGATCAGAAGCCCTTGACCTATAATCTCTAACTTTCCAGGGAATCCCTTCGTCAACATGAGTTCTCCTGGGAACTAAATTGTCCCTTGCCTTAGCATATTCTGATTCTATATGCAGAACAAAAGTATAAATCTATTTGTCACATTCTTGCAAATGGGAATGAAATAGTTAATCAACACATCACAGGAAGGAAGCAATTGGTCCATTTAAAACTAATATGCAACATCCAAGTGAGGCTTTCCAGGGTGGGACACAGGAATAAAACTGCAATCAATAGGGCTGAGTGACGTGGGAAACCTGCAGACAACATGGGAGTAAGAGCTATTATTTTCCCACCCAAAGCCAGGGAGAATTTTGAAGCCCTTATCACCACAGCAGGACATAGGTATTGTAAGTGGCACAGTGTCAACGACACTGGAGAAGTCACACCTCCTGAAATTCCCACACTATAGATTTATGAACAAGTAAGAGGGACAGAAACAGCAAAGGAAATAGAATTCCGACACCATGTTTAAAAGACCTAATAAAGACAGAACCCAGGAATTTTGAGGAGTTGGTAGATCTACGCTGCTTCAAATAATGACCAATCCTGCGTGGACCAGTTTAGGATGCACAGATGGACCTAAGGACACTAAAGCCAGCAAGACTAAAGAAGAGAAGGACCCAGATCTAGACCTGTACAACCCTACACAGCCTCCTCCTGGGAAGAGTTCACCAACACTCAGAAAGAACAACTGGTAGAAAATAACACAGACTCATCCTGTAGCTATGCCTGCCCGTTGCCTGCCATATGCTGCATGTGAACATTTCCTTCAATGAATTCAGGATTTCATAAAGTGTGTAAAACCCATTCTCAGTGTGGGTGAGCCTTTCCTGCCCAGTGGTGCTTGAATCTCAAGGCCTCTTTCTCCATTTTCTTTAGAAAAACACCAGTTAGGTATATACTGAGACACCACTACATAATTAATTATCAATTCCATAAAAGGAAGATTATCTACAATCTCCTATGATTTCTCTTTCCCTTAGACTCTTCTTACCTTACCTTCTATTTTTTGCTTGTCTGAGCTAGAATTTTCTTAGCATTTTTTCAGCTAATTATGGTTTAATACATTATCTTCTTTCAATAATTATTTCATGTGTATTCTACTCTATAACTATAGTGACAACGGTGACTCAGAAATAATTTTCTACTTGAATGATTCCACTCTCACTGTCAATCCTTTCAAAGCCCGACTTGCTCATTCATGAATGCCCTATTTTGATTCATCTCTTAGTTGCCGGAGCACGTCTTCTAGTGATTTTTTTTTCCCCAGATATGGCGCATGGGTGATGTAGTTGTGTCTTTGCATGACTGAAATGAATTTCTGTTGCCATCAAGCTGAACAAAAACTTGGCTGAATATAAAATTCTTTTTCCCTAAAAACCCTTATGGAAATTGCTCTACCATCTTCTGGTGCCTATGCTGTGGACAAGCCTGGGCCCAGCCTAATTTTTTATTTTCAATGTAAAGGTTTCTTCTGCTGGAAGCTACTGGCATCCTCTCTTTATTCTTGAAAGTTAAAAACCTCACCTGTATATTTTAAGTGTTAGTTAATTTTTGCTAATTTTGCCTGATTCATGATGAGCCTGAGATTCAGGTCCTTCTTCAGTCTAGGAAAGCTGAGCATTCCTTCTTTTCCATTTGTTCTGGTCTCATATTAGGAACTCCAGGTGTCCATACATTGGACCAGCCTTGTCCATCATCCAAATCTGGTCTTCTCTGTTGCCTTCCTGCCCCTTATGAGATTGCCCAATTTGTCCTCCTCCTGACTCCTTAACTTTCTGCATTGCTGATAACTTTAAATTCTGGCATTATTTATTTCTCTATATTCTTTAAGTCTACATGATCCTTTTCCATTTCAGCCTGTTGTCTCATCATCTTGCCTTTCATAATATCTATAACTTTTCTGGAAGGACAAAACAGTGTTTAAAATTTACTTCAACTTACCAAGGCAAGCTATTTCCTGTGTTCCATTTTTATCTTCCTTTACAGTGCTTTAGTTTTCAGCGGTTCCTCTCCAGTATTAGCTTTTCTCTTTGTTCATTTTTGAATGAAGACAGATGAGTCCTGGCCTGATACATACCCAAAAATTGTGTGTGGATTCCCCTTGGTCCTCCTCTGTTTAACCTAGTAGATTCAAAGTTTCTTGGACAGAGCCATGGCCTAGGGTCCAGAATCATGTCTGTCACTACAGTCCCTCAACTGTAGCCACTGTTATGTAAAATAAAATGACCACCTGCCTTGGGCATTGTCAGGCGGATCCTGAGAATGGATTTTCCAGAAGACAAAACACTTGACCTGCAGGGGCTTTCCAAGAAAATGGAACAACAGCTGCACCCTACAGAATTGCAGATAAGCAACACGTGATGAGCCAGGTTCAGTCGAGGAGAGACAGCTTATCAGAATGCAGAAGTATACCATACTAACCAATGTATATCTGTCCCCACTTTGTAAGTCCCCCATATGTAAAATGGAAACTTAACACCAGCCAATCAGAACATTTCCTCACTTGCTTCTGAGTTTGCCCTATATAACTTCCCTTTCCACTCCCTCAGTGGCGCTTCTTTCCATATGAGGTTTGGATGCTACCCAATTCATGAACTGTAAACTGCTCAAACTCCCATAAATGATATCTTGTCTAATATTTTATTTTAACACCATCCTTTATCAAACTTCACTACTCTGGCTTCAGTTTCTTCTTCCATAAAACTGGAAAGTTGAGCTAATCTTTCACATCTGTGATGGTTAAGTTCATGTGTCAACTTGGTAAGATTATAGTGTCCAGTTGTTTGTCAAGCAAGCACTGGACTGATAGTTATTGTGATGATATTTCCTGGACTTAAATTATCAGTAAGTTGATCCCATCTATGGCTGATTACATCTACAATCAACTGAGGAGCTTGCTTTCAACAATGAGAGACGTCTCATCCAATCGGTTGAAGGCTTTAAAAGGAAAAGTGATGACTGCAGCAGCTAGAAGGGAAATTTTCCATCTCTACTTCAGCTTCTCCTGGAGAATTCACTGAAAACCTTCACTGGAGTTCCCAGCTTGCAGTCTGTCCTACAGTATTTGGACTTACCCAGTCCCACAGTCATATGAGCCAATTCGTGTGTGTGTGTGTGTGTGTGTGTGTGTGTGAGAGAGAGAGAGAGAGAGAGAGAGAGAGAGAGAGAGAGAGAGAGAGAGAATCTCCTGTCAAAGAGAGAGAGAGAAAGAGAATCTCCTGTCAATTCTGTTTCCCTAGAGAACCCTAACACAACATCCATTCCCTCTACATCTTCATGATCCTTTTATATGTCACATAGATTTAAAGTTTCATTGGTTTAGAACCAATTATCAAGGACTTTGCTACATACAGGTATAAACAAGTAATACGCAATTTCTTAAGAAAGACTCTCTTTATTTCAAATTAAGCCAACCACCAATATTAAGCTCAAGAAATAGGCACCACTGAATTACAGATATGAACAAGGAGAATTATAAAAAATTTACCAAGAGCCAGCAGAGTACACTCCCCAGGGACATACTGGGTACAAGTTACATACAAAAAGGCAAGAGCCACACAAGCGATTGAGGGTTATCCTTTTCCCCTTTTCAGCCTCCCCAGCTCTCTGTCAATCCAGAACCTAAAAATCAGGCAGAAAGACAGTGATAATTTACCATGCCATTGATGTGCTTGCCTTTGTACAGCCCCACAGACATTGCAAAGAATAACGTGGTATATTATCTCCTTTAATTCTCCAAACCACCTGATGGGAGACTCAGTCCTCCAAGGATCTCTGGGACCCCTACACATCTTGCTGGGTGCGCCAAGAATGCAAGGTACTAACCATCCTTCACCCAGGCCATTTATCAGGATTGTAATTTGCAACAAGCAACCTTAAGGAATGAGGTAATGCCTCCCTCAAGGACAAAGAACAGACTTGCTTACTGCTTGCTATGAAGCAGCAGGTTCACCAAGCTCAGTGATCCTCAGCAGAGACACAAACCCACTGCATGCACAGCATCCATCTGGGCCCATGGTATCACCCTCATGGGACTTGGGAACAAGGGGAACTGATGTACATGCTGATGCTCATACAGCTTGCTGTGCCATGAGTAATAAACTCCTTTGTCTCTGACTCAGAAGTCTTATGTCTTCTGCCAGTATACCTAAAACAGCAACAGACTAACCTGTTACTTGGACATAGGATAAAATCAAATCCCAACATCATCCTAACAAGGGTAGGTACATTTTCAGATGAAGAAACTGATGTTCAGAGAGGTTCAGCAAACTTCCCAGAGTCACACAGCTAATAAGCGGTAGATCCAGAATTCGAACCTTGGTTCCCTAACTCCAAAATCATAACCACTATGGCTATTTCTCCATTACATTTTCTCTCTGTATACTTTTTCTAATTTATAACATGAGACCTTATCATGTTTTTACTTATGTGTCTTTTAACACTGAAGCTGAACACTCCAGTGGGTGGGTACCAACTGGTATGTCACCTCTTTTCAGAACCTGTTCAGTGCTGGTTACCATTCTGCAGATCTGACCACAATTCTTACATGTAGTTTTACCTGTCAACATTTACCAAAAATATTCCCCTTTCAATCCATACTTTGTTTCATATACACTGTACAAAGCTTTTAATTTATATACCTAAAGTCCTATCTTATTATTAAATTGTTTTATTTCAATAGTGTCTTTTTTAATGGAAGATTTTATTTCACAGTGAAATGTTATATTCAGCAAGTAAGAGGACTGATCAAAATTACTGCATATTATAAAACATGAAATACAAGGAAAAACATATGCATCTGCTGGTTCCTCTAGACTTTTCATAAGCAAACAATAGAAAGAGGTGAGGTATACGTTCAGGAAAATGTCAACTTACTCTAATAGTGAGAATTTATTGAAATCAGGGCCTGAGTCTTATTCCTTTCCATACATATCCCTAAGGCCTCCACAGGATCTGACAGAAATTAAGGGCTCAATTACATGGTTTCTTCTCCAAATCAGTTGATAGCTAAAGATCATTTTGATTCCAGACAGGCCCCAGTGGAACTGATGTACCCCTGGGAAACATGGTGAAAGAGCATATCCTGATCAATTCTGGTTTTTGGCCATTCTGGTTCAATAGTGGTTTTTTTTATTTTTTTTTTGTTTGTTTCTTTTTTTTAATTAAATTCAGTTTTATTGAGATATATTCATATACCACACAATCATACATGGTGTACAATCAAGTGTTCACAGTACCATCATATAGTTATGCATTCATCACCCCAACCTATTTTTGAACATTTTCCTTAAACCAGAAAGAATCAGAATAAAAAATAAAAGTAAAAAAGAACACCCAAATCATACCCCCATCTCACCCTATTTTTCATTTAGCTTTTGTCCCCATTTTTCATCTCATCCATCCACACATTGGATAAAGGGAGTAGGATCCACAAGGTTTTCACAATCACACCATCACCCCTTGTAAGCTACACTGTCACACAATCATCTTCAAGAATCAAGGCTACTCAGTTGAAGTTTGATAGTTTCAGGTATTTACTTCTAGTTATTCCAATACATTAAAACCTAAAAAGGATTAACTATATAGTGCATAAGAATGTCCACCAGAGTGACCGCTAGACTCAATTTGAAATCTCTCAGCCACCGAAACTTGATATTTTGTTTCATTTTGCATCCCCCTTTTGGTCAAGAAGATGTTCTTAATCCCACAATACTGGGTCCAGATTCATCCCCCGGAGTCATATCCTGCGTTGCCAGGGAGATTTACACCCCTGGAAGTCAGGTCCCATGTAGGGGAGAGGACAGTGAGTTCACCTGCCGAGGTGGCTTAGCTAGAGAGAGAGGGCCGCATCTAAGCAACAAAGAGACACTCGGGGAGACTCTTAGGCACAATTATAAGCAGGTTTAGTCTCTCCTTTGCAGTAACAAGCTTCATAAGGGCAAGCCCAAGATAGAGGGCTCGGCATACCAAGCTGTCAGTCCTCAATGTTTGTGAGAACATCAGCAACAATCCAGGTGAGGAAGTCCAACACTTCCGCATTTTCCCCCAGCTCCTCAGGGGGGCCCTGCATATATATATTTTTCTTCTCCGCCCAAATTGCTTTGGGATGTGTCACTTCAATAGTGTTTTTTTATTCAGAAGGAACTCAAGATCAGGGTCAAAATATTAGAAAATTCAGCTAAACAAAAAGGAAAAGAAGTTAGATTTCTCCTGCGAAGGAGGTGAAACCATTAAAATTTTATGTGGATTTATTTGCTTTCAAAATTTTTCCATGCAAATGTATACATATATATAAATGCATACATATATGTACAGTACAAAAGTGGGATAATACATGTCTGTAATTTGTTTTTAAAACTTAACATATTATTTCATTATTTTTAATGACTGCACAATTATATTTAATGACTATTTCATTATTTTTAATGACTGCACAATTGTCCATGAGTATACCACAATTTATTAATGTATTACTGAACCCTTAAATTGCCTCCAATTTTTCTTGTTTATATATATTTTTTCCCATAGTCAGGTTAAATCAATTATCTTTTTTTCTTCTCATTAAATATTTTAAATCATTAGCCTTTTAAAATATATAAATTCAATGAATAACAGTTTATTTTTATCAGATATATTTTTATTATAAAACAATATGTGCTACTTGTTAAAATCCAAAAAATACAAAAAAATATAGACAAGGAAAGTTTTCCCTCCCAATAGCCTCTGCCCACTCAATCCTGTAACCCTACCTCTCTGAGATCTCACTATGCAGTTTAGTACCTCAACTTTAATTCAAACCCATCTGAAATTTGTTGCAGTATGTGGTTCAACTTCTTAATTCTCTTCAACATTGAAATCCAATTGTCCAAGCAGTGTAATAAGTAACCATTCCTTCTATTGCTGCTGTGTAACTCCTGATGTCTCATGATTTCAGCTCCTATGACATCAGCAACTTCTGTTCACCTATTTTCCTGATTTTATCCAAGCACCATTTGAGATTAATACATTATTGCTTTATAATGAGTTGTGAAGACTCAACCACTTAGGTCATGAAAATGAACTAATCCAACCTCTTTGAACCTCAGATTCCAGATCTGTTAAATAGAGTCAATAATGGTACATCAGAGACTGTTAGCTCCCAATATCCATCCTCTCATATTTAGTAATATAATTTCCAGTCTTTAGTGAACTCATGGCTTCCCTGAATATAGATTACATTTCCCAGATTCACTTACTGTTAGGTGTGGCCATATGATCAACATCAGGCCAATGGGCTACAAGAAATGTCATGTGCAATTCCTTGAATGTGGCCTTCAGAGGTTGGAATGCAGATGGCTCCTGCAGCCATCTCATGCCATGAAGTAATCTTGGACCTGGAAGTCATTCCCAAGATTGCTTTATGATGGAACAACAAGGTGGAAGGCCATTAGGTCTCTGACCAGGTCCATAACTACTCTGAGCTGTTTATTTCCTGACTTTTTACACATGAAAGAGGAATTTCCGTTTTATTATACCTTTGTTATACAGGGTTCTCTGTCACTCAGCCCATCCTAAAGAAATGGCTCCTTGACAGGGAAAGTGAGAGGGATAAATGAGAAAATGTTACAAAAAAACATAAACTTTTATATTCCCTAACCAAAGAGTCTAGCACTGTGCTTTACACATAGCACTCAAACATCTGTTGAAATGAATAGGAATCCAGAAGAGTGAATGTTATGTCATTGCCTTAAAAAAAAACCTTAATTTTTGCCAACTTATTTTTCCAAATGAATATCACTATTTGGTCAAGTTTTACAAAATACTTCATTGGAGTTGCATTTAATTCTTTACCAACATTTGGAGATAACTATATTACTATATATTTAGACTTTCCCAGGAAGAGCCAGGGATTGACTGATTGATTTATTGACCGATTTCATTCTATCCTATCAGTACACATTTATTGAGAGGCTACTAAACAAGCACTGTGCCTCATCATAACAATGAAATTTTAGAGTTAAAAAAGAAAAACATAAAAAAAGAAAAACATAAGGTAAATGGTTAATAATCCCTAATGCTACCTCCCCCAATGTCCACCCACTAAAATACTCAGGGAGTGAGAAGTAAAGAAAAATTTTATCATTGCTAAAAAAATAAGGCTAATGAGCTAGTCTGCTCTTATCACCTCCTGTAGTTGACTCAAATTCTCGTTTCTTTTCTTCACAGCCAATAAGACTCACGTGATCGAAGCTCCCAGGCTTTGTGCTTCTTCATTTTCTATCACATGTTTTCTGTGAATCCCTACTGCTATACTTGTTCAATCAGTGTTCCAATCTTTTTACCAGTGGATCTGGTTTTCCCTCTCATATGTTGATGTTCACATAACTGAGCTTGTTACTGTGAAATTCTTCTTTAACTCATACATTTATTATACTGGAGGTATCTGCAGTGGTACTCAGATGATGGAATCGTTGTTGCTGTTCTTGTTACTACCACTTATTGAACCTTTATTCTGTGGCAGACACTTTGCTAAGCATCTTATCCACAGTAACATTCCAATGAATCCTTACAATAATTCTCTAAGGTGGGTACTATTATCATTTCCACTGAAAATGAAGAAACTGAGGCCCAAAGGATTTAGGTAAACTTATCCAAAGACACACAGCCAGTAAGGTGAGATTTGAACCCAGTTCAGTCTGCCCCCTATTATGGACCATTTCATTATGTTCTGTCCCACAACAGCTGAACAGCACTCCACACCCTGTACTGATGCATGTACTCCCATCATCCTGCCTCCACTTTCTAACCATCTGTTCCCTTCTCTCGGCTCAGAAAACATTAATCCCTTTTCTTTTTCCTTTCTTGAGGGGCAAAAGGCTTAATAGCAGGATGGTTAGCTACTTCCCTTGAGTTATCCCTGGTCCTTTCTAACTATTCCTCCACTGAGGCTTTCAGCACCAGGGTCAGTGGAAACCGGTTCCCTGCCTCTATCCTAAACCTGCTTCAAAGTAATAGTCACAAGATACATGCTGGCTCACAGATCAGTTTCCCATTGACTCTTTCAGATTAAAGTCTCTTCACCAGAATCCTGTAAACTGATCTCAATCTGACAATTAGGTCTCCAGGGGACTGACTTCCATCAATATATCCTTGTATCGATGGTACTTGATGTAGAAGAGGGGAATGCTCAGGAATCTACACAATCCCATCCACCCAGCAGTCTGGATAGATCTCATGTACTCTAGTTTATCCCAGCTAATTTTAAGACCCCACCCTAAATTCTGGAAATTCTACAGCAGGCTTTTCACTGCTACCCAGGCTCAGGATACAAAGAGAACCAAAGATGCACCCCAAGCCACAGAGCTCCCTACCCCATACCACATTAGTCTAGTCTGAATGATGCTGTCATCTTCCCAGAACTTCCTTCAATAGTTCTGATCAGTTGCCTTTCCTAGGAGCTAGACATACATCCCCACTAAGGCCTCAGACCCATTTTGAAATCCAAACTTTAGGACTGGGGCCACCAATTTTCCAGTTTCAGGAGCTAGAGATTTCAGTCCAAAAGACCAGCAATAGAACACTTGAGCAAATATAGGCTGAGGGATGCTGTAGCATTTAGAGACTGCTACAGAAAAGAGTTTCCCTCAAAGTCTTTTCCACAGAGAAGCAAAGATAACTAATACAAGACCTCTCTTGTAAGTGCTCAGGACTGGCTTTGATACTAGCGAAAGTGAGAGTATGGATGAGGGTCAACAGAGAGATGAGCTTTGGGGGGCAGGGGCAGCGGCAGGGAAGGAGGCAGAGGTTGACCCCCTGATTCCCACACAATTGGTCTTCCTAGGTTACTCCTTCCTCACTAACTCACTCCTCCTCTTGCTCCTTCCCTGACTCTTCCACTGTGTTTCACCTCTCAAGCTGTCACTCCCTGGAAATCCAACCAGGATCCTCTGCTCACCACTCATAACCTTCCTGAGCAATCCCCTCTTCTCCTACATCAAGTAACATCTATACAAGGATCTATACAACCATTTCTCTCCCTAACCCAGAGAGTCATTAAAAACATCTTTTAAAATTCTTAAATACACAGATGACCAGCCTCCCTCCCCCGAACTCCACAGAGAATTCTGATGCACCAAAGCATGAGAACCACTGTTCTGGTCCAGACCTCTCTCTGAACTCCAAACTAGCAGACCAGCTGCCAAAAGGACAGTTACACCAAGCTGTCCCACAGGCACCCCAAACGCAAAATGGCTAAAACTGAATTCATTATCTTTCTTCTCCCAACCCAATACTACTTTATGTTCCATAACTCAGTGAATGGCCCTACCATCACATATCACTAAAGTAAGAAACCCAGACATCATCCTTAACTCCTTCCACCTCCCTCCAGTCTACTAAATCTCCAAGCAGACAGGGCTCTACTCGGTTTATCTCAAACTTGCCTCCTCCTTTTCATTCCCATGGCCAGGCCAAGGATTCCATTGTCTCCCACCTGGACTTCCACAACAGCCTCCAAACTCATCTCCCAATCTCGGTTCCTTCTCACACCATCCATCTTTCACACTGCCACCAGGTTATCACTGACTGTGCCTCTCTCCTCGTATAACTCTTGAACAATTTTCCATTCACCACAGGATAACACGGAAACTCCATAGTATGGCCTGCAAGTCTCTCTCCATACTGTTTCCAAACCACCTTTCTAGTCATCTCCTATCAGTTCCTACCTCCTCCACCATAAACCTACTACTCTAGCAACACCACACTGCTGACCATACCATGAAACATAGCATGCCTCTGCACCTTTGCACAATCCGTTTCCTCTGCCTGTGTCCCTCTTTACCTGGAAAACTGAAAATCTTTAAGATCCTGTGAGTCTTATTCGGTCTCATGAGCTTCTATTTTCACTACAGTAATACCCCTGACACTGCATGTTCCAGTTTTCTAATGCTGCCATTATGCAAAATACCAGAAATGGATTGGCTTTTATAAAGGGGTTTTATTTGGCTACAAATTTACAGTTCTAAGGCCATAAAAGTGCCCAAACTAAGGCATCAACAAGGTGATACCTTTACTGAAGAATGGCGGTGGCGTCAGCTAGGAAGGCACGTGGCTGGCATCTGCTGTTCCTTTGCTCCCAGGTTGCATTTCAAAATGGCATTCTCCAAAATATCTCTGAGCTTGTCTCTCTTAGCTTCTCCAGAGCAAACTCCAGGCTAGCATCTCTTAGCTAAGCATCTCCAAATGCCCTTCTGTCTGCATCTCCAAGCAGCTCTATGCATCAGCAAACATCTGGGCCTCTGTCAGCTCTTTTTAAAGGGACTCCGGTAAACTAACCAAGGCCTACTCTGTACAGGCGGGGTCAAATCTCCATGGAAACATTCAATCAAGAGGTCACACACTAATAATAAAGATTAATCAATCTGCCCCCACAAGACTGCATTAAAAAATATGGTTTTTCTGGGGAACATATATATACAAACCAGCACACTGCATTATAGTTATTTATTTACTCATATCCATCAAGTCTATGGGGCTCCTAAAGGGAAGGACTGCAGTATCTAGCCCAAATATATTATCAGTAAATTTTTACTCAATGAATGAAAAACACTAATGAAATTAAGGTATCCTTCTATTACCTCATGTAGCCAAGGAAGAGAGAGAACAATCTTTAAAGCAATAAAAAGGAGGTCAACTGCTATCTTGGAAACCATGGCAGGTAATATTTCAGAAATAGATACTTTTGATAACAGACAGGGAATTCTGAAAAAGAGTCAGCAACTATATAGTTTGTCAGGGACTCTAACACAGTTCAGTGGCCAGGGGCATGGACACTAGTCTCTCCCTCGTTCCCAGTACCCAGCCACACTGACTTTCCGTTACTTCCTTGAATTCGCCATGTCCCTTCCCCACCTGAGACCATTATAGATGTAGTTTCCACCTCTTCACCTGCTAACTCCAATTTGTCCTTCAGATGTCAGCTTGAAGGCCCCTTCCTCTGAGAAGCTGTCTCTGACCCTCCTAGCCAGGTAAGACCATCTTACTTATGGTCTCTTAGCACCTTACACTTCTCTTTTGTAGCCAACATCAAAACTGTTAAATTAAATTTTTGTAGACTTGTTATTGTTTATATACTTATTTTTACATTTATTTAACTTTGTTACTAGACTGTGAACTATAAGATAACAAGCACCAGATTTGTCTTTTTTCCTCCTCTGTGGCCCCAAACTCAGCACAGTGCTGGTACTTGGTAGGCCCTGACAAAGACTGGGTTGGGTGGATGGACAGGCAGGCAGGTAGATCTGGCAGGACAGGGAATAATGACGAATAAGGCTGCCTTCGGTTGATGGTACAATCCTTTAATATTATCCAGGTCTCCTTACTCTGACTCAACACTCATAAAACAATCTCAAATCTTAAAAATGGTTTCTCAAACAGGCTTTCGTACTGAAGAAAGCACTCAACTCACAGCAGGGGTATTTCTGTTAACTTGGACGGCAGATGTCTCAAAAAAAATTGATACACTGGCATTCTGGCTTCATACCCAATGATCTTTCTATTAATATCATGCTCCTCTCTCAACTGTTCCACTAGTACTACTGGCTATATTGATAAAACTGGGTTCCAAGAATCTCTCAGGCCTCAGCTCCCCCATAGCTATACCTCGGGCAATTCTCTGAGCTTTCTCAGAGAAATTCTCCTCTGCACATCAAAGTCATTACCCCTGCAGAATCAGCATAAGGATGAAATAACAGATGTTAAGAGATGTCAAGTGCTGTACTTAATGAGATCCTTTACAATGCAAGGGACCACAGATCCAACCCAACCTTCTCATTTTACAGATTCAAATCAATCATTGGACACCTGCCATTTACTTCTGTTCATTCAACAAACATTTATGTAGCACCTACTATGTGCCAGTGCCATGCTAGCCACTGGGGACCCAATAGAGGGCTGCATTACCCTGCACCAGCAGAGAGAGACATAAGCACAATCACACTAAAGAGCATATAATGGGGGAAAAAAAAGAGCATATAATGAGTTCCTATTTAGAGTGATGGAAAAGTTTTGGTAATGGATGGTGGTGATGGTAGCTCAACATTATGAACATAATTAACAGCACTGAAATATATATTTAAATGTGATTAAAAAGTGAAATTTTAAGTTGTATATATGTTACTAGAATAAAAATTTTTAAAAATCTATAGGACTGTACAACACAAACAGTGAACCTAAAGGAAGTCATGGGCTATAGTTAATAGTACAATTATAAACATGTTCTTTTATAAGTTGCAACAAATGTACCACACTAATGCAAGGTGTTAATAATAGGGTGATATATGAGAACTCTGTGTTTTATGCATTACTTTTCTGTAAATCTACAACTTCTCTTAACAAAAAAAAAAAACATACACAAAATAGCATGTAGTTACACCCTGACTCTGAAGGAAGGAAACCTGGTTCTATCTTGAAGGACCCTGACCTAGAACAACTCAGAAATCTCCCCAAGGAAGTGACAGTGGAGCTGAGAGTTGAATAATGAGCTAAAGTTAAGAAGGCCAAGAGGAGATAGTAGTATAAACGAAGCTGGAGATGAGAGCCAAGCCCAGACCACGTGGGGTCTGCAGGCCATGCTAACGACTCGGCCTTTTTTCTAAGAGAAATTAGATGCCACTGAAGGGTTTTAAGCAGAGGGAACAACATGCTCAGATAATTCTGGCTGCCCTGTACTAATCCTGGGCTAGGCCCTAAATATGAGAGAAGAACAAATGCAGACTCTAACTCTGCAAAGTCTAATGAGGGTGCCATAAGGAAGTCATCACGACCACACAGTGCTATTACATGCTATGTCAGTGTGAAGAGTGTTGTGAGAGCCCAATGTGGGAACAATTTATAAATTTCAGTGCCAGGTGAGGGGTTATATTTAAGAAATCTCTTAAAATAGTGAAAGTCACAAATTCCACATAATGAACTTTATGGCCACAAAAAGAGACACAGCAAATTTTCCTGAATTTATTGTTCTCCATAAATATTTAATTATTCAGAAATGTACTGAAAGCACAGATTTCCCTTGACCTAGTTAACAAGCTTATATAAGAGTGGGTGAGAATCATTATATCCAATAAACAGGAATTTAATTACATTCATTATTCTTCTATTCATCTCTAACAAGACAACTTTCAAAGAAACCCTTGAATGTGGGAGCCAAATATTTAAATATTCTTATTATTCAAGTAATTGTTTTTACCTTAAAATAAAACTTTATAATAAAAATATTTAAATCCTAAAGAGGAAAAGTATTATGCTGCATTACTTCATATTAAAGACCCATTATTAACATGGAATCACAGAAAATGAAACAAAAAGAACTTGGGAAACCAGCCCCCCATTTCTGGACCAGCCTGAGACAAAGGCCTTGCCCCCAGGGTAACTCCATCCTCCCCCTCACCAGTACCCTACTGTCTTTGTGGGAGTCAACCCTCCCATCTGCTATCCCACCTCAAAATGAGTTCTGCCCGCCATCCTGGATGCTCCTGCCAGTCCCTACTGCCAAATTCGTCTGAGTTTTACACATTCCTTATGCAATAACTCATAGAACTTCCACAGACAATAAATTAATACCCACAAAAGCTCAACACCCTAAAAAGCATCCCTAAAACCCTTTAACTCATATTTACTGGGTGCTCACTATAAGCAAGCACTAAGCTAAGTCTGTATAGCATCATCTCTTTGCATTCTTATAAGAACCACATGGAGGTAAGTACTATCTACAGATGAAGAAACAGAGGCATGGTAACTTTCCTAAAGTCACAAGGCTTGTACCTGGTGGAATAAGGAGATAAACCCCATAGGCCTGATTCCAGACTCTGTGCTTTAGGCACCACCTTATCCACCTTTTTGATGCCCAGAAGATAAATCTCCTGCAAAATCAACACAATGGATTAAAAAGCTCTGCAGAAAAACGGTGGAAGAATTTGCTGTTCTGGGTCTTCATGGCCTAGTCTCCATACGTACAGGTGAGACAAGCCCAACAAGTGCCTCCCTTAGGGTAAAGCCATGCAATTGATCAGTGTGAGAAGAGCTCAGGGCCAAAAAGACAGGGAAACTGGGAGGAGGAGACACTTGTGGACAAAGCATAGCCTGACAGTGCCCATGAGGAATATCCTGAGAATTCCTTGAGCACTTTGCGACTTCAAAGCAGGTTTCTTAGACATCATACCCAACACCCTCACCACCCAGCTAGTACCATTACTACACTCGAGAAAACATCCTAAGAATATCACCATCCATTTAACAGATAAGAACACTGAGCCACAAAGAGACTAGGTAAATTGTTGTAAGTCACACAGCCAGTAAGTGACAGAGCTGGACTTTGAATCATGGGCTGAATGGAAAATCAGTTCTCAGTTACTAGCCAACAAATCCCTTTTCCTTTCTCTTTCTGTTCTCTGCCTCACATCCACAGAATCTATTGTTTACTGGGACCTAAGTCATTTCTTTTGTAGAGGAGAACAAGGGATACCTCTTGTTATTCTTCTCAATAATGATTGCTGTTACCAAGCAAACATCATGAGGGTGGAGGCAGCAGGACACAAAACTGTACTTACAATACCAATCAAAAATATTTATTAAGAAGGCACTGTATGTACCAACATGGAACATTTTCCAATATATATTAAGTGAATAAATACAGGAAAAAAGCAGATATACAGAATACTACTCTTTTTATGTCAAAGTAAGAATATATAATAAACAAGAAACTGGTAATGGCAGTTGCCTTGAGGGCAGCTTGAGGAGAAAAGACACTTTTTAATTTATTCCCCTTTGAACCATTTGCCATTTTTAAAAAAAGTGACTTTTTACTTCTTAAAAAAAATAAAATTAACCCTTAAAGAAACCATTTATCGCCAGGCCTTTCCCAGATTCCACATATATGTGATAACAGCAAGAAAAAATTATTTATACTCATGAACAAAAACCAGATGTACTTAATTTGCAGTGAGGCAGGACTGTGAAACAACTTTTGTCTTTCATGTTGAAGTTCACTAATATCTCTAATGATGTTACAATATTTTTTGTGCAATAAATAAAATGCATTTTGAAGGTACAGATACAACATACATACAAGCAGAAGGAATAATTTGCCACACTTTCTTCCTAAAGTCCTTCATCTGTTCCTTCAACAAGTATTTTGTGAGTACCTACCATGTGCCAGGCAAAGTGCAAGAGAGATATTTTTAAAAGAAGAGCTAAACAACAGGCCATTAGTTTCCTCCCTACTGCCTTTTCAGGAAAATATGGTAGCATGCTCTCGCGTTCTGTTCAAGGTTACATGAGAAGTGAAGGCCCCAGCGTTCCCAGTCCTACTCTCCTTATATGTTACACGCTGTTCTGAGTCACTCGTGTTGAAAGATGGGCAGGCAGCAAGAGGCAGAAAGGGACCCTAACACTGAGTGCCTAACACATCAGGTGCTTTCCCATATCTAGTCTCATTTATTCTTCATAACAACTTCATAAGATGAGCATGATTATCCCTGTTTTACAAATAAGGAAACCAAAGCTCTGAGAAACTAAGAAACCAGTGTTGGTTCATACAGCCAGGAGGTATGGCTTCACACACAGAGCTGTCTTACTTTCCAGTCAGAGCACTTACCCTGCAAAGTACACTGTAAAGGAAAATCAATTTTAAAAGGTATACCAGGGCCAGATGTAATTTTTCCTGTTGATGCAGTTTCTCTCTTAACCCTGAATGCTGTCACTCCAATTAAAAAAAAAAAAAAAAATCAAAGAGCCAATCCCCTCATTATCCAACACATTCTAGCTCTTGTTTTCCAGTAAATTTTGGCTTTCCTGTTTAACGCAGAAAGCATAATAGTTACCCAGAGGGCAGAAGTCTGTGCGAGCGATTTACGTGGTTTCTGCCAAGACAGAATGGAACAATACACACATGCTGCTTCTAGACCCTCACATAACCTGCCATGCAAGCACAGGCCCCATAAGGACCCATTCCTGAGATGCCGTCTTCACAATGCCACTGGGTCACCACCACACCACTAGTGGTAGTGAACGAAGTTGGGAGCTGGCACCATGCTGGATGGTCCCATAAGTCCCACGGCTTCTAAAGTGGACAAAAATGCAGGCCATTAGAGAAAAAGCCTCCTTTTCCCACCTTCTCTTCTGTCCACGCAATGCAGGTAGGAGGAACTATCATTCAGATTGGTCAAACTGCTAGTAAGCAGAGGCACTGGGTTTTGAAAGGTCATACACATGGGTGTGGGACACTCTTCTAAATAGATACTTCCTTCTCCTGCCCCTGTGGGTACCTAAGGAAGTTCTGACATTCCCTTCTCTTTGGTGATTTCCTCCTGGGATATAATAAAATAGGGGTTCTTACTTGGATGGAGAAAGAAATTCCACAAGGCTCAGGCCTAAGCCTCATGCTCCAGCTCAGAGCCCTCACTGGGGTTGGGGTCTCAAGGTCAACAAACAAATGTTCCTTTGCTCACCACTTGTCATAGCTCCCTGTGAGTGTGGCAGCTCCCTCAGAAGCTTCACAAGGAGGAGCAGTCACCATCTGAGACAGGATTGGGTCTTCTTGGAAGCCCAGTCACAAACCTCATTACATATTACAGGAAAGTAGTCCATTCTCACCACTCTAGTAATCCTCTTTAGACTTCCCAATCCCGAAATCCAATCTGCCCATCAGCGCAAGAAGGATGGGACTACATAACTTTACCCAACAATTTGCTCATTAAGCATTGTTTCATGGGATCCTCTCAAGGCCTCTGGAGACTCACCGGGCAGGTACCATTATACTCATTTTGCAAAGGAGGAAACAAAGCTCAGAGAGATAAAAGACGCCTCCAGTCCACAGGAACACCGAACCAAAAGCCTCTGAATCCTGATTCCTGCTCTTCTCCCAGGCTGCCATTTCAGTATTTCTGAGACTAACGCTGTTAAGATTTGCAGCTGGTATTAGGAACCAACAAGTCAGGGCCCCTTCAATCTTCACATTAGCTATTCTTCATTTCTCAATAGCCCATCACCGAATAAAAGCCAATCCCCTCATCCACCCACCCCAACCCCCATCTAGTCATATCCGGTGTAATAGCAAAAAGGAAAGCCCCTGAGATGCGAAAAACAGTGCGCCCCACTTAGAACCCGGTGTGGCAGTGGAGAGGCAGCCGGCCTGGTAACCAGGGTAGCTGAGATCCAACTCCGACTCAAGAGAGACACAAGAAAGCCTGGATGGCTTTTCCGGCCCAGCGGCAACCCTGGAAGCCTCCAGAATCCTCGTAGAGCTCAAAGCTCCAACACCCACCCGAGCCCCCTGAACAGCGGAGACGGCGGCCTTCCCTTCTCCAGCGGCCACTCGCCCCTCCGCCAGCTCCTCACCTGTGGCCCCGCTTCCGGACCTGCCACCACTCTGGCCCCGCCCCCCGCCCCTGCAGGTCTCCCTAGACCCGCCCTCTTGCACCTGTGTTTGCCTCGGGCCCCAGCTCTCCAGTCACTTTAGCCTTACCTTGCAGCCCCCTCCCACTCGCAAAACGTGCTGTCCCTCCTGGCCCCGCCTCCCGCACCTGCAATCCCTCGGCCGGGCCTAACCGCCTCCTCAGCCCCACCCCCCGAGCCTGCGGCCTTCCCCCACCGCCACCTCTGCACCCACTGGCCCTCACACCCACTGAGACCTCTGCCACGAGCCCAGCCGACCCCTGTGCCCGTAACCCCTGCCGGACGCAGTCCCCGCGCCTCCAGCCCCGCCTCCCGCACCCAGGCCCCTCCCCGGCCCCAGCTGCCCCTCCGGGCCCCGCCCCCCCGCACCTGCAGCTCCCTCCGGCCCGGCCCTCAGGGCCCCGCCCCGCGGGCGCCTCTCTCACCGCCCTCTCTCACCGCCCGCTCTCGCCGCCGCCGCCGCCGCAGTCCCGGCCAGTCACCTTGACACGGGCCGCAGTGGCTGCCGCCGCCTCCTCATGACCCTGGGAGCAGCCCAGGCGGCAGCGGCGCCTTCGCTCGGAAGCTGGAGCCGAGCGGAGCCGAGCCGGGGCTGGGCTGGGCGCAGCTTGCGAGCGGGCCGACGCGGGAACCGAGCCGAAGCCCCGCCGCAGTAGGAACCATCCGCTCCTGGGCCTGAGTGGCGGACCGCAAAGCCAATCGGCGCGCGCTGTCAGACCAGGCCCCCCCAACCAGCTCACCGTAGAGGCGGAGACACGCAAATCGGCCTTCTGGTCTCGCCAGTGCGCAGCTGCGGCAGCCGCGGGTCCTCCTGAGCTGGGCCTTCGCTCTCCTCCGCGGGTGCACTCTGAGCCTGCAAGGATGCTCTGCTGCGCGCACACTCCACTCAGCGCCGCTCCACGCCCATCCCTTCCTGGAAATAGCAGTGCACCCTACTCCCCATATGTCCTTCCAGGCCTCAGCCGATATTCCCTTTAAGTTCGTACCTAGGACTTAAGCATTTTTAACAAAAAATGTTTTGAGAGAGGGACATCACCTTGGTGCCTATTCTTGACAACTCGGAGGTAGGCACAGAGCTCAAAACGTTAGCGCCGGAAAAAACCTCAGAAACCCTCGGGTCCAACCCACTTACACTTGGGTAAAATTGGGCCCTACGACGTGAAGGTGCTTGCTCAAGACCACACAAGTGCGAAACTGGGAAACGAGCCTGTCTCCTGGTTCCTTCTCGCGGATCCCTTATTCTTTGCCAGGCACGATGAGGTGGACGGAGCAGTTAAGTCATTGCTTAAAGTCCTTGAGATAATACATTGCAAAGAGTCACAGCCAGGTCTGTGAAGCCCTGAAAGTCCTGAACCACAGCAAAACTCTGTTCCATTTTCCAAAGCAGGGAGGCCCTTTTACCTACCTCACTCTGAATCATTCTTGGACACTTAGACAAGCAGAACATCATTTTGGCACTTTTCAAATGCATTTTGCAGTAACATCAGAGTATGGAAAGATGTGGCTACTGTGCTTCCCAAAGCTTTTGGAAGAAAAAAGTAAAGAAATAGACTCAGTACCCCATAAGTACATGGATAGCGGTGCTGGCATATACATTGCAGGAACGGAAGGCAAAATCATATTCAGGATACTCTTTACCAGTGACGACAAATTGTTGCTTCTTCCATGGTGGAAAGAGTCTAATGTAATCAACGTAACACCAGGTACAAGAAGTTCTCCTTGGGAAATGGTGCCATATTGGGCTATCTGCTTTTGGTCAGTTAGGCCCACTCAGCAGTGGCTACATCCAGAGCAGTTGTGGTCAAGTAAGTCCATATTGTTAAGCCCATGCACATCCATCCCTTCCACCATTGCCACTTTTCCATATGTCCACTGGGCAAGCACTGGGATGGTTGAGGAACAAGGCTGATTGGCTTAAACAAAATCTGTCATCCTGTCCACCTGACTATTGAGATCCTCACCATTTGGTGAGCCTTCACATGTGATATTAATATAGTGGTAGATTATTTGTAAAGATGACCACCATAATTCCTCCCATCCTTGCGTGCGTGACCCTTTGCTTTCTGACTTTGCTACTCCTCCGACCAAGAAGTAGAGTTTATTTCCCACACCTGGAATCTGGACTGACCTTGGGACTTTCTCGACCAATGGAAGGTAGTGGATGTTACATTGTGGGGCTTCCAAGCCTAGGTCTCAAGAGGGCTTGCAGTTTCTGCATTTGCCATCTTAGTACCTCCTACTGCCTTGTGAAGAAGCCCAAACTATCCTGCTGGAGGCACATGCCCAGTCAACAGCCAGCCCCAACTGTCAGACATGTGAGGCCATCATAGACTTCCAGCCCCAGTTAAACTACTGGATGACTGCATGACTTCAAGCAAGACCAACAGAAGAACCAATTAGCTGAGCCCAATCCAAATGCTGATTCACAGAATCATGAGAAGATGAAATGGGTATTGTTTCAAAACACTAAATGTTGGGGAGTGGTGGTGATTTGTTATATAGCAATAGATAACCAATACAGGTATCTTCACATTCTATGTGCAATCTGGGAGTTCTATTGACATACCTCTTCCCCAAGCCATCTTCTAGCCTGTTCTTTCCAAGTTCCTGACCATCCAACCAAACCATTATTCATTGCTCATGAATCTCTGTACAACTGTACTTGTGGTGATCTCTGAATCCACACAAAATAGACAACCAAATGTATTGCTCACTGGGAGGATTTCTCTTCATGCTATTTTTCGGGGACACTCTTGGGAGGAGCTGAAATTTTTAACATACATTTCCAGTTAGTCCCAGTGTATGTATAGATTGCAGGAGAGAAGGCAATGCAGCAGGAATAGATATTATGGGTATTTGAATAATCTACTCATGCAACTTCTACTTTCCAGACACTCTTCAATTTCTTGTGTATCATTTACACGTGAGGATGGATTGCTTCTGCCAAAATCCAATCTTATGAAGGATCAGAGAATACTCAATTCATGATGGACAACTTAGTCACATGATCATTAGTGTTCCAGGATTCAGTGTTCAGTTTCAATTAGGGCTCACTAGCAAGACAGGAGATGTTTCTCAAAAGGAGAAAATTATCTGCAGAAGAGGGCATGGCTCTACAGAGGTCTGCATTGTAATTTTCCTATGGAGGAGTTGGTCAAGCTCCATAGAGCACTCCATTTGCCACAGGCACTTGGAGTATCATAGGATCTGCTAGGCCATAAGGCCCAAGAGGCAAAGCAGCTTATGCTGCAACCTGGACCCCTTCAGAACTTTCTCTTGCTCTAGGTGCCACTCAAAACCAGCAGCCCTACAGGTAACCTGGTAAGTGGGTCAGAGCAGTTCATTCCACTATGGCATATGTTGCCTCCAAAATCCAAAGAGGCCCACAAAGCACAGTGCCTCTTTTTAGTGTTGGGCAGTGTAAGGCAAAACATTTCTATTTCACTTTAGAACGAATACCCCAACATTCTCCCAAACCAATGCACCTCAGAAACTTCATTAACGCTGTGGGCCCCTAAATCTTTGTAGGATTTATCTTCCATCTTTCTAAGGCATCTAAGGTACTTGCTACTTCCTGCCTAACCATTCCAACTGTAGGGGAATGGCTTCTCCTTGGTATGCTGGCATCTTTGCACATATCCACATGGGACATGCAGGTAAAAGCTTGAACCGCACTTATCTGGGTCTTGGCAGAATACCTTGTCATCCTCCTGGAACACAAGAGTTTGGGAGGCTTGTGAGGAGTTGCCTTCAGGCCATCTCCCACTCAATTTTCTATCTCCCCAACAGGCTGTCATGAGACAGTTTCTCATCACCTCCCAGGTTCTGATGAGGTATGAGGCTTCCCACCTCACTTCCTCAGAATAGAGCTGTGGAATCTATTCTGCAAACTGCTTAGCTACAGTCTGGAATTAGCTCCTCAGGAAGGGGGTATCCCATGACTCACATGGAGGTTATCGGCCCTTTTTAGCATGTGGCTAAGGGCCATGGGGAGCCAGCATCTTCCTTTTGCTGAGTTATAAACTGTCTGAATCTAAAAGTAGAACATTAACTCTTTTCCAGCTGAATCAGTCAGGCCTTGATCTTGCCTTGTCTTATGTGCTTGTCACCAATCTACATGATTTAGTCATGGAGCGAACCAGTGTGATGTTCAATGAAACACTAAGTCAACCAAGATCTCTGCGGACTCGATTACGGAAGAAAGCAAGAGAGTCAATGTAGCCCCGAAGTAAGACCACAAATGTGCATAGTGGACACTGCCAGGTTAAAGCGAATTGCTTCTTGTGGCCCCTGCAATTTTGTAAAAAGAAAAAAGAATTTTCCCTCAGACACAGAAGGACAAGCTGCTTCCAGTGTCAAAGATGTCTCAGAGACTCTCAGGGGTTTAAGATTCTCAGCTTTAACAAATACCATACTCAGGGCTTCGGGATTCCATTCCTTCTGAATCAGTGTGCTAACTTTCATGAGAAAGATGTGAATTCAACCAACATTGTAATTTTTTAACCTGAAAAATTAAATTTGAGTCTGATTTTCACCGAGGCTTACCCCAAACACAAGAAAGAAGATATTCTTTTAGGCCCACCAAAGAGGCTCTCTGATTCTCTGAAAAAACCATGATCTGAGCCTTAAGCTGATTTCCTTTCTTTAAGTTCTCCAGTGCAATCATGAGCAGTTATCTCATTGTCAACCTTGTGGATTATGTCTACCTTAGTGGTCAAACTGGTAGCCACATGGATTTCCTGGGCATTGCTCTAGATGGCATTTCTGCAAAATCAACTTCAGTTGATAATTTAATCAATCCTGATGCCATTGCATGCCATGACTACCAGTCAGTACCACATTTTTCATTGGTAAGGGAGGCAGCCTGTATTCAAGGCCGAGAACACAAACAAATCAGTTCCAGAATCCCATCTTTGAGGGACCAGAGTCCAGTAAAGAAAACAGAAACTACACTAGTTATTTCAACAGTGTGGTAGTTTGGAAGCTGTTATGTACCCCAGAAAAGGCCATGTTCTTTTAGTCCATTCCTGTGGGTGCAGACCTATTGTAGGTGTGACCTTTTGATTAGGTTATTTCAATTGAGATGTGACTCAGCTCATTCAAGGTGGGTCTTAATCCGCTCACTGGAGTCCTTTATAAAAGGATAAAACACATAGAGAAGCAAAGAGATGAAATTAAGAGAAAAACACCCAGATGCCAGCAGCCTTTCTTCAGAATCCAGGTATCATCCTGTTGATGCCTTGAGTTGGACGTTTTCATGGCCTAAGAACTGTAAATTGTAAGTTAATAAATCCCCATTTTAAAAGCCAACCCATTTCTGGTATATTGCATTTTGGCAGTTTTAGCAAACCAAAACAAACAAATAATTTAATAAAAAGAATGGGTTCAGTAGGTATTGGAGATCAGAAAAAGTCAAAAGGAGCCACTAAACTAAGAGTGGTAACAGCTGTACGAAGCAGCTACCATCCCTTGGACTGGGGAAACAAAGGGAAGAATTTGGGGTTTTCAGAACCTAGAAGTTTGGAGGAGGGGCCCCAGCTTAACAATAGTGGGAACAATGACTTACACTTCTCTCCCAGTGTTGTATATGAATGTTTTTCTTTTAAAATCAATTTTATTAAGGTGTAATTTGCATACAATAAAATGTGCCCATTTAAAATGTAAGTTTGATGACTTTTGACAAAGGTCATACATCCATGTAACCACATCACAAATTATTTTTTAATCCAAATTTCCCATTAGTCTGTGAGCTGTTCAGAAGCAAGGACCAGAGAGACTGCATCTGCATGGCCCAGAGCCTAGCACAGTACCCAACACTGTATTATCAGGTCTTGGGGCCAGAGTAAGGCCCCCCACCAAAAAAAAAAAAAAAACACAAGCATAAAAGTTAGATTGTCTCTGAAAACTTAAACCTTAAAACCAAGTATCCATCAACAATGAATGGGTAAACAAAATGTGGTACATACACACAGTGGAACATTATCCAGCTGTAAGAAGGACGGAAGTTCTAAGACATGCTGCAATGTGGCTGCAACCTGAAAACATTAAATCGAGTGAGAGAAGCAAGGCACGTAAGGACAAATACCATGATTTCATTCATATAAAATATATAGAAAGAGTAGAATCATAGAGACAGAAAGTAGATTAGAGATTACAGAGGCTGGAGTGGGGGGAATGGAGGAGTTGATGCTTTGGAGGTAAAGAGTGTAAATTTTGGAAATTTTTAAACTAAATTAATTTTAAAAAAATCAAGGTGTAAAATGGGTATATAATGTTACCATCTGTGTAAAATGGAGAAAATAAAAGAATCTATATACTCCTTTGCTTGAAAAAGGAAGGAGGGAGGGAAGTGAGGGAGAAAGGAAGAAAGAAGACCAGTGAAGCAAATCAGAATTGAGATATGAAAGGCACCTTTAAGAGACAGGTTGGCTCTCGGGCCAAGAAAAAGTTATCTAGTCTAAGGAGGGAATGGACCTATTAGGAGGCAGGTTGCTTGGCCCTGAAGCATAATAAAGATGTGAGGTTGCCAAGGCAAGCCTTGGAAATGCAGAGCTAAACACCAGGAACATCGCCCTCCACGCCTTTCATTTCAGACCACTCTCCTCCTAGCCCCCTGTGCTCCAGCCACATTAGTCTTTTCTAGTTCTTTGTAAATGCGAGGATTCCTCCAGCCTTGAGGTCTTTGCATATGCTGTTCCCTCTGCCTGGAATGCTCTTTCTTACCTCCATCCCCATCCCCTTTACCTAATTAACTCCTACTCCCCATCAAGTCTCTCTCAAGTACCATTTGATCAGGGAAGTCTTCTCTGACCCCCGAATGAGGTCAGGTCCCTCTGCTGTAGGTTCTAACAGCTCCCTTTGCCTTTTCTTCATTGCATTTTGTGATCATCTACTAGTATGATTACATGATAAATCAACTGAAGTCTTTCTCCACTGAACTCTTGGCTTCCCTGAGTGCCTGGGCTGTGTCCGTTTTTTTTTGTTTTTTTTTTTAATGCAATTTTATTGAGATATATTCACATACCATACAATCATCCAAAGTGTACAACAGTTGTTCACAGTATCATCATATAGTTGTGCCATCATCACAATTTTTGAACATTTTCAATACTCCAAAAAATAAAAATAAGAATAAAAATGAAAGTAAAAAAGAACACCCAAAACATTCCATACCCTTCCTCCCCCCTATTATTCATCTACATTTTGTCCCCATTTTTCATTTGTTCATACACTGAGTGAAGGCAGTGTGAGCCATAAGGTTTTCACAATCATACAGTCACACCATATAAGCTATATAGTTTTATGATCGTCTTCAAGAATCAAGGATACTGGATTGCAGTTCAACAGTTTCAGATATTTCCTTCTTATTATTCTAATAAACTAAAAACTAAAAAGGAATATCTATATAATGCATAAGAATAACCTCCAGAATGACCTCTCTATAACATTTAAAATCTCTCAGCCACTGAAACTTTATTTTATTTCATTTCTGTTCCCCATTTTGGTCCAGAAGGCTTTCTCAATCCCACAACACCAAGTCCAGGCTCCTCCCCAGGAGTCACATCCACGTTGCCAGGGAGATTTATATCCCTGGGAGTCATGTCCCACGTAGGGGGCAGGAAAGTGTGTTTACCTGCCGAGTTGGCTTAGAGATAGAGGCCACATCTGAGCAACAGAACAGGTTCTCTGGGAGTGACTCTTAGGCAAAATTATAAGTAGGTTTAGCCTCTCCTTTGCAGTAACAAGCTTCGTAAGGGCAAGCCCCAAGATTGAGTGCTCGGCCTACTAAACTGTAGTCACCAATGCTTGCAAGAATATCAGGAAATACCCAGGTGGAAGTTTAATATTTCCACATTTTTCCAAAGTCCCTCAAGGGGGCTTTACAAATACTTTTTATTCTCTGCCCAAATTACTCTGGGTTGTTTCGGAGCTTCACTGAGCGTATGATTTTTTTTTTTTTATTAAATTCAGTTTTATTGAAATACATTCACACACCATACAATCATCCATGATATACAATCCACTGTCCACAGTATGATAACATAGTTATGAGTTCATCACCACAATCTATCTCTGAACATTTTCCTTACATCAGAAAGAACCAGAACAAGAATAAAAAATAAAAGTGAAAAAAGAACACCCAAATCATCCCCCCATCCCACCCCATTTGTCCTTTAGTTTTTATCCCCATTCCTCCACTCATCCATACACTAGATAAAGGGGGTGTGATCCACAAGGTCTTCACAATCACACTGTCACCCCTTGTAATCTACATTATTATATAATTGTCTTCAGGAGTCCAGACTGCTGGGTTGGAGTTTGGTAGTTTCAGGTATTTACTTCTAGCTATTCCAATACATTAAAGCCTAAGAGGTGTTATCTATATAGTGCGTAAGAATGTCCACCAGAGTGACCTCTCGACTCCATTTGGAATCTCTCAGCCACTGAAACTATTTCATCTCATTTTGCATCCCCCTTTTGGTCAAGAAGATACTCTCAGTCCCACGATGCCGGGTCCACACTCATCCCCGGGAGTCATACTCTGCGTTGCCAGGGATGGGCTGTGTCAGTTTTGCTCACTGTTGTATCCCCAGTGCCTAGCATGAGTTTGGCACATAAATGACACTACTTAAAGTAGGCCAAGCTATGGAATCACATCCCAATTCATACCACCTCAAGGTTGTATGGCCTTGAGCAATTTATTAAATCTCTGGGAAGTCTCCATTTCCTCCCTTGTAAAATGGAGAAAATAATAGTACCTCACAGACTCATTCTGAAGATCCAGTGAAACAAAGCATGAAAAGTATATTGTATTAATAAATAGCAGCCATTGTAACTATTTGTTGTAGTAGCAATAGTAGTAGTAGTAGTAGCTTCCCATGCAGGTGTGCCTAAAATTAATGTGCTACCACAATTACATGGAACTTTGAATAGGAAGTGAGATATGGTAGGTTAGTATAGGTTAGAGTGAAATAGTGACACATCCCAAAGTAATTTGGGCAGAGAATAAGAATGTATTTACAGGCGCCCCCCTGAGGAGCTGGGGGAAAATGCGGAAGTGTTGGACTTCCTCACCTGGACTGATGCTGATGTCACAAACATTGGGACTGGCGGTTTGATATGCTGAGCCCTCTATCACGGGACTTGCCCTTATGAAGCTCGTTACTGCAAAGGAGAGGCTAAACTTGCATATAATTGCGCCTCAGAGTCTCCCCGAGTACCTCTTTGTTGCTCAGATGTGGCCCTCTCTCTAACTGAGCCACCTCGGCAGGTGAACACACTGCCCCCCCTTCTACATGGGACCTGACTCTCAGGGGTGTAAATCTCCCTGGCAACGCAGGATATGACTCCTGGGAATGAATCCGGACCTGGCATCGTGGGACTGAGAACATCTTCTTGACCAAAAGGGGGATGCAAAATGAAACAAAATAAAGTTTCAGTGGCTGAGAGATTTCAAATGGAGTCGAGAGGTCACTCTGATGGACACTCTTATGCACTATATAGATAACACCTCTTAGGTTTTAATGTATTGGAATAGCTAGAAATAAATACCTTAAACTATCAAACTCCAACCCAGTAGTCTGGACTCCTGAAGACAATTGCATGACAATGTAGATTGGAAGCGGTGACAGTGTGATTGTGAAAACCTTTTGGATCACACTCCCTTTATCTAGTGTATGGATAGATGAGTAGAAAAATGGGGACAAAAACTAAATGAAAAATAGGGTGGGATGGGGGGGCATGATTTGAATGTTCATTTTTACTTTTGTTTTTTAATCTTATTCTGATTCTTTCTGATGTAAGGAAAATGTTCAGAAGTAGAGTGTGGTGATAAATGCATAAGTATATGATGATACTGTGAACAGTTAACTGTACACCATGGATATATAGTATGTGAATATAATTCAATAAAACTGAATTTAATTAAAAAAACTAACATGCTAAGCACGTCACCTATTAGCATTCCAATGAATGCTACCATATTAATTAATTTCCCATTGAAATTTAATATAGTGACATTCTTAGCCTATACATCAGTCTTTACACTTAGTAATTGTAAGTCAGTGGAAGATTCAGACCCACTTTCCTTGTGTTCCAAAGTCAGGATTCTAAGTGTACAAGGCCGTGGGCTCTCCCCAGGCCCTGGTAAAGTCACCAAGGTAAGAAAGCTGGACTGTCTTTCAGTCTATCTTCAAGTTAACTGATTAATTTCCTCAGCCTACCTGAGGAGTCAGTTTGTTGACCTTCCCTTGGTACAAACCTCATTCTCTGTAGCAATATTCTCTAGGAAAGGACTTTTCAACTTTGACATTTCTATAGTAGAAACTCCATCAGTGTTCACTGAATTTAGTTTTTTTTTTCCTTTTTTTTAAATGGTAGAATATAACATATATACATAAAAGTAACAACTTCCCAAGTGCAATTTAACAAATAGAGAGCAAATTTCAAAGAATATTATAGGTTACATGAATTGAGTTTTACTGCCTCCCTATGGCCACAGGGTGAAATTCAAATTTCTTAGCTAGAAATAAAATACACCTTAGCATCTGCCTCCAATTCACCACCACTCTCATTCCTAATTGCTTACATTTATAAAGCATTTACTATATGCCAAATACTATCTCATTAAACGAATATAGATATCTATAGGTATTAAGTATATAGGCCATTATGTATCATTATGCAATGTAATATATGTTGTAGAGATGTGTACACTTCAACTGAAATAGTCTCACATTACACATGCTCCACACATGTTCTTTGTAAGCTGTTTTTTTACATTCAACAATATATCATAGCTATTTCTCCAAGCCAGAGTTTATTTACACATTTACACCACCATTATAAATGACTCCATAGTATAGCATTGTGAGGATATACCATATTTACTGATGGACACATTACGGTGGTTTCCAACTTTTCAATATTATTATAATCAATACTGGGATGAACAAACATGTTGATCTTTGGTCATTTGTTAGGTTATCTTCCTAGGTTAAATTCTTAAAAGTAGTATTGCTGTATCAAGGGGAAATGCACATTTAAAATTTTGAAACATGGCAATAAACTACCTT
This sequence comes from Choloepus didactylus, assembly GCF_015220235.1. Classification (NCBI taxonomy): domain Eukaryota; kingdom Metazoa; phylum Chordata; class Mammalia; order Pilosa; family Megalonychidae; genus Choloepus; species Choloepus didactylus. The sequence goes on from NC_051316.1 coordinate 94,726,185, forward strand.
CCAGAGATGTTACATACGCTTATATTTCCAACAGCAGGGTATTAATGCCCCATCTTCACCCATCCTCATCAGTGCTGGGTATTGCCAACTAAATAAGTGAAAAAATGGTTTCTCATTATTGTTTTGATGCCTTTTATTTGCTTACTAGTGAGGTAAAAGATCTTAACTGTTTTATTTGCCTCCTGTGTTTCTTCTGTGGATTGCTTCATGTCCTTTGACCTTTTTTAAATTGGAGTATTTATCTTGTCCTTATTAATTAAAAGCTCTTGTTCTATATGTTGCAATTTTTTCTAAACTTATAGTTTGTATTTTTAATATTTATAGTAGCTTTTGTTCTGTTGCTTTGTTTTTACACATTTTAAGTTGTATATAGTCAACTTTTATTTTTTTTCCTTCAGGATTTTTTGTCTTCTCCTTAAAAGGTTTTCCTTACTGCAAAAGCAAATAAATCTTCACCTCCATTTGTTTTTTTCTAGTTCTTTCATGGTTTCATTTTTCTACACTTAACTATTTAATTCATCTGAATTTTATTTCATTTTCCTGCCTCATCCCTCAGACTGAGTCTCTCCTGGTCCCTCCTCCCTCCAAAGGATGTAACAGATTCTCAACAGACCTCAAAAGTAGTTCCAGGCAATTTTAGCTTTAATTTTAGCTTTACCTCTCTCTCCACTTTTGATGTGTTTACTGGCTCCAGCCAGTGGATGCAATTTGCAGTCCAACCCAGGACCAGCAGCATTTCAATGTGTTCCCAGAGTGCAAAGGCTTTCTCTCTGGAGAAAGCAGGAGAGAGTGGTGTCCCGGAATTGTGAACTTGGATACCTGCGGTCTGTTCTCCAGGACCAGAGAGAGCAGCCCAGGTACAGAATACTCTTTTCTGGATCCTCTGCCCTCCCAGAGTTCTTGGGGTTCCAGGCTCTATCGCTGGTGCTTTGGGGGAAATCAGCGAGGCTGGGTAAACCTTATCCATCCACACAGAACCCCCAGGAAAGGGCCCACCCAATCCTTTGTATCTAGGATTAGACCTTTATATCCGGATAGTGCTTGACACTTTACAAAGGGTGTTTACCCAGGAAACATTTGCACAAGTGAAGTTGTAGGCAGAGACTTGCTTGCAGGGTGGGAGGATCTGCATCTCATCATCCCCTAAGCAGAGTCAGAGTGGGGCCTTTCAGCAGAGTCTGGAAGCCATTTCTGGGGAAAGGAGAACAGTGGAAGGAAAGAAGGTAGCTAGTAGTTCAGTTAGTTTGATTGAACACCTAATCATATTCCCAGTTCATCAACAGTCTAACCAGGGTGCAGAAGTCAAGAAGGGGTGAGAGAGGTCAGAGCACGGGGAAGTAGATGTGTTGAAAGGGCAAAGAGGAAGTGGTGTGAAACCAGCAACTGGCTCGAGTGCCTTCCCTCTGTGGTGATGATATATAAGCAAGACACAAATCCCTTTTCCCAGCTGAGTTAGCACGAGCATCCATGAAGATAAACCCAGCTCCCTTAGAAAGCCAGGGCACCCCTGGAGAGCAGGAGGAATCAGCAACCAAAGGGAGAGGAAGCTCTCAAGGAAACGGATATGAGGCCTCAGAAGAAATTCAGAGCAGGAGTCCATGCTCAGAGCCCAGACCTCCAAAGGTAAAGATGGATGGGTGATTTTCAATTCTCACATTAATATTTGGAGAAGGAAGGGAAGAGAGTGAAGGCTCAGAGGAGGAAAAATAAGTTAAAAACAACTAGAAACAGCTCCAGGGACCCAGATACATGCTGAACAGATCATATGGCAGAAAGAAAGGCTAGTTAAAATAACAGTCACACAAAAGTAATTTGCTTGCCAAAAGAAGAATTCGTCCAAGTTATGGATTCCACCACCTCAGTTCCAACAAAATTCTGTTTGTTTCTCAGAAACATGTCCCACAGTAATATTTGTTAAAGCCCTGAAATGGAGAGAGACAGATAGAAAAGGGAAATACGTCCCTACAGGTTTAAACTCTACAGAATCTAGAGAAGCCCAGAGAGGGCTAGGCAAAGCTGGCATGTTGATACTGAATGTTTAAAGCACTCAGTGGTCCTATCGAGTAAAACGATGAGGCAAGCAGAGTAGAACAAGGGTGCAAGTTCCAGAGAGGCAGATTTGGGGCTCAGCAGAAAGACTTTCTACCATTGAAAGCTGTCAAAGATGCAGTCCTCTTAGAAGGTCACCAGTTTACACAAGCAAGCAGAAGATTGAGAATTACCTATGTAGCCTACTGTAGGAGTGCCAGTATTAGGAGGGGAAGGAGAAGCAGCCTGAGAGGCCCCTTCCCACTATTATGAGAATGCAAGGGTCTTCCCCTTCCACTCTGAGCACTCTGGAGAAGGGAGCATGATTCAGAATTACTTACCCTCTTATTTGTACATTGATATACATGTGCGCATGTGTGCACACACACACACACACAGCTCCTAAGGGTGGTAAAAGCAAACTTATACACAATTCATTCTTGCTATAGGCTTGGAGCCTTGAGCCATGCACAAGTCAGGAAGCAGTCATGGAAAGCCACCAGTTGGGCCCAGGGGAGCCTAAGACAGGACAAGAACAGGGGCAAAACTTGTGTTGAGATGCAAAGAAGAGTATCTAAGGGCTTCCAAAGCCCAAAGCTGGACTAAAGAAGGATAAAGTGCCTACTGGGTAGGACCTCACTGCCTGTGCAGCAAATCCTGAAGTGCACTTCTCTGCACCATGAGGGTAAGGCTTTTGTAGCTGGAGTGAGCAGCACAGCCAACAGCAATACCTAGCTAGGTACCCACCTCCATCCCAAGGTGTACGTGACTATCCCCTAGAGGTCCTATCACAACTTGTTTCAAAGACAACAAAGTGAGCAGAGGCAGGGTAGGGGTAGGGACCTATTTACCATCTCTGAGCAGAGAGAAAAGGGAGGCAGCTCTGGTGTAGCATATTCTGAATTGCCCTGTGGGTTACATTATAATTCGCTGTAAGTATGTGTGTGTAACACACACACTCCCTTAGAGCAGCAAGCTTTATTGTACACCACCTTTAGCCAATCGCTGTACAGCAATCACCCAGTGAGGGCTCCGTGACATTATCCCAAGTTCAATGTGTTCTGCAACATTTGTTTCCTTCTCAGTGGCCTCTTTCTACCATTTACGTTGTATTCTGAAAAGTTTTGAGTCCTATTTGCTGATAAAAGGTATGCAAGCTAGACATGCTGCAAAAAACACCACACAAGACGTTTAACTCTAAGGTTCACTGAAGTTTGAGGAGCTGTTAAGGAAATGGTTCAGGGAACAGAGATGAAAATCAGCAAGCCATTAGGGACTGGTGTTAGTCCTATGACATCATGAAGGACATCAAAAAAATCTCTGAAGCCAGGCAGGCTTGGTCAACAATTGTATGAATTATAACTGGAAGAAACCAAAGCAAAGGCAAATGAAAAGAACCAACTCAATCAGTCAAAGCTCCCATTCTCAGGACTTTCCCTTTTCTCTCTGGTATATTCCTCTAATCCTGCACGAGAGGCTCACCCGATTCTGGATGTGGGGCTTGTTTTCTAGCCTTACGGAATAAGCGACAAATATTTACTGAGCACCTACAATGGTGCCTGGTCCTGTGATAAGACCATACTGGTGAGTGAAAACAGCTTAGGACCCCTGTATCCTTGGAGTTTACAGGCTAGAAAAACATTAATTGGACAATCACACTAAAGAACATACACCTACAAACTGAAATTTTAAGTGCTCTGAAGGGCAGGAACACAGTGCAACAAAAGTCTATGTTAAAGGGGCCTGACCTGGAAGGGTTGCTGTAGGGAAGGGCTCCCTGAGGAAGTGAGGCCTGAGTTGAAATCGGAAGGGTAAGAAGGAGTTAACTGGCCAAGAGGGAGAAAACATTGAGACAGAAAAAACAGCATGTGCAACTCTAAGTTCTGGCAGAAGTGAGCAAGGAACATTCAACGAAGCCAAGGGGGCACTTTCCAAGTGAAAGTGGGGAAAGGATTCAACCGCAAAAAAAAAAACCTTCTGGGGAAGCTTGGGCATGGACCAGGACCTTTGACAATCCAGGCTTCACCACACAAGAGAAAGGTCAGAAACACACGCTTTTTTCTCTTCCTCCCATCACAATAGTGGCAATAAGAGCTTCTTATGAAATCCTAACCTTTCAAAAACAGTGGTTAGAGACTATGACATGGTAGATGTTTGTTTGAGCCAGTGAATCTCTAGGAGGCCAGGAGGGGCAAATACAGAAACAGACCACAGCACATTTGCTCTAGCAGCATTTTTATTTACAAACAGCAATTTCCATTGACTTTATACCATAAAAAAGCCATTTACAAGCAAGAAACAAGAGTTCATCAGAACAAAATTAAGCAGCACTGAAATATTTGTCACAAATCTAAACCAAAATGAATACAAGAGTAAAATATCATTTGAATAAATAGTCTTAAATTCATGCTATAAAATAATCCTTAATGGCAAGTTACTAGTTGATACAGCATCCGCTTAGCTAGCTTCATTTACTTCATATGGTGATGAAGTGTGGAGTTGTGAGGTTACCAGTTTATATTGCAAGATAATGACACTGTGTTAAGTCATTCAAATTGCTCAACCATTTGTAACGGAAAAATGTTAGCCCTACTAATAAAAGTGGTGAGAGAGATGGTTTTCACATTAGGAAAATGGTCATTCTCGAACAAACTAGGTAAGTTTACCTCTTACTTTAGTCAGGGCAACAACCAAAGACTTGGGCAGCAAGTCCTAAGGTTGAATTCACAGCATACTTGTCACTGAGGGGCAGCAAGAGGTCTGTTTACTGAATCTGCTACAAGGAGTGCCAAGCAAGGCTTACCCCAGGACTTGGTCAAGAACTACAATAGCCCTGTCTGTGCCAGACCCAGGGAGGGAACCAGAGAAAACAGATTCTCTTCTGGGCAGAGGAGTCAAGCACTGGGCAGAAACAGTGGAAACACTCTGGCACTTATTGAAAAAGACATACGTGACATGTGACAACCATTACAAATTTGGAACAATGTGAATGACTTTTCTGAACCTTTAGTTCAGTTGCACTGAGAATTATGAAATCTATGATTTATGAACTAGTTTCATATAAAGAATTTACACAATTCCCCAGTACTTTCATATATAAAATTTAATAAATAACCCTGACCAGTCTAGAAAGCACCATACAAGGGGCATGTGCCCTTGGAAAATAGTTTAGGTGTTGCATATTTGAGTCCCTTTCAGTGGAGGCTTCACAGGAAACCATTACAGAATTTAACAATAACGACAACAACAACATAAAAATCACAGTAACTAACAGAAAAAGTTGTTAAAATAAAATACACTGATCTCTTTAAAGTAAAGCTCATTCACATAGATGATTTTCCTCCCAGCCCTTTTTGTGTTCCTGCAAATTCTTCCTAGAGTCTAGGTTGTAAAAAAATAAAAATAAAAACAAAACCACACACGGAAATATGTGGCCTATGGTCTGGGCTAAGGGAAAAACAAAGACTTGGTTATGATTGCTATCATTAGAAAAGACATCCATTCATGCTCTGGAATATTGTTTAAAAACTATCAATTTAGTTCTACAGTATATTCTGCTTAACAGTGAACTGACAGTATCCTTTTGCTGTTCTCTATTTAGAAAAAAAAAAAGAAAGAAAAGAAAGGCAGAGCCAATTGGGAGCCTTTCCACTGATCAAAAAATTAACTTGTCATCTTATACTGTATTTATTTACAAATATAATTTCTAAATGTATTTATAGCTTTAGTAGAAATTACAGGGCGGAAAACTGATTAGAATGAAAATAACTGTTTAAAACCACAAACATCAGTAAAAGTATAAAATTCTTTGTTTCACAGTTTGTAATAACAGGTTAAACATCTATAGAAAAGGACGCTGTCACTGTTTTCACATTGTCTATGTATTGAAAAAGGTAGCTCAAGAAGAGACTCAATTATGAACAAGCCTATAAGAATTCAGGATATATTTTACTGTAAAAGATTTCTTCACATATCACTTTATCTTAACTGATTTCTGCATTTGTTAAAAATGAAACATCTAACTTGAACTGTACAGAAATAGGGACTTGGCTTTCCAAAAAGAGTTGCTCTAAGGAGTTACACAGCATACTTCGTCTGCAGAGACGTGAAGTGAACTTCGGGGAGAGGAGGTTTCTGTTCTGTGGTCATGTTAATCCTCCTGGCACATCCTCATGTGACAAGGCACGATTAATTGCTGCTGCCCGATCTGAATGGAGTTACTCTTTCACCAGTCATGCACACGGGGAGCATGATGGCATGAATGCTCAGAGAGGCTACATAGCTCTGTCCTGTCCTACACACTACCTCCCTCGAAGCCCTGCGGAACTTTACAGTACTGTGTTATGGCTTGAGAATTCATTTTTAACACTGCTAGCAGTGGAAAGGGTAAAGTGTTAGCAACATGAATGGGAGCAAGTAGAACTTGCAAAATGTGGAATCATGATTATTAGAGAGAAACTCAATCAATTTTCTGCCCCTTAACAGTCCCATTACAATGTTTGAACCTGAACTGTACAATCAAAGCAATATATAGGTTTGTCAGAGACAATTTTGGATAAGTCACTCTTTGGTAAACTCAAACCAGTTAAACAAATATACAAATAGAAAGAACTCCATGTAAATAAGGTTAAGACTAACACAATGACAAGAACCAGGACATTTAAGGTGCTTGCTCCATGTGCCCTCCCCTCCTAACTTGCCTCATATACTGCAGAATGCTCTGGAGACCGCTCAGAAGGCCCCAAGCCTGAGTGAAAAGGAGGCTCCTTCCCTGAGCCTGACCTCTTATGTCCTTGATTTGGGCATTTCTTGTCACAAAACACAATTTTTTTTGCATTTAATTCTTTAACCAAAAAAAAAAAAAAAAAGAAAGAAAAAAAAGAAAAGAAAGAAAATCAAAACCAAACTTATCCTTGTAAGGAAAAAAATCACAAACATTTTACCTGAAACCCCAGAACATATTTAAAGTGGGTAAACACTTGGGGTCCAGTCTCCCCTTGAGGCACACAGCTTTAACAGAAATTGAACAAGTGCTTCAGGGAGAGAACAAACCCCTTACTTAGGCAGTTTGACGAGGAAAAAGGCATACTATATACCCGATTTAGCAAAAGCTGCTCCTCTGGAGCAGTAGGATTTAGAATATAATCTGTACGTAATAACACTGATGTGTAGTGCAGCAGTTCACATGCGAGCAGATCCTGTGTGCCAAAGAGATGCTACTGCACAGCTACCACCCCCGGGGGCTATTAAACACAAAGGGCTTGAATGATTTTTTTTTCTCAAAAACACAAAAAATGACAACCAAAAAAAAAAAAAAAAAAAAAATCCCACCATTATTTGTATTTTAAGAGCCAAAAAAGCATGGAAAACCAGCAAACGTCTATTTTTGTGTGTGTTCTTTTAACTTAACTGATAGCCCATGAAGTTGGTCTGTTCATTTTAATTTTCTTTTGGGTGGTTGTGCTGTTCTCCTGAGGAGGCATTGGTTGTGAGTTTCAGAGCCAAGGTTCTCAAACAAGAGTCTGGAGTGCTGACATCCCAACAGCAGCCTGCAGCACAAACTTGGGACCAAATTACTTACAAAATTACTCTCTGCCAGAGTATACAGTACCAACGCATTCGTGTAAAGCCTGTTTTGTATACTACAAACACACGAGAGTAAAATATAGAACTGAAGACATTTCCTAAAGTACTAATCAAACATTATTCCAACAGGACTCAGGTATATTTTCATACAGTAATGTGTTTGCCAGCACATGCTTTTGAGGTCTCTATTCAAGCTATGAACTCAAGAGAGGAAAAAAAATTGTAATCCACTGTTACCATTAGATTTCACATTTTCTACACTATACTGACCTAAAAGATACTTAACATAAAAATAGCACCACATGACAAAAAAAAAAAATGGTGACACACAGATCTGGTGACACTCAAGAGTATCTTAGAGGGCTTTTTAACTGTTGGTTTCTTTAAGCAGGAAACACTGAGAGAGTGGAGGAGCCACTGAGGCTCTCATTAGCACACACAATACTAAGATAGATATATTGCTTGCAATTCCCATAGAGTATATCTTTACAAAAAGTACAAATTCCAAGTTTCTGCAGTTTCCCTGGGAACTGCATGTAGAAAAAGTTGCCGTGCACCTGAACTGGCTGTTTGAAAAGAGAAAGAAAACAACAACAAAAATCCTACAACACTGCTTGAAGAATTTTGTAGAAAGAACTACAAATCCCTTTCCTTTAGTGCGAGTACTAACTCATTCACGGTAGAGAGTGATTCAATTTAGTTACCTGGTATGTATGTTTCTACAGTACGGAATGAAGGTAGATTTGTAAGCCAGTAAAAATAATGAAAACCACTGCTCCTTTGGGGTTGGCTAATATAACACTACAATATGTAAAAAGGTCAGCACCACAGGTCATCCAGTTTACCTACTGGACAACTAACAAAAATTCCAAATGGTTTCCAAATAGAGTTGAGTAAATTTTATGGCATTTGGTTTATGTATTTGTTATGAAGCAGAGCTATGAAAACTGTGATTTGCTTTGCTTGCTTTTGGACACAATGATTAATATATATGAAAACCCATTAACATTCTTTTGTAAGGGAAATAAAGGGGCAAAACCCTAACATATTAAGTAGGGATGAGACAGAGTCAAAAGCTCTGTTCACATTGTATTAAACTATATATTCCTCTTACATTCACCTCAACCAGAATAAAATCAATTTGAGAATGTATATATACTATATATATAATAATCACTTTATTATATATATATATAAATTGTCTAACTACCCCCTAAAAGTAATTTTAAATTAGAAAAGGTTACCCATTTGTATCAGCTGACGGCATCCTTGTCTCTCTCCATGGAAATGCACTGGTGCCAGCACACACGAAGAGAGAACGTGCCTCTTGGCAGAGAATGTAGGGTCAACCAGTTGGCATAGCTAAATCACTGGCAGATTTTGTATTAAAAGTTCAGCCAAAGAGGAATACTGTCAGCCTATGTTTTCCCTGGATATGCTGCCCTTCATGCTTTGAGCTCCTTGAGGGAGGGAGAGTGGGGAGAAGGATAAACACAATGAAGTGTTCCATCCAGAAACCTTAGAAAAACTGCCAAGAGATCAAGAGATTTCCAGATGGTTGGGAAAACCAAAGATTACAACAAAGCAAATCACAAATATGCATTGATTAATGTGCTTTGTTTGGGTACACTTTACCATCTTAATCAGGAACTTCGGATACTGTATGAATTTCCATCCGGGAATCTAGGGCCATCTCTGAGGCTGACGCATCATTTTCTAGTTTCTGTTCCACGTACACATCTGTTCTCTCAGGGGACTCAATGCGACTCCTGACTTCAGCTACTCCTGGGTGGTTTTTCCGCAGGTGCTGGTTGAGGGTACCTTGGAATGGAAAGCACTTCCCACAAATCTCACAGCGGAATGGTTTATCATCAGTATGGCCGCGGATGTGATACTCCAGTTGGTCCTTCCGTGTATACTTCTTCCCGCAGAATTTGCACACAAAGGGGGTGATTCCCATATGGAGCCGCATGTGCCTATCAAGGCTTCCTTTCTGGTTGAAGGACTTTCCACAGTAAATACAGATCAACCTCTCACTGTACGGGTACCAGTGACCTCTTGCACTCCTCTCCCGGGGACTGCTCTCATACCCGGGGTTATTCATCATAGCTTCGCTGTCAGACCCTTGCACCAAACCCTGAAGATCACTGTGCAGATGGACAGAAAGAGCCCGCTTCTGGCGGGCACGCCCTCCTCGGAAACAGCTCAGCATGGATCTGGATGGACTGGAATTACTCAAACTTCCAAAAGCTTCTGATACACCACTGGTTGGCTGTGAGGCTGCTTGGGAATATGAATATGCATGCTGTAGCACAGAACCATAGGAACCCACATTCACTGCCACAACTTGTTCCCCATCAACCATCTCGGTGTGGTACCCATCATCACCCAGGGAGGAGCTGTCGGAACAGCTGGGCCGGTCAGACTTCTCCATCTTCACTTTCACCTCAGTGATCTGGCTCTCCCTCGCCAACAGGTCTCCTTGTTCATGGTCCCCCTCTATCTGAATTTCATACTCAGAAACGCTCCCACTGCTCCCTCGGTCTGAATGCCCTTCCTCTTGTAAGCGGCTGCGCAAAGCTTTGCTGGGGGTTGTCTCCATCCGAAGATCACTGCTTGCAGTGGGTTGCCGCACCTGAGAGCAATATGGAGGGGAAATCTCAACTGGGTTGGCAAAAAAGCTGCCGTCTTTAACACCATTTCGACTTTCTGGAGTCTCTGCAGCACCGATAGTAACGGAGTCAATATCTCCAACACTGATTTTTGAATGGATGCTCTCTAAGATCTGTGTGCACTTGTCAATGACACACTGCATCTGAAGAAAGCTAGCTGCAGTTAGAAAACTGACAACATCCTTCAGCTGCAAGGACATTCTTCCAGTGTAACAAAATGAAAGCAACTGTTCAAACACATTGGGATTTTTAATCACTGATATTGACAAGCCACTCATGGTACTTAACGCTGAATGGTCCCGGAAATATGGGGAGCTGGCAGCAAGGACAGCTTTGTGGGCTCGGAATGGCTGACCCTGAATGTGGACAATGATGTCACATAGTTTCCCTTGCAGGCGGAGTTCATTTAGCTGGCTCAGAACGGTGCTGCTGTACTCAGGCACATCAAACTGAATAAAACTGCTGCTGTCCATTTCTACCGACATGAAGCGTAATCTGCAGAGAGAAAGAGTTTTCACAATTCACCACTGACTCTTCACTAAGTACAAGTGACAAAACACAAATTTGCAAGAATGACAACACCATTATAGTTTTTGTACCTTCTAAGGTCTGTCTGAGCATTCTTCCTCTTGTTTATTATTATTAGTCTTTCATATGTTAGTTAATTCACTTAAAGTCAAATAACCTAATGATCAATTAGCTTAGTTTTTAATTGTCTGATATGCAATTTAATCCAAATAAGAAGTTTCACACGTAGTAGTGCTATTTCAGCTCTGATTGAGAATTTGTCATCCTTTCAGGAAAACATTTTCCTTGTTTCATCTACTTTTATTTGAAGCACTTTTTAAAGAATAAGTAAGTTCACCTAAATATGTTCTAAATATATTTCTATTTCTAATTGGTTTCTTTTAAGTATACAGCACACTGGATACAATGGATCGCATAACAATTTTTAGTTTTGTTGTTGTGATTTGCACTTTTACCCCTTCAGTTCTGCACACCTTTATATCTTTTGGATTGGTAATTCATAGAGCAATGCTCAGTCACTTTCAGTGAAGAGTTATTTTAAACAGCAAGAGTGAAAAGTGTGATGGATGCATAAAAGCGCATCACCCTCCACTGCTGTGCACAGTTCTGACACACCTAGGACAGTTTCCCTTCTTCTTGCCTGGTATCGGCAGCACTGAATCACTCAAAACTACTGACGTTATATATCCCAGGTTTCATTCTCTGGCCAAAACACAACAAAATTAGATCTTACAATTTTATTTTAGTTTAAAAAACCCAACCAATAGAAATTTAAATACCTCCTGAATAACCACTGACTCAAAGAGAAAAATAAAACAAAATTAAACTACTGAGAAAATGAGAAACTCACATCAAACAGAGGATTTAGGGGTGAAATTAACTTTTGTCTTCCACTTAAGAATACATAAAAAAAAAGATCTGGATAGAGGGGTATGTTAGATTTCTCAGAATGAGTTTTGTATTTTTGCAACTGTCCTGCAAGTTTGAAATTATCTCAAAAATTTTTTTTTAAAGTAAAAAAAACAAAGAGATCAATAGCTATGATAAAGTAAACATAGTAAACTATTAACAATTATAGACTCCAAAAGGTGGGTAGATGGGTCTTTACTGAAAATTTATCTCAAGTTTTCTGTATGGTTGAAATTTTTCATAATGAAATGCTGGGAGTGATGGTTTGAAAACAACAACAAAACTGCAGCAGGGAAAGTCAGTGCCTTAAAATAAATAAGAATAAAAATAAATGAAATCATTCAACTCAAGAGGTTAGAAAAGGAACAACAAACCCAAAGAAGGCAGGAAAAATTAATTCAGGAAAACAGATATAATCACCAAGAAATTTTTTTAAATTATAAGATAAGATAATGTACAACTAAATCTAAGACTAAGACTTCTGGCAGAAAAGAATTAATCACGTCATTCTAAATCATGTCAGAATTTGGGTTAAAATATTTTACTCAAGGAGAAAGAATATTGTGTCCTTATTTATCTCAGATTTATGATTTGAATAACTGGCAGAACAGATTTATGATTTAGAATAACTGGCAGAACTGAATAAGAAAGAAACAGAGGGGCCAAGGCACAAATAATCTTCAGGCTGTTCACATTGTTCTAGATGCACAAAAACATTTAAAGCATCTCCATTCATATAGTGTCACTCTGATACCAGAAGATGACACGATAAAGAAGAAAACTCTCAATATCACTTAAGTAGATTTTAAAATCCTAAAGAAAATAATAGCAAATATAACCTATTATATTAAAAGAATAATATGTTATGACCAACTAAGGCTGCTTCATGAATATAAGGATGGCTATATCTATTAGGAAATATACAAATATGAAATGAAAGGAGAAAAATCATATGATCAAATCAATACCACACCAATAACGCATTTGAGAGAGTTAAACATCCTCTGAGAGTAAGGAAAAAAATAGCCAGTAAGAGAGGAAAAAACATTTTCTTAATACAAGAAACAGTATCAATGGCAAACAAAAAGCACAACATCATCCTTAAAAAGGAAACATTATGTCCACATTTCCCAAAATGCCTTTAGTAGAACACAGGCCCATAAGCCTTCCCTACTATCCCTACCTCTTTGGGATTCAAGAACACATTAGTATAATAACCTATATGAGAAGTCCTGTAGAAAAGAATTCTCTTTAACTCAGCAGTTTCCATATTCACTCAACCATAGAACTCTTCTTTCAAGGTACACATATTAATATTCCAAAGAAACAGTGTTCCCTGGAGCACATTCAAGTGAACACTTGAAGAAAAGCATTTTCTTTAAGGCCTGGGACAATGGTTGCCATCACTACTCTTACTTAATATTGTTCTGGAAGTTTTAGCCAAAGCAATAAGACAAAATTTAAATATATAGCCATTAGAAAAGAGGAGACAAAATTACTAGTGCATGCAGATGATATGATTATTCACATAGAAAGCAGAAGAGAATCACGTGAAGTAAAATCTGTTAGAATCAGAATCTACTAAGTAGAGTGTTTCAAGAATATTTGTACATAAAAAAGTTAGGAAACAAAATTACAAGAGTCACAACCAATAATAGCAACAGAAAGTACACAATACCTGGGGGAATAAACAAGAAATAGGGTCTACAAGAGGAAAACGATAACTTTTATAAGAACAAAAACATGTATAAGTGAAGAGACATATTTCTGGCAGGAAGATTTAATACTATAAAGACGGGCTCTTTCCTCAAAAATTAATTTATAGATATAATGCAGCCCAATGGAATGTTTTCTTAGAAACCTGACAAAATAATTTTAAAATTCATCTACAACATTGCTGCCTAACTGAAATGTAATGCAAGCCATGTGTATAATTTAATGCTTTCTAGTAGCTACATTTTTAAGTAAAAAAAAAAAAAATAAAGTATATTTTGATAATATATTTAGCCCAATATATCTAAAACATCATTTCAACATGTAATCAACATAAAAAATTATTAATGAAACCTTTTTTTCATGCTAAGTCTTTGAAATGTGATATGTATTTTACACTTATAGCATGTTTCAATTTGGACTAGCCACATTTCAAGTGCTCAACAGCCACATGTGCTTAGTGGCTAAGGTATTGCCCAGTGCAGATCTAGAAGAATAAATACGGAAGAAGTTTTAGAAAAAGAAATACAGAGTAGAACTCATAGATAACAAAGTGTATGATTAGGCTATAAATCATTCAGTAAGTAAGTGTTGAGTGCCTTCTATACACTAAGCACTAGGGATCCAGATGAGTTATAATTCTACCATTATAAATCGTGATAAGAGCTATGAGACATTTCATAATGGAAGAGTGGTCAGAGAAGGCTAACTTGAACAAACGGCATTTTAGATGAGACCTAAGGGATGAATAAAGGTCAGTCAGATATACGTGTGGGTGGGGTGGGGAGGAGGAGTGGCTGCAGGGAAACTTTACAGACAGAAGACATGGCTTGTACAAAGATAAAGAGCTGGAGACAGGAAGGAAGGATGTGTTAGAAATATTGTAGCCCAGCTTGAATGAGGAGCAAGGGAAAGGGCAGAGGCCACATAAGGCTGTCAAGGTAGGCAGACCTCACACCAAAATGGGCTTGTGGGACATCTCAAATCAGTGAAAAAAGGGAAAGTATTAAAATGGGTGCTTGACTACCCCACCTCCATGGTTGCTAACATGACCACAGACATAGGGGACTGGTGATTTGATGGGTTGAGCCCTCTACCATAAGTTTTACCCTTGGGAAGACGGTTGCTGCAAAGGAGAGGCTAGGCCTCCCTATATTTGTGCCTAAGAGTCTCCTCCTGAATGCCTCTTTGTTGCTCAGATGTGGCCCTCTCTCTCTGGCTAAGCCAACTTGAAAGGTGAAATCACTGCCCTCCCCCCTACGTGGGATCAGACACCCAGGGGAGTGAATCTCCCTGGCAACGTGGAATATGACTCCCGGGGAGGAATGTAGACCCGGCATCGTGGGATGGAGAACATCTTCTTGACCAAAAGGGGGATGTGAAAGGAAATGAAATAAGCTTCAGTGGCAGAGAGATTCCAAAACGAGCCGAGAGGTCACTCTGGTGGGCACTCTTACGCACACTTTAGACAACCCTTTCTAGGTTCTAAAGAATTGGGGTAGCTGGTGGTGGATACCTGAAACTATCAAACTACAACCCAGAACCCATGAATCTCGAAGACAGATGTATAAAAATGTAACTTATGAGGGGTGACAATGGGATTGGGAAAGCCATAAGGACCACACTCCACTTTGTCTAGTTTATGGATGGATGAGTAGAAAAATAGGGGAAGGAAACAAACAGACAAAGGTACCCAGTGTTCTTTTTTACTTCAATTGCTCTTTTTCACTCTAATTATTATTCTTGTTATTTTTGTGTGTGTGCTAATGAAGGTGTCAGGGATTGATTTAGGTGATGAATGTACAACTATGTAATGGTACTGTAAACAATCGAAAGTACGATTTGTTTTGTATGACTGCGTGGTATGTGAATATATCTCAATAAAATGATTAAAAATAAATAAATAAATAAAATAAAATGGGTGCTTGAATAATTTGATGTTGCTTGGATAATTTGACTAATAAAGTTATATGTCTTCTTCACAGCACACCCAAAAATAACTTCTAGAAAAGGAATTTCTAAGCACAGAGACAGATACCAGAAGAAGAAACAAAGATTTAACCTCAGAAAAAGTAAAAACTTTTATGTCTAAAAAGTACCTCTTACTAAAAAAAAAGGGGGTGGTGGTGGAAGGCAAATTATGAAAAACACTTGCAACATACATGGCAGAAAAATATAAAACTCTTACAAATCAATAAAATCCACATACAACAAGAGAATATGAACAGATGTTTTAAAAAGAAAATAACCATTAAACTTAGGGAAAAAATGTTTAAAAACATCATCAAATAAACAAAGAAACAAAAATTTACATGAGACAGTTCTTCTTTCTCAATCAGGAAAGACTTAAAAAAATGCAACCCAGCTGACAGTGTTGTTGTGAGAAGTGCAGAATGACCTTTCTGGGGTGCAAAGGTAACAAGAGTCTTAAAATGGGCATTTCCCTTCACTTGGCATCCCATATCATAAAAAATCATGTAGATACATGCAAAAGATATATGCAAAACAATGGCAACAACTTCAATGTCCAACAGTAAGGTAATTATCAAATTATAGTACATCTATATGCTGAAATACTATGTCATTATTAAAATGATATTAACGAAGAATACAAAGCTTGCTCCACAAAACATAAGTTCCATGAGGGGAAGAACTTTTCTCTGTTTTATTAATTAGCTCCCAGAGTAGTGCCTAGTAACACAGCAGACACTCAAAACATATTTGCTGAATGAATGTAATAACACAGCAAAAAATCAAGTAACAGACTGGCTTGAAATACGCATGATCTTTTGGGGTGAAGGAAATGATCTAAAACTGGATTGTGGTGATAGTTGTACAACTTTATAAATTTACTAAAAGTCACCAAATTGTACACTTAATATGGGTGAATTTTATGATATGAAGATTATACCTCAATAAAACTGTTAAATCATAGAACAGATTATAAAGTAGGCTTTTTTTTAAAGTGTGTGTGTGTTGAGAGATATCACAGATACACAGAGATAATATTGAAAGAGTACATACAAAACATTTACATTAATATAAGATGACAGATGGTTTTTACTTTCTTCTTTTTACTTTTTTGTATTTCCCAAATTTTCAACAGTAAAGATGCATTACTTAGAATAAAAAAAAAAAAAGAAAATACAAAATATTTTCAAATTCCTACTAGATGATAATCTGGCAGACACTGCCAGTGGAATGTAAACTAATACAAATACTTTAGAGGTCAACTCCAAAATTATGACTGTATATCCCCTGTGACCGAGCAATTTCAGTCAATGGAATTTACCACAGCATTGTTTATAATAACAAAAGATTAGAAACTAAATACCCAGCAACAGGAGCCTGGTTAATAAACTATGATATGTCCATGTAAAAACTACTAGACAACCAGAAAAAATAAATGAGGAAGGTCTTTTAATACTGAAATGTAACAGTCACTGCTAAATGAAAAAGGGGAGATGCAGGACAGTATACAAAATATGCTATTTGTGTAAAGAGATATGAAAACCCACACACCACTGTGTCAATATATATATATCCAAACATATTACCTTGATATATATGTGGATATGTATAGAATGTTTCTGGAATGGTGCACAAAATACAAGTAATGTTGACTGCCTCTTGGGAAGGGACCAGGGAAGGCCTGTCAACTTACACTGAGTCTTTAACTTTTAAAATTTCTAAGCCATACTTATTAAAAATAAGAAACATTAAAAAAAAATTTAGAACACCTCATCTGAGCTTTAAAAAGGTAAGGAAAGATCATAATTGTTAAGAACATGAATTTGAAGTCAGATCTAGGTTCAAATGCTCACTGCTTCCCACTTGTAAAATCTTGGGCAAGGTACTTCATAACCTTTCTTAGTCTCAACTTCCTCCTTTAAAATGAGGATACTAGTCCTTGTCTCTTAGTGCTGTCATGATGAAAATATATACAGGAATCACTTAGCACTTGGTACACAGTTTTCAAGTTCAGCTACTATACACTTTTTTTTAGGGAGACAGGACAGTATAATAGAGAAAACTGGCTTTGAAGCTGGACTTGGATATGAATTCTGGTCTGTTACTTTCTAACAAAAATAAGAACACCAAACATTTAAATTGCTCTGTGGCCTTGGATAAGTCAGTTTACTTCAATTTCCTTATCAAGAAATGGGCTTAGAAGACCTATTACCCAGCATGACAGCTGTGATAATTAAATGAGGGAAATTTATGCAATTACTATGTTTAAGTTTACACTGATCAAGTACTTACCTTGTGCTAAACATCTTATATGTATTAATTAAATTGATCCTCTTAACAACTCTGCAAGCAGATACTAGGATTTTTCTCATTTTACAGATAAAGAAACTGAGGAACAGAGGTTATGGCTCTTGTCAAAGATCCCACAGCTAATAGATGAACTTAGACTGGCTCCAGAGGCCATGTTCCTAACTATACCAGACTGCTTTCTAGATTCGCAGATTACTGCCTGGCACCTAACAAGTGCTCACAAGTTACCTATTCTTGATATTATTTTCATGAAACACTGATGTGTAAATAGTGACTTCAAGATTAAAGAGCAAAAGAAAGGTGAGTTCAAGCCTTTTACAAGTACAGAGTCCTAAGCAAAAACCAGTAAAGGAGAGCAATAAAGCATTTCTGAAATAGTCCGCAAAACTGAAAACAGCTGCACAATGAAGCGTCTTCCTCCCCTGCTTGTCTGTTTATCTTCTCTGAAGAAGAGAATCACACTTGAAAGAAAATTACTGAGGAGAAAAATGAAACACCATGATTAACACCTAAGAAAGGGATTCCATTTTTCTGCAAAATGAGAAAGGAAGTACTTCACTGTCCTCTCCCTAACATTAACACTTCGTTTCAGCAGTGACAATGAGATTCAAAGACTCCTCCCTAAAGCTGCTAACAAGCAACACTCCTGAGTAAGAGGCTTCTTCAAGACTGACACATAGTGAATTTGCAGTTAAGTCCTAGGCACATTATCAGGCTAAAAGGAGCAAAAGGCATAATTAATCACAACGTTTACACTCAATGAATGATGTGATTTATCAGGCCCAGTGGTCTGGAGATAAAGAAAGTCAGAACCTTCTGTAAGGACATCAAGTTCAAATATAATCCTCCACCACTTTGTATGGGGCAGTTTCCCAATGCTGGGTCCTCACTGGTTTACCCTAGGTCTTGACTTCTCTGCATAGAATGACAATGGGCCTACACCTAAGTTTGACTCAATTTTTAACTTTTAGCTTTAAATTAAATATATGTTTATAGAACTTAAAATAGTAGTACAGAAAAATATAAAATGAAAAGTAAAACTTTTCCCCAACTCCCTCCCTTGTCCCTCTTCCCAAAGATAATCATTTGTTAGAAGTTTCAGGTATTCTTTCAGAGAAAATTTTAAACATATATTAGCATAAACGTTCTGCAATCCTGCTTTCAAAATCTTTATTTATGAGACCTCAAAAAAAATCTTTCCACAGTATCACACACTCATCTACCTGATGATCTTTTCCAACTTCATAGTATTCAACGGATGGCTGTATTGTAATTTACCAATTCCAAATTACAATTACAACCAATTCCAAATTGATAGCAAAACAAAAAAAAAAAGGCAGGAAACAATTCAAATAGCCATTACAAACATAAAATGGCTATATGTATGTTTCACATATCATGGCTTTTTAAAATATTTTGATAAGTAAATCTGTAGCCACAACAGCCAGCAAAGAACTAATGGGTTAGTTTTTCATGTCAATCAGTAATGCCAAATTGCCCTCCAAAAGGTGACAGCAATTATCCTTTCAGCAACAGCATGTCCCCCAACATAACTGCCAACAATGGAGATTAAACTTTTTCATTTTTGCCAAATTGATAGGTGAAAACGGTATCTCATTGTTTTGATGTGCACTTAAATATAAATGTTGATCATCTTTTCTCATGTTTAACAATTTGCAAAGTTTCTCTTTAAACTGCTTATTAATATTCTTTGCCCATATTTGCCTGTTAATGAATTGTCAGAGTTCTTTGTAAATTAGGAAATTAGCCTTTTGCAAGTATTAGATTTAAGTTAACCACTAAATGGCTTATTGACTGGGGATTTAAATCATTTTCCCTAAATTTTTTGGAAATATTCATTCAATAACAATCTCCTACATGCACAAAACTGAAGGAAATTCAAAGATGTATAAAAGTCCCAGTCTTGCATTTTGATATAGGCTTGATGCAGATTCTTCCCAACTTAGAGATGTGGGAATGGGATGCATTTTTGAAAATGCAGAGTAGTGATTTATATTCGTTTTTCCTTTAGATTAAGTTTGCAGCTGCTTCAGAAAACAATTATGAATTTGATTATTCCACTCACAAAATAACATCTGAATTAGTATTCTCTAATTCAGCAGATTAGTCATAGGTCTTTAAGTAATATTACATTAGGTAAAAACCTCAAACTAGAAATTTATGTGGCTATATTTTAATTTTAAAAACAAGCGTATATAAGCTGGATATTTTTCTGCAATACCATTAATACTTATTTTAGCAATACTTATTTTGTTGGATTTTTTGAAAGGTATACTCTGGATAAGAACGTGAAATACTTCTTTTAAAAAACAGACATGGAAAGGACTTGGTTGAAATGGTTTGTTAGGAAAGTTCGAAACTGTCAGCTTCTCAACTTCTTCACAGTCCAATTTCAACCAGTGCTCATTCAACCAAGGGAAAGACACACTTCCTGATTTTTAAATTTCTTTAATGTCTTACTTTTAGAATTTCATACTTTCATAAAAAGGAAGAATAATTTCACACTTGTGGAAGCAGCTTTCATCTCATACGCACCTCTCATGTGGCCAGTTGATGAGATTCTGCCACTGCAGTTCTCAGGGGCGGGTTCTGGGAAGTTTCGCCTCTGACGTGTGCAGTCCTGATATTCTTCCACTTCCATGTGCCCAGCCTTCCCAAGCCAGCCTCAATAATTGCTAAGAGTGGACCAATGCTACCTTCCAGCACACTTAGCCTTCTCCTTTTACACTACTTGGGAAAGTTCTTCTAGCAGAAGCAGCAGCAGCATCTTTAATAACTGCCGTTTACTGAATGTTTGATACATTAGGTATGTTGTAAAGGTTCTACATGCATTATTTCTCTAAATCCTCTTGGCACCTACCAAGTGCTCAAAAGTTAGGTAGTAACCAATAAGATAGGTAGTATTACCATCATTTTAGAGGTAAAGAAACTGAGGCTTCAAAAGGCTGATTTTCCCAGGGCGGTTTCAAAGTCTACCCATCTAGAACTCCTTCACAAGAATTCCATATCTCTTGTTTATTTTGCTCTAGGGAGAATAGCAGGGCCAGCAGAGGAAGGTAGGAAAGAGCTGAGGAAAAAGCACAGTGAAAAGAAGTGTTGCCCAAGGTTACATTCCTGCCCTAGGGCAGCAGCCAGGGAAAGGGAAAGGTGACAAACATCCTCCTATTGCTGCCCAGAGCTCCTACTTCTGTCTCTGTGAGGAAGGAGATGAAGTGAAGGGATCATTGCACTTTTTTTCTAGATCAAAATCACCAATAGAGATAAGAGCTGTGAACAGAAAAAAAAGTCCCAGGTGGCCCTCCTATTGATGAGTGTTATGCCTTCCACACTCAGAGCTTTTATTCTCTTTTCTCCCTCAGAGCCCCTTACCCTGGTTCATTTTACCTGCTTAAAATAAAAAGCTATATTTATATGTCATCTCCTCAAATTAATTACAATCCACTAATTTAGGCTCAAGTAACTGGTCCTTTGGTGTTTGAAGGTGAAAGTCATAGAGAGCAAATGCTGCCAAGAAGACACAGACGTCAGCACAAGTCAACAGAATCCAAAGCAGCATGGAGACAAGTGTTCAAAAAGCAAGAGCAACTGGGGGGGGGGGGGGGCGGGGGGCAAACCAGTACTGACCAGGCAGCAAGGAAGCCAAGTCTGAAAGCCCAGTTAACAAGGCAGGCAAAGGCGAGGGCCGAGGCAGAACCATGAGGAATCAAGAGTGAACAGCTTTGGGAAGAAAATGGACACATACTAATGGGAGTTAAGGCAGACTGAGCTACTGGAGGAAAGGCCACTTACACAGGCACCTTGGGCACAAGCCACAGGGGACAACAGTACTGTCCTGTAAATTACCATATAAGCCAGCCTGGGACATTCCTCCCTATGACCTGAAGTAAAAAGAGGGGTTCTAGAAATAAACATGCATGCATGCTTTGAAAAGATCATATGACAACAGCCATAGTAGGTAAAGCTGCTTGAATTCTTTGCAAGTTTCCACTTGAAAAAAGCTATAGAACACATCACCATGCCCCATGCATCAAAAGGAGATACTGCTAAGAAATGGAACAAACAAGGAACGATGCCCCTAATTCAGGTTCCAAAGCTCATAGGAGGTAAAGCTGCTTGAATTCTTTGCAAGTTTCCACTTGAAAAAAGCTATAGAACACATCACCATGCCCCATGCATCAAAAGGAGATACTGCTAAGAAATGGAACAAACAAGGAACGATGCCCCTAATTCAGGTTCCAAAGCTCACTGAGAATATAACACATCTTATCAAAGAAGTTTTAGATCAAGAGAGCCACTTTGCAAACACAGGGAAACCAGATGACCATAAAACAATGGCAGATCCTGAGAAGGGTGAACAGATGCCAGTTAATCAATACTCTGTTCTTTCTATCTTCCCACTCCTCCCACTAAGTTTGAGCAAAAGAGGAAAAAGTCAATGACTACCCTTACATGTGATACCACGACACATTCACATAAAATAAACGTCCAGTTAATGGAAAACACACCTCCCTGAGTTTTCAAAGGTGTTGCATGTTTACCGATTTCTTATAAAGCATCAGGGAATGTATGGAAGATCCTATTATTTTCCAATTTATGTCATTATATTCTTAAGCCAGTAGTTTTTAAACGTTTGCTTATCATCAAAAAATCACTAACAGAAAGCATGGGTGGATTTATTTACAATATTGACATAAGGAAGGCTTTCTCAAGCATTATACAAATCCTAGAAGCCATAAAGGTAAAGACAAATACATTTGACAACATGAAAGTATATGACAAAAAATACCCTTCCCCCCAAACAAGTCAAAAGAGAAACAATACACTGAGGAAAAATACATGCAACACATTTAACAAAGGATACTTTCTTAAGTCCTTAATTTATAAAGCAAACAAATTGGGCTAACACAAACAACCCAGTGGAAGAATGGGCAAGGAACACAAACAATTCAAAGTAAAAGAAAAGAAAAATTACAAAATATATATGAAAAGATGTTTAACCTCATTCATGATTAAAGATGTGAGTTACAAAATTTATAAACAGAAAACATTTTCACCTATTAGACTCAAACACGTTTTAAAACAGCTGGCAAGTGTAACCCTTGGGTTAATTTGGTAGGTAATATCTATCAAAATATAAAAGGCATACTCTCTCTCTAGCTAAGCCAACTTCGCAGGTGAAATCGCTGCCCTCCCCCCTACTTGGGATCTGACACCCAGGGGAGTGAATCCCCCTGGCGACCGATGTGGAGTATGACTCCCAAGGAGGAATTCAGACCCGGCATTGTGGGATGCAGAACATCTTCTTGACCAAAAGGGGGATGTGAAAGGAAATGAAATAAGCTTCAGTGGCAGAGAGATTCCAAAAGGAGACGAGAGGTCACTCTGGTGGGCACTCTTACGCACAATATAGACAACCCTTTTTAGGTTCTAATGAATTGGAATAACTAGCAGTAAATACCCGAAACTATCAAACTACATCCCAGAACCCACGAATCTTGAAGACGAATGTATAAAAATGTAGCTTAAGACGGGTGACAATGAGATTGGGAAAGCCATATGGACTATACTCCCCTTTGTCTCGTTTATGGATGGATGAGTAGAAAAACGGGGAAAGAAAAAAAAAGGGCACCCAGTGTTCTTTTTTACTTTAATTGTTCTTTTTCACTTTAATTTTTATTCTTATTATTTGTGTGTGTATGGTAATGAAAACATCAAAAATTGATTTTGTTGATCAATGCACAACTATATAATGGTAAGGTAAACAATTGAATGTATGCTTTGTTTTGTATGACTGCATTGTATGTGAATATATCTCAATAATACGAATAAATATATATATATATATATATATAAAAGGCATAACTTTTGGATCCACAATTAACTGCTACTAGGAATTGAGCTTACAAATAAACAGTACTTGCAAAAGAATGCTAAGATACATAATAAGGATGTCCACTACATTTTTCTTTGCTATAGCAAAAAAAAAAAAAAAGGTGAGCGGGTGGATTAAGAACCTCAAAATCCATCAAATGAAACTGTTAAAAAATAAATTCAACAAATGAAATACCACCCAACCATTAAGAGAGAAATATGTATGCTCAAATGTGGGAAAAAAGCTCTATGTGAAGTCAGCCAAAAACAGCAAGATATAAAACAATGTGTACGTATATACATAATCCTTTTTGTGAACATTTTTAATTTTTTTTTATTTTGGTAATACAGATACAACACAAAATTTCCCATTTTAACCACTTTCACTTGTACAATTCAGTGATGTTAATTACTTTCACAATATTGTGCTGTTATCACCGCCATCCATTACCAAAACTTTTCCATTACCTCAAACTCTGTGGCCATTAAGCAATAGCTCCCCATTCCCCTCCTCCTGGCCCCTGGTAACCTGTAATCTACTTTCTGTCTCTATGAATCAGTTTATTCTAAGTATTTCATATAAGTGAAATCATAAAATATTTGTTCTTTCATGCCTGCTTATTTCCCTCAAAATGATGTTTTCAAGGTTCACCCATGTTTCCACATATATCAGAATGTCATTCCTTTTTATGGTTGAATAATAGTTCATTGTACGTATATACTACATTTTGTTTATCCATTTATCTGCTGACGGACACTTGGGTGCCTCCACCTTTTGGTTACTGTGACAAATGCCACTATTAACATCAGTGTGCAAATACTTCTTTAAGTCCCTGTTTTCAATTCTTTGGGGTATATACCTGGAAATGGAATTGTTGGGTTATGTGGTAATTACATGTTTAACTTTCTGAAGAACCACCAAACTGTCTCCACAGCTGCTACACCATTTTACATCTCCACCAGCGACGAAAGAGGTACCTATTTTTCTGCATCCTCTCCTACATTCATCATTTTCCATTTTTTTAATAATAGTCATCCTAGTGGGTATGAAGTTGTATCTCATTGTGGTTTTGATTTGCATTTCCCTAATGGCTAAATACACTGAGCACCTTTTCATGTGTGTATTTGTCATTTGTGTATCTACATTTCTTAAAAGAATAAATATATGCTGTTGTATCTATAAAAATGTTTCTGGAAGGAAATGCATGAAACTATTAACAGTGATCACTTTTGGAAAGAAGGACTAAAGGCTGGGAGAGGGAAAGGAAACAGAGTTTATTTTATACCTTTTGAATTTTTTAAACACATAGCTTATTAGACTCACTAAAAAACAAAGGCATGTAGATTTTTATTTAAAAACATGTAATTTTTTAAACACAAGAATCTAAAGGAGAAAGGCTGCACGTGGACAACTACTGTATAAAACAAACAATTACAGGGACAGAAACAAATAACTGACTATTTTTGACCAAAGAGATAAAAAAAAAAAATAGAACCAAGAAAAACTTCATGGTGGAAACTAATATTTGATAGCGTCTTGTGTTTCAAATGCAACAGAAAGAACACTACAGAGAGAAGGGATAGCAGGAGAAAAGCTCAGCAAAGATTTTCTAAATGTACGGTGTTTAGGATATAGCAAATAGGCCAGGGCACAGGTACAAGGAATGACATGGGAAAGAGGAGTGCTGCAGTAAAAATGTCCCTGAATACTAGATAGAGAACTCAAACCAAATTCTGGTGGCAATGGATTTGAACATGAGTCCAAAGAAGGAATCATCAGGACTTAGAGACTGAGGGAGGATATCCATTCTGGAAGGCAAGTTAGTTTAACCTCAGACAAGTTGAGTTTAGGTTGCACTCAGGGCATCTGTGTAGCATTGTCCAACAGGTGGTTGGAAATAGGAGCGCTAGAGAAATGTCAGACCTGGAGATACTGATTTGGGAGTGACAAAAAATTGTACTAACAGGATAGTAGGTAAGATGAGGTTACTCATGAAGAGAAAAAGAAAAAAAAAAACAAGTTGAGAACAGATAATTATGATATCATCATATGATATATCATAACATTATCTGACGAAAGGGGTAACATCCATACCCAGCCCTCTCCTGAAAACATCATTGCCAGAACTGACTAGTATCTTTAAGTTGAATTCTGCTTATTCATTCTGTATGCTGTGAGGAATATGAACAACAAAACCAGATCCTAAACACGTGACATCCTCTCACACTGCTGATCACCTTGAAGGGAACCTAAAGATGGGAAGGGATCTAAATATCATCAGAGCAAACCATCTACCTGGGCCTTGAAATGCCTTCTACACCATTCTTGCGTAATGCCCTGGAACTATTTCCCCATAATGACAACCAGAACAAAAGCAAAGGTGTAAAAACTAAGCAATTAGAGATGTGAGATGTGCTGACTTTTTGAGCCTCCACGTGCTAAGGGCAGGGACTGTATGCCCAGAGCACAGCAGTATGTCTGGCACAAAGAGGATCTCAGCACAAGTCTGCTGACAGCTGATTCAACTTAAACCAAGCTGGTGACTCAAAACCCACCTCCTACCATCATAGCTACACCCTCACTCAGCTTTCAATTTTTTTGTTGAAGACCCAAGAGATGTAGGCTAGTCTTTGCCAGCAGGCAAAAACTAGTGAGGTGGTTTATTCCGACCTAACCTACAAAAACTCTAATTTGCTCCACAAGATGCTACATTTTATTTTAAAATATCCAGTTACATTTCTAAGAAAGGAAAGTAAGGTTACAAATTTGGAAGTTGTTTAAAGCACCAGGAGGTACCCATTACTCTCAATCAAGATGCTCATGATTCTAAACCCAGATTTGCACCTGCTGGCTTCAGTCGCTTGCTGATACCAGAGACACAAATAAAACTAGGTGTTCTCTATCAGGCACTGAAAACCTTAAGATCCTTAATTTTTATTCTCATACAAAAAGTCATTTAAAAGGCCACAGATTAAAGCACTGGAGATGACAGGCATCGTAACAGCAGTAACAACTATATAAAAATAACTTTTCTAAGGTGTTTCTGCCTGGGTCTAGATCAATACTAAAATTGAACTGCCATGAATTACAATCAAATCCTTTACAAGGCAGAAGCCAAATAACACCAGGGCTGCATAAAACATCCTTGTGCTACTGAAACCCAATGCAAGAAAAAAATAAATAAAATGGCATTCTGTGATGGATATTCATGAAGCACTCATCCTAATTTAAAAGAAAACAAGTCTAGAGTTCTTACTGCATTAATTCATGTGAGCCTGAAAGAACATTTTTATCCAAACTGTTACATTTCCTACTAAGGCATTAACATTCTCCAGGTCTGCTCAGATACACTGCTAATTCTGAGACTGTGCCATTTGTCTTGCAGTCCATGCCGTCAAAAGCCTCTTCTGAGCTTTCCTAGTGGGAGAAAGAATGGCCTTTCTCACCTTACTAGCATGGTTTAAGGACCAACAATTACTGAATTCCTGTATGCTAAGTAAGACTTTTACCAGCTCACTAAATCTTCATGACAATACTGTTAGATAGATACTGCAATAATCCCCATTTTACAGATGAGGAAACAAAACTCAGAGAGACTAAGAAACTTACCCAAGGTCACATAGCTGATGATTGGCTGAGCCAGGATTTGAACCTATATTTGTCAGTCTCCAGAGCCAGATTTTAGAAAAAGAGAAAGATTTTAATCCAGACATACTGGTGAAATGCAGGGTTTTTTTTTCTGTTGTTGTTATTGTTTGTTTGTTTTTCTTGGTGTCAGATTCTTATTGATCAACTTTGAATGGAAAGAGATTTCTCATTTAAAGATGTATCACTACGCCAACAAAATCAGGCTGTATCTGACAGTCATAATTAGGGGTCACAATATGTTGTACTTTAAGTAAGGTTTGCAGCCATTCCCCTGCAAAATGTCCATCCTTTTACTTCTGTCAGTGAAGCAGGCAAATAGATTTTCAAATTCTAATCATGTTTATTACACAAATACAAGCACTTGTTTCAGGTGAAAGAATAAGCTTTCTTAAGATAAAGAACTCAAAATGTTAAGGAGTATCATCTTATCTGCTTACTGCTGGCATTTCAAGGGGCACTGGAACTGGAAAACACATTAAGTACAGCCTCTTATGACAAAAAGATTAGAAAAGCTCACCTTGAATTGCATTCTTCCATGAGGTTTTCCATGCCATCAAAATCAACCAGAAAATAACCATTAGAAATTAAACTGCATTCAGTTGATGACCTTCACTAAGCTAAATTCAGCAGTTTGTCAGCTACAAAACATTAAATGGACACAATTAAGAAGTTTAAAAAAAAATTAAGCAGAATTTAAAGTAACCTGAAAATTACAGAGAATAAAACAAATAAAACATACTAATGCCATTCTAGATTTCATGACACCGATATTTTTGACAAGTGCTTCAACTGGAAAGTAGAAGTGGGATACAGACACATGCAGAAATCCACAATTCAGTGGATACACACAGGTCCAACAACCTAGCATTTAACCACCTTGATAAATTTACACTTTGATAAATAATAATGATCACAATGATAAATGTATTAAGAAGTCATTATGTGCTACAAATTTGCTTCCTCCTTCATATACTTACTTCATTTTAAACCTCATAGCAATCTTATGAAATGGATTTTATTATCCAACACCTACAGATGAGAAAAAGGAGGCTCAGAGACATTATACAAATTGCCCAAAAGTTCACAAAGCTAGTTAACCTTGCTGGGATTCAAACTCAAGTCTGTCTGATTCCAAATCTGATGTTCTTTCCCCACAGCCTCCTACTGGGGAATTACATTTTTTCTTTTTCCATTAACAGGATTACATTTTAATGCTTCAGACATTCATTTCATGCTATCTGCACCCTAAGAATGAAAGCTCAAAGCATCCACCTTGAATGGCAGCATTAAGCATAATATATGAGAAAGGTGAAGACAAATAAGTTTCTCATTAAAAATAAAAAAGAGAGTCACATTTAAAAAAATTGTTTACCAACAAAAATCAGCAAGTATTTATCACTGAATCCCTATTAGAAAAGCCCCACCCCAGTACTAGATGCTATAAGGGCTCCAAGAGAAGTATAAAGACACAATACCCTCAAAAAAAAACTCCCACTCCAGTTGGAACAAGAACAAGTTAAATAATCAAGGAAGGAGTGCTGAATCCTGGGCTGCAGATTCTGAGTGCCACAAAGGCATGGGGGGTAGGGCTCAGGGAACACTCTCTGGAGGAAGTATATCTTCAGCAGGGGCCTAAAGGAAGTGAAGTGAGAATCTGCACAGAGAAGAAAAAGGCCAGTACTTCAGAAGGGAGAAAAACAGAAGTAAAACCCTACAGGCAGTAATGAACTCCCTTCTGCAGGAGACAGACTTGGAGAAGGAGGAGC
Organism: Choloepus didactylus; assembly: GCF_015220235.1. Lineage (NCBI taxonomy): Eukaryota > Metazoa > Chordata > Mammalia > Pilosa > Megalonychidae > Choloepus > Choloepus didactylus. The sequence continues at coordinate 94,755,209 of NC_051316.1, forward strand.
AGGGAATTAAGGTTCGGATAGGTGTGGGGTGGCCAAACCAATAAGAGCATTGAAAAGACAGGCTGGGCAATAGCTGGACACCTTGTGGCAGGCAAGAGGACATTACTCACTTTGGAACAGTGGTATAATTGCCATGCCTCCTAGCTGGTCTCCTGGCCTTTATTTCCTCTCCCTTCCCACCAAATTATTATGAATCACCCCTTGTCTCAAGTTACTCCTAATGCTTTTAGAATAGCGTCAACTTTGCCCTAGTGTTCAAATCTTTCAGAAAATGGCCCCAACCAATTTTTCCTCCTACTACCCTCTTAGATGAATTCTTTTCTGCAACTAGACTGGTCTATTCACTAACTCCATATAATCACTGGGCCTGATGCCTCTTTTCCTATCTGAACCCTACTCATCCCGTAAAACTATGCTCAAATCCCCACCCCCACCCCCCACCTCCACCCCCACTAAACCCTCCATGACCACTATGCCTCAGTGGCTTCCAACTCTCCTTCCTCTTAATTCTACAGCGCACTGCCTTGTGTCATCAGTCAACTACCTTTTCACAGGTAATGTCTCATCACCCAATGTAAAGCTGCTTGGGGGCTGTAAGTGACCTTCTACTACTTTCCCCTTTAGCTAACAGAACAGCATCTTGACATTTAATAAGCAAGCAAGCACTCTCTTTTTTTTTTTTAACTTACTATAGGAAGTTTGGCATTAGCATAAAGGAAGGATGGGTGTGTGTGTGTGTGTGTGTGTGTGTGTGTGTGTGTGTGCGCGTGTGCTGGAGTCAGAGACCAGCTAAGAAGCTGTTCCAATAATCCAGATGTGAAGCAAAGAGGGCTTGGGCTGGGGAACAAAGAGAAAACTGGCAAATACAAGCAACAGAAAATTTTGCATGCAAAAAATTTGACAGAATGTGACTGACTACTACCAGGAACAAAATTAAGGGATGACTTATGATTAAAGCAACGTTTAGAAAACACTTCTTGGAATCAGTCTATAGCCTGTCTGAAACAAACTGCATTAAACATCTTAAAAAGTCCATATTTGCAAAGTCTTCAGTTAAACTCCCCAATTTCTTGAGACAGGGACAGCCCTTCCAATTTGAGAAGTACACAGAATGGCAGAGCTGGAAAGACCCTTAAGGAACTAATCTAAAAACCTCGCTGATCAGAGTGGGAAACTGAGGCCCAACAAGGAAGAGACTTGTTCAAAGCCTCACAGAGACTCCCAGTCTAGTGCCACCCTAAGGCACAGCCGCCTAGCTTAGATGGGCACTGTTTACACCCTCAGTCCGGCCCCAGCCCAGCCCTCCGTAATGGCAGGACTGACCGAGAGCGAGTGACCATGGAGACGCCCGAGGCCAAGCATAACGCGCCGCCGCCGCCTGTTTACCTGGAGAAAGGCAGCGGTAGGGCAGGGGCTTCGCAGCAGCCGCCAGCAGGGCCAACCCCGCGGCCGGCCCCGGTTCTCCAGGGGACTCAACCATCCGGCCTCGCTGTACAATACGGAGCGCCGCCCGGAGGCGCGAGGCCCGAGGCTTGGAAGCCAGGGACCCAAGACTCCCGAGACAGAGGCTGGGGAACCCGGCGCAACTGCCCGAGTCCGACCCTCGGCCCGGCCAGCAAAGCCCGGACTCCAGGACCTAGCACGGGTGGCCCCTCGGAAACACGGGCCTGGCCCGAGCAGGTGCCCCGGGCCTCCTGACTCCGCCCGGCCTCGACTTCAGCCCATGCCTCCAGCCCACCCTCCGGCCCGCCGGACTGTCCAGGCACGGAGGCGCCCGCCCCGCCGCGCCCAGTGGGAGCCGGACAGCTGCCTGGGGCTGCCACCGGCCCTGCTGGTTCTCCCGCACCTCGACGGCCGTCCACGACCCGGGGCAGGCGTGCCTCACCTGCCGAGAGCGCCGCGCTCACATCGCCCGCCCGCGGCGCCCCCTCCGCGCCGCCGGCGCCAAGCCCGTCACCGCAGCCCCGGCTGCCGCCCAACCCGCGCCCCCGCCCCCGGAAGCGCTCCCGGCCCCGCCCCCTCGGCGCCAGCGCTTCCGGGCAGGCGCGGAGGAGGGTGATGTTGAACCGTGCTGGGCTCTGACCCCAGGCCGGAGTTCCGGACCCTCGCGGCGGGCGAATGGATGACCCTGATATAGACCCGGGAACCCAGTCTCCGGGAGCGGCCGCGGCTCTGTGGACCGCAGCCTTCCGCCCCATGCCCTCTTCGGCGCCCCCTGCTGGCTGGAGGAGGGTCCTCAGCGGAGCGCGCCCGGGGACTCCCGGAACCGATTGGCTGGGAAAGCAGTACCCTTGACCCGCTGTCATTGGGGACCTCCGCCCACCCCGGCGCTGCCCGCTCCTTTCGACACTCTCAAGCCCGCAGCTCTTCCGGCGCCCGACCCTCACCCGAGCCACGCCGGCCGGGCAGCCGAAGGCAGTAAGGTGCAGTGGTTATGAGCGCGGGTCTGGGGACTTGCCTTACAGGGTCATTTAACTTCTGACCTTGGGCATGTTTCCTCTCCCTCAAAACGGAGATAAAACTTCCCAATTCTGGTTATAAAACCTCAATCACATAGTAAGCCTCAAAAAAAAGGTGCATTTTCAGACCCCCTAAGACACCCTCATCTCCACATCCTGGGGTGAGATTGGCAGCTGCAACCAGCATTTTCCTCTCAGCCTTGGCAAATTAACAACCTTTGAATAGCCTCCTTTTGCATTTTGGTGGACTCCTCAGCAGTTTGGCAGAGGTTTACTTTCCATTTTCTGAATGTAATAAAAATTTTCGAGGAGTCAAAGATACCTGCTCCTCTTCAACATAAAAAGTTGAGACTTCCTGATGCCACCTCATCCCTTGCCAAACGAGAACTCTTCTCTTTAGGTTCTGCCGGAGTAGTCATCTTCCAGTAACAGCTACCTTTGTCATACTCTGCAAGACACTGTGTTAACACTTTATGTACATGACGTCGTGTAATACACGACCCCAGGGAGTAGTGATCTAATATTATCCCCATTTTATCAAGAGGGTACTGAGATTCAGAGAGGTCAAGTAACCTGTCCAAAATCGCACAGCTAATAAATGGCAGATTTGGAATGGGATTCCTTGTTTCTGACTGCAGACACTGGACTCTGCCTTCTGTGGCAATAGAACATTCCAAGTACAGAATTTTAGATAACCAGACTCCAACTGCAGATATGGGCGCAGACAGTCTCACTCTCTAATTGTTATTCCTCTGAACTATTTCCTTGAGATATATTTCCCAAGAGTGAAATCAGTGGACCCAAGTCACAGGAATGTATTACTTTGTCAGGCCAGGTTTCTTGAGGAGCACTGGGTTGATTTACATACCCACAGCAGAGAATGGGATCCTGTTTCCTAGCAGACCAGCCTTGGATCTTATCATTTTACCTGTTTTTTGCTGAATTTGCTGGTAAGAGTATTTGCATGTTATTAATGATCATAAAGACTAAATTGTTCCAACATACTTGGCCTTTTTGCCTTTTTCCCAAGTGTTTCTCAGAGTTGTTGGCTATCTGTCCAGTGGATACTGGGTTTTCCCCTCATAGATTGATATTTATTCCCCCACCTAAATGGGCCATTAAACACTTACCTTTTGAATTTGTTCCAGTCCCTTGCTCTTTTTCTTTTTTTTTTTTTTTAATTTTTAGTTCAGCTGATTGTCATAGTCTCTACTAATTAATTTTAATTAGAAAATTGTCACCTATCCACAGTTGGGGTGTATATGTGTTTCTGCTTTCCTATAATCTTTGTAGCATTTTTAAATGATTTAAGCCCCTTAGGCCATTTGGAATCAAGAAGAGTCTAGTGGGTAATGTACAGGCCTCATTTTAATTTATTCCACACAGTTATCTAGTTTCTCCAGAAAATATTTATGAAATGATCAAATTCGCATTTCCTCAAAGTCTGGGGTTAGCCTTCAATACACGGTCAAGGAGGAGCTTTGCCACAACATGGGTCAGCATTTGTGAGAGTAATAGCTGTTAGTCACCAAATACCATGTTCTTTCAAGGAACACAGCTAACCCACATCTCCCAGACTCCTTGTCATGTCACATGTTAATTGAGATAGCACTTGGCATATTGGTATCACCTTATAAAAGTTAATTTCTTCCCCCTCTTTCCTTTTTCCCCTTCCTAGAACAGATGCAGCCCAAATATCCCCTTCTCATCTGAGCTCTTGGAGAGTCAAGATGTCAAGGTAATCTGATCCCAGTCTTCCTCTTTCTGACTCCCACCAGCAGCTCCTTTGTGCCAGAAGTCAGAATGTGTTACTTGGCACTGGCCCACCTTGAAACCCCCAGAGTTTGGCAAAACCTACTCTCTGTGTTAACACCTCTTAGGGTCTTTACAGGACACACATAACTCATTAGTCTCCCTTATACACTAAAAATTATGTGAATTATTTGAAGTTTCCCCACTCCTGCTCCCCTCACCAGGACTCACTGGTATGCCCATTCGACCTACCTCACCACCTGAATAGCTCTGGGCCAGCAGATGAAACCTGTCTTTCCAAATGTTCCCAAAATGTCACTGACTTCTAGAACCTCCCAGCTTGATCAGGGTTCCTTTCACCTGGACCAGAAAGAGCCCCCCTTCCATGGGGACCCCTTTTGCATTCATTGCCTACATGATGGGACCAGGTAGTTAGTTCACCTCTCCAGGCCCCTTCTTCATCTATTAAATGGTGGTTATGCTATGGGGTGCACTTTGGAGAGTCTCCCTTCCCACAGCCAATACTGGGTGGTAGGGAATGCTGTGGCTAAGCAATGAGGCAGATATCTGATCTGATCTGGGGCAAGGCATTTCATCCACTGAGCTTGGCCTCCTCATCTGGTTAGAGAGGGTGACAGTACCTACCTCAGTGGGTTGTTGGAATGATTAAATAAGATATTATTCTAGGTCCACTTCTCTGAGGCCATTTCCCTCCTCTTCTTCTCCTGTCTCACCTGCCCAGTTTCCAGGTGGACCTGACCTTCCTCTGACCTGAGCTCTGCTGAATGCCACAGGCTCTGTAGTCCTTCCCCAATGTAATTTTCTTCCTGGTCTGCTCTCTCCTGGTTTTCTGCTGATTCCCCAACACTGCCCCTTGTAACAGACTCTTCTGGCACTCTGTACTTCTCTTTTGTAGTAACCACAAAATTAATTATCTGTACAATTATGTGTTAATATCTGTGTCTCACCACTAGCTTGTAAACTCCATGAAGATGAGGCCTTCTCTGACTTCTTTCCTGCTGTTTCTCTGGTGCTTGTCACTCAATGAATACTTGTTGAATAAATAGATAATGAGCGCTTATCAGTTTTGCTTCTAAGTCTATGTTCTTGAGTGTAGGGACTATTTTAGCGCTCTTTCCTCTGCACCCCACAGAGAACCTAGCACTGAGTGGGCAGCAATAAATATTTGCTGAATGAAACCACAAAATGAATGAACTGAAAGACTAAAACCCTTCTCTCTTCTCCTTTACTACATCACATCTTAAAACTTGGGCCTCCCCACCTGGTAAATGGTCTCTATCCTGTCCAGCCCCTATCTTACAGCTTTCCCTTGACCATAAGTGTGACAGATGAGAGGAAGAGAAGTACTTTCCACATTTGTACAGAATCCTTGCTTGGAAGGTAAGGTTTTCATGAAATCTGCAGGGTCTTCTCTACTCCAGTTTCTGCAGAGGACACACCCACCCAGTCAGAAAGGGTGCTTTCACTCCAGGAGATACACAGGTACATTTTGGTGCAATGCAGTTTCCTCCCAGTTTTCATCAGAGCCATTAATTGCAATGTTTCGTACCCATGCTTACAAATACTGTGCTAGGTAGTGTTGTGCTCTGGTTAAGAACATGGAGGAGTCTTTTAGAGTTGATTTGGGTAAATCACTTAATCTTTTTTATTTAATCATCTGAAAATGGGCCCTAATATTACTGAATTTCCTCTTTTAATAAAGAATGTATTCTTGTTCACATTTAAACATTTCTGAAACCAGAAGACATCTTATAATCAATGTGTACAATTTATATGGTTGGTTGGTGTTTTGTTTTGTTTTGTTTTATTGTCCCCAAAGCAGTTACTAAATCCACTATATATCTCAGAATCAATGGCATTCTTGACAGCTATGCCTTAAGGTGGACTGTTGTAACTCACATCATTTTTTCTCACAGGCAAATGTCTGACTAAAGTCAGAAGAGTGAAGACATCTGCAAAGATCTAGTCTGGTTTTAAAAAGTGAATTTGTGTCCTAAATGTTATAAACCAGGCCCGCTGGGCACCTCTTGGATTTCAACGAAGTGAGCAAACTGCACGTGCACAGCATTCACGCTGCCACAGAGGTTTAATGTAAAGCCGTCATCCTGTCCATCAAACGGTAGATTAGAAATAGTGCTCACCTTCACTCAGAAATCAGAGGCCTTTGCAGGATGACTTTGATGACCAAGGCTCTTTAGAAGGATGCCCGGGGAAACTGAACCTTGTCCCCCTAAGTGAATTTCCCTAGAGCAAATAGTTCTGTTGACCTTAGACATGCCTTCGGTGCTTTCCTCAGAGTTGGGAGCTTTTTAAAAATAAAAGCCAGGGATTTGATTGTTTGTTGGCCTCACTAAAGATTTCAAATATGAGGATCTGGAGAGTTGGGGTCTCTTTAATTCTCCTTCTTTTTTCCTTCTGCTATTCCTTTATTCCTTTCTCCTAACAGATCAGAATGTGGGAAGCCCTTTGGGAACAGAGTTGCCAGGAGGCTGTGGGATGGTCCCAGGTATTGGGAGGAGGGAGGAGAGTTCGAGCTTTGCTTTTTTTTTTTTAAAAACCATGTTACTGAGGTATAATGAGTTTTGACCAATGGCACCACAACCTTTGCTTTTTTGACTTAAAAGCCTTTCTTCGTGGCTAAGCATGAACAGGATGCTCAAAATCTGGCTTTTGATCCTACCTTCTAGAGTCCCCTGGCATCCTCAGCCTTGTTGGTTCATGCTGCAGAAATCAGTAACTGAGGAAGTCCCTATAAAAGAGGTGAGATTACCACGCTCAAGGCAGAATCAGCTGGGCTAGTGAAGGCACACAATGCCAAGGAGACCCAATCACAAAAATTACTTTTTCATATTTATTCATTCAACAGATATTTATTGAGTGCTTACCAAATGCCAAACATGGCTCTAGGTTCTGGGGATACAGCAGTGGACAGGAAAAAAAAAAAAATCCCTGCCTTTAAGGAGCTGACATGCTAGCAGGGAAAGAGAGGCATTAATTAACAAGTAACATGTAATAGGTTAGATGTATAGAAAATTAAGCAGGGAAGAGGGAGGGGAAAATGAAACCACATCACCTAATGACAGTTTTAATGAGTTTGAAATTCTTACCTTACTTTCCATCTTACCTTTCTATCTCAAACAAGAGGATGTTCACAAATGCCAGGGGAGCAGGGGCTCATGCTGCCATTACCTGCCTTCTTGACCATGATCTTCTTCCTCCCTGATGATGCTGAGCTGGGCTTGCCTGAGCCCTGTGTACCTGCCCTGCTCTGATCAGTCCTCATCTGCTGGGTTCCTCCAAGATCTCTGGCATCCCTCTGCCCACCTGCTCTTGGTTCTGGGGTGCTATCCGCCATCCCTGATCCAGCACTTGGCTGGCTTTGTTTCAGATTCAGTGTTTCCACCGTTACTGGGCGCTTGACTTCTTTCACCTCATTTCTGAGATGGGACACACATGGTAGAAACCATGAGTGCCTAGGCAACTCTATCAGCCTCTCTGAACTTCAGCTTTCTCGTCTACAGAGTGGGTATGGTAACAGTACCCACTCTATATGGTTATTGTGAGAATCCCATGAGATAATGGAGGTGAAGTGTTTTGCAGAGCCGTACACTTAGTGGGTGCTGAATCAACAAGAGCTGATAACATGTGAGGGACTGAGCAAACAGCCCGCAATGCAGGGGTCAGTGTAGGGGTCAACGCAGTGTGGAGATACACCCTGTTTTTGTCTAACTCCTTCAGACTCCCCCACCCCCATCCCGCCTCAGACACTCTGTCATTCCCCGCTCCCCTTTCATCATGGAGCTTAGCTCTGTGGAATCTTTGCCTCTAGCCACTTAATGAGAAAACTCTTCAACTGATTCTCTCCCTCACTCCCTCCCACCGTCATCACCTAAAGAACAGTCTGTGTTCAAGGGGGAGGATGCCTTTCTTGTCAGTCAAGACTCAAGAATACAGGGGTATCTTGTCCCATTCTTTACTTCAAATGCCCTGTTTGTAATACATTTTTTTCTCCCCTCTTAAGGTAAGTAGCCTTTTGGAACGCCTAGAAACCTTGGCACCCATTACCAAACTAGTCAGTGGGTTAAAATCATTTGGGGGACTCCTTTGCACAGAGAGAATCTCAGTATTTGTGCCTTGATCCCTCCTCCTGGCTGGAGCCAAAGCACTTTTGTTATTTCCCCAGCACAGAAGCCTGTATGGCTTAGCTGACAATTTACACAGAAAGACATTTCTCAAATCCCACCCCCTGTATTCACTGGGCATTCAGACAAGTGAGCACCCATTTATTATGAATTGAATTGTGTCCCCAAAAAGATACATTCGAGTCCCTACCCCTGGTCCCTTGAATGTGACCCCTTTGGGAACTGGGATCTTTGAAGGTGTTGTCAGTTAAGATTAGGACAAACTGGATTAGGGTGGGCCCTTCATCCAATATAACTGGTGGTCTTATAAGGAGAGAAAATTTGGACACAGTAGGAGAGAGACAGGGAGAGAGAGATGGCCAGGTGGCAGAGGCAGAGATTGAGTTATGCTGAAAAAAAAACAACAAATACCCTGGATTGCTGGCCACCCACCAGAAGCCAGGGGAGAGGCATGGATGGATTCTCCCTGTTAAGGAGAGGCATGACCCTGCTTACATCTTGATTTCAGACTTCTAACCTCAGAAACACAAGACAATAATTTCTGTTCTTTTAAGCCATCCAGTTTGTGGTACTGTGTTACAGTAGTCCTGGCAAACTAAGACACCATTCTCTTCTCCCTTTAAGCTTCATATCATTTCTTTTTCCTTGATTTCCTTGTGTTTTGCCCAAGTTGGACATGCGCATCTGCTTTGGTTTCTTAGACCAGACTTTCAGGCCTGGGTTGTTCAACTTCTAGTCAAACAATAAACTGGGGACACAGTTTCCATGGTCAAAACTCACTAAACAAAGTTAAGAGAGCTTTCTGAGCTTCTGTTCCCTCATGTGTAAAATGGAGATAATAATTGTACTGAACGTAAGGGGCTGTTGGGAGTATTACAGTGAGATAATGACTGCAAAGTACTTTACAAAGTGCCTGGTGTAAGATAAACAAGCAATAAACAGTAGCTTTTATGTCTACATTGGGGTTTATTAGTAGGAGGTCTAATTATTTTGCTGAAGTTTTTCTTCATATCCAACTTGCCTGGGAATTATCACACTCAGCCCTGGACATCTGCTGACCAGTCAGTCAGACACAAGCAGCTCAACAACAGGGACCTTGTCCTGCTCTCTCACAATTCTTGGAAGTTGCCTGCATTTCCTGTTGTCAGAGGCTTCCTGTGACGAGACAACAGGGACTGTGTCTTATTCCCCATTGTAGTCCCAGTGCTCAGCAGCAGGCTGAGCACAAGGCAAGTGCTCAATAAATGTTTTAAAACAAGGAACAAATGAAGGATGGTAAAGGCTCAGGCTCCAGCTACCTCCCACTAGGTCACTGCCAGAGATGGTTCAGAACTGGGGAATACAGATCCATAGAGCCCTCCTGGGTGGGCAGCATCCCAACCATCCCTGATCAACCCAGCCCTCCAGAACACTCACTACAACCCCCCCAAACTTCTGCTTACCCTACCTTTCCACAGAGCTGAAAAACAGGCAGGGTCAAACTCTAAGAAATGATCAACAACCAATGCCCCAGGAGCTAAGGGCTGTGTGTAACTGACATTATTCCCTCTCCCAGTGGGAGAGTTCAGGGTCACCTGTGACAACCTATCTTCCATCAACAATCTTGTGCCAACAATGAATTCCAGGAACCCACCCATGGGACAGCCATTCTTTTCAATAAAATGTACAGAGCTCTTCTACAAATTTTGCTGATGTTACAAACTCGGGATCTCTCTTCCCATTTAACTTCCTCAGCAGAAAGGCCCTCATGAATTCTAAAGTACACTCCAAAGAGAGCCTGACCTTGGTTCTACAAATCAGGAGACCCAGAAACTCAGAAGAAAGAATTGGAGACAAAAGTACAAGCATGGCCCTTTCTTTGCCCATCAGAGTTCAAACCACACTGTTCCACTCATGACTCTCTCCTAATAACCAGTTTCCCCTCACTTGTGTCAAATTCTTGTAGTTGAAGAATGCTGTTTCTGGCAGGCTAAGGATTATGTGTAACAATCTTACTCATAGTTGAAACTGTGTCTGCTGTAAGGCCTGGTACTCTAATGGGATTTCAGCTGTAATTTGGGGGGACCATTTAAAGAAAAAATGAATTAAAAATGAGTGGGGGTGGTTTAATTATTATTCTTGTTATTTTTGTGTGTGTGGTAATGAAGGTGTTGGGGATTGATTTTGGTGATGAATGTGCAGCTGTGTGGTGGTACTGTGAACAATCAAATGTACGATTTGTATGACTGTGTGATGTGTGAATATATCTCAATAAAATGAATATAAAAAAATGAGTGGGGGTGGGCAAATGACTTGAATAGACATGCTCTAAAAATATATATATAAATGACCAATAAGCAGATGTAAAGATGCTCAAAATCATTAGTCATGAGGGAAATGCAAATAAAAACCACAATGAGATACCACTTCAGGACCACTAGGATGGCTATTATTAAAAACAAACAAAACACCAGAAAAAAACAAGTGTTCCTGAGAACGTGGAGAAATTGGTACCCTTGTACATGGCTGGTGAGAATGTAAAATGGTCCAGCCACTGTGGAAAACAGTTTGGCAGTTCCTTATAAAGTTAACCATGGAGTTATCATATGATCCAGCAATCCCACTCCTAGGTAAATACCCAAAAGACTGAAAGCAGGGACTTGCAAAGATATTTGTACACCAATGTTCACTGCAGTAATATACACAATAGCCAAAAGGTGGAAACAACCCAAGTGCCCGTCAACAGATGAACGGATAAACAAAACATGGTATAAACTTAAAACGTAATACTATTTGGCTGTAAAAATGAATGAAGTTCTGATAGTTGCTACAACATGGATGAATCTTGAAAACATGATGAGTGAAATAAGGCTGGTACAAAAGGACAAATATTGTATGATTCCATTTATATGAATAGGCAAATTCATAGAAACAGAAAATAGATTAGAGGTTATCAGGGTCTATACAGGGAGGGAGGAATGGGGAATTGTTGTTTAATGGGTACAGAATTTCTGTTTAGGGTGATGAAAAGTTTTAGAAATAGCAGTGATGGTTACATAACATTGTGAATGTAATTAATGCCACTGAATTGTACACTTAAGATGGATAAAATGGCAAGTTTTATGTTGTATATATTTTATTACAATAAGATTGTTAAAAATGTATTAAAACTACTGTGAAAAAATAAATGAGTGTGGGAAACTATAACTGCGTATAACAACAGGGATAAAGCTCAGAAACATAATGTTGAGCAAAAGAAACCTGACACAAAAGAGCATACCTTGTATGATTCCATTTATATAAAGTTCAAAGAAGGGCAAAATGAATTTATGGTACTAGAAGTCAGGATACAGTTACCCTTGGAAAGGGGGAAAAAGGGACTTTTCTTTTCATGCACGTCTTTATTTTATTATTCATCTACCCATACACTGGATAAAGGGGGTGTCAGTCACAAGGTTTTTTCAATCACACGGTCACAAGATGAAAGCTATATGGTTATACAATCATCAAAGATCAAGGCTGCTGGGTGACAGTTCAACAATTTCAGGTATTTCCTTCTGGCTATTCTAATATACTAGAAACTAAAAAGAAATATCTACATAATGAGTCAGTAGTCATTATCATTTGTTAAATCCTAACTTCTCAGTTACAACTCCTCCCTCTCATTTGATCATTCTCTCAATCATCAGGGATATCTGGGCAATGACCATTCTAACTTCTTGGTGCTGAAAAGGGGTGTTGACATTATGGGGTAGAAAAATGAAACTGGTTGACGTTCTTGGAGGACTGGTATCTCTGGGTTTCAGGGTTTATCTGGTAAAAAGCCCTCTGGAGTCTTTAAGTTTCTGAAAAAATAAACTTAACAGATAAAACTTTAATAAAGTCTTAGATAGAGCCCAGGTTACACTCTTCAGGGTTTTTAGAAATACTGTTGGATAGGGCTTGGCACACTGTGGCAATTTGCCATATCTGGCTGGAGTGTGCACAAGAGTAACCTCCAGAATGACCTCTCGACTCTATTTGAAATAGCCACTAAAAATTTATTTTGTTTCATTTCTCTCCTCCCTTTTTGGTCAAGAAGGCATTGTCAATCCCACAATGCCTAGGCCAGCCTCATCCCTGGGAGTAATGTCCCACATTTCCAGGGAGACTTAAACTCATGGGAGTCATGTCCCATGTAGGGGGGAGGGCAGTGAGTTTATTTGCAGAGTTTGGCTTAGAGAGGCCACTTCTGAGCAACAAAAGAGGTTCTCTGGAGGTGACTCCTAGGCATACTTATAAGTAGGCTTAGCTTCCGCCATTACAGAAGTAAGTTTCATAAGGGAAAGCTTCAAGTTCGAAGACTTGGCTTATTAAATTGGGAGTCCATAATGCTTGAGAGAATATCAGGAATTCCCCAGGTGGGGAAGTTTAATAGTTCCACATTTTTTATCCAGTCCCTCAAGGGACTTTGCAAATACTTTTTTCTTTTCTGCCCAAAATACTCTGGAATGTATCAGGGCATTACAATAACCTATACAGTATAACAAGATCTCATTCCCTATTCTAGGTTCCATGCAATTAGGTTGTTGAAATAGACTGAACAGACAGGTTAAATTAGATAGTGTGCTACAGAAAATTTTAATTTTCGACAAAACAAAATTCTCTTCCTCAGGTCTCACACAGAAGTTGACATTTTAAAATACAAACAATAGCAAACTTTACCCTGTAGTCTGATTTACCTTAGTCCTAACCAGATCAGCTTCATTCATATCTCTAATTGAGGTCTGATCTCTTTGTTAGCTTCTTTAACAGTTGCTGTATGGAGTAATGTTGACTTTCAGAGCTGCGGAAACTCTAACTCTGAGTTTCAGGTGTCACACAGATACCCACAATTCCAAGGAACTACTAGGTTACACACAAAGAGCACAGCATCTCAGAATTCGGAGATAACAGTTAAAACTCAGGAATAAATGTGACTGCTGTAAGAGTTTACAATCTTGGAACCTTTACAATGAGCCTTATTGAACATTCTGTATTCCAAAATCATCAGTTGACCAATCTCTGCCCACTTTCTATCTCCTAATAACCTATGCTCTTGAATTTAATTCTCAGAGTTTACTCATTATAATTAGTTTATATTAGTGAGACCATACAATATTTGTCCTTTCATTTCTGGCTTATTTCACTCAACATAATGTCCTCAAGGTTCATTCACCTTGTTGCATGTCTCACAACTTCATTCCTTTCTGCAGCCGCATAATATTCCATCTTATGTATATACCACAGTTCACCCTTCTGCTTATCAGTTAATGTACCCTTAGGCCACTTCCATCCACTGGCAATCATGAATAGTGCCGCCATAAACACCAGTGTGCAAATGTCTATTCATATTCCTGCTTTCAGTTCTTCCGAGTATATACCTAGTAACTGGATTGCAGGACCTCATGGCAACCCTATACTTAGCCTCTTGTGAAGCCACCACACTGCCCTCCAGAGGGACTGCACCATTCTACTTCCTTACCAACATTGGATACGTATATTCTCTCATCAGGCACTTGTATCACACACCAAACAGTCCATCCTAAGTGTATAATCAATGGCTCCTGGTATAATCACATAGTTAAGCATTCACCACCACAATCTATATGAGAACATTTCCATTTCTTCTGTAAAGAAAGAAGGGGGAAAAAGACAGAGAAAAAAAAGAAAAAGAAAAGGAAAGAAAAAATCCCATATCCCTCCCTTATATCCTCGTCTTATTGACATTTAGCTTTGGTATATTGCCTTTGTTACAATTGATGAAAGAATATTACAGTGTTACTGTTAACTATAGACCTGGTTTGCATTAATTGTATTTTTTTCCATATGCCATCCCATTTTTAACACCTTGCAATGGTGACATACATTTGTTCTTGCCCCTGTAAAATCTTTCATATCTGTATATTTAATCACCATCATTGTCCACCCTGGTTTTCGCTACATTATACAGTCCCAGTTTTTATACTTTATCTTTCCTTCTGGTGCCATACATGCCCCTAGCCTTCCTCTTTCAACCATACTCATACTCAGCTTTGTTCATTATACTTAAAATAGTGCACTACCATCACCCAGTATTGTGCTATCCATTTCTGAATCTTTACAGTCAATCTTGTTAAACATTCTGTTCTCCTTCAGCATCAAATGTCCAGTCTCTTCCATGAGGGGGCTTTTGAGCCCCATGTATTTTGATCTGGGTTCTGGCGACATAGGTAAGTTCACTGTGTGAAAATTCTTTGGGTTGTATATTTTTGATTTCTACTCTTTTATACTTGATTGATTATACTTCAATTAAAAAAAAAGTATGAGCGGCCAGCAGAAAATCCTGAGGTCCAAGACTGAATCCCTCAATTATAATGCAATCTTTTTTGGAAATTTCTTTAAGTTTAAACTCAACTCATAGAGCTATGTAAAGTATGACATACCCAGCCCAACTCTCTTATGTCCATGAGAGTCATTAAACTACCAAGAGAAAACTTTCCTTTCCAAGCATATAAGGGAAGCAACTCTCACACAGGGTCTTTTCCTTGGATCCCTGTCTGTACAAGTTCTATAAAATTACTACTGATGGAGGCCAGGGGTCAGGAGATGCTAGAAAGTGCAGCTGTTGTCTGCAGAAAATCTTTTAAGATGTAACGATTTTGCCTGGAGCAAATAAGGGTCATATTTGGGGAAGGACTCCCAACCACAGATGCTGAGACTGCCCTTCCATCCTGCAGAATTCCCCCCAAGTGCCACTCTGATCACAGGACAAGCTGCCTCCCAGGCATTTTTTAGAATAACAAGATGACTTTCATCCTACCCAAGGCGGGAGGTTTCTTTCAGGTCCAGACTTCTAAAAAGAGCAGTTTGTGACTCTGATGAGGTTACTCAAAGAACAAGGGTGAGACAGTGTTTTTAAAGTCAGCCAAGCTATTCATTTTTCTAAGTTCAAAAAGAAATTACAGCTCAATTACCATAGGCCTTCGTTTGCAAAGAGGTGGAGAGGGCGGGAGGAGCAGAAGCAGCTCAGCCGTGGGTGTGATTGTTGCATGACCTGGTCGGACCACTCTTCCTGGTCCCAGGCACCATACACTGGCTGTGACAGTCGCTCACAGGCTGGTTGAACTGCTTCAGGGTCCTCTCTCCATGGGTCAGTACCATTCAGTCCCCAAGAGAGGAGAAACTTGAATGAAAAAAAGCCAACCTTCAACACCAATAATTTCTGAAGTAGTTCCTGGCTTAGGGGTAGCTGGCCAAAAAAAAAAAGATCTGCTGGATGATTGAATTTACAAGAGGAGGGACTACAACCAAGAATGGAAGAGTTTCGTACATTTTTAGCTCTCACCAGGGCAAGACTTTGGTGTCTCTTCATCTCAGTGAATGGCCTCCCCAGTCTCTCCCTTTGCTATTGCCACACTCAAGCCTTCCTAAAGACCTGAGGAGATTGTTTGACTCCAATTGAACCAACACTCTCTGGGAGTCAGGCCCAGTGCCGCAAGGAACAAAGAAATAAGCAGGTCTTTACACCCTTTTTGGCTCTCACAGAATTTAAAAATGTGCATACAAATGATGCCTGCATGAGTGATATAAACTGAGCTTTATGGGGGTTCTAAGGAGGGAGAGATGTATGGGCTGGGAAGAACAATGAAAGCTTCGTAGAGGACCTGGCATTTTCTAGAAAGGGCCTTGAATAATGGGCAGAATTCTGGCAGGAGAAGAGGAAAAAGTGGGAATCCTCAGCAGACAGTATAGTATCAGCAAGGTTCATAGATACAGAGAAGTTTAGGGCAAGTTCAAGGAACATGGGATTTGTCTGGAAGGTAGAGTTGGTAGGAGGGAGAAATAGAGAGAACTAATCAAAAAGGAAGTCTAAGCCTGCGATCTGGAGAGTTTGGGATTATGTTGTTAGGAATTGGGGACCCCATAGAGATTTCTGAGTAGCCTAGTGACCTGATGAAAAAGTGAGGCTGACAGGTGTATTTGGATGAAGTGGAGGGTGGAGACTATGCTGGTGCAATAATGTAGCTGAGAGAGAATGAGGACAGGGGTGGTGGCAGCCACCTTCTGAGTCGTTAAGGAATTGGACCTTGATTAAGTATCTATAGGAGAATGGAGCGTGGTTCTTGGGATTCCCTGCTAGCTGCCCTACCCCCTTGTGACCTCATGATATCCTTCATGGAGAGAAAGGGTGAGTATTGCCCATTCTTTAGGACACTGGTGGGGAAATTTCTGAACTATTATAAAGGAACTGCTAATTGGAGTTTTACTAAAGGGTGCATGACCAGGGCCAGGGGCAAAAAATCTCATGGGAAAAAAACAAGTTTAGAAGGAGTCTCTGCAATTCTTGTTCTCTGATGGCCCTACCTAGGTTAACAACAGCCACCATGGGGTCATCAGGCTGCTAGGAGTCTGGTTTATCCCCTTCCATCACTGACTCTGAACTTGGTTCCTGGGCTCCTGTTGGATCCTCCCTTCAGATACCTGTTCCACACCCAGGAGATCACAGTTGGCAAGGCTATCATTAGTCACCCAGCCCCTACAGGGAATGTAGCACAAATACCATGTCCTAGGTCATATCATTCCATCAGGTTAATCTTCCTGACAGCTCTGATCATCGCCTATGAAATCAAATCCACACTCATTGCCTGGGCACCTGTGGCCCTTCATAATGTTGGGTACCAGCATGGTATAACTGCCACAAGCTTGGGCTCCAGAGTCAGACAGATCTAGTTATAATCCCTGCTCTGCCACTTACTTAACCTCTCTGAGCCTCAATTTCCCCTCAGTTATCAAGCTGGATTTTTGTAAAGATTTAATATATCACATGTAAGGAACTTAGGACAGAGCATGGCATATAGAAAATGCTCATTAGGTGATATCTACTACCTTGGTAACGAGCTGGCCCCCAACCTACCTTTCCTACTGTATTTCCGCAGCTCCGTTTCATACTTTCTCATCTCTGTGCTTTTCTTCAGACTTGTCCCTCTGGGTAGAATGGCCAGTTCTTCACCACAAACCACATTTCTACAGGACAGAATCCCACCCATACTTCCAGAAACAACTGCTTCCAGCAGAACTACACAATACTTTCTTGGCAAACAGTTTCTTATGTGGGTTGCAGACTTCATAATCATCCTTTCTAATTTCAGGTCAGAAAAGGCCCGGGTCATTTCCCCTTGGGGCTTATTCACACTAAACACACTGTTTACATTGCATGTATCCCCCAAAGTATCTAGCCTAGATTCTGTGTTTCCCAAGTATAACATTCTGTAGTTACTTAAGGCTCAACTTGCCACAACACAATTTGGAAGTTCCCCCAAAGCAACTTTTCATCCTTAATCAATTGCCACAAATTTTAGTATTAGATGAAGCACCAAATAACATACAACCATATGTTTTAGATTGTGTCAAAATCTCACCAAAAATATGCCCTCTTCTAGAACAAGCTTCTCAGCAGAAATTAACAATAAAATTAGTGGCTTTTCTTAACTATAGGACTGGTTTATTTAATGAGCATGGCAATTCAGTTTGTTTGACTTCCAAATTGTCAACTGTACATTTTTCGACTGACATTTTGGTTTCAGCTGGACACTGATATCTCTCCATCAGAAATCTTTTTTTTTTTTTTTTTGATAAATCATATTGCCCTATTCCGTCTGACTTTACTTAAATAAACCAGTTTCCAGTATTATAGCTAAGTGCCTGCTCTAATATAAAATCTTTCATTTGGGTTAGGAAAGAGAACCCAAATTTATCTCAGAATTCTCAGCTAATAGATGATTTCAGCAACATTTAGGTGACATTCAGTCAGAAGAAGAAACCTGATAAGATTGTTGGGTGCCCACGTTTCCTAAGAAGTTCTTTGATGAAGCAAAATGTCCATGGCTGTAACTGGTGGATAAGGACTCAACAGTGAATCTGCATTCTCTCTCTCTTTCTCTCTCTCTCTCTTTTGTAAGTCAGCAGAACTTAATGGCTGTGGATCAGGACAGTATCAGGCCACTCAGAGACACTTAAGACATAGTCCCTGTTTCTGAGGAGCCACCGCCCATCAGGGGACATGGGTGCAGGAGGTTTGGGGTAAGGAGGGTGAAGAATAGATGGTGTATATGCAAAATTACAATAGAGACAAGTGCTACAACAGTAAGTTCAAAATGAAATGGGAACTTAAACTTCCATGTGAAACCAAGAGAAGAGATGTCTATTTGGTACAGGAGCTACATTTTCTAAACACTGTAACTCAACAGTCAGTTTGTTCAAATACCACAATTACATGGAACTTTGAATAGGAAGTGAGATATGGTAGGTTAGTATAGGTTAGAGTGAAATAGTGACACATCCCAAAGTAATTTGGGCAGAGAATAAAAATATATTTGCAAGGCCCCCCTGAGGAGCTGGGGGAAAATGCGGAAGTGTTGGACTTCCTCACCTGGACTGATGCTGATGTCACAAACACTGGGACTGGCGGTTTGATGTGCTGAGCCCTCTATCATGGGACTTGCCCTTATGAAGCTCGTTACTACAAAGGAGAGGCTAAACTTGCTTATAATTGTGCCTAAGAGTCTCCCCCTGAGTACCTCTTTGTTGCTCAGATGTGGCCCCCTCTCTCTCTCTCTCTCTCTAACTAAGCCACCTCAGCAGGTGAACTCACTGCCCTCCCCTCTACGTGGGACCTGACTCCCAGGGGTGTAAATCTCCCTGGCAATGCAGGACATGACTCCCAGGGATGAATCTGGACCTGGCATCGTGGGATTGAGAATATCTTCTTGACCAAAAGGGGGATGCAAAATGAAACAAAATAAAGTTTCAGTGGCTGAGGGATTTCAAATGGAGTCATGAGGTCACTCTGGTGGACATTCTTATGCACTATATAGAGAACACCTCTTAGGTTTTAATGTATTGGAATAGCTAGAAGTAAACACCTGAAACTATCAAACTCCAAACCAGTAGTCTGGACGCCTGAAGACAATTGTATAACAATGTAGATTACAAAGGGTTACAGTGTGGTTGTGAAAACCTTGTGGATCACACTCCCCTTATCTAGTGTATGGATAGATGAGTACAAAAATGGGGACGAAAAACTAAATGAAAAATAGGGTGGGATGGGGGGGATGATTTGGGTGTTCTTTTTTATTTTTCATTCTTATTCTGAATCTTTCTGATGTAAGGAAAATGTTCAAATATAGATTGGGGTGATGAATGCATAACCATATGATGGTTCTGTGAACAGTTGATTGTACACCATGGATGATTATATGGTATGTGAATATATTTCAATAAAACTGAATTTAATTTAAAAAAAATGAAATGGGATCATTGAGAGTGGAGTGAATAATTTGGGGGGTGTTTAGGGAAGGTATCACAGAAATGAAGCTTGCAGAGCCTGAAGTTGGCCAGAAGGACAAAAGTGGAATCAGACGGAAGAGAGAAGGCTTAAGTATTCAAGGCAGAGAAAACTGACCATGCAAGGACAAATAGAAGCCTACAGAATGCAGCCCAAGGCCCAAATAGGGAGAAGCAGATAAGAACAGAAAAGTAGGCTGATGTTAGATTGGGAAGGACCTTGGATGCCAAGCTAAGATCCCATCAGGTAGACTACGGGAGGTGATAAAATCAGGTTTGCTTAGGAAAGAGGATGGCTTGGAGAAGACAAGCAGCAGGAGACCAAGGTAAGAGTAGACTGGAGGCTATTATGAGGGAATGGTCATTCCCAGAGGTTGAAGGGAATTGGGGCCCACCAAACGGAGATAAAGCAGATACAGCTGGTGCTGAGACCCACAATCTCCTGGAGATAAACACCAGGGCAGTGGTGGGGGAACTGGGGGTGGTGCAGATAAGCCCTTGGCCTTTATAACCCTTCTCTTATTGTTTAAAAGTTCAAAATTTAACACCTGGAAGGCAGAGTGGGGTTACTTTCTATGCTCTGAACCCTTAGTCAAGGGACAGCAACAGATCACCCATAGCTTGGTGAGAGGCCCAGGACTGCTTGCTTGGGTTTCAGTTACTGCCACTCAAGCGCAAGTTTCTTACCATGTCTGCAAATCAGTTTCCTCCTGCTATACAGGGATATAGTGATGGCACTAGCACCTGCATCATGGAGGAGTTAATCCACAGAAAGTGCTTACAATAGTGTCAAACACAGCAGGCACTTGGTAAAAGTAAGCTGTATTAAGGAGTGAGGGTACTGCCTACAGGCCTGTGGGAAGTCCCAAGTCTAAGCTCAGCTGCCAAGCCATGGGGGTATAAGAGGTCCTCTGGGAGTCTCCTGACCATCACCTGAGCTTCTGGGGAACTGCTGGTCATACCACATGCAATTGAAGCTGTTCTGGTTAGAAGGGGATGAAAGAAGGGTCAAGCTCCTTTTACCTGCCTATTTGTTGGAGTAGGGCTTGATGGGGCTTTTCTACCAGTTTGAAAATCACTTGACTTTCCCTTTCACAATTTCTCCATGTATTTTCTGAACCCATGGAGTTCAAATAGGGTTACCTGCTAATGCCAGCCTAGGACACAACCTTCAGGTGTTGTCTATTTCCCCTTACAGATCAGAACGCAAGAACTTGAGAGGGGACCTGGTGATTCACCCACCACCTAAAGGCACCAGAAGGAAAACCTGGCCAAGGTCCCTGCTCCCCTGCATCAGAAGCTATATTCAATGCTCTGTAGATGGGGAAGGATATTCATGTGAATCTCCCCCAGAAACAGGCATCTCTGCTGGTCCACGAGTAAGAACTTAGAGAGGGCCTTCCCTGAGGGGCAAAAAAATATCTCCCTAATAGAACACGAAGTTACCATCCTTTCCTGCTTCATGAACTGGCCTGGAAGAAAATTCTACTCATGGGACTATGTGAGGAATAAATGAGTTAATGTAAGTTAAGTACACAGCATGTTAAGCATGCAATGAACCTTCACTTAGAGCTGTTATTTTCATTCCCTACTCCCAATTCTTCTCACACTTATTAAAGTAGTATGGCACTTGGAGGGTTGAGTGGGTATTCAGAATCCAAGTGGTTAACATAAATGCATACAGAACTGCAGTAAATAAATAAATAAAATAAAAAAATTTTCTCTTTATTCTTAATATAGTGATTAGACAAAAGTCATTTCATATGTTATGCAATTCTATATAAATGAGATAAAAAAATCTTTCCTAGCTTGGCGCAAGGACACTTTGCTGTCACTTAAAAGCCTTTCCAGCTATGCCAAATCCTGCAGGAATTCTAGCAAAGTTGACTGATTTGGCATCTATCCATTCATCTTAAGCAGAGTGCTGTGCTTTTGTGGATCTTTGCAGAGAACTCTAACAAGTGAGATTTTACCACATCATTGCTGACCTCAAATTAACAAAACAGGGGCATTCTAGAGGCAGCCTTTAGCTCACATTAACAAAGGTTAGCTGGCACATTAGGCAGACCAGTATACCCCAGGGAGTAACTAGTATCTTATTAAGTTATAAATACACTTAATGGCTTTAGTACTGGCTTCTTATTTTGGAATATTGAGAACAAAAAATAGAACTTGTAATCATAGGAGTCCAAGTAAAATGCCACTATTTTTAATAACTATATTTACCTACAATACTGCTCATGAATTACCTTGGTTTTATAGAGCCAATATACTCCCTGAAAGGACAGCTGTAACTCTCCTGTAAGTACATCAAGCTATTTGAAAGGCACAATGGCTTATCTGTTCAGAAGAAATTAAAAGTGGTACAAGATTTAAAAATCAAATCCTTTGGAAGTGACTCAAACTAGTCAAACCAGTTCCAAATAGAAAAGACCACGAGACTCCCCTGTCACCACCACCCCACACCCCGTTCTTCTGTTTTTTTGTCAAGAGAAAAAAAAAGGCATTTGTGGTCATCTTCATTCAGAGAACAGATCAATTTTTCTTAAAAAGCACAATAGACTTGGAAGGGTACAAAGTTCTTACCTTTTTTGTGTCTGCACTGAGAAGGAACATACTCGAAATAATTCACCAAATAATAAATCATTGTTATATCAAGTTCAAGCTTACCTCATTTCCTGTTGCTGACCTGCTAACTGGTTCATTGACTGAGGGCAAATTCTAGAGCTGCGCACCCTTCCAAGATCCCCAGTCATGGAGAATGTCTCAAGGAATGCTTCGGTGGTTTTGTGGGAAGCAGCAGTCCCTGAATTGACTATGAGGAAATCTAAATAAACTGCACAGGTGTTACATGCTCCACATGGATAACACCCTTCACATCCCACCCCCTTTCTGTTCCCAAATATAAATGAAGGAAACTCAACTATTCTGTTCTCCTGAGGAGAAATGGTGCTTATCTTCACATTCCAGAGGTCCCCATGGGGAAGATGTGTGCTGTGGTGATACCTGTTTCCTAGGTGGGCACTGCTGGACTGCTGCTAACAAAGGGCTTAGGGAGGGAGCCCAGGAAGGGTGAAAACGGGGGTAGGAGGGGTCACAGTGCTGCAGAGCCTGAGCTGCTGCTTCTTGCCCTGTCAGGACTGACAGGCCTTGCCTCAGACAATCAAGTGAATAAAGGCTAGATATGGTCCTTCTCAACTTCATCCCCATGCAGAGAATGGCTAAGCTAGCTGAGGCAATCTGTAGTTGGCTTCAAAATCAGCAACGGGAGGGAAAAAAACTCACAACAAACAGTGGTAGCAGAAGGTTTGTGTGGGAAGATGGTTAAGTTTGGTCTAAAACAAGCAGTGTCTCTGGTAATGAGCCGTTGTGAGGAAATACGTGGGGCCCTGAGTGCCTGGAGGACTTTTTAAAGAGCACTGCTGCAGCTTCTTCAGGTTGTGTATGGAGAGGGGTGGATGGGGAGTAGGTAAGCAGGGAAGGGCAAAGTGAGGCGAGACAAAGACCCAACTGAAGAGCATGGAGGCATTATAGACCAGTGGAAAAAATAACCACCATGCCTTGTAGCTGTGAAGTCCTGCATTTGAATCCCAGCTTCACTCCATAGTTGCTGTAGCTTCTCTGAATCACAGCTGGCTCATATGTGAAATGAGGATACCCAAGGTATCAGCCAGGGTCCTGGTAGGAAATGGATGGCACACTCAAATGGGGTGACTGAGGAGAGTTTCATAAACGGACTATTTATAAGGGTGTAGGCAGGATTAGAGGAATGCAACAAGGCCAGTGACACACCCAACGGCTGGCAAAAGCAGGGAGTCAGGACCATCCCTAGACTTAAAGGGGCAAAGGGAGACTGTGTTTACCAAACTCAGAGACTGCCTAATAGGAGCTGTGGCCCTTGGTACAGAAACCCAGCTACTGCCAACCCACTGTAGGAGGCAGCCAGGGAAGTAAATTCCCTGACTTCTCTATCCTCTCATAGACCACTCTCTTCCCAGCATCTCTGTTGGATCCTAACCAGAAACCAGGACAAGTCCACAGAAGTCCACCTCTTGGAGCAAAGCACAGGGGTGGAGACCCTAAGGAGCAAACATAATATTCAGCATACCTACCTATCGGATGGGGCTGGTGAGAGTTTTAAATGAGATAATAATCAAAAATGCCTGAAACAGTAAATGGTAAATCACTGCCCATTTGATCAGACCATCTATTTGGCATTTATTTATCAAAAGGCTACAATATAACTTTCATTCTCAGGGGCAAAAGCCAAAATGAAAACAAAGACATGTGGTCATCCACCCAGAGTGAAAAACAAAACTTTTACAAAGTTGACAGGTAACATTTATTAAAACATGTCATACAAAAGGGCATGGTCTCTTCTATAAGAAGAAAATATTCAACAGTAACATTCAGTTAAGTAAAACCATGCTGTACACTGAAGACAGCAATATATAAAGACAAAACTAATCAACTTTTGCAACACAGGCATAACATTTCACAAAATATCAATGATATGTACCTAATGATAATCTATTTATCATCAAATTGTTTTGTGGCCTCAGAGTCATCTGTCTTGCATAAATCAAGTAATTTTTTGGAAGAAACATTGGGAACCTCATAAAAGGAAAAAAGGCAGCAGCAACTGACATTATGACACAGGCTTCAAGCAAAACTAAAAATTAAAAAAAAATCACATTTTGTAAAATGTGTTCCAGCATCTTCCCACAGGGCACTATCAGTAGAGAGCTAAAGAAACTTGTACCTTTAAATATATAAGTAGCAAAACAAAAACAAAAACAAAAATCAAAACAAAACAAAAATACAAACCCTGGTTTCAATGAAGAAAGTCACCCATGAAAGCAACCTAAATCACAAAATCAGTGGCATAGATTAGGGGTGTGTGTGTTTGTGTGTGTTAATTGGTTTCCAGCATTCCTAATTTACCAGAGACTTGGATTTGGTGTGATGGAGCCCTCACCACCCTTCCTCAGGGGGCTGCAGCACATCCCCTTCCCCAGGGAAAGCACAGCCATGCTGTTTCTTCGCTGCCTCAATTTCACTTTTGCAGAGCTTGGGGGTGTGTTTCCTCCAAAGAAAGGAGCCACCGAGGCTAAGCAGCTTTCCCAAACAGCCAAAAGCCAGTCTAAGGTCAGTTAAGTTAGCAAATGCCCACTAAAATGGAGGGGACCCTACGGGGCAGACTCTTTTAAAGTGGTGGCCAAAAGAAGGGACTGGAGGAACATGAGATCTAGAAATCAGGAACAGGCTGGGGTCCAGGAGCCTGAGTATAACCCACAACACCTGAGGAAAGGCTATTTTAGTCTTTCCTTAGACAGTGATACCTACTTTACTAACTGGATTATTGTAATGTGTATATCTAACATTAAAGGCATGGAATAAGTACTAATATTAAGTTCCATTGGTGGTGCTTTGAAGCTCTTCCCCACTAGGTGTGGAGAAAACACAGTTAAGACTCAAAGTAAAGGGAAAAACACCTCGGTTGTAGGCCACTGAAACGATCCCTGAAAGACTGTGTGGAAAATGTTACCCACAACTAACCAAACTGATCTGGAAGGTTAAAGATTTTCTAAAGCTGTATTGAGGCTAAGGAGAGAGATTATCACTCCAACCCAAGGTGGGGAGGCAAAAGGGTAGTAATGCAGGATGATCTCCTAACCCTAAAATACAGAGTTAACAAAAATTCACTTTTAATGTCCAAACTAAGGCAATTCCATCATTTCAGATCATCTGGTTGACCCAACTAACAAACCCAATTTTTACCAAAACTCCAAATGTCATAAAAACTTAAAACAACAGATGTGAGGAATTTATACTTAGTTCTACATTTAGTAGCTGATGTACACATAAGGATTTCAATAAAAGTCATCTCCTCACAAAGCATTAAATGAATGTCAGGACAACTGACTGCTTCCAAAACTACCACCCCAGGGGCCAGCCATAACTCCTGGCTGGACAAAAGTTCTTCGTTATTGCTCATGGCAAGGCTGCTGTGCTGATTTCAACATAACTGAAGAACCATGATTTTTCCAGAATATTTTTATTTTACCTCTCAAATTTTTCTCCCCAAATGTCCCATGCTCATTTGAACATAATCTTTACAGGGAAACAGCACACGAAATCATCCAAACAGGAGGAAAACATTTTGCTAATTCCATGGGAGAGGATGATCAGCTGTCAGCAGAACAAAATGGCTTCACTGCCTTAAGTCATGAAATTAGTAGGAGTATAAAACAATTTATCCTCACACACAACCTCTAGGACTAAAACCCACCAGCCTCTGACATGAGAAAAGGAGAAGGAGCCATTGAGCTTAATTGTACAGTCACTTCTGTACACTTCTGTCAGATACAAAGAGAAGGGACTATTTACTGGTGATGTTCAACACCAAGAGATGATATTTACGTGGCAAAAAACCAAGAGGTATTATCTAGTTTCTAGGTTAAAAAACAATATATATATATATATATATATATATATATTTATATATAAAGTTTTAAATACAAAGTGCTTTTTTTATATACTGAGAATGATACAGTGTTAGTGAATAGATCCCTGTTTTGTAAATCTTGATT
The DNA here is from genome assembly GCF_015220235.1 of Choloepus didactylus. Taxonomy (NCBI): domain Eukaryota; kingdom Metazoa; phylum Chordata; class Mammalia; order Pilosa; family Megalonychidae; genus Choloepus; species Choloepus didactylus. The sequence continues at coordinate 94,781,498 of NC_051316.1, forward strand.
ACAACAATTAACTGATACATAAGTACTTTCTTTCCCCTTTCCAGACAATGTTCAACAGTAAACTCCTTGGTGTCAGTAGCTTGAGGATCAGAGGCCATTGCCAGCAATGTCTATCACATTAGAGCAAAGCCAAACTTATAAAATAAAATTTCAGCCAAATCCAAGAAAGTTATTTTTATTTTAAGGAAAAAGGGAAGTTTCTACTTAGAATTTAGAAGTAATAGATAAGTAAGCGTATGGAAAGGTTGATATACAGTAGCACCATGTCCTACCTTGGTAAAAACTTCAGGTATATTACACGGCTTAAAAGCATTTTGGATATATGCTTCTTTTTAACCTGAACCATCTAACTAATGAGCAGAAAAGAAAAGGTCTCAGAATAGCTGCTTTTCTTGTTGTTTCTTGGTAGGTACAGCTATGTGGACTTGTAAATTTATGCAGCTTTATCTATAATTCGGGAGCAAGAATCTGTAGACTACTTCGCTAAAATTAGGACTCCTTCTTTCCCTCTTTTAAAATACACTGAACACTCATAAAGAACTGGCAGTATCAGCTCAGCGTACCCCCTTAAAAGAGCATTCCCCGCACCAGTGTATTTTCAAGACTCCTTTTTTCTTGGGCAATCTTTTTTTTCCCCTCTCAAGTATCATCTGCCACTCATAAAATTCCACTTCACTGCAACTCTCAATTTGACATCTGGAGTGTCAGCGAAGTACTCATATTAGTTTCTGAAATTTGTAGGTAACTCTCAGCCATGACTTTTGGCTCTTTTCCATTAATTGAGGCCACTGACTGACCTCTTCAGGAAGCACCACAATCTGAGGCAGAGCTATGGTTGGAGCAGCCAACAGTACCCTGGTCAGAGACCCAGCGGGCTAGACATCTACCAGCCACAGAGTGGATTCCACCGTTGTGGATACTACAATTAAACAAACAGGATTTGGGACAGCAAACCAATTACAAATACCCAACTCTGGCACCCTAGAGAATTACAACTAGATATGATTGTTCAAACTAAATGTTAGTACTAAAATACGAAACTTTTGCTTTATCAAGAGTCTGAAACACACTGGAACTGTGGCATCTTACAGAAATTGGAACTTTTACCATAAGTTGTTTCATATTTAGAATGTCAACCCTCTTAGCATCTCCATAGTTTTAGTCAAAATACCAGTTAGAAATAATGAAACCAGACAAGAGAGCTCTGTTAATCAATTTCTCATTCTAGGGATCACATTATTTGTAGATTTTACATAAGGAGCATTTCATTCAGTGAAGCAGCTACCAAAACAAATCCACACCACCTAGCTACCTATAATAAAAGCAAAATAAAATTTCAACATGACCTTATAATGATGAGTGATTAAAAACTGCTGCCACCTGAAACGGAACTGGTGGGTTGGAGTCTAGTTCCAAGTGCGGGTGACTAGATCATAAAGTCCGCCTGCCTAGATCACAACTGGCCTGAAGGTATACCTTGCCAGCTGAGAGGTGGGTTAACATACCCCATTACTCCTTCCTCCAGGCCAGGAATGGAACATACAAACTTGAGGAATTAGATTTTTAAATTGGCCTACTTAGAGCTGGTCTTTCAGAAATATCTTCCTTTTTTTATAAGCTTCTCTCATAATAACAAGTAGCACGCATCATCTGTGCCCAGATTTGCATAATTACCATAGTTTATTTTTATGCCTGCCACTCAAGGGCCAGATCCTATTTTTAGTTAGCCTCAGTGGTATTCTGCTCAGCCTTTGCAGCTTCATAGGATTTGGTACAAGAAGTCACATGCCTATGGAAACTATCCCTCCACATAAATCTCTTTGCACAGATATTACATTCATATGGCTTTATGCCTGTGTGAATTTTCATGTGACCCACAAGATGATGCTTCATTTTGAATTTCTTACCACAGACACCACAGCCATAAGGCCGAAGACCGAGGTGCATGCTCATATGTCGATCTCTCTGACTCTTGTGAGTGAAACTTTTCCCACACTGACAAGGATACAGCTTGTCAGTGGCTGAAAATCCTAAGTGAGAAGCTTCTTCTTTAATCCCTGTTACCATTTCAATATTCTCACTGTAGCCTGATGCTAAGGCAGCCTCCTGTCTATGCCCAATGAGATTCCCTTCTGACCTCTCTCCAGAAAATTCTTCCATAGAAGAGCCATAGAAATCCACCTGCTCATCATAATTACTTTCATCAGCCTGTTCATCAAACTCTGCTTCCACTTTTTTTTCTCCAATGTGAAAGTCCTCCTCCACTCCTGAAGGCTGGACTGAGTGCTCGGTCTGCATGGTATTGATGGACTCAGTGACCTGGTGCTCATCATAGGTTGCATGCACGTCCATGCCCTCACAAGCCTGCTCAAAGCGCTCAGGCTTCACGTGGATCCAGCGTTTGTGAGCCATTATACTGGGTTTGCTGTACATGGGCCGGGTGTAGTGGAACTCAGCACTGTCACTGGCCCCCTCCTCCCCATCCTGGCTTGCCATCTCAGTGCTCAGCCGGTCATGCTCTGTGGATGAGTTGCTGGGTAGGTATTCATGCTCAGTGAGCTGAGATGATAGCTCATCTTTGGTGCTCTCCTCTTCATTCTCTCCATCCCTAAGTTCTTGGGTTTTGGGGAAATCAGTATGGCCACCAGAGCCCAGTTCAAAGCTCTCTACCAGGCCGTTATAACTACTGCTGCTTGGAGACTGATGGTCACTGCCATGATTAAGCTTTTGACAAAGGACTGTAGGGTTACCCTCTAAAACCTCAGTGCATTTGTCCACCACATGCCACATCTGGAGGAAGCTTGCTGCTGTTAAGTAACTAACAATTTCTGGAGCAGGCATTACTAAACGTCCTGTGTAACTAGATAGGAGAATATTCTCAAACACTCTTGGGTTCATTACGTCAGGCAAAACAATTCTCCTGCTATTTTTCAGAAGTACCTGATCACAAAAGTAGGGTGAACTGGCAGCAAGAACAGCTTTGTGTGCCCGGAAAATGTGGCCTTGGACAACAATGGAGACATCACATAATTGTCCTTGCTGGCGCTGCTGGTTCAGTTTCTGCAGAATGGTGCTGGAAAAATCAGGAAATTCTACTCGAAAAGAGTTTGTTCCAGGCTCCATTTCATCACAAATCTTGTTTAATGCTACAAAAGAAATAAATAAATAGTATTAATTCCAGCTCAAAGAGGAACTTATTCTATCCCCTCCTGAATCACAAAGAAAACTAAGTCCCATAGTTCCATCAACTCCCCTCGCCTGTGGGCACTAGCAGAATGGCACATTTATTCACTCTTCTCCTTTCTAGATGTGTGCTGTAGGATTCGGGGCCCAGAACAAGGCTTGCAGATGTGAATGTAGCCCAAAGCAGGAATCACTCACCACTTTTCACAGTATTAACTCTTGATTTTTCCTTTGTGGGTGAGAAAATAGAATCCACAGGTGAGTGGATTGGTAAGCTATACAAATCCCCTAATGAAACAAAGTAAATATTTCTAGTCAAAAAAAACCACAATGCCTGTTAAAATGACCGAACTTTTCAGAGGCCTCAGATTCACTCACATTTGCCAAGTTGTATGTGACAACGACATCATGAGAAGAAGGAACAGCATATGTGAAGGCTCTGAGACAACAATGAACTGTTCTTGACCACTAGATTAAAGTCCACTAAGAGAGTGAGGAGAAAGGGGCCTAGAGTGGTGGAACCAGATCCTTTATGCCTTCAGTCCCTCAGCACCAAAGGGGCTCACTCACTTAGGGCCCAAACAATGAGGATTTTCTTTAGCTGATGTCTTAACCCTCTAGGGAAAGCTTCTGATGATGTGAAACAGAAAGAAATAGCAGGTCAGACATTCTGTTTATCTGGTGATCTCCATAAAATTCTCACAGTGCTAAAAACCAAAGAGGTTTTTAGTAAATATTGTCCCTATTATGGAATGGACTCAAGCTGAAGAAAAAGTTACAACAAAGAATAAGGGATTACCAGCATTATTACTGTAAATATATATTGTCGGGTAAGTCAAGCATTTCAGACAATTTGTAACAACAATCAAAACAAACTCTGCTAAAGATTCTGCTCATGCCCCATAATTCCTTAGTAAATTAAAATGTACAAAATACAGATTTATCAGTGCTATTTGTCACCTTGTACGCCCAAGCATTCACCTAGTATATCCAAACATTCTTAAAGATAAGTTTTACAAGTATGAGATAAAAGAACCAGACAACCCAAACAAAGATCAAAAATCATGTATGAGGGATAGGGAGAGACGCCTAGAGAAGAAACTAGTGTTTCTTGAGTAATTACTAAATGCCAGGGTCTGGATACCTTTTTTTTTTCACTTAGTCTATATAATGATTCTGCAAAATGTAGGGATTCATACCCTCAAGTTCAGCTATTTTAAGCAACTTGCCCAAAGTTAAAAGCTAGTTTGTATTAAACTGGGATTTAAATCCAGGTCTGTGTGACTCCAATGCCTATGCTATTTTTCCCATATCACTCTGCCTCCTCCAACAAGATGCCGAAATACCAGATTATTGGTTATTAAAATTTCAAGAGAAAAGACAGTGTTTTTAGAATGAAGTATTAATTTATAGTTTTATCTTAAAACATTTCATAACTTAAAAACAGATCATAAAACAAATTATTTAGATATTTCTAATTTCAGAAGGAAAATTTTGACTATATAAAAGTACAGACTAGAAGTAGGCAAATTCTGGGAACTACATCTGGGTGAACAGATTCTCTGCTAGATCTCACCACTGTAGAATTTTGTTTTCAGTTTTTGGAAAAAAAGTGGGGGTATATATATATGCAAAAGTAAAAAAAAATTACAGGAAACTTAAAAAAATTCATCATTTATTCCTAGTCTCCCCAAAGGAAATCACCATTAACAAATTCCTGAATATATTTCTAGAAACTTCTCTAAAAATATCAGAATAAACCACGTACACATCCTTCAAAAATCTCTACCTAAATGGGTTCATTACCTACATTCTATTCTGCACTTAGCTTTTGTCACCATTATCTCGAAGATCCTCCCACATTAGCACAGAAAGACCTAACTCATTTTCTTGAATGGTTGCATAGCTTTTTGCTATATGGATACATTACAGTTGAAGCAGTTTTCTTCTTATAAAATTTCAGTTGTTTAGGTTTTAGAAATTACAAACAATGCTGCAATGGACATCAGTGCATAATACCTTGGCATAACTTCTGGAAGTACCTGAAGGGTAAATTTGTAGCTGGGTCAAAGGGCTGTGCACTTGACATTCCTGACATACCTGACTAAACCACTTTCCAGAAAGGATGCATGAAGTACATCCCCAACAACAGTAAACAAGTGTCTACTTCCCCACACCTTTGCCAACACTGGCTGTTATAAAACAAGGAAAAAAAGTTCACAAAACTTCTAAGTGAATAATACATGACTCACTGTTGTTTTTATTTGCATTTCCTTAATTAGAATAAGACAGATACTCCTTACCCGGGTTTGCTGGCCATTTGGATTGTTTTATTCTGTAAATTATTACTTATATCCTCCACTCAAATATATTGGGCTATTCATCTTCAAAATGACTTGTATTTTTTTTTTTTTTTTGGTAAATTCAGGAAATTAACCTTTGTCCTATGTTGCAATTTTTCTCACAGTTTGCTGACCTTATGGGATTTTCTGCCACAATGAAACATGTAACTTACTCTTCGCTTTTATGGTTCCAAAGTTTTGTGTCAGGCTTGGAAAGGATTCTCCACTCCAAGATTATTTAAACAGAATAAAAAGGAATTATTTAGACTTCTTCCTGGCACCTTTTTATTGTAAAGCATTTAAACCTTTAACACATAAAGAACTTATTTTGGTTTAAGGACTAAGTTTGGGATCCAGCCCTTTCCTGTCCAAAATGGCTAGCCTGTTTTCCCAATACTATTTATTGAATAACCCATCCTTTCCTCATAGCTTTGAAATATGTGTTGGGGAATTTTAAATGTCTGAGAATAAGACTTTAAAAAGTAGTTCTACAAAATTAAGTGTATCTCAGCCACTGTCAAAAAAAAAAAAAAAAACTGAAAAAGAGCCCAGACTTCAATTAGTGATATGAATGAAGCAGGTCTGGTTAACACCAGGGCAAGCCAGGCCAAAGGATAAAGGTTGAAACTGATTGTGTTTTAAAACTTCAACTTCCATATGAGACCAAGGGAAAAGATATCTATTTGGTACAGGATCTAAATTTTCTAAACAGTACAACTCTACAGTCGATTTGTTCAAACACCACAATTGCATGGAACTTTGAATAGGAAGTGAGATACGGTAGGTTAGTATAGGCTGGAGTGAAATAGTGACACATCCCAGAGTAATTTGGGAAGATAATAAAAAATGTATTTATAGCCTCCCCCTCCCCAGCCCCGAGGATCTGGGGGAAAGTGCGGATGTGTTGGACATCCTCACCTGGACTGGTGTTGATGTTGTCACAAACATTGGGACTAGCGGTTTGATGTGCTGAGCCCTCGATCATGGGACTTGCCCTTATGAAGCTCGTTACCGCAAAGGAGAGTCTAAACTTGCATGTAATGGTGCCTAAGAGTCTCCCCCTGAGTACCTTTTCGTTGCTCAGATGTGGCCCTCTCTCTCTCTAACTGAGCCACCTCGGCAGGTGAACTCACTGCCCTCCCAGCTACGTGGGACCCGACTCCCAGGGTTGTAAATCGCCCTGGCAATGCAGAATATGACTCCTGGGGATGAATGTGAACCTGGCATCGTGGGACTGAGAGTATCTTCTTGACCAAAAGGGGGATGCAAAATGAGACTAAATAGTTTCAGTGGCTGAGAGATTTCAAATGGAGTTGAGAGGTCACTCTGGTGGACATTCTTATGCACTATATAGATAACACGTCTTAGGTTTTAATGTATTGGAATAGCTAGAAGTAAATACCTGAAACTATCAAACTCCAACCCAGCAGTCTGGACTCCTGAAGACAATTATATAATAATGCAGATTACAAGGGGTGACAGTGTGATTGTGAAGACCTTGTGGATCACACCCCCTTTATCTAGTGTATGGATGAGTAGAAAAATGGGGATAAAAACTAAAGGACAAATGGGGTGGGATGGGGGATGATTTGGGCATTGTTCTTTCACTTTTATTTTTTATTCTTGTTCTGGTTCTTTCTGATGTAAGGAAAATGTTCAGAGATAGATTGTGGTGATGAACGCATAACTATGTTATCATACTGTGGACAGTGGATTGTATACCATGGATGACTGTATGGTGTGTGAATGTATTTCAATAAAACTGAATTTAATTAAAAAAAAAAAAAAAAAAAAGTGTATCTGACCCCTGCCCTTAACTTTGGGTGGGTGGCATTTCTACATTTTACCAGCTCTTAATAACATGCAAAGACCAAAGCTCTTTTGGGTGTTCCTACTATACAAGCAATATTTATAAATGTATAGGCACTTGTGACCTATATTAAGAGTACAGCTGCTGTTTCAATTGTTTAAAAGACTTCCATAGAGGTAATTAATTCAGTCACTAAAAAAAAAAAATCATAAAACACTCTAAGGCGTGGTAGGGAATTTCAAAGATGATCAATAAACGTCACTGTCCTTAGAGAGTTTATAATCTGGTAAGGGAGATTAAAAACACGTGCATAATGACAGTTACAAACCCAGAGAAAATAATAGAGCAGAAATTTAAACAGGCAAAAAAGAGCAGAACTGATAAAGTAGAAAATGGAATCAAATCAGGTGAACTTCCATGAGAATTCAGGAAAAGGATAAAAATATGAAAACAGTGGGAGAGAAGATAATAGAACGAGGAAAGAGAGAATAAAAAATAGAGAATAGAGATACAATGTACATCTACTTAATGTTCTTGAGGGAAAGCTCAAAACGAATGGAGTAGAAAGAATAATCAAATATTTTATAGAAGAAAATATTCCTCAGGGGAAACTCTTGAGTATTCAGAAGAGTCTTGCATCAGTAACAAAGACAAATTAGGCCTAGACAAAATGAAGCTCTGGTGCTGCCAACAAAGACTAACAGCAAATGGCATAGCTCGAAAGGACCCATCATTTATAAGAAATTTAATTGTGTTCCAACAATGTAAAATTCATGCCTGGAATCCAGTTTTAAAACCACAAGGCAGGTAAAGAAGCGGAAAATACAACCCATTATAAGGAAAAAAACTCAATAGAAACGATATGGAAATGACACATTTATAGAACTGGTAGTAAATTCTATATTCCATATGCTCAAGAAAGTAGAGGAAAGATTAAGCATATTGGGTAGAGAGGGGGAAGCTATTAAAAAAAGACCCAAATTGAACTTCAAGAGATGAAAAATACACTGGGTGGAAATAACAGAATTAACACTGCAGGAAAAAAAAACAGCGAAATTGAAGACACAGCAATAGAAATTACCCAACATGAAACAGAGAAAAAGGCCGAAAAACAAACAAACAAAAAACTAACAGAGCATCAGTGAGTGTGGGACAACTTCAAGATACCTAAAATGCATGTAACTGGAGTCCCCTAGGAGAGTCAAAAAATATTTGAAAAAACAATAAAAAAACGTTCCAAATTTGATGAAAACTAAAAACCCACAGGTCCAAGAAATATAACAAACCCCAAGCACAAGAAACATGAAGAAAACAAAACCAAGATATGACATAATCAAATTGATTAAACCAGTGTTGAACAGAAAATCTCAAAAGCAACCGAGGGAAAAAAAGACCCATTACATACAGAGTACTAAAGGTAAGAAAGGCTCCAGACTTCTTGTCAGAAATAATGCAAGCAAGGAGCTAAGACAGTAACATGTTTAAAGTACTGAAAGAAAAAAACTGCCAACCTATAATTATAAACCCAGTGAAAATCTTTCAAAATAAAGGCAAAATACTTTTTCAGACACAGAAAATCTGAAAAAATTCATCACCAAAAATGTCAAAAGTAAGAACAGGCACATGAAAACAAAAATAAGCCAGGCTAGAGGGAAATATACAAAGCTGTTGAACTACAACCCAGTGACCGTGATTCTTGAAGACGATTATATAACTTTGCAGCTTGCACAGGGTGACTGTGTGACTGTGAAAACCTTGTGGCTCACACTCCCTTTATCCAGTTTATGGATAAATGGATGAGTGGAAAAATGGGGACAAAAAATTAGATGAAGAATAGGGTGGGATGCAGGGGGTGGAAAGACCTAGGTGTTCTTTTCTGCTTTTATTTTTATTTTGGAGTAAGGAAAAGGTTCAAAAATTGATTCTGGTGATGAATGCATAAATGTTTGATGGTGCTATGCATAATCGATTGTACACTGTGGATGACTATAGGGTATGTGAATATATCTCGATAAAACTATTTAAAAAAAAGCAAACAAACAATGGGGAGGAAAAGGGGATGTTTTGGATATTCTTTTAATTTTAATTTTATTTTTTGGAGTGATGAAAATGTTCAAAGATTGATTGTGGTGATGAATGCACAACTATGTGATGATACTGTGAACAACTGATTGTACACTTTGAATGACTGTATGTCATGTGAATGTATTTCAATAAAATTGCATTTAAAAAGTAAGTCAGGTAACATAGTATTAATAGCAAAGTAAAATTCAATGTAAAAGCATCAAACAGGATAAAGGTTTATTTAATTATTTTTTACTGGAGTAACATATATACAACTAAAGATTACCCATTTTAACAGCTTTCAGGTGTACAATTCTGTGATATTAATAAATTCACAATATTGTACTACTATCACCAATATCATAACCAAAACTTTAATCACCTCAAACAGAACCCTGTACCCATTAAGGAATAACTCCCCATTACCCTCACCCCTTGACCCCTGGTAACCTGCAATCTACTTTCTGTCTCTATGAATTTACTTATTCTAGGTTACCTCATGTAAGTGAGATCATACAATATTTGTCTTTTTGTGTCTGGCTTATTTCACTCAATATGATGTCTTCAAGGTTCTTCTACGATGTAGTATATATCAAGACTTCATTCTTTTTTATGGCTGAGTAATATTCCATTGAACGTATATATCACATTTCGTTTATCCATTCCTCTGTTGATGGACACTTGGGTTGCTTACACCTTTTGGTTATTGTGACTAACGCCACTATCAATGTCGGTGCGCGAATATCTATTTGAGTCCCTGCTTTCAATTATTTGGGGTATAAATCTAAAAGTGTACTGCTGGGTCTTATGGTATTTCTATTTTTAACTTTCTGAAGAACCACCATAATGATTTCCATAGCGGCAGGACCATTTTACAATCCCATCAACAATGTACAGGATTCTAATTCTCTGCATCCTTACCAACATTTGTTATTTTGTTTGTACCTTAAAATAGTCATTGTAGTGGCTCTCATTGTGGTTTTTCTGCATTTCCCCGGTGACCAATAATGTTGAACATCTTTTCACATGCTTATTGGTCATTTTTATATCTTCTTTAGAAATGTCTATACAAGTCCTTTGCCCATTTTTAAATTGGGTAATTTGTCTTTTTGTCATTGAGTTGTAGCAGTTCTTTATATATCCTGGTTATTAAACCCTTATTAGATATGTAGTTAGAAACTATTTTCTCCCATTCTGTAGACTGTCTTTTCACTTTCTTGTTAATATCTTTGACTCACAAAAGTTTTTAACTTAGATTAAGTCTGTTTTTTCTGTTGTTGCATGTGCTTTTGGTGTCATCTAAAAAATCAGTGCCAAATCCAAGGTTTTGAAGATTTCCCCCTATATTTTCTTCTAATGGTTTTATGGTTTTAGCTCTTATGTTTAGGCCCTTGATCCATTTAGAATTAATTTCTGTATATGGTGTGAGGTGGGGGTCCTACTTCATTCTTTTGCATGTAGATACTCTATTTTCTCAGAACAATTTGTCAGAGAGACCATTCTTGCATTTGGCACCCTTGTTGAAAATCAGCTGGCCATGGATGTATCATTGGCCACAGATGTATCAAAGTTTATTTTTTTTAAAAATACAGTTTGAGATATATTTATAAACCATACAAACCTTCCGAAGTTATACAATCAATAGCTCAACGAATCATCACACAGTTGTGCACACAACCCCATGATAAATTTTAGAACATTTTCATTACTCCAGAAGAGAAATAAAAAGATAAAAGAAAACTCATATCCTCCCATACCCCTTGTCCCCCATTATGGACCCATAGTATTGGTGTAGTACATGTGTTACTGTTGATGAAAGAGAATTAAAATATTATTGTTAACTATAGTCCACAGTTTCCAACAGGTACTTTTTTTCCCCTATATATCCCTCCATTATTAACTTCTTGTAATAGTGTCATACTTTTGTTCTAGTTCATGAAAGAACTTTTTTATACTTGTACACTTAATCACGGACATTTTCCACCACAAGATTCCCTGTGTTATACATTCCAAAAGTTTCAACCACCGACTTTCATTCTGGTGACACATATGACTTTAAACTTCCCCTTTCCACCACATTCACACAACATTCAGCACTGTTAATTATTCTCACAATAATGCACTACCCATCACCTCTGTCAATTTCCAAACATTTAAGTTCAATCTAGTTAAACATTCTGCATATATTAAGCAACCACTCCCCATTTTTTAGCCTCATCAAAGTCTATTTTTAACTGATGAATTCTATAATTCCTAATGAGGGTCTACCTTATGAACTTGTTTGTGTCAAATGTAGTATAGTGTTAAACAGAGACAGAAACATAATTCTAGTAAGAAACATAGATATTTCTCTTTTAATCCTTAATAAATTAAGAAAATAAAGATCAAGAAATTTAGAAAGCTATCATTGATTAAGCTTATTTAACTGAAATATATTTACCTCTGTATCCTACAAATACAATTTCTTTTCCAGTGTCTACATAACACTTACATTAATGATCATAAGTGGTCACAGAGAGAGCATCAATAAATTCCCCAAAGCAGAAAAGCACAGGGCACTTTTAATTACATGTGATTACACACTATGATTACACATGCAAATACACAAATTAAAACTAGAAAATGATGAAAGTATCTACTTTAAATACCCAAACACTCAGAAATTAAACAAAATTCTGAATTCTTAAAATGAAGAAATCAAAACTACAATAGCAAATTTACAAAATTAGGAATAAGACATAGAATATAATCACATCACAGAATTTTAAAATAAGGGAAGACAATTCTACACCAATAAAGTTTTAAGTCTCATCAATAAAGTTTTACAGAAAAATATAAATGCTCAAAATTACCTGAGAAGAAAAAAGTCTGAACAGTCAATAATTGCAGAAGAAATGAGAAAATACTTTAAAATTATTTCCTAAAGCACATGAAGCTTAAAGATTTTATGGGAAAATTCTGTGAAACAAGTTAGTTCCCATGTTCTATAAACTGTTTCACAGTGGAGTAAAAGGGGTGGGAAATAAAGGTAGAAGAAAGCTCTTTAATTAATTTTATATAAAATCCTGGTATCAAAGCTGGACAACAAATAAAAAAACTAAAAGCCAATCTCACTTATTAATATAGAGAGAAAAAGTATAAATCTTGTGGCAGTCTGATTTTTTACTCAATCTCTTGTGGGTTTAGTGCACTGTTAAGTGTGGTACACTGAAAATATTGAATTATTGGTCCCATCACACTGAGGGCAACATCCTAAACTAAGGTAAAATGACCATAATAAAGCCATCTCATAAGATGTCTCTTGGTTTTCTTTCAGTAAAGACCTGTTGACCTGTGCTTCTGTCTATGAGTGACAGGGAGTAGAAGGAGATAAACCTGCAAAGCAAGGCTTGGGCCATCATCCTCTTCTGAAGGTCTAGCTTAAGCATTAAATGCAGCATGGAGGACAGCACTGAAAACTTCTGAGTGATGTGTGGGAGACATGTTTCAAGGAACTAATCATTTCACGGGCTAAAGCAAGAGAAAGTCTGAGGAGGAGGCTAATTATAAAATTCAGCAAGTCTAGACTAGGTTTGAAGTAATGAAAGTAACAGTGGGTATGGAAAATAGAAAAGCAGAATTGATGAAACTGACTGAATTGGTAGGCAAGAAAATGCAAGAGTAATACAATGTACATATGATACCATCAGGAAAGTGAAAAGGCAGCCCAAAGAACGAGAGAAAATATTTGCAAATCAGGTATCTGATAAGGATCTAGTGTCCAGAATACATAAAGAATTATTACAACCTAATAGTAAAAAGACAAATAAACCAATTTAAAAATGGGCAAAGGATCTAGATAGACATTTCTCCAAAGAACATACAAAAAGGCCAAGAAGCACATGAAAAGATGCTCAACATTGTTAGTCATTAGAGAAATACAAATCAAAGCCACAATGAAATTGCACACCCACTAGGATGGCTACTATTTAAAAAATGGAAAATAACAAGTTTTGGAGAGGATGTGGAGAAATAAAAACACTTGTTCATTCGTGATGGGAATAAAAAATGGTACAGCCGCTGTGGAAAACAGTTTAGTAGCTCCTCAGAAACTTAAGAATAGAATTACTATTATGACCCAGTAATCCCATTTCTAGGTTTACACCCAAAGGAATTGAAAGCAGAGACTCAAACAGGTATTTTTATAATAGATGTTCATAGTGTCATTATTCAACTGCCAAAAGATGGAAGCAACCCAAGCATCCGTCAACAGAGGAATGGATAAACAAAATATGGTACATGAATACAACGGCACATTTTTCAGCTGTAAAAAGGAAAGAAGTTCTGATACATGTGGCAACATGAACGAACCTTGAAGACATCATGCTGAGAGAAATAAACCAGACATGAGAGGACAAATATTATATCATCTCACTGGTATGAAATAATCAGAATATGCAAATTCACAGAGCCAGAAACAAGAATACAGGTTATCAGGGGCTACAGTATGGGCAGACAATGGAGAGTTAATGCTTAAATGGTACAGAGTTTCTGTTGGGGTGATGAAAAGTTGTGGTAATAGATGGTGATGACAGTAGCCCAACATTGTGAATGTAATTAACCACCACTGAAATGTATACTTAGAAAGGGAAATTTTAGATTGATATACATTACCAGAATAAAAATTTTAAAAAAATCATAGAACTGTATAACAAATGAATTCTAATGTAAACAATGGACTACAGTTAATAATACGATTACAATAACACTGTTTCATAAATGGTAACAAAGGTATGATACAGATGAAAAGTGCTAATATTAGGGAATACTGGGGACGGTATATGGGATCTCTGTATTTTCTGCATGATTTTTCTGTACCGCCTACAACTTCTCTAATACTAAAAAGCACAATGAGATATTACATTCATACTCATTATGATGGCCATAATCCAAAAAGCAGACAACAGCAAGTGTTGGTAAGGATGTGAAGAGACCGGAACTCTCATACATTGCTGGTGGGAATGTAAAATGGTGCAGTCACTTTGGGAAACAGTTCAGAAGCTCCTCAAAAAGTTAAACATCAAGTTACCATATGACCCAACAATTTCACTCCTAAGCATGTATCCAAGAAAATGAAACCATATGCTTTCCACACAAAAACGTGCACATAAATGTTTACAGCAGTATTATTCATGATAGTCAAAAAGTGGAAGCAACCCCAATGTCCATCAACTGATGACTGGATTAAAAAAATGTGGCATACCCATACAAATGGAATATTATTTGGCAACAAAAAGGAATGAAATACTGATTCACGCCACAACATGGATGACCCTTGAAAACATTATGTTAAGTGAACGAAGCCAGACACAAAGGTCATGTATTATACGGGTCCGTCTATATGAATGTCCAAAACAGGCAAATCCATGGAGGCAGAAAGTAAGATCAGTGGCTGCATATGGCTGGGAGTGGGAGTGGGGTTTCTTTTAAGATGGATGAAAACTAAAATTAGATTGTGGTGATGAGTATTTAATACTGTGAAGATACTAAAACACTCTGAACTGTACACTTTAAATCAGTGAATTGTGAAGTATACGAATTATATCTTAGTAAAGCTGTCTTAAAAAGAAGAGCACAAAGTAAACTGAGGTACCAATGCCAACTCTGAGGTTTGACAACTGAGTGACCAGGAAAGTGCCATTATTAGTGGGAATAACAACAGTAACTACTATTTATTAAACACATACATTGTGCCAGAGCTATGCTTAATACTTTATATATTCTATCTCACGTAATCCTCACAACAATCCTCACAACAACCCATACAATAGGTACTTTTATTCCCATTGTATAACACAGGAACTAGACAAAGAGGCTAGGCTACTTGCCTAAGGTCATACAACCAGTAAGTAGTGAAGTTGGGACTTAAATGCAAAGTACTTGCCCACATCCATTAATATAGAGGTGAGTCAGCATGGAATGTAAAGATGAATACTAGTTTCATAAATAAATAAATAGAAACAATCCAAATAATCAATAATATACAATTCATTCATAAACTTCAGAGCAAATGATTCACTACCTAGACTTAATAAGGTACTAAAAATTTTTACAGGTCACCTTGCACACAGTTTTTCTAAAAAGCCAATAGCAACAGGTTTTCTAAAACAAACCCAGCAATCCCAGCTGATTCCCTCCATATTTCATGGGGGCTATCTAGCTTTTTTTAAGCACAGAATGGATAGCAATATATTAAAGAATCATCAAACCAAATGACTTCCAAAATCCCTTTTTAACTTTGATGTATTTAATAGGAGCCACTGTTTATTATTCAGCTGAGGAACTGTGTGTCAAATTTTATATACTGTTTAAACACCAATTTAAACATCCTAAAGACAGATAACAGCATTATAATAAGGAAGCAGACCTACCAGCTACTTGTCTTGAAGGCTTCCAGGGATTTCTTTAATCTGAGCATATGGTAAGTTGAATGCTTACTGTAGAAAGCACATTTAAGCATAATAAATATTGCTTTAGTAAATTTAAAGACTAGTACAAATGTACAAAAATAACAACACCCCACACCTACCAAAATTCCTTACATTAATCAAATGCTTCACAGTTCACAAAGCACATTATGTAAACTTGGGTCTTCCAACACCCCTGTATCACTCTACTCATTTTAAAGATGAGTTAACTAAAGCTCAGAGAGGTTAAAAGACTTGTCCAAGATCACACATTCCAGAAATGGTATGCCAGGATTCAAAAAAAAAGGTTTAATTCCAAGTTTTAAAAAAGATCACTTAACAGCAAAGTTTCCCTGAAATTAAATACTCTGTTAGTACAAATTATGGCAGTGATTAGTCTTGAAATGTGCCATATCTCCTCTTCAGAAGAAGTAAAAGAACCTTCTTGTCTAGAAAAATTTTAAAACCTGGCAAACTACAATATTTTTGCTGAAAGAGAAACTATTGTAGGCAATGCTTTTAAAAATTTTAATTATTAGCAAGTTTATAGCTTACCTAATGCAAAAACATACTCCTGGGATAAAGTTCCTTACGTCATGGTCATCAAAAAGCAATAGGGATGAATGAGGAAGAGAGATCCATTTCTCAGTGTCACTTCAAATTAAAATCACATTGACTTCTGAAAAAAAAAAAAAACATGGTGAAAATGTAAAAGAGATGCTGGTGCTAGTCACTGTGTACATGTGTCTCACAAACAAATATTACACATGTGTGAGTAGCAGAAAGAAAACTAACCAAGACTGATATATTTGGTTATATTAACTTCCATTGTGCAACTTCTTAGCTTCTGCCTTGGTATTTTTCTAAACTGACTCTTTATTTTGACATAATTTTAGATTAACAGAAAAGTTGCAAGGATAATGCCAAGTTTGGGTATTCTCCTCACCCGGTTTCCTTTAATGTTAACATCTTAACTTTACCATGGCACGTTTGTCAAAACTAAGAAACCAACATTGGTAAATGCCTTTGTGATTCTGGAGAATTAAAATATCCTCCAGAAAAGTGTTTTCAGATTCCTAATCAATATCTATCAGTACTCTTTTCAAGTCTCCTGGTAAAACCTATTTTAGGATGTTTTTTTAAAACAGGCCAACTACTTTATGAAGTTTGATTCACGACTCTCTTCAATTTTAAGCTACACTGAATATTTTACTTAAAACGCCCAGTGCAAAAGTTCTATTGGGGTAAACTCTTTGGGACTCAAAAAGAAGGCATTACACTAGACACTAAGCCCCAGTTACCAGTAATCCTCCCATTACAATTACATATTATTTGCACCATTATATTCATTAAAATTCAGAATAAGAAGCTCGACTCAAGAAAACATGAGGCAGAAACAGCACTTATTTCCTGAAAATTATAAACTACATACTAACAAAATAAAAGGAAAGTTCTATCCCTTAACATGTTAAAAATAAGACAAAAATCTCTTTCAATTCTCACTGCAAATATAAATAAGGTGAAAAGGAAAAGCTCATGAAAATGATATAGACCATATTCCACTGAGAAGTACTTTTTTTTTCACATTTTAAATTTCAAAAATCTGGTTGCGACAGTAAGGAGGCAGTTTTAAATAGCTGTTAGTGCCTGAGACTATGATAGAGCACTCCTGAGAGCCTCACCAATGTTTTTGATGGCACAAAGAACAGCCCAGTGTGGAAAAACATGGACGCAAATAATGACTCTGAATTTAAAAGTATCCAGAAGATTTAGACTAGGATGTTAAGAAGTTTAATGAACACTTTAACCAATTTATTTCACTTAACTTTTTTCCTTTTTATATATACATTAGAATAATATTGTTATATGATAACAAAAGTGCTTATTTTTCCAACCCTAAGAGTTTTCTTAGGGTTTCCGCAAGTTTTCTGCTTGCAGTCAATTCTTTCACTGAACAGAAAAAGTTGGAAGGAGAGTCAAGGCAGAAATTTTTTTTTTTTTTTTAATTAACTAACCTCCTCGCCCAAGGACCTTCTGTGGTCTCCTCAGCTGTACTCACTGCTGTACCCTTGGCTGTACATTGAACTTAAAGGTAAATGCTACTAAATATTCCTAAAAGCTACAGAATGAGTTTTTACGTATTACATTTTAAATGTAACAAGAGCTTCTTAAGTTTCAGGAGTCTCCTGTAAGTACTTTTTGTAAAGCTAACAAACCCCTAATTATTAGGTTTCTAATAGCTGGACATACTGACACAATCTCTGAACTAAGCACACAGCAATCCCAGAAATCCTGCTACTGTTCCAAGAAACCCCAAGGGCACAGAAGCTCAGCCTGAACCCTTCCTTAGCCTGTAGAAAGGCCTGGTTAAGAAGCTCTAACTCAAAGAGCAGGCTCCGGAAAGCCCTGTATGCTACTCTCAGTAACTGGATGTGTCAAAGGGCTGTGGGGAGCTGTACAGGCCTGAAAAACCATAGACAAGAGAAGGCAAGGAATCATCAAGCTGCTGTGGCCCTGAGATGGCCTCCTGTCTGCCCACCATGCACTCCTGCTCCCTACAGTTCACTGAGCACCACCTGTCAGAGTTGAGGCCAGACTTGGCCAAGTCACCCGATAAAGTCACCAGTACAGGGAGTTTTACGGGGTCATGAGTCACCTTCCGTAGCTCAGAGGTCCAGGCAGGCCTACTCCGCCCCGCCCCACCCAGCTAGAAAAGAGTGAAAGAAGAGAGGCCGACACACACTGGGAGGAAAAAAAACCAGACAGATGGTCAAAGAGATGGACTCACAAACAGGTCAAAAATGACAGTAAGGGCTGAGAGGCAGAGACAGGTTCGAAAGATACAGAAGCAAAGCGGAGACAGATAAAGACAGGGTTCAGATACACAGATATGAGCTCGAGAAAAACAAAGTGAAGAAAAATACAAAGTTGATAAGGGTCGACTGAGCGAAAGAAAGAGCATATGACAACAGGTGACAGACAGTGACAGAGGTGGAACATGGGTGACAAGGACAGATCACTGAAGTCCAGAACAGTCTTTTTCCCGGCGTTGGCTCACCAGACCCGAACCCAAAGGAGCCAGACCACGCCCACCGACGCCCCCGCAAAGCCGACGGACCGACTCGGGCGAGATCTCTAAGCGCTCCGACCCGCGGAGCTTGGTTGCGGCGGGGTGACCTTGGGCGAGACGCTGACCCGGGAATCTAGATTTCGCGGTTCGCGCGCCAGTGGGCGGCTGGAGACCACGGTAGTCAAACGCGGGCCGCCGGGACGCCAACCGCCGGCGCGCGGCTTCAGCACCCCGGCAGGCTAAATGGGCCCGACGGGGTGAGCGCGCCAGCCCTGCAGAGAAGCCCTTGAACATTCCCGGCTTCCTTCTCGCCGCCCTCACTGCCCGTTATGCTTACAACGCCGTACCTGTCAAGGGCTTCGGGCTCACATCACCGCCCGCGGGGCCCTCTCCGCCGCCGGCACCGGGCCCGCTCAAGTCGTCGCTACCGTAACCGCCTCTGCCTGCGCCTCCCGACCCCGGAAGTGCTTCCCAGTCCCGCCCCGAAACTGCCAGTGCTTCCGGGGGTGCGTCCGAGAGACAGCCGTATGCGCATGCGGGACTCACGTTCGAGGTGGAGCGTCGGGGGAACGTTCAGAGGTATTAGGCGCCTGCGCCGAGTAGCGGGTCAATCCGGGTTAGGATATCTGGGTCCCCTTGTGGGAATTGGGCTGTAATACGAAGTTCTCAAACCTTTTTTTAAAACCTCAACACATCTCAGCTTGTGTAACAGAGATTGTGTCAAATCCGTTTCTGCCTCCACAGACCACAGGTGCTTAATAAATATTTAATGACAGGATCCGTGTCCTCTGTGTGGCTCCCATTGGTTTTGGCGCCGGGTTCGCTTCCTCTATGCTTCAATTTCCCCTCCCCCAAAACTCCTTCTCCCCTCAGACATTAGGATAGAATAGAGGCCTTCAATGGTGGGACTCTTACCCTGTTTAGAGAACAAGGAGACCAAGGCCCCTCATTGTCAAAGAACTCATTAATTTTAACCCTAAATCCAGGCAACTGCACGGATTTGGTCACAGTGGTTTCAAGATTTAAGGTGGCAGTGAAAACAGCTACAGTTTGTTAGAACACTTGCCATGTTTATGCATGCTTTATTATTAATCATTCCCCCAACCTTGTAGCAAAGATATAGTTATCCCCATTTAAAAACAAACAAACAAACAAACAAACAAACAAGATTTAAGGTGGACGCTTTGGCCAGGCCGAGCTAGGCACACCGCTTCAATTTTATTTCTGTCTTAGCTCAAACTTCCCAATTTCCCAGTTGTGCAGTGTTGTGCCAACTTTGTTTCTTTTTGTATTCTAAGTCTCATGAGTGTTCGATTTCCTTTTTCCATCAGTGCAGCAGAGAGGAGCCTGAGCCTCTCTGAGGGAATTTTCCAAAGAAATTCTGGGAAACAAAACCAAAGAAAACAAATATTGAAGTACAGAAATGGGGATGGGTGCAGAATAACTTATAAAAGGAAATTCTGCTTCAAGGGTACATGACACAGCCCCTTAACCATCCCAACTGTGGCACACATCCTTAAACCTGACCTCCAAGAATTCCCACAGATAGGGTATTCTAGTAACTCCTGTTTACCTTTTAGCCTCCCTAAGAAAAACCTCATTTTGTTCCCTTGATCTTAGGAAGGTAAATTTCACTCCAGCTGAGATGACTCATAATTCACGAGTCTCATTCATGGTAATCTCATTCTCATTAACAAGTGATTGGGCTAAGGCATCATGTGACCAACTTCTGGCCAATAACAAGTTAGCAGAAGTCATTGGGTGGGACTTCTGGAAAAGTTTTTAGAAGGGTGGAACTAGGATTTCTAGTTGAGCATGCCCTATTATTTTCTTCTTGCCTCTAACCAAACACGAAGCCTGGAAATTCAGCCACTATCATGTGCCTATGAAGTGACAAGCCAAATGCTAAGGCCAACAAAGCAGAAGGATTGAGAGAGCCCGGATCCCATAAGACATTAAGCTGCAGTTCCAGCCTCGGACTGCTTTACCCTCAGATATTTTATTGCGTGAGCCATATAAACTTCTTACTTGGACTTCTATTTCTAGCAATAGTGTGTACTGTATATCTCTAAATATTCCTGCAGCAAAATATATATAATTCCTAGGAAAAATATTGAAAACATCTTTAAATGCATGGATAAGCTTGCAAGAAGGTCAGGAAGATCAACTAGGTCAGGAAGAAAGCAGGAACACAACCCTAGGACAGAAGGATTGCACAGGTATGGTCTGCATCTGTTCTCATTGGTTGGTGCACATGCTATAGTGACAAAGTCTTGGAAATTATTTCTGGAGATAAGGAAACACTGATGCTGCTATCAGAAATGGGGGCATCTACCAGGGCCCAGGCAGGATGAGAGCCAAATTGAAACATTGGGTTGGCACCTAAGAAGGAATATATCCTCAGGGGAAGGATAAACTAGGAGGAAAAAACCTGCCCTGCAGAGGTAGGTAGCAAGAAAAGTTGTGCTCTCTGCTTTGACTCTGGGTGGAGGAGGAAACATTCCTCTAGAGAATTCATGACTAGGGTCTGGCAATAACACCGGTTTAGGGTATAAATTTATACTCTTTTCATGGTCCTAAAGCCCACATACTGAGCATTTTAATTTAAAATGGACCTGGGTGGCCTCTGGCACTTGGCCAAAGCACACACAGATCCTCTCTGGAAGAACTCACTGTCAAACCAGATCTCAAAGAATTTCCACAGATAGAGTTCCAAATGAATGTGAACTCACAATCAAAAACACAGAACTCATGAGGAAGTAAGCAGAGAAGACAAGCAGTAGAAGCAGATCCATAACAACTTTAGATATTAGACTTTTTAGAAATAGAACATAAAATAAGCATGTTAAATAAAGAGGGAACTAAAAACATGAGTGAGAATCAAGATTCTCAATACTTATCGAATGTGAAAAAGAACCACATGGGAATTACAGATATGCCTATTATAATAGTTTAAATATGTAGCTCGTTGGAAGGGATATATATCAAATTCAATACAGCTAAAGAGAGAGTAGTGAACTGAAAGATAGATTTGAAGAAAATAACCCAAAATGCATCCTAGTGACACAAAGAAATGGAGAAAAAGTGACACGATCCTTAATATGTTTATCAGGTATATTAAAAGGAAATAATACAGTTGATGTGGACAAGGCAATTGTCAAAGATTGATAGATGAACACTTTCCAGAATTAATGAAAGATAAGAATCCTCAGGAAGCACAATAAATTCCAAGAAGGATAAGGAACAAGAAAACCTAGAACCATTGTGAAACTGCAGAACACCAAGAATAAGAGACGATTTTTAAAGCAGAGATAGAGAGGAAAGATAACCTACAATGGAATGACAATGAGACCAGCTCCTGACATGTCAATGACAATAATGAAAACAATGATAATTATAATAGCATGAAATACCATTAATGAAATAATAGCATTAATATGATGAGAGGAAATAACTTTCTGCCTATAATTGTATATTCAGCAAAACTATCTTTCAAGGATGAAAATAATACTTTTCAGATCAACAAAAACTAAGAGTTGACTATCAACAAAACTTAACTAAAGAATATTCTAGAAGATATATCTCTGGAGAAATAAAATGATCTCAGGAGGAAGGTCTGAGGAACAATAAGGAATGTAAGCAAAGAAGATGGTAAACGTAAGCAAATATAAACAAACCCCAAGGGCAAAAACCCAACAATAACAATTTAAAACTTGTGGAGTTAGAAGAAACTAAAATCATGGAATTTGTGTGTATATATATATGTATATATATGTATAATAAGGGATTATTGAAGTTAAGGCATTATAAGGTGTATGTCAATTATCTATTGCTGCTTAACAAACAGTCACAAAACCTCAGAGACATACAAATATATGTGTTTATTGCTCACTCAACTGGAGTCTTTTGGGGTTGGAGATCAGTGAGCGTAAGAAGCTCTGCTGAGCTTGGCTGGGCTTGCTTACATGTCTGGAGTCTGCTGATGTAGGATGGCCTTGGCTGGGGACCTTGATTCTGTTCCACATGCTTATCACTTACCAGCCAGGGCAATGGCAGAGACACAAAAGAAAGGAAATGGAAACATACAAGCACATTTTCAAGACTCTTCTTATATTTTGTTGCCAAAGCAAGTCAAATGACTGACTCCCGAATTAGAGTAGGAGGGAACTACAAAAGCTTATGGGAAAAGGTTTGCCTGCATGGAGGAGTGAAGAATTGGAGCCATTAGTGCAAGCAATGTAAGATCCTTTCATTGTCCATAAAAATATTAATTAACTTTAGACTTTTAATTAAATATGAATGTTCAAGTTTCAAGGGTTGTCATTGAAAGAATAGAAATAGAGTTATAAACCAAGCCAGAAGAAGAAAAATAATGGAATTTTAAAAAAGAAGGAAGGAAAGAAAGGCAGAGAGTAAAAGAATGTAAAGGTGGGAAAAATATAAAGCATAAAATAAGAAAGAAAAATCCAAATGTATCATTAATCAAATAAATATATCAAAAAACTAAAGCCTTTAGTTAAAAGACAGATTGCCACACCAAATATTTTTAAAAACCAAGCTATACCCTGTTTATAACACCAAGGCACAAAAACTTTGAAATCAAATAATGGAAAAACAGATTCTGTGCTGGTTTAGCTATATTAACATTGGATTAAATAGACTTTAAGGCAAAAACCATTGCTAGAAATAAGGTAGTGGATTGTATTATTGTTCCCAATAACTTGCTGCCCCTTTTTTTTTGACCAGCCTGTACTTCCCACACCATGGCTGTCACTGACACATGAATGGAAGTTATGTGTGCACTCCTGAGCAGACACTTTAGGAAACATTGCTCATTTCCTCTGTCATAAGAAGAGCCTGTCCCAGATGGGGTTGTTCCTTCTGTCTGTGCTCTTGGATAAAGATAACAGAACGAAGAAAGGGTAGAGCCACAACTGACCCACAGATGACAACATAAGTGAGAAATGAATCCTTATTGGTGTAAGCCACTGAGATTTTGAAAATAGGTGTGGTCATGTGGCTGTTTTTTTGTCTAACGTAACATGAAACGTGTCACTTCCAGGTGGAAGCTTCGAGAGCCAGTGCATGATTCATGCTATCATGTTGTTAACCACAGCCAAACTTAGCAAAAGATGACTAATACAAATAGGTCATTTTATAATGAGAAAAGTTTCAACTCTCCAGGAGGACACCATCTTTCTAACTTGTATGCGTATAATAACATATCTTCAAACTGTGGTATAGAGTAAAATAGAACTGTAAGAAAAGTTCTTCCTTCTTCCGGCATACAGATAGCCAGTTATTCCAGCACCATTTGTTGAAAAAACAACGATTTTTTTAAAAAATCACTCCTTTATCAGTAATTGACAGATCAAGCAGACATCAAACATAATCTTGATCTAATGGACACATATAGAATTCTGCGTGCAAAATTAGAAAATGTACATAGTTTTATTACATATTTAGAACATTTATAAAAAATTGATTAGGTTCTAGGCCATAAAAGCAAAACCTTAACAAATTTCAAAGAAATGTAGTCATATAGACTTTTTCTCTGGCCACAGAAGAATTACTAAGGAATTGATAATAAAAATAAATGAGTCAAAATAGTCTTTACGTTCAGATGTTTAAATACACACAGGAAAAACATTAACAGGTAAAAATGAGATCACAATGAAAATTAAACATTTAGAATTGAATGGTAATGAAAAATACCATATTCCATTCTGTGTTATCAGCAAAAAGAGTTTTAAGAGGGAAATTTATAGCCTCCAGTTCTTAAGAGAAAAGGCTTAAAATTAATGAGATAATCACTTAACTTAAAATGTTAGAAAAAGGAAACAAAATAAGCCCAAGGAAAGAAGGAGGACAGAAGAAAGATAAGAACATATATTAATGAAATAGAAAACAAAGATTCAATAATGAGGATCAATAAAACCTAAACTTAGTCTTTTGAGAAGACTAATAAGATTGACAAATCTCTGGCAAAATTGATAAGATCTATAGAGTGCAGGAAAGAGAAAGAGAGAAGCAGCAGGGGGATGAAGGTGGATAACCCTTTATTTGTTTAGGCCACTGTTTACATATTTGCAGCCAAATATATTTCCAGCTGATAAACCAATCATAACAGAAAATAAAAGATTATAATCTGAAACTATGGTGGTCATATCTAGTTATATGAAATCACATATCTTGCTGTAATCTCAGGAAGGTTCTTCTGTTTAGCGGAGAACGTCAATATGTTTATGATATGCAAGGGTCCGTCTGGCGCTGAGTTTGAGAGTAAGGGCTGCAGAGGTGAAACGCAAGTCTATCAGTTGCCTATTGTGGAATAACAAACCATCCCAAATTGGTAGATGAAAATAAGAATATTTTATTTTTCTCCACTAGCTAGGCTTGGCTTTTCTCTGCAGGTTAAGCTCAGGTCTGTTCCACATGTGTTCATTTAATCCCAGGCTGAAAGGACAGCAGCTTCCCAGAAGTTCACCTCATGATGATGTCAGAGGGGCTAAAAAGGGAAGCCCCTTCCTTTGCTTGTCTTTTTTTTCTCTTTTCTTTTTTTTTGCTTAAACTGATTATTGAGCATCTATTCTATGTCAGACGTGATGTCTAGGCAGTAGGAATAACAAAGTGGAATAAGGGATTTCAGAGCCTAGTGGGAGAGACAGACATGCAAAGAGGTGATAGCATTATCATGAAATAAGGACATTGTGCTTGTTTGAATCTATTAAGTACCCCAGAAAGGATTATGTTCTTTTACCTATTGTGAGTGGGATTTTTTGATTAGGTTGTTTCCATGGAGGTGTGACCCACCCAATTCAAGGTGGGTCTTAATCCTTTACTGGAGTCCTTTAAGGGAGCTCACGGAGAGCTCAGAGAAGCTAAGAGAGGGAATCTAGAGTTTGACCCGGGAGAAGCAAGAAGGACCCAAAAGAGGGGCTAAGACAGAAACCCAAAGACATTTTGGAGAAAGCCATGGAAATCAGAAGCTAAATCCTGGAGAGGATCAGCAGACTCCAGCCAGGTGCCTTCCTATGTGACAGAGGAACCCCAGATGCCATTGGCCTTTCCTCAGAAGATATCTTACTCTTGATGCCTTAATTGGGATATTTTCATGGCTTTAGAATTGTAAATTTGTGAACTAATAACGCCCCATTGTAAAAAACCAATCCGTTTCTAGTATATTGCATTTCAGCAGCTTTAGCAAACCGAAACAGACTATGATAGCAATGTGTCGATGTGCCAGGGTAACACAGAAAAAAAGTGATTGTTTGGGAGAGAGTATAATGTAATAGCTAAGACTATGGGCTTTGGCATCAGCGTTTTCTGAGTTCGTTTTTCCAGCTCTACCACTTATAAGTTGTGCGACATTGAGTGGATCACTTAAACTCTGTGCCTGTATTTCATGTACAATGTATTGTAATATTTATATATATATTTGTGCCTGTCAGTACACTTTGAACCCCTCAAGGTTGGAGACCACTTCGTTATCATCATCATCATCATCATCATGTTAAATTACCATTCACCAAGTGTTCTACTTTGCAGCTGCTCAAAGCAGATACCATGAAATGCACTGGCTTTTACCATGGGAATATATTTGCTTACAAGCTTACAGTTTTGAGGCTGTGAAAATGTCCAAATCAAGGCATCATCGAGATGATACCTTCTTCCAGAAGACTGGCTGCTGGCAATTCCGGACTCCTCTTTCACATGGCAATGCACATGGTGGTGTCTGCGGATCTCTCCCTTCTCTTCCTGGTTTTGTTGATTCCAGGGTCTTGCTTCTGTGGCTTTCTTTCTCTTTGTCTGAATTTCATTACCTTATAAAGGACTCCAGTAAGAGGATTAAGACCCACCCTGAATGAGATGGGTCACATCTTAATTTAAGATTCTACTCACCAAAAGATCCTACCTACAATGGGTCCACACCCACAGGAATGGACTAACTTAAGAACATACTTTTCTGGGGTAAATACAGCTTGAAACCATCACAGCAAGTAGTCAATATGAGTCAGAAGTCATGCTAAGTTCTTTACCCAGTTTATCTAGTTTGATCTTCAACAGACCTCTAAGGTAGATGTTATCATTTTCCTAACTTTCTAGCTTGCCATTTTTCTCATCAAACCAGTTCTTTCTTCATAGCACTTATCACAATTGTGTAATTCCTTTGTAATTATTCATTTGCATTTTTTATTAGAGAAGTTATAGCTATACAGAAAAATCCTACAGAAAGTACAGCGTTCCCATATATGCCCCCTCACATGCACAGTTTTGCTTACTGTTAACACTTTGCATTAGTGTCATAGTTTTGTTACAATTGATGACATTATTATAATTATATTATTAACTATAGCCCATAGTTTACACTCTGGTTCATTGTTTGTGTTGTACAAGTCTATGGTAACAAAAAATTTTTATCTGGTAACTTATAACAACCTAAAATTTCACCTTTAACCACATTCAAATATACAATTCAGTGGTACTAATTACATTCAGAATGCTGTGCTACAATAACCACCATCCATTACCAAAACATTTCCATCACCCAAACAGAAACTCTATACCAGTTAAGCATTAACTCTCTATTCCCTATCCCCTATCCCCCACCTGTATTTTTGTTTCTGACTCTTAATTTGCATATACTAATTATTTCATATCAGTGAGATCATACAATATTTGTCCTTTTGTGTCTGGCTGATTTCACTCAACATGATGTCTTCAAGGTTCATCCATGTTGTCGCGTGTATCAGAACTTCTTATTATGGTTGAATAATATTCCATTGTATGTATCTACCACGTTTTATTTATCCATGCATCTGCTGATGGATACACAGGTTTCTTCTCTCTCTTAGCAGTTGTGAATAGTGCTGCTCTGAGCATCAGTGTGCAAATATCTGTTCAAGTCCTGCTTTCAGTTCTTCTGGGTATATACCTAGAAGTGGGATTGCTGAGTCACATGGTAATTCCATACTTAGATTTCTGAGGAACTGACAAACTGTTTTACACAGTGGCTGCACTATTTTACATTGCCACCAACAAAGAACAAAGTCTTATATCTCCACATCCTTTTCAACACTTGTTATTTTCCATTTTTTAATAATTGCCATTCTAGTGGACGTGATATAGTATCTCATTGTGGTTTTAACTTGCATTTCCTAAATGGCTAATGATGTTAAGAATCTTTTATATGCTTATTGGCCATTTATGTACCTTCTTTGGAGATGTATCTTTTGAAGACATTTGTCTATTGTTCATTGGGTTTTTTGTCTTTTTGTTGTTTAGTTGAAGGATTTCATTAAAATCTCTGGATAGCAAACCCTTATCAGATCTTTGGTTTCTAAATATTTTCTCCCACTCTGTAAACTGTCCTTTTACTTTCCTGATAAAATCCTTTGATGCACAAATTTTTCAATTTTGATGACGTCCTGTTTATCTCTTTTTGTTGTTGTTGCTCAAACTTTGGGTGTAAAGTCTGAGAAAACATTGCCTAAAACAAAGTACTGAAGATGCTTCTCTATGTTTTCTTCTAGGGGTTTTAGAGTTTTGGCTCATACATTTAAGTTTTGACCAATTTTGAGTTAATTTTTATATGTGATGTGAGGTAGAGGTCCACCTTCATTCTTTTGCATATGAATATCCAGTTTTCCCAGCACTCTTTTTCAAGAGACTATTATTTCTCAATTGAGGAGACTTGGCATCCTTGTCAAAAATCAGTCAGCTATTGATGTGAGGGCTTATTTATGAACTTTCAATTCAATTCCATTGGTCTATATGTATGTCCTTGTGTCAGTACCATGCTGTTATGATTACTATAGCTTTATAATAGTTTTAAAATTGGGAAATGTGAGTCTTCCAGTATCACTTACCTTTTTCAAGATGTTTTTGGCCATTCATTTCCCCTTACCCTTTCTTATAAATTTGATGATTGGATTTTCCTTTCCTGCAAATAAGGCTGTTGGAATTTTAATTGGGATTGTGTTGAATTTGTAAATTGCTTTGGGTAGAATTGTCATGTTGACAATAATTAGTCTTTAAATCCATAAACATGAATGTTCTTCCATTTATTTAGGTCTTCTTTGACTTATTTTAGCAAAGTTTTGTAGTTTTCCATGTATCAGTCTTCTGCATCTTGGTTAAATTTATTCCTGGATATTTGATTATTTTAGAGGCTATTGTAAATGGAATTTTTTCTTTATTTCTTTTTCAGATTGTTCATTACTAGTATACAGAAACACTACTGATATTTGCATGTTGATCGTATACTCCATGGCTATACTGAATTCATTTATTAACTGTAGTAGCTTTGCTATGGATTATTCATGATTTTCTTTATATAGCATAATATCATCTGAAAATAGGGAAATTTTTACTTTCTTCTTCTCATTTTGGATGCATTTTATTTCTTTTTCTTGCCTAATTGCTCTGGCTAGAACTTCCAGTACAATGTTGAATAACAGTAGTGACAGTGGGCATCTTTGTCTCAGTCCTCATTTTAGGGGGAAAGTTTTCAGTCTTTCATCATTGAGTATGATGTTAGCTGAGGGTTTTTTGTATATGTCCTTTCTCATGTTGAGGAAGTTTCCTTGTATTTCTAGTTTTCTGAGTGGTTTTATCAAAAAGTGGTGTTGCCTGAAACTCAGAGCTAGATCTTGGCAGCTATGAATGTCAGTATTACCTCATATAGCAACTGTTAAAAAAAAGCTGAAAAAGAGTTTAGTGTTCAGTTAGAGATATGAGTAAAATGGATCTGGTTAGGACTAAGGCAAATCAAGTCAAAGGGTAAACAACAATACTGAATGTGTTTTAAAATTTCAACTTCTGTGTGAGACCAAGGGAAGAGATGTTCATTTGGTGCAGGATCTATATTTTCTGCAGCACACTAAATAATTTAACTTATATGGTCAGTTTATTCAAACACCATAATTACATGGAACTTGGAATAGGAAGTGAGATCTGGTAGGTTTGTACAGGTTGGTGTGAAATTCCGATACATCCCAGAGTAATTTCGGCAGAGAATAAAAATATATTTGCAGTCCCCCCCACCCCGGAAGAACTGGGGAAAAATGCAGAAATGTTGGACTTCCCCACATGGGTTATTACTGATATTCTCACAAACTTTGAGGGTTAACGATTTAGTAGGATGAGCCCTCAATCTTGGGGCTTGCCCTTATGAAGCTTGTTACTGCAAAGGAGAGACTAAGTCTACTTATAATTGTGCCTAAGAGTCTCCCCCAGAGACCCTCTTTGTTGCTCAGATGTGCCCCCTCCTCTCTCCAAGCCCACATGGCAGGTGAACTCACTGCCCTACCCCCTATGTGGGACCTGACTCCCAGGGGTGGAAATCTCCCTGACAACGTGGGACATGACTCCAGGGAATGAGCCTGGACCCAGCATTGTGGGATTGAGAAAATCTTCTTGATCAAAAGGGGGAAGTGAAATGAAACAAAATAAAGTTTCAGTGACTGAGAGATTTCAAATGGAGTCAAGAGGTCACTCTGGAGGGTATTCTTATATGTCATGTAGAGATCCCTCTTTAGTTTTCAGTTTATTGGAATAGCTAGAAGGAAATACCTGAAACTGTCAAACTGCAACCTAGTAGCCTTGATCTTGAAGGCGATTGCATAACTATGTAGCTTACATGGTGTGACTGTGTGATTGTGAAAATCTTGTGACTCACACTCTTTTTGTCCAGTGTATGGACAGATGAGTGGAAAAATGGGGACAAAAACTAAATGAAAAATAGGGTGGGATGGGTAGTGGTAGAATGTTTTAGGTGTTCTTTTTTACTTTTATTTTCATTTCTTTTGGAATAAGGAAAATGTTCAAAAATTGATTCTGTTGATGAGTGCACAACTGTATGATGGTACTGTGAATGACTACACTGTGGATGATTGTAGGGTATGTGAATATATATCAATAAAACTGTATAAAAAAAAGTGGTGTTGGATTTTGTCAAATGCCTTTTCTGCATCAACTGAGATGATGATATGTTTTTCCCCCTTCATTCTGCTAATGTGATATATAGTACATTGTTTTTCTTAAATTGAACTACCCTTGTATACCTAGGATAAATCCCAGTTGATTATGTTGTATAATTATTTTAATGTGCTGTTGGATTCAATGTATTAGTATTTTGTTGAGGATTTTTGCATCTATATTCATAGGGGATGTTTTTCTGTAATTTTCTTTTCTCATGGTATCTTTACCTGGCTTTGGAACTTGAGTCATGTGGCCCCGTAGAAGAGATAGCGAGTGTTCCCTCCTCTTCAGTTATTTTCAAAGAGTTTGCCAAGATTAGTATTGATTCCTTTTGGAATGTTTGGTAAAATTCCCCTCTGAAGCCATCTAGTCCTGGACTTTTCTTTTTGGGGAGGTTTTGATTACTGAGTATTCCAGTTTGCTAATGCTGCTGTTTTGTAAAACACCAGAAATGGATTGGCTTTTGTAAAGGGCATTTATTTGGTTACGAAGTTACAGTCTGAAGGCCATAAAATGTCCAAGGTAAGGCATCAGCAATAGGGTACCTTCACTGAAGGATGGTCATTGGTGTCCGGAAAGCCTCTGTTAGTTCAGAAGGCATGTGGCTGGTGTCTACTTGCTCCCAGGTTGCGTTTCAAAATGGTGTTCTCCAAAATGTTGCTCTTGGGGCATTTTGTCCTCTCTTAGCTGCAGCTCCTCTTCAAAATGTCACTCTCAGTTGCTCTGAGGTTCCTCTGTTTGTGAGCTTTTTTTTTTTTTTGCCAGTTTCTGTTTTATTGACACCATCATTCTCAGGCCTTGACTGCATACTTTCCTAGTGGGTACCACTGCTCCTTCCGCTGCTGTTTTTTGGTCTTCAGGTTCTCCTCATGCTTGTTGAGCCTACGGTGCATGGCACGTGTTTTCTTGGGCCGTGGATCTAGGGGCTTGTACTTCTTGCCCTTGTAGAACTTCCTTAGGTTCTCTTTCTGAGTCTGGTTAATGACGGTAAGAACACGGGCAATGGATTTGTGGACAACTCGGATCTTGGAGAGCTTGGACACCCCACTGCCTGTCACTTTGGCGACATAGCTGGGACAACTCCACCTTCAGGTCCTCTAACTGTTTCAGCAGCTCCTCCTTCTTCTTGCCGGAAGGTCCTGAGCCTTGATCTTGGCCATCACTGCAGCTGCTGCCACCACCACCGCCTGCTCCCTGTGAACTCCAGTGAACGAATCAAGACCTACCCTGAATGGGTGGGGCCACATTTCCTTGGAAATATTCAATCAAGTGGTCACACCCTAATCAAAGGTGTCACTTACAGTTGGGTGGGTCACATCTCCATGGAAACAGCCCAATCCAAAGATCCCAACCCAATCAACACCAGTAGATCAGCCCCCACAAGATTGCATCAAAGAACATGGCATTTTGGGGACATAAAACATCCAAAGTGGCACACTGAGCTGGTTATTGATCTGTTGAGATCAGCTTTTCCTTATCTGGGAATGTCTTAATCTCTCCCACATTTTTTTTTTAATTAAATTCAGTTTTATTGAAATACATTCACACACCATACAATCATCCATGGTATACAATCCACTGTCTACAGTATGATAACATAGTTACGCATTCATCACCACAGTCTATCTCTGAACATTTTCCTTACATCAGAAAGAACCAGAACAAGAATAAAAAATAAAAGTGAAAAAAGAACACCCGAATCATCCCCCCCATCTCCCACATTTTTAAAAGAAAATTTTGCTGGATATAAAATCTTGATTTACAATTATTTTCTTTTAGCACTTTAAATATTTTGTATCATTGCCTCTTTGCATCCATGGTTTCTGATGAGAAATTGGCACTTAAACTTGTGCTCCCTTGAACATGACACATTGCTTTCTCTTGCAGCTTTCTGAACTCTCTCCTTGTGTTTGGCACTGGGAGTTTGATTACTGTGTGTTTTGGCATGGTCTTCTTTGGGTTTATATGTTTGGGGTTAGGAGGGCTTCTTTAGTGTGCATATTCATGTTTTTTTTTTTTTCATTTAATTTGGGAAATGTTCTACCATTATACCTTTGAGTATTCCTTTTAACCCCTTTTCTCTCTTTCTTCTCCTTCTGGTATTTCCATAATGCAAAATTGGTATGCTTGATGGTGTCCACAGGTCTCTTGGGCTCTCTTCACTTTTTTTTTTTTTTTTTTTTTTTAATCATCATTTTATTGAGATATATTCACATACCACGCAGTCATACAAAACAAATTGTACTTTCGATTGTTTACAGTACCATTACATAGTTGTACATTCATCACCTAAATCAATCCCTGACACCTTCATTAGCACACACACAAAAATAACAAGAATAATAATTAGAGTGAAAAAGAGCAATTGAAGTAAAAAAGAACACTAGGTACCTTTGTCTGTTTGTTTGCTTCCCCTACTTTACTACACATCGATCCATAAACTAGACAAAGTGGAGTTTGGTCCTTATGGCATTCCCAATCCCACTGTCACCCCTCATAAGCTACATTTTTATACAACTGTCTTCGAGATTCATGGGTTCTGGGTTGTAGTTTAATAGTTTCAGGTATCCACCACCAGCTACCCCAATTCTTTAGAACCTAAAAAAGGTTGTCTAAAGTGTGCGTAAGAGTGCCCACCAGAGTGATCTCTCGGCTCGTTTTGGAATCTCTCTGCCACTGAAGCTTATTTCATTTCCTTTCACATCCCCCTTTTGGTCAAGAAGATGTTCTCCATCCCACGATGCCGGGTCTACATTCCTCCCCGGGAGTCATATTCCACGTTGCCAGGGAGATTCACTTCCCTGGGTGTCTGATCCCACGTAGGGGGGAGGGCAGTGATTTCACCTTTCAAGTTGGCTTAGCCAGAGAGAGAGGGCCACATCTGAGCAACAAAGAGGCATTCAGGAGGAGACTCTTAGGCACAAATACAGGGAGGCCTAGCCTCTCCTTTGCAGCAACCGTCTTCCCAAGGGTAAAACTTATGGTAGAGGGCTCAAGCCATCAAACCACCAGTCCCCTATGTCTGTGGTCATGTTAGCAACCATGGAGGTGGGGTAGGCGAATACCCCTGCATTCTCCACAGGCTCCTCAAGGGGGCACTACATCGTTTTTTTTTTTTTTTTTTTTTTCCTTTTTTGTCTTTTTTCTTTTTTTTTTTTTTCTTAACTTTCCCTTCTTTTTTCAAATCAACTGTATGAAAAAAAAAGTTAAAAGGAAAACAAACATACAATAAAAGAACATTTCAAAGAGACCATAGCAAGGGAGTAAGAAAAAGACAACTAACCTAAGATAACTGCTTAACTTCCAACATGTTCCTACTTTACCCCAAGAAAGTTACATACTATAGCAACATTTCAGTGAACTTGTTCCTACTACATCCATCAGAAATTAACAGACCATAGTCACTTCTGGGCATCCCCAGAACGTTAAATAGCTTATCTGTTCTTCTTGGATTATTGTTCCCCCTTCCTTAATGCTCTCTACTGCTAGTTCCCCTACATTCTACATTATAAACCATTTGTTTTACATTTTTCAAAGTTCACATTAGTGGTAGCATATAATATTTCTCTTTTTGTGCCTGGCTTATTTCGCTCAGCATTATGTCTTCAAGGTTCATCCATGTTGTCATATGTTTCACCAGATCGTTCCTTCTTACTGCCGCGTAGTATTCCATCGTGTGTATATACCACATTTTATTTATCCACTCATCTGTTGAAGGACATTTGGGTTGTTTCCATCTCTTGGCAATTGTGAATAATGCTGCTATGAACATTGGCGTGCAGATATCTGTTCGTGTCACTGCTTTCCGATCTTCCGGGTATATCCCGAGAAGTGCAATCGCTGGATCGAATGGTAGCTCTATCTCTAGTTTTCTAAGGAACTGCCAGACTGACTTCCAGAGTGGCTGAACCATTATACAGTCCCACCAACAATGAATAAGAGTTCCAATTTCTCCACATCCCCTCCAGCATTTGTAGTTTCCTGTTTGTTTAATGGCAGCCATTCTAACCGGTGTTAGATGGTATCTCATTGTGGTCTTAATTTGCATCTCTCTAATAGCTAGTGAAGCTGAACATTTTTTCATGTGTTTCTTGGCCATTTGTATTTCCTCTTCAGAGAACTGTCTTTTCATATCTTTTGCCCATTTTATAATTGGGCTGTCTGTACTATTGTCATTGAGTTGTAGGATTTCTTTGTATATGCAAGATATCAGTCTTTTGTCAGATACATGGTTTCCAAAAATTTTTTCCCATTGAGTTGGCTGCCTCTTTACCTTTTTGAGAAATTCCTTTGAGGTGCAGAAACTTCTAAGCTTGAGGAGTTCCCATTTATCTATTTTCTCTTTTGTTGCTTGTGCTTTGGGTGTAAAGTCTAGGAAGTGGCCTCCTAATACAAGGTCTTGAAGATGTTTTCCTACATTATCTTCTAGGAGTTTAATGGTACTTTCTTTTATATTGAGATCTTTGGTCCATTTTGAGTTAATTTTTGTGTAGGGGGTGAGGTAGGGGTCCTCTTTCATTCTTTTGGATATGGATATCCAACTCTCCCAGCCCCATTTGTTGAAAAGACCATTATGGCTCAGTTCGGTGACTTTGGGGGCCTTATCAAAGATCAGTCGGCCATAGATCTGAGGGTCTATCTCTGAATTCTCAATTCGATTCCATTGATCTATATGTCTATCTTTGTGCCAGTACCATGCTGTTTTGGCAACTGTGGCTTTATAATAAGCTTCAAAGTCAGGGAGTGTAAGTCCTCCCACTTCGTTTTTCTTTTTTAGAGTGTCTTTAGCAATTCGAGGCATCTTCCCTTTCCAAATAAATTTGATAACTAGCTTTTCCAAGTCTGCAAAGTAGGTTGTTGGAATTTTGATTGGGATTGCATTGAATCTGTAGATGAGTTTGGGTAGAATTGACATCTTAATGACATTTAGCCTTCCTATCCATGAACATGGAATATTTTTCCATCTTTTAAGGTCCCCTTCTATTTCTTTTAGTAGAGTTATGTAGTTTTCTTTGTATAGGTCTTTTACATCTTTGGTTAAGTTTATTCCTAGGTACTTGATTTTTTTAGTTGCTATTGAAAATGGTATCTTTTTCTTGAGTGTCTCTTCAGTTTGTTCATTTCTAGCATATAGAAACATTACTGACTTATGTGCATTAATCTTGTATCCCGCTACTTTGCTAAATTTGTTTATTAGCTCTAGTAGGTGTATCGTTGATTTCTCAGGGTTTTCTAGATATAAGATCATATCATCTGCAAACAATGACAGTTTTACTTCTTCTTTTCCAATTTGGATGCCTTTTATTTCTTTGTCTTGCCGGATTGCCCTGGCTAGCACTTCCAGCACAATGTTGAATAACAGTGGTGACAGCGGGCATCCTTGTCTTGTTCCTGATCTTAGAGGGAAGGCTTTCAGTCTCTCACCATTGAGTACTATGCTGGCTGTGGGTTTTTCATATATGCTCTTTATCATGTTGAGGAAGTTTCCTTCAATTCCTACCTTTTGAAGTGTTTTTATCAAAAACGGATGTTGGATTTTGTCAAATGCTTTTTCAGCATCTATTGAGATGATCAATTGATTTTTCCCTTTCGAGTTTTTAATGTGTTGTAATACATTGATTGTTTTTCTTATGTTGAACCATCCTTGCATGCCTGGAATGAACCCCACTTGGTCATGGTGTATGATTTTTTTAATGTGTCTTTCGATTCGATTTGCAAGTATTTTGTTGAGGATTTTTGCATCTATATTCATTAGGGAGATTGGCCGGTAGTTTTCCTTTTTTGTAGCATCTTTGCCTGGTTTTGGTATTAGATTGATGTTAGCTTCATAAAATGAATTAGGTAGTGTTCCATTTTTTTCAATGTTTTGAAAGAGTTTGAGTAAGATTGGTGTCAGTTCTTTCTGGAAAGTTTGGTAGAATTCCCCTGTGAAGCCATCTGGCCCTGGGCATTTATTTGTGGGAAGATTTTTGATGACTGATTGGATCTCTTTGCTTGTGATGGGTTGGTTGAGGTCTTCTATTTCTTCTCTGGTCAGTCTAGGTTGTTCATATGTTTCCAGGAAATTGTCCATTTCTTCTACATTATCCAGTTTGTTGCCATACAGTTGTTCATAATATCCTCTTATAATTTTTTTAATTTCTTCAGGATCTGCAGTTATGTCACCTTTTTCATTCATTATTTTGTTTATATGGGTCTTCTCTCTTTTTGATTTTGTCAGTCTAGCTAGGGGCTTGTCAATCTTGTTGATCTTCTCAAAGAACCAACTTTTGGTGATATTTATCCTCTCTATTGTTTTTTTGTTCTCTATGTCATTTATTTCTGCTTTAATCCTTGTTATTTCTTTTCTTGTACTTGGTTTAGGATTGGTTTGCTGTTCATTTTCTAGCTTCTTCAGTTGATCCATTAGTTCTTTGATTTTGGCTCTTTCTTCCTTTTTAATATATGCGTTTAGTGCTATAAATTTCCCCCTTAGCACTGCTTTTGCTGCATCCCATAGGTTTTGGTATGTTGTGTTCTCATTTTCATTCGTCTCTATATATTTAGCAATTTCTCTTGCTATTTCTTCTTTAACCCACTGATTGTTTAGGAGTGTGTTGTTTAACCTCCAGGTATTTGTGAATTTTCTAAGTCTCTGATGGTTATTGACTTCTAATTGTATTCCATTGTGGTCAGAGAATGTGCTTTGAACAATTTCAATCTTTTTAAATTTATTGAGGCTTGTTTTATGTCCCAGCATATGATCTATTCTGGAGAAAGTTCCATGAGCACTAGAAAAGTATGTGTATCCTGTTGATTTGGGATGTAATGTCCTGTAGATGTCTGTTAAATCTAATTCATTTATCAGATTGTTTAGGTTTTCAATTTCCTTATTGGTCTTCTGTCTGGTTGATCTATCTATAGGAGAGAGTGATGTGTTGAAGTCTCCCACAATTATTGTGGAAACATCAATTGCTTCCTTTAGTTTTGCCAATGTTTCTCTCATGTATTTTGTGGCACCTTGATTGGGTGCATAGACATTTACGATTGTTATTTCTTCTTGCTGAATTGCCCCTTTTATTAGTATGTAGTGGCCTTCTTTGTCTCTCAAAACATCCCTGCATTTGAAGTCTATTTTATCTGAGATTAATATTGCTACACCTGCTTTCTTTTGGCTGTAGCTTGCATGAAATATTTTTTTCCATCCTTTCACTTTCAGTTTCTTTGTGTCCCTGTGTCTAAGATGAGTCTCTTGTATGCAACATATTGATGGTTCATTTTTTTTGATCCATTCTGCGAATCTATATCTTTTAATTGGGGAGTTTAATCCATTTACATTCAACGTTAAAACCGTGAAGGCATTTCTTGAATCGGCCATCTTATCCTTTGGATTATGTTTGCCATATTTTTCCCTCTCTCTATTAATATCCTTTATTGTACCTATACCGAATCTCTTTAGTACTGAACCTTTCTCCAAGTCTCTCTGTCCTGTCTTTGTTTCTCTGTCTGTAGGGCTCCCTTTAGTATCTCCAGTAGGGCAGGTCTCTTGTTAGCAAATTCTCTCAGCATTTCTTTGTCTGTGAAAAATTTAAGCTCTCCCTCAAATTTGAAGGAGAGCTTTGCTGGATAAAGTATTCTTGGCTGGAAATTCCTCTCACTCAGAATTTTAAATATATCGTGCCACTGCCTTCTCGCCTCCATGGTGGCTGCTGAGTAGTCACTACTTAGTCTTATGCTGTTTCCTTTGTATGTGGTGAATTGCTTTTCTCTTGCTGCTTTCAGAACTTGCTCCTTCTCTTCTATGTTTGACAGTGTGATCAGTATATGTCTCGGAGTGGGTTTTTTTGGATTTATTCTATTTGGAGTTCGCTGAGCATTTATGATTTGTGTATTTATGTTGTTTAGAAGATTTGGGAAGTTTTCCCCAACAATTTCTTTGAATACTCTTCCTAGACCTTTACCCTTTTCTTCCCCTTCTGGGACACCAATGAGTCTTATATTCGGACGTTTCATATTATCTATCATATCCCTGAGGTCCATTTCGAGTTTTTCAATTTTTTTCCCCCTTCTTTCTTTTATGTTTTCATTTTCCATTCTGTCATCTTCCAGGTCACTGATTCGTTGTTCAACTTCCTCTAGTCTTGTACTATGAGTGTCCAGAATCTTTTTAATTTGGTCAACAGTTTCTTTAATTTCCATAAGATCATCCATTTTTTTATTTAGTCTTGCAATGTCTTCTTTATGCTCTTCTAGGGTCTTCTTGATTTCCTTCATATCCCGTACTAGGGTCTCATTGTTCATCTTTAGTTCTTTGAGTAGCTGCTCTAGGTGTGTCTCTTCTGGTCTTTTGATTTGGGTGCTTGGGCTTGGGTTATCCATATCGTCTGGTTTTTTCATATGCTTTATAATTTTCTGTTGTTTTTGGCCTCGTGGCATTTGCTGAACTTGATAGGGTTCTTTTAGGGTTTGTAGACCAGTTGAAGTCCTTATCTCTAATTTATCAGATCTACAGCTTCGTGGAGTACACTTTCTCTAACTAACCAGCAGGTGGCGTCCACGAGCCACCTGTTCTCCACAAGCCAGATCTCCCCTGCTTAGCCTTTTTGGTGAGTGGGGGAGTGAGTCTTGTGGGGCCCAATTGGTGTCCCAAGCTTGCGTGTGTAGTTGGTGTTGCCTGCCCTGTATGTGGGGCGTGTTTCTGGGCAGTCGGGGAGGGGGGGTGGCCCTAACAATCAAATCTCCCTGATGATCCTAGAGTTTTAAAGCTACTGCAATAGTCTAATCCTTCAGTTCAGTCCTGCCACAGTTTGTCTCTGCCACTGACCCACAAGTCTTTGGTATTGGCGTATGGCTCCTGAGACTTGCAAGTGGGCCCCTCTTCCA
Organism: Choloepus didactylus; assembly: GCF_015220235.1. Taxonomy (NCBI): domain Eukaryota; kingdom Metazoa; phylum Chordata; class Mammalia; order Pilosa; family Megalonychidae; genus Choloepus; species Choloepus didactylus. The sequence goes on from NC_051316.1 coordinate 94,821,257, forward strand.
GGCTGTGCACCCCGGGTCCTCTGTTGAGGGATGACTGTGCTATGTCGCAGGTGAGTGCCGTCCCCCCAGGGCAGTTCTGGGCTGCTGGGCTGTGTTGGGAGGCTCCCAGTCTGCTCAAATGATGGCTGAATGGGGCTCTGTTAATTCACACTGCTCCCCCTTCCCAGCTCTGGGACATTCAGCTGAGGTTGCAGGGAAGGCTAATGTCCACGCCCAGTTTTGTGGTGTGTGCCTGTTATTTGAAGCACTTCCGTCACACTGGGTTGTCTGGGGCAGCTCTGGGCTATGGGGCTGGCGATGGGCAGGAGTGTTTCCTGTCCACCAGGATGGTGGCTGTGAGCGGACACCCCCCTTTTCTTGGGAAGTTGTGTTGTTTAATGAATTTTCTCAGCCGCTGGATTATTGCCTTTTGTCTCAGAGCTCTCTTAGTTCTGCTCTTGACTTGACGTGCCCAAATTTCAATTCTTTGAAGCTTTCTGTATTGAGCTTCTTAGAGTAATTGTTTTAGAAAAAGCAAAAAGGATTTAAAAAAAAAAAAAAAAAAAAAAAACAAAAACGGCCCTCCTCAGAGATCTAATGGGTTATTGAAATGCTAATAGACAAAGCAACCAGGGCCATTAAGGAAAAGTGCCCAGGGCAGAGAGATCAGCCTTGCTTCGGGATTTGCATATGCGCCTCAAGGCCTGATCTCCGCCCTTCCCCTTTCTGTGTTCACCAGAACTCCAAAAATCCTCTGCTTTTATTTTGGAGTTTTTCGTGTTGTTTTTTTTCTATGCCTGTCTCCTCTCTGCTGGGCTGGCTGCTCTCAGAGTCTCTGGTGTCTGGCCTCAGTCTATCTATGGTTGGAGTTTGAATCAGTAGAATGAGTTTCCGGTAAGAGCAGCCACTGCAATTCTCCCTTCTCCTTCCTGGAGCTGACAGCCCCTCCTCCCCCGGGACTGAGCCTGGCAGGGAGGGGCGCGGGTCCCCTGGCCGCAAAAACTTACAGATTTCGCTGATCTCAGCAGTTCCACGTTTTCATGAGTGTTGTATGAAGTATGCCCAAAGACAGATTGCTCTGTGGTGTCCAGTCCACGCAGTTCCTGGCTTTTTACCTACTTTCCTGGAGGAGTAATTAAAACATACAGCTCACCAGTCTGCCATCTTGCCCCGCCCTCTCTTCACTTTTTAAAATTCTTTTTCTTGTTTCTGCTCCTCAGCCTGAATCATTTCACTTGTCTTCAAGATCATTGATTCTTTCTTCTGCCAACTCAAATCTGCCATTGAAATTCTCTAGGGAATTCTTTTCAGTTATTGTGGTTTTTAACTCCAGTATTTCTGTTTTGTTCCTATTGAGAATCTCAGAGACTCCCATGTTGTTCATTCATTGTTTTCCTTATATCCGTTAGTTCTTTCTCTGTGTTTTCCTTTATCTCTTTGAGCATATTAAGAATTCTTTAAATTTTTTTTTAATTAGAGAAGTTGTAGGTTTACAGATAAATCATTTAAAACGTACAGCATTCCCATATACTTCCCCTCATTATTGACATTTTGCAAGGTACCTTTGTTACAATTGATGAAACAATATTATAATTGTAGTAGTAACTATAATCCATAGTTTACATTAGGTTATATTTTTTTCCCAATACGCCACCCAATTATTAACACCCTGCATTAGTATGGTACATTTATTATTCATGAAAGAACATTTTTGTAATTGTACTATTAACTATAGCTATATTAAAGTCTATGTTTGGTATGTCCAAAGCCTGGTCCTCTTCACTGATAGTTTCTGGATTTTTATCTTGTTTCTTTTGATGAGCCACCATTTCCTGTTCATTTCTTGTAATCTTTTGTTTGCACACTGTACATTTTAATATTTTAAAGTGTTCACTCTGGGATTGAATCCCTGAGCTGTCTGTTTCTTAAATTTGTATCCAGCTAATGATATGACATAGCTTTTCTTGAATGCCAGGAGCTAACCAAAAGAAATAAATCCAAGCAGAAAGCACCTTTTGTAGTCTTTAAATTGACTGGTAGTTTCCTTCAGAGTTTAGCCCGCCTATTAAGATCAGCCCAATGCGAATGCAAAGTGCAGTGTTCTCTCTGTCTTATCTGAGCCTGAGTGGATCCCCAGAGACAGCTTCCTTTCCTGGTCCTGTACTTTCTTCTGGCCTTAAGAATTCTCTAGTTTACAGTTTCTTGTCTAGTCCCTTTGAAATAGACTTAAACCCCCTCCTGTATGTGCCATTGTGGTGACTTAAGACAGATTGACCTTTGCCCCAGGGCACTTCAACTTATTGTTTCTCACCCTGCCCTGGCTGTCTGCAACCACTTCTCTGCCTTCAGAACAAACTCTGGGAGGGCAAGCCTGAGAAAAGTTCTCTGCTCAGTCCTTCTGACTTCCACCCAATAGATTGGCAATGACATACTGCACCCCAGTACATGCACAAGGGTCATTCTTCTCTCTGTGGATCAGGGCCAGGGACCCAAAGTGGGAGTGCAGGCTGGCTCCACGGCACACAGAAGGTGGGAGAGCTCCAGCAAGGGTGCCAGAAGCTTCTCCTATGGCTTTTGAAGCTGCTTTCTTGATTCCATACTCACCCAGTGTTCTGGTTTGCTAATGCTGCTGGAATGCAAAACACCAGAGATGGACTGGCTTTTATAAAAGGGGTTTATTTGGTTACACAGTTACAGTCTTAAGGCCATAAGTGTCCAAGGCAACGCAACAGCAATCGGGTACCTTCACTGGAGGATGGTCAATGGTGTCTGGAAAACCTCTGTTATCCGGAAAGTCATGTGGCTGGCATCTGCTCCAAAGGTCTGGTTTCAAAATGGCTTTCTCCCAGGATGTTCCTCCCTAGGCTGCAGTTCCTCAAAAATGTCACTCTTAGTTGCTCTTGGGGTGTTTGTCCTCTCTTAGCTTCTCCAGAGCAAGAGTCTGCTTTCAACTGCCGTCTTCAAACTGTCTCTCATCTGCAGCTACTCTCTCATCTTTTGTACATTCTTCAAAATGTCCCTCTGGGCTGTAGCTCCTCTTCAAAATGTCACTCACAGCTGCACTGAGTTCCTTCTGTTTGTCACCTTATTTATATGGCTCCAGTGAGCCATGTAATGTTAGACCCACCCTGAATAGGTGGGGTAACACCTCCATGGAAATTATCCAGTCAGAGTCATCACCCACAGTTGGGTGGTGTGCATTTCCATGGAAACACTCAAAGGATTCCAAAATCTAATCAACACTAATACATCTGCCCACACAAGATTGCATCAAAGATAATGGTGTTTTGGGGAACATAATACGTCGAACTGGCACACCCAGTAAGTGCAGTCCTTTAATTATTTTCCAAAGTTTTGAGGAAAGTTACTGTCTTTAAGATTCCTCTGTTGTTTTTGCGAGAGGGGCTTGGAACAACGGTTGCCCTCAGAGCTGGCTCCTAGCAATGTGAAGTAGCTTGTTAAAACAGTGATCAAGGATCTGAACATGCATCTCTGGAATTTGGAGGACTAGGTGCTTACAGCCCACCCTGGCATTAGCAAGCCGTACCAGAAGCCTGGGCTGCAGTCCCCACTGCTGCCTGCTTCGAGGCTGGGGAATAGGGAGTGGTAGCCACTGCGGGAGGGTGAAATTCATTGGTATTTACCACTAGAGCCTCTTCCTCCAGCTCTTCCTTGGATGCCGCCCACATTCCAATAGACTCCGGAGTATCAAAATAGTTGATTCATGAAGTTCTTGCCAGTTCAATAGTTGTTTTAGTAGAGGGACTGATTCTTGGAGCTTCCTACTCCACCATTTCCCCACAATCCTCCACCATGTTTATTCTTTCAGAAACCTTAATACAGAGTGGAAAGATCATGCCCTTGGTTTGGCCTATCCTCCCAAATAAGGGTTGACTGATTTTAGCTGTGCTCAACTGGGCAGCCAGTTGTGGATCCAGCTGGGCTTGGCTCCTCATTGCAGATTAGGCTCTGTTCTACCCCGTATATATTCATTCTGGGGGCCAGACTGAAGGGAGAGCAGCTACCCAGGGGAAGCTCTTCTCATGGAATGCAGAAATGCAAGAGAACAAGTCTCACTGCAAGCACACTTCATGACTTTCTTTGCAACTTTTTTGCTAGCATTCCATTGGTCAAAACAAGTCACAGGGCTGAGCCACTGTCAAGGGGCGGGAAAGTGCCCTCCACCTCTAGGGAGTGGAACTGCAAAGCATTATGGTAAAAGGATACAGGACAGGTGAAGAATTAGGGCCAGTAATCTAATCATCGTCATTATTCTGTATACTGGAATGAGAAGAATCTGAAGGGTCTGGTGTAGAAGAGAGGGGATGAAGAGGAAAGATAAGGCATAGTGAAGCCAGCAAGATGGTGAGAATCCAGGCAAGTATGTAGTGTGGCCAGTAAGAAATCTCTGGTGCATGAAGGATAAAAGTTCATTTAAGGTAAAGGTTATGTACTATGTGAATTTAAGGACTTTTTTTGTTTGCATATTTGTGATATTAAAAACCCTCTGGCATCCCAGACTTTCAATAAAGGCTGTTAGGCACCTCCCCAAAGCCCCAGCAGGAGTGGTCTGTGTGTGTGTGTGTATGCGTGTGGGCATGTGTGTGTGTGTGTGTGTGTGTGTGTGTGTGTGTACATCAAAGGAACGGCCAAGTTGCTTTGCAGACAATGAAGTACAGGGACAGATATTAAACAAATTCAGCAGAAGGTGGTACTCAGATCTCAATACTAGTAAGATACTCAGGTACTAGTAAGTATATCCTAGCTACTTGCAGCCATATTGGTAAAGCATTAAGCTCACCACAGGGTAAAAGATGGTGTTAGCTGATTATATTTGTACTTCAAGGGCCAGGCTGGTTTCTGAGTTATAACTGGGAGGATCAATTTCCAGTCCAAAGAGAAGTGAGTGAAACATTTCTGACATTCTGCCTGGGATTTTTGTTCTTCTTGACCCTGCAGCCTTACTGGTCTCAAAGAGTTCTACACTGGTCCTTACCTCCGTGGAGAAGGTTCTTCCTTTCCAGCTTCCTTCCTCCTCTGGGTCCCACAGCCTCTCTGTGACCCACCAGCTCAGCAGCTCTGTCTTCCAGTCACCCAGCCAGGCAGGCTCTGCACCAGATATTGGGACTCTTTAGCTCTGGGTGTCCTGCCCTCATCCTGCTGATTTTTTAAAAATTCAATTTTATTGAGATATATTCACATACCATGCAGTCATCCACAGTGTACAATCAGTTGTTCACAGTACCACTATTTAGCTGTGCATTCATCACCACAATTAATTTTCATTACTTTTTCATTAATTAATGAAAAACATTTTCATTGCCACAAAAAAGAATAAGACTAAAAATTAACATTAAAAAAACACCCAAAACATCCCATCCCCCATCCCTCCCTATTATTCATTTATTTTTTGTCCCCATTTTTCTACTCATCCGTCTATACCCTGGATAAAGGGAGTGTGAGTCACCAGGTTTTCACAATCACATGGTCACACAGTGTAAGCTATATAGTTATACAATCATCTTCAAGAATCAAGGCTACTGGGTTGCAGTTCAACAGTTTCAGGTATTTCCTTCTAGCTATTCCAATACACTAAAAACTAAAAATGGATATCTATATAATGCATAAGAATAACCTCCACAATGTCCTCTTGACTCCATTTGAAATCTCTTGGCCACTGAAACTTTATTTTGTTTCATTTCTTTTCCCCCTTTTGTCCAAGAAGACTTTCACAATCCCTCAATGCTGGGTCCAGGTTCATCCCTGGGAGTCGTGTCCCACGTTGCCTGGGAGTCATGTAACATGTAGGGGGGAGGGCAGCATAAACTGCAGAGTTGGCTTAGAGAGAGAGGCCACATATGAGCTACAAAAGAGGTTCTCTGGGGGTGACTTAGGCACAATTATAAGTAGGCTTAGCCTCTCCTTTGCGGTAACAAGTTTCATAAGGGCAAGCCTCAAGATCAAGGGCTCGGCCTTCTAAACTGGTAGTCCCCAATGCTTTTGAGAATATCAGTAATTCCCCAGGTGGGGAAGTTTAATATTTCCACATTTTCCCCAAGTCCCTAAGGGGGCTTTCCAAAGAAATTTTTATTCTTTGCCCAAATTACTCTGGAATGTATCAGAGCTTCACACTAACCTGTACAAACCAACCAGATCTCACTCCCTATTCAAAGTTCCATGTAATTATGGTGCTTGAATAAACTGACCATACAAGTTAAATTATATAGTGTACTACAGAAAATATAGATTTTGCACCAAATAAACATCTCTTCCTTCGGTCTCCCAGAGAAGTTGAAGTTTTAAACACCGTCAATTTCATCCTTTACCCTTTAGTCTGATTTACCTTAGTCCTAACCAAGTCCATTTCGTTCACATCTCTAATTGAAGACTAATCTCTTTTTCAGCCTCTTTAACATTTTCTGTATGGGGTAATGCTGACGTTCATAGTTGCCAGATTCTGGCTCAGAGTCTCAGGTGTCTCACAGATACCCAAAGTTCCAGGGACCAACTAGGTTTACACAAAGAACTCAGCATCCCAGAATTTAGAAATAGCCATTACAACTCAGGAATAGATGTAACTGCTGTAAGAACTTACAATCTAGGAACCTTTACCATAAGCTTTCCCCTAATAATCAGGTTCAATTCTCAGAGTTTGCACATTATAGTTAGTCCATATTAGTGAAGTATTATAATGTTTGTCTTTTCATTTCTGATTTATTTCATTCAACATACTGTCCTCAAGGTCCATTCACCTAGTTGCATACCTTACAACTCATCCTGCTGATTTAAAAATAAGTTTCATTCATTAATGTGGTAGGTAGAATAATGGCTCCTCAAACATTTCCATGCCCTAATCCCCAGAACTTGTGAGTATTACCTTACAGGGAAAAAGGGACTTCGCAGATGTGATTCTGGTTACAGCCCTGGAGATGGGGAGAATATCCTAAAGTGTCCAGGTGGGCCTAATCTAATGACACGAGTCCTTGAAAAGAGGAGAAATTTTCTTGACTAGGTCTGAGAGATGGGTTGGAAGAAGGAGAGATTTGAAACATGAGAAGGGCTTGACCCACCATTGCTGGTTTTGAAGATGGAAGAAGGCAGTCACAAGCCAAGAAACGTGGGTGTCCTTGAGAAGCTGGGAATGGCCCTCAGCTGACAGCTGGTAAGGAAACTGTCAGTCCTACAGCCCAAATGGAACTGAATTCTGCCAACAACTGGATGAGCAGAGAAACCGATCCTCTCTGAGAGCCTGCAGAAAGGAGCGCACCTCTGCTGATTCTTTGATTTTAACCTGTGAGACCCATGTTGGACTGCTGACCTATGGAAGTGTACAAGAATATATTTGCATTGTTTAAACCACTAAATTAGTGGTAATTCATTATGGCAGCAAAAGGAAACTAATGAAATTTGCAAATATTTATCAAGCTCCTGCAATTTTCCAGGCCTTGTGCCGGACACAGGGATTCTGCCCTCATAAAGTTTGCAGTCTAGTAGAGAGGAGACAAGTAAAAAGGAAATTCCAATACAGTGTGGGAGCTGAGAGCTGTGGGAGCACAGAGGAGGTCCTCAACGTGGTCTTGGGGGATCAGGGAGGGTTTCCCTGAAGAAGTAATGTCTGACCTGAATCTAAAAGATGAGCTCGATAAGTGACAAGGTGGGACAAGAGTATTTCTGGTGGAGGGAACAGCATGTACATAAAAGCAAGCCCAGAGATGAGGCAGGTATGGTACCTTTGAGCAACTGTAAGTTATTCAATATGGTGGAGGCACAGTGCTTGGAGAAGGGAGTGGTGGGAGATGAGGCTGGAGGTGAGGGCAGAGGTCCTGTCATTCCAGGCCTGGGAGGACATATGGGAAGCCTGGGCTTGAACCTGAGGACAAGAAAGACATGTGGAGGGTTTTCTGATGGGAGGAACATGGTCATGGTTGTGTTTTTTGTGTTTTTTTTTTCTGGTTTGTTTTTTATTTGACAGTTAAATGAACTATTTTTTTCCATTAAATCCAAATGCATCCTTTATCATATAGCAAATTAAATTCCCATGGGTTTTTAAAAAATTTTTAATGCATTTTTTTATTGTGAACTTTAACATATATACATAACAGTGATAATTTTCGAAGTGCAGTTTAACATGGTTGTGTTTTAAAAGATCCTGCTGATTTTTTATTCTGATTCTGATTCTTTCTGGTGCATCGAAAATGTTCAAAAATAGATTGGGGTGATGAATGCACAATTATAAGATGGTACTGTGAACAGTTGATTGTGCACCATGGATGATTGTATGGTATGTGAATATATCTCAATAAAACTGAAAAAAAAAAAAAACAAAAAAACAAAACAAACAAACAAAAAAAACATAGGGCCGGACCACACAGTGAACCCTAATGTAAACTATCGACTATCATTAATAGTAACATTATAATAATATTGTTTCATCAATTTTAACAAAATTACCACATTAATGCAAAATGTCAATAATAGGAAAAACTATGTGTTGGGGGAGGCAGTATATGCATGATTTCTCTGTAAACATACAACTTCTTTAATAAAAAATTTTAAAAAACTCATGCTGGCTTCCATGAGGAGCTTGGCATGGAAGGAAGTGAGCCTGGGGACAGAAAGACCAATGAGGAGGTGAGAGACGGTGGTGGCTGGGACAGAGGAAGTGTCAGTGTCGATGGAGACCGGGGTGGGGGGGTGCACTTAGGGAGCTGAGGATGCCTGTAACTCTCAGGCAAGCGTAATGTCTTCACCTACTAGGACCTGAGCCCGGTCCATAGCAATAGTCTTCACACTCACTCTTGGAGCATTTATTCTGGACACCATGAAAGTGCTTTACCTCCATCGTCCTATTTAATATTTACAACTCCATGCAGTAGGTGCTATTACTGTCCTTCTTTTACAGATGAGGATTCTGGAGTTCCAGCAGAAACATAAGCCAAAATTTATCAGCTGGGGAGGGAGCCCATAACAATTCCCCTCCTCACTGCAGAGGGCAGGATCTGGGGTTGAGGAGGCCACTGCCCCTGGTTGTTGGGGGATGCTGTCCTTTGCTTCCTTCTCACGTGGCTCAAGTTCCGACCACTGATGTTTCAGTAGCCTGTTGAACAGCCTGGCCCTGGCTCTCCTCCTGCTATCCCTAATATCTCTTCATCAGGCTTTTCCTGATCACCAAGTTGGCAAGTGGCCAACACAAACTGCTGAAAAAGCAGCCACTTTTGGAGCATGTGCTCCCCCAGTTCTGTTGCTGGGCTCATAGAGGTGAAGTGACCCGCTCAGGGTCACACAGCTGGTAAGAGGCAGAGCAGTGTTGGCAAGCCCAGTTGGACTGACCTGCCCCCTCTAAGGGGTGACCTGCTTCATTCGTGCTCTTAGCCACAGACTCGAGGTAATGATATCACTGCCTCAGAGACCCACAGTGGACCTGCAGAATGTCAGGGCTGGAAGTGCTCTAACCCCGCACCTCCACTATGGTAGAGTCAGACCCTGAGGTCTGAGGAGGAGAAGGGACTGACCTGGGGCCACCTCTGGGAGGGGCAGAGCTGAGACTGGACCCAGCTATTCTGTATCCCCCAAATTTCCCAGCATCCCTTTCCCAGTCTTCCCACTGACAATAAGCTGTTGTTCCTTGGGAACCAACAGTGTCAAATTTTACCTGAGCCCTGTGATCTTGGAAAACAGTGAAGGTTAAGAAATCTCCCCCACCCTTTGTATTTCTGAAAAGGGCTTTCTGCAAAGAACAACTCTTCCCCATATGACTTAGATAAGATTCATGGATGTTCCCTGGCTAACCTATGACAAGGACAGACCCAGACTATCCAAATTCCTATTCTTTGCCTCCCAAATGATTAGGTGAACTGCCTGTCCCCACTCATTTATCTGAACAAAATGCTTGTTAATCAAATTTTTGGTTAAGATTCTCTCCTTCCCCTGTAACTTTGACCTACCTTCAGCCTGAGCCACCATACAGTCCCACCTTAACAGGCCCTTTTGAGGAATAGGCTGGCCTCAGCATAAAATATTCTCACACGCCTATCTTTCATCCCACTGCTCTGCACCTGATTCTGTAACCAAGAGCAAATAAATAACAGTTATAGTTACTGAATCATTATCTAAAAGCTTTCTAACTTTCTGATACATTGTGATGTAGCCAGAAGCAATTATCTGTAACTGTTATAACTCACTGAACTGTAACCCAGATTCCTTGTTTCTTTGATGCTGATGCTGTGTTTTGTAACTGCATATTCTCTATCTCGTAACTGGACAGTAAAGAGAAAACTTGTAACTGGCCCTGCTTGTATCCCCTTATCTTGTTTTCCAACCCTGAAGTCAGATGCCCTTGCACATAGGCATGATTACGTGAGTCAGCCCAGAACTGACCACCCCGATTCCTAAGACCAGATATTCCCTTAACCACCACCCCCATAAGCTCCCCTGTAACTTCTGTCCTGATAAAGCTCCACCTGCTGAAAACATCACTTTCTAGTCATGCAACATTATGAGTCAACTTGATGCCTATCTACTGTGTTCCCCACCATGGCACTGTAATCTTCCCCCTAGAGGATTTGTAAACAGCTTATCAAAATATGCAAACCCCAACTCCATCACAACCCCACCTCCCTCTTTGTTTAATCCCATAAAAACCCTAAGCTCTTCCAACTCAGGGAGACAGATGTGAGGACTGCCCTCCTGTCTTTGCGAGGCTAGTCTTTGCTAAATAAACTTCTTCTCTTCTCAAAATCCTGGTGTCACTTAATTGACTCTGGTGCACATCAGGCAAGGATTCACTTTTGAGCTGTAACAATCTTTCCTCCCTTTAAAAGGAAACCCTTTTTTGCCTTACTCTTGAGAGACTTGCAGAGCTTATGTTCACAGTGTTCTCCCTATTGCAGTAGTCCCCTCTCTTCGTTGAGAAAACCTCTTTCCCCCTTTACAATAATCCTTTTGAGTCAAGTCTCTCCTTACTCACCTCAGTTTCACTGTGTAGTTTAAGGGGATTCAACTCTGGCTTAAGCCAATCAGTTTATTCCATTTTCCTGCCACCATGGTGTGTTCAGGGATGGGCGTGTGACACAATCTGGACATTCCTGGACTTTCCAGTAGTGGGGAAGCTACTGGAAGAGATGATGTCTGAGAATGCATGATCGGGAGCTACTGTAGCCATTTTATTGCTCTATGAGGATGGCCTGCAGTTGCAGGGCCCATATGAGGAGGCTGGAAGGAAGCTCACAGCAAGAACGATAAAGAAGAGAGCCAGAGAAAAATCAGCTTCTTGGTAAGAGTCTGGATCTAGCTTTACTTGAAGCCAGATCCATGTGAACCAACACATCTTTTTATGGTTCATCAATGTGAGGTTTCATTTTTGTTTTGTTTTGATTTTCACAATCAAGATAGTCTTAGTTGATATATGATCTGTGAGGTGGTTGCTATGGGGAGTGGTTGGGGATGCCATCACCCTTCCTTTCCTCCAGGGTCTGGCTTTTGGAGTTTGCGTGAACATGTATCAGAGTTCTAAGTTGCATGGAACAGAAAACAATTCTGGATGATTTAAACAGAAAAGGAATTCACTAAAAGGATATTGGGTAGCTCACACTGTCCTAGAAAGGCTAGAAAATCAGGCTTGGTGACTATGCAACTAAACCACACTCATAATCAGGTCACAGAACTGGAGTGGGCAGGACACTGCTGCCATCACTGCTGCCACCCTCATTGCCACTGATGACTGATCTGCACTGCTGCTGCCCCTGCTGCCGCAACTGCTGCTGCTTCCTCCCTCCATCACGAGTTACCAATTTAAAGTCCTCTGGCTGGCCAAGCCTGGTCACGTGCCTGCTTCCGAACTGCAAGGGAGACAGAAATTAGCTATCTGGCCTTTTTGGCTTCTATAGTGGGAGATGGGCTTTGTAAAGAGAGGGAAGTCCTCAAACACAGGATGGGGTTCAATGCCAGGCAGTCAAAAAAGCTAGCCACATGTTCAAAATAGGGCCCAAGGAACTGAGACCAAGTGAGGATAATAGCTTCAGCCTTATTAACGGTTAATCTGAAGTAGAGAATACAGCTTGAACCTGGGGCCAAAATGGGGCCTCCACCTTCTCTCTCCCTGAAATGAATTTCTCTCCCAGCTGTGGATGAACCATTAGACCATGGCAGACCTCCCACCCTGGACAGGGATGCTTTGCCTTGCTGAGCTGCTGCACGCATGCATGGCAGCGGGAGCGGAAGCAAGGAACCAGCTATCTGTGTAGGCAGGCCCAGGAGGCCAGCATCTGAGCTGTGACTTACTGCCCACCTCACCATGCAGACGAGGGCAGTGGAGGCAAGGATGGGAAGGGTTCTCTAATGCTCTTTCCTTTTGGAGGAATGGATGAGGAATGAAAAAACAAAAGAGGGTGGTGGTGGGATGGGAGCGAGCAGGGGGAAGTTGAGGTGAATGAGAGAAGCCCACCAGGCTTTTGCACATTAAACACATTGGAATGCATGTTCTTAACTTCCACACAAAGAAATACACTCTCATTTTCCATCAACATTCGGTCCTCTCTGTATTTTTTGGTTTGGCCACCTGTGATGGACACACAGCATGCTGGTTTTCTTCCATTTGCATCCCTCCTCCAGATCCTCGCTTCACCCCCACCCCCACCAGTCTGGGTCCTGGGAGGCTGAACATATGGTCTCCCTTGCCTTCTGGCTTCCAGTTGGTGTGGCCCATGGGGAGCACTGGAAGAGATTGTTGGGAGGGAGGAGAGTGCATTTGGAGGATTTTTTTTTCCGGGCTCCTTTTCTGTGGGTCACTGTGAGCTGGCTGCACCCCTTGACCCAGCCTCAGCTCCATTGATAGCCTCCAGGCCTCCTCCCTGCATCCCTGCAAGCCAAGGTAACAGCTCCTCACTGTTTCTAGCTCTGAAGTACTATATCAAGCCCTACTGCTTTTCCTAAACCCTGTCCAGACTTTTGTAGATAGTCCTGTTATTAAATCCTCTTCAATTACCCAGCTTGTCCATTCCCTGCTGGGACTCTGAATAATATGTGTCAGTGAGTGTGTGTGTGTGTGTGTGTGTGTATGTGTATAGAGAGAGAATGGTGTGTGTGTGTGTATGTGTGTGTGCACGTGCCAGGGAATGCTTCTCTACCAAAAGGAAAACAATGGCTCATATGTAGCAACAAACAGGTTTTGAGTTTCAAACAGGGAGACAATAGAGAGTGGTAGTGAACCGTGACACACTGGAAAGCACATGACCTCTCAAGTGCCAGCCTTTCATTGCCATGACAACGGTGGTCCAGCATTGCCAGTTCTTCCCAGTTTTCAAGAGGAGCAAGATATCCAGATTTTTAAGTGAGATGAATATATATATATATATATATATGTATATATATATATACACACACACATATGTGTGTATATATATATATATATTATATGTGGGCCAAACTTTTAGATATCATGGTGTGAGCCAAGTAAACAATCAGTTCGCTGATCTTGGTCCTTGTATGACCATTTTTCAATTTCTGCTCCCAGCACAGTATCCTACCAAGCCCCAAATGCTACCACAGTAAAGAAAGGCCTCTCTATAAGGGGAACTACTGTGTGCAGGCCATTGGTGAGACCCTCAGGACCCCAGGAGGTAAGGGGTGGGCCTGGCATGCCATGTCCTCCAAGAAGGCTCGTCGTGGAGCCCATGAGCTCATGGCCTCATGGTGCCATTCTCGTCTGCAGTCTTGCAGTGCCTGCCTGGTCCATCATGTCTAATATGGGTGTCAGCAGAAAGTAAATTAAATCCACTAGGCTGTAATTTGCAAATGAAACATTTTGTGGCAGTAACTAAACAGAGCATTATGTTTTAATCAGGTTTTTTAAATGTTGTTTTAAAAATCATTTTATTGTGCAGAAGCTGGTATCCTAAGAGCTATAATTCCTTAACTAACAGTATGTTAATGTAATACCCTCTAGTCTAGATATTCTTACCAGCTAGGAAATTTGTCTTGATGCTCTTAAACCTATGTATATTTCAGAGTAAAAGCACTACATTGCCTTCTGGCTGCTTGTTCTAGTTTGCTAATGCTGCCGGAATGCAAAACACCAGAAATGGATCGGCTTTTATAAAAGGGGATTTATTTGGTTACACAGTTACAGTCTTAAGGCCATAAAGTGTCCAAGGTAACAAATCAGCAATCAGGTACCTTCACTGGAGGACGGTCAATGGTGTCTGGAAAACCTCTGTTAGCTGGGAAGGCACATGGTTGGCATCTGCTCCAAAGTTCTGGTTTCAAAATGGCTTTCTCCCAGAACGTTCCTGTCTAGGCTACGGTTCCTCAAAAATGTCACTCTTAGTTGCACTTGGGGTATTTGTCCTCTCTTAGCTTCCCCAGAGCAAGAGTCTGCTTTTAACGGCCGTCTTCAAAATAGCTCTCAACTGCAGCACCTGTGCTTTCTTCAAAGTGTCCCTCTTGGCTGTGGCAAGCTTGCTCCTTCTGTCTGATCTTATATAGTGTGCCAGTAATTTAATTCAGACCCACCCAATGGGCGGGTCAACACCTCCATGGAAATTATCCAATCAGAGTCATCACCCATAGTTGGGTGGGGCACATCTCCATGGAAACACTCAGAGAATTACAATCTATTTAACACTGATAGGTCTGCCCACACAAGATTACAGTAAAGATAATGGCATTTGGGGGGACATAATACATTCAAACTGGCACACTGCTCAAATGGGAGGCCTCAGCAGCAGCTTCTCTAAAAGGGCTGCCTTTCTCCCTGGCTGTGAGTAAGAAACAAAATGATTCCTCTTTCCTTCATTTTACTTTTTGTGTATTTAACAAACACTGGTATACTGCTATCTAAGTGCCAGGTGCTAGTCCAAGTACTTGACAAACATTAGCCTAATAAATTCTCCTGCCAACCCCTGGAGGGAGGCGCTATTATTATCTCTATTTTACAAAAAAGGAAGTTGAGGCACAGAGAGATGAAGTAACTTGCTTGAGGCCACACAGCTGGTAGATGGGAGTCAGGATCCCGAATCTCTGCCCTGAGCTACCCTGCTGCACCACCTCTCCTTTTTGCCTCCATCCCACCTCCTGAAGCCTCCAGCTTGTCTCTTTCTGCACTGCCCCTTCTACTCCTCTCTCACCCCCCAGGTATTTGTTTATTCCTTTGTTTTATGAACAAGTGCCTGTGGTGTGCTAGGCCCTTTGCGGAAGGCTGGGGACCCATGTTGAGCAGTTCTGATGTGTTCCCTGACAGGTGAGGCTCACCTTCTAGAACGGGGGAAATAACCAAGCAGCCAGGTATCACAATCCTGAGATAAAGGGAGTACTTAGCCCCACCATGGTGCACCTGTGCTTTAATTAATATTCAATGTTGTGTATATGTACCTGATAACTCACAAAATGTAATGCAAGCTCTTGATCATATGCCAGGTCATATACAAACTATTGAACATTTATCTGATAATCCTTTGTCAAATGGTTTAATTCTTTAACTTGGCCATGGTGCCACTTGTTAATAGGATTACTGTCCATATGTACTGGTTTACTTGTTCTCTGCTGTTCGCTGTATTGTTGTTGTGAATTATGGATGCAATGCCTGTCCTATGGTCAATGCAAATTGCTGCATTGGGGTGGACTGTGGGAGCCCCGGCCCCCAAGTTTCTTAAATACGGCACACAGCAGTTTGCTTGACCTAGGACAGTTAAGGTTTGACCTATTCTCCTTGTAATATCTCTTCCCTGAGGCTCCCTGAGATAGTTATCTACAAGATGATCTATTATCCTCCCCTCCTCTCTGTTGATTGCAATCAACCCCTCCCTACGTTGCACGACCCCGCTCCCTATGCTTTCATACCCATTGGAATGTCAAGCCCTTATAACCAGCTTATTCAGCCCCCCAAAGTGCAGACTATTTCCACATTGTGTTCTGAATTCGCCGCCACTCAGAGCAGCTCCTGAATCATTCAGAGAAGCTCCTGATTTCAGGGCAATGTGACTTGACTTCCCACCCTGTCGATAAGCCCCATAACAAAGGCTCATGTCTCAGAATGTGTCCGGCTCTTTCTTTAGTCCTTTGGCTACAAAAGCCCTCTTGGGCCATGACAGACGCATATCTAGGATGACTGTGAATGTGAACTGGGTCCCTTGGAGCCGTGCACAACCTCCACAGCTGTACGTGGTAAACCTCGTCAAAGGGCCTGGGGGTGGGGTGGGGTCAGAGAGGGCCGCATCCACGTCTATGGAGGCAGGGCCAGAGAAGCTTCCTGGTGGAAGCTGAGATTCGAAGGATGAGTGGAAGGAGTGGGTGAAAAAGAGGAGCAGGGACTGTTACAGCACGGGACACAGCAGGTAAGAGGAGCGGTGCTGGGGTGGCTCTGCCGGGAGTCGACTTAGCGAAGCTGGAACTAACGTTTCCCAGAATGCGTTTCCTGAGCGGTTCTGGCTTCAGAAGAAATTTGTGTGGTATTAGGAAGGCGCAGATGAAGCAGCCGACACTTAGTCAGACAGTGTCTGACACTTAGTCAGACACTGTCGCAGCTCATGCAGGAGCGGCAGACTGACAAAACCCGCTTACCCGGCTCCCACAACTGTGTAAAGTCATGTCCTGTGTGAAATCCCTCACTATGTTTAAGTCACTCCAGGGGTTCTGCTTCTCTGAGCAAGTGGTCACGGGAAGGACTAGCAAGGGCTGGGGTTGGAAGGGTGGGCAGGGGCCAGATGGTGGAAAGTCCTGTGGGCTATTGGGAGCCACTGAAGGGTTTTGTTTGTTTAACTGCGGTATAATTCACATACCACAGAATTCACCCTTTCAAAGTGTACAATTCAGTAGTTTTAGTATATTCACAGATTTGGGCAACCATCACCACTACGTGTAATTCAAGAACATTTTCATCACCCCCGAAAGAAACCCAGTACCCATTAGTAGTCTCTCCTCATTCCTTCCTCCTTGCAGCCCCTGGCAACCTCCAATCTACTTTTTGTCTCTATGGATTTGTCTGTTTTGGATGTTTTATGTAAACAGAATCATACGATATGTGACCTGTTGTGTCTGACTTCTTTCACGTAGCAGAACATTTTCAAGAGTTTCCCTGTTGCAGTGTGTGTCAGTACTTCATTCCTTTTTATGGTTGAATAATGTCCTGTTATATAGACACACAACATTTTTGTTTATTCTTTCAGCAGTTGATGGGGGGCATCCACTTTTGGGCTATTATAAATAATGCTGCTATGAACATCTGTATACAAGTTTTTATACAGACATATACTCTCATTTCTCTTGGCTACATACCTGGGAATGGAACTGCTGGGTCAAGTGGTAACTCTATGTTTAACTTTTTAAGGAAATTCCAAATTGTTTTCTCAAGTGACTGGACCATTTTACATACCCACTAGCAGTGTTTGAAGGTTCCAATTACTCCACAACCTCACCAACACCTGTTATTGTCTGTCTTTTTTATTATAGCCATCCTAGAGTTTGTGAAGTGGTATCTCATTGTGATTTTGATTTGCATTTCCCTAATGGCTAATGATGTTGAACATCTTTTCATGCACTTATGGTCATGTGTGTGTCTTCTTTGGAAAAATGTCTGTTAAGATCCTATATCAGACACATTTTTAATTGGGTCATTTATCTTTTTATTGTTGAGTTGTAAGAGTTCTTTATATAGTCTGGATACAAGTCCCTTATCCTGCAAATATTTTCTCCCATTCTGGGGTTGTCTTTTCACTTTTTTCATGGTGTCCTTTGAAGTGCAAATGTTTTTCATTTTAGTGAGGTTCAATTTATCTATTTTTCCTTTGGTTGCTTGTGCTTCGTATCGTTAAGAAACCTTTGCCAAATCCTAGATCACAGAGATTTACAATTGTTTTTCTCTAAGAGTTTTATAGCGTAACTCTTATATTTAGGTCTTTGATCCATTTTCAGTTAGTTTTGTATATGATCTGACTTAATTCTTTGGCGTGTGTCTATCTATCCAGTTTTTCTGGCACCATTTGTTGAAAAGACTATACTTTCCCCATTGAGTTATCTTGGCACCCTTGTCAAAACTTGATCAACCATAAATGAGTGGATTTATTTCTGTACTCTCAACTCTATGCCATTGAAGTAAGCGTCTATCCTTATGAAGGGTTTTAAACAGAGGAGGGACACAACCCATTTTGTGTTTTAAGATTGAGGGTGGAGAGAGACCTGAAAGTAGGTGACTCTGGTTGCCCATGTGAGAGATCTTTAAAGTGGTGGCTGTGGAGATTGAAAGGGGTGGATTTGATTTAGGAGGAACAACTGACAGCAATTGGTGATTGATGAATCTGGGAGTGAGGGGACCAGAGGAGTCCAGAGTGACTCCCAGATTTTTCACTCTGGTTACTTGGTCAGGTGGGTGGGTGACACTGTCACTCCCTGGGATGGGAGCATGGGGTAAGAGGACCAGGTTTGGGACAGGGGGATGAGTTTAATTTGGGACATGCCGAGTGTGAGGTGCTTGTAGGACCTCCAAATGACCATCTCCGGGAGGTGGTTGGATATGAGAGTCTGGGAGCCAGGAGAGTGGACTGGGCTGGAGCTAGAGATGTGGAACTTATTTGCACATAGTTGGAGAGGAGAGGACTGCGGGAGCAGCAAAGAGGAGGGCCCTTATGGACTCTGAGTCAAAAAGAAAGGAGGAGGGGAAAGCCACTGAAACAAGAGGCTGAAAGCAACAAAACCGGAAGGGAAAGAAGAGACCAGCAGACACCACCATGTGCCTTGCCATGTGACAGAGGAGTCCGGGATCCAGGATTGCTGGTAGCCGGTCTTCAGGAAGAAGTGGGAAACAAAAAGGAATATCCAGGGTGGACAGAAGAGAGACAGACACCAATGCCTCAGGCTGGCTGCAAAACGTCCCGGCAGCTTGGCCTCATTTGTCAGGTTCTGTTGGATTCTAGCTTCCAGTTCTTCCCCACGGCTTTCTACTTCTGTGTCTGAATTTCTTCTGCTTATAAGGACTCCAGTCATCAGGATTAAGATCCAACCTCATTCAGCTGGACCACACCTTCATGAAAAATAGATCTTTAAGATCTATTTACAATAGGTTCACCACCACGGGAATGTGGATTAAGATGAAGAACATGTCTAAATTGGGATACATAATTTAATGTACCACACTCCTTATTTCCTTCCTGGATTATCTCCTTAATTTTGGTAGGAGGAGCACCAGGTTAAAAGAAAACAACACGAAATTCTTGAATTCATTTTCAAAAATTTAAAAAAAAAATACATAAATCATTCTTGACAGATAACAGAAGCTAGGAAAGAGAGAAAAGTTAACTTGCAAAGAGATATTTGAGAGCGGAAGAAAAAATTTGAGGAAATGCTGGATGGTATCCATTTTCACATCAAAATAAGAAGTGACTCTTCAGTCGGGTTGGAGAGGTATGATGAGATGACTGAAGCGTATTTGGAAGAAGAGCTATCATTATCTAACTGGGCATTAACAAGAGGTCATTAAATCATTGTCTAAGAATTATAAGGGTCTGAGCAACTCAAGTTAGAAGCATACATTTTAATGGGCCCAAGTATCTGCAGGCACCTAGTGGTTTGCTGAAATCTGGGATGTGGAAATAACTTCTGTTTACTTTGTTTCTGTTTACAAAATTAGTACGTGCTTACTGTAAGAAATTTAGAATATACAAATAGAAGCAAAAAGAAAAGAAAAATCTTAATACTAAGGAATAACTACTTTTACCATTATGATGTATATTCTTTCATATTTTTCTATGCATAAATGCAAATATTATTGACTTAAAATATTTTTCTTTCATATGTCCAGTGTCAAGAAATTAGAAAATCCTGAGATATATAGAATAAAATATAAAACTCTCATAATCAAATACTTAGTGTATACCTGTATGTAGATACTCATTTTCTCAAATAAAAGTAAGATCATGGTGGAAAAAAAAAAAAAGTAAAAAGGAGGAGGGAGGGTAGAAGGAGTGCAGAAAGAAGAGGAAGAGCCCTTGGTTCCCGACGGATCTCTGATTCCTGATTTCAGGTCCTCCCTAGCCCTGGTAGCATTTCTGATCTTTGGTGTTTGAAACATGGAATTCCCATCTTGGTTCATTAGTCAATTCAAGGGGGTTTCTGATTCGTGCAACCAGAGCCTTCTGATGGATTTGGCTAGTCTGCACCCTGGTATTCCATTTCATCCTGAGTGGCATCACATAGTGGCAAGATTCTGACGTGCCCTGGGCAGGGAAGATGTACTTGGGCCAGTTCTACAGCCTGAGAGATGAGGATTAGAGCTGGAAGGGAGCTGGCCTGTGTCCCACCAGTGCCAGGTCGTCGGTTGGGAGGGGTGCAGCCTTTTCTCGGAACTGCTGACCAGTGTCAGCCTGAGAGGTGAGTGGGAAACTTGCTACAGAAGACTAAATGTGTCTCCTTGATTGCCTGCACCCCTCTACCTGGAGAAGGGGCAGTCTCCTCAGTTGGCATCCCAGGCCTTCCGTAACCTGCCTCCCATCCCTCTCCGTTCACTCTCCAGCCTCCCCCCACTTCCCAGCCCCCACAGCCGTAGCCCTAGCCCTCTCCACACCACTGATCCCAGTCACCCTGAACTCCTTGTTTCCAGAGAGGGGGTGCTGTAACACAGTGGGCTCTGTAACAGCTCAATACCTGGGTTCAAATCCCAATTCTGCCTCCTACTGTTTATATATCCTTGGGCAAACAACTTAATCTCTGAGCCTCAGTTTCTTCAGCTGTGCAATGGGGTTACTAATACTGGCCTTTGGGGATTGTTGAAGGGACTCAATGGAAGTACATATGAAGCACTTAGTACAGTGCCTGGCTCAGTAAACATCAGAAGGGCAGGAGGAGAAGGGGGCAGGGGCAGAGGATCCACCTTGGTTTCCAATATCTCCAGTTCCTGGTCCAGGTCCTCCTTGAGGCCTGTGCACAACCTATGTTGTTGCATATGGTGGAGGCAGAGGTCCCACTTCCTTTTTTCTCTGTTGATCCCCAGTTGTCCTAGCAATATTTATTGGAATTTCCTCCTTTCCCCACTCTTCTGAAGTGCCACCTCTGTCATGTATCAAGGGTCCACGTATGTGAGGGTCTGTTTCTTGGCTCTCCCTTTTGCTCCCCATTGGTCTTTGTGTCTATCCCTGTAATAAAACTTTCTAATAAGCAAGTACTGGTACCTGATACCTATTGTTTTTAAGAGTGTCTTAGATATTCTTGGCCAGAGTGGTTTAAAAAAAACATATCTCAAATCCTATCACTCCCTGCTTAAAATCCTCTAATGACTTACTAAAAGGGAGTAAGTGCAGGAATTCAGCTAGACCTTAACTAGAAGGCCTGGAACAGGGCCCAAAGGAGCTGCCAGGATCCAGGCAGTGTTCCTTCTCCCAGGGAAAGCAGCTTTTTTTCCCAACCTCCCTCCCCTCGCTCTCCTGTCTTTATTGCTTAGATCAACTTAGCCTCTCCAGCTTTTATATGTGAGTCACCCCCAGAATTATCCACAAGAAAAGGCAACCTGGGAGGTGACTCAACAGACAAGGCTCTTTCTTCTTTAAGAGAAGATGTACGTGGGAAGAGATTGTGGCTACTCAAATATCAACAATTGAATCTCTAGACACTGTCGATTACTTAGAACAAATAAACACTGTGCTTGGCCCCAATTCTTCACCCCTCCCTGTGTCCACACCCTTTGCCATATAAATTTGCTGTCCCTTCCTCGAAGGGCCGAGTGTGCTCCCCACCTCTTGCCTTGATCTTGGCCATGAGACTGACTCGGGCCCGTGATACAGGGATGGAAGAGGCCACCTGTGTTTCCCCTTGCGCTCCTGTGCTTGGCCGGTCGGAGCCTACTGGACCCAGGAGGGTGAGAGGCCCGTGGAGCAGAGCTTTCCAGATGCCCCCTAGTCCACAGGGAGGAATTGAGCAGCCCAGACCCTCGCAGCATGAAGCAGAGCTGAACCCAGTTGACCCACAGATGTGTGAGTGATGATGAATGACCATTGTTTTAAGCCTCGGGATTTTAGAGTGGTTTATTAAGCACAATAGCAAAACAGATACAGGGTGAAATGGAAAATATGCAATGCACATAGGATGATGTCACTCTGGCAGTTGCTAGCTCAGTCTGCATCTTGGGAATGCACGTGGGGATGCACACTTGGGAACGTGACTGTGAATTCAGTGATCAGGGCTCAGAGATGCTTTGATTCCCAAACAGCCACCCACACAAGATTGTTTCCTTCTATCAGTAGTCAGAACAGAAAATTGCATTGTGGTTGCAGGTGGGTGGGGGCATACAAACATTGTTGATTTGATTATAAAAAATGAGGTTACAGCTACTGAAAACAGTGTCAGGTATTAATAGCTAATGATTATTGTGTGATTATGAGGGATCAAGCACCCAGCTAAGCACCCCAACCCCAAACCCAGTGTCCCATGAAAAACCTGCCATTGGGAGCCCACAGCAATTCAAATTCACATGAACGAAATGGGTTGAATGCAGTGGTTAATTTCCAACCCCTCTTTCAGCTTTCCCCATTGCATAGGAGGGAAGTCAATACCACTCCCAGCTCTAGGAACAGGCTCTGGTTAGTAACCCAGTGGGTTTCAACCCTGCCTGCACATGAGAATCACTTGAGGAGCTCTGTAAATCAAATGCCCTGGTCTGGGCCTCAGCCCCAGAGACTGATGTGCAACCGCTATGGAGAGTCTGATTTAACTCGGTCAAGGAACTCTTCTGACCTTGGCATTGGTCCAAGTGACCAGGTCTAAAGCAATAGGCCACAGTATTCCTTGGGTGTTCCGGTTTGCTAATGCTGCCAGAATGCAAAAAGCCAGAAATGGATTGGCTTTTATAAAGGGGATTTATTTGGCTACACAGTTACAGTCTTAATGTCATAAAGTGTCCAAGGTAAGGCATCAACAAACAGGTACCTTCACTGGAGAAAGGCCAATGGCATCCAGAAAACCTCTGTTAGCTGGGAAGGCACATGGCTGGTGCCTGCTCCGGAGTTCTGGTTTCAAAATGGCTTTCTCCCAGGGCGTTCCTCTCTAGGCTGCAGCTCCTCAAAAAATGTCACTCTTAGTTGCTCTTGGGGCATTTTTCCTCTCTTAGCTTCTCCGGAGAAAAAGTCTGCTTTCAAAGACCGTCTCTAAAATGTCTCTGTAAGCTGCAGCTCCTCTCTCAGCTTCTGTGCATCCTTCAAAGTGTCCCTCTCTGCTGTAGCAAGCTCAGCAAGCTCACTCCTTCTGTCTGAGCTTATATAGGGCTCTGGTAAGCTAATCAAGGCCCACGCTGAAGGGGCAGGGCCACATCTCCATGGAAATTATCCATTCAGAGTTATCACCTACAGTTGGGTGGGTCACATCTCCATGGAAACACTCAAAGAATTACAATCTGATTAACACTAATATGTCTGCCCACACAAGATTACATCAAAGATAATGGCATTTGGGGGACATAATACATTCACACTGGCACACTGGGCCACAGTAATTGGAACAGAAATGAGCACAAAGCCTACGTTAGGCAAATGGGACAGGAGTGAAGTTTGCTGGGGCTTTAGGGAAAGACTATTCCTGTTCTTCTGAGGGAACCATGGCCCCTTTTTTTGTTTTCTGGACTGAATGGGTACAAATGTGAAGCTTGGAGCTGCTGCAGCTGTTTGGCCACCATGAGAGCAGCCTCAGGGAGATACTGAAAGTGTGAGAGGCAAAGGCAGAAGAAGAAACGAAACAGGGTCCCTGAGAACATCATTGGCCTCTGAACAAAACAAACCCCAAAGTTCACCTTAGTTCTGGACTTTCCAATAATTAAGCCAATGTGAGTTGGGTTTTCTATGATCTGCAACATAAGGAATCATAGTGAGTACACTTATTTTCGTTCCCCAACCTGTGTCCCATCTCAACAAATGACTCTCTGTATGTCCAGTTTTGTAGGGACATACAAAGTCACTTTTAATACTCCTGTTTCTCTCACGACTCTCCATCAAATATGTTCCCAAGGCCTACAGACTCTACTTCCAGCTTATATCTCCGTCTGTCTACTTATCTCCACTCCTGCCTTCTCTGCGCTAGTTCAGGACCCCACACCCATCTCTCACTTGACCACCAGTGGCCTCTCAACTGGTCTCCCTGCCTCCAACCTCCCCTCTGCAAGCTTCACCCATGAGGGATATTTTACAAGCACGTATCTGCTCAGCTCCTCCCTGCCTCTCACCCCTCAATGGTGTCCTTTGCTCTGAGGCTGAAAATCCAATTTCTTTATTAGGTGCCAATAGCCCTGGGCCTTTTGCCACAGCATCACTGTGGGCCCTCCCTCTCTCACTGCTTTCCAGATAGGCTGGTTTTCTTTCCGCATTTAGTTTCTGGCAGGGGCCGTCCATCTTCCTGCCCTACTTCCCTTTCACCTATTACTCCCTCTGTCTGGGATGCTCAGTCACCCCCCTTTTCACCTGAGCCACTCCTCATTTTTCAGGCATCGATGTAGAGGTCCCTTCCTCTGGGAACTTCTCTGACCCTCCTCCTTTTTGCTCCCAGGGGAACTTGTCCTTGCCCCATCAGAGTCCTTAGTCATTCATTCATTCAGCAAATATTTATTTTGTACCTACCATGTGCCAGGTCCTGTGCTAGGCAATGGGGACACATGGTGAACAAAACAGCTGTGCTCTTGGCCTGCTTAGAACTTATTTTCTAGTAGGGGAGACAATAATAATTAAAAAAATAACCACGAAATGAAATTAATGAAATTAATTCTTGTGAGAAACCATAGGTTCTACGAAGAAAACAGAACAAGGGCCTGGGGTAGAAAATGACAGGGCAGGTCTACTTTAGAGAGAGGTTAGAAAGGGTCTCTTTGAGGAGTTCCCATGACACGGAGAACTTTCCATTATAAGAAAAGGAATGAAGGAAAGAGCTCTCCAGGCAAAAGTGACAGGGTCTGCAAAGGTGTTGTGGTCAGAAAGAACTTGGCATATCTGAGGGACAGAGAGGCCCACGTGGATGGACCAGGCGCTGGAACTGGAGTGAGGGGGAGACCAAGTGAACAATTCACACTAAATTGTGTTTAAAAATTGCTTTCAGACGCACCAGACCTGATTTTCCTTAACCCCCCTTCTCACCCCTAGCACAGAATTCAAATTTGGTCTCCAGTGGGCCTCTGGGGGACCTGCAGTTCAGGGCATGGCCAGCAGATGGCGCTGGAAGCTAAGGGAAGACCCCCTCCGCTGTCCTGCCTGGGTGCTGCCTTGGAGCTCCTTCCCTCTCCCCATTTCCAGAGCCAGCTCCAGCCACCAAGCTGCCATTGCAGGGAGTGAGGGGCTTGAGGCCAAGACCTCTCCAGGCTCCTGGGAACAGGTGCACATTTGGGAGAGGTAGGAAGAAAGCCTGAGACCCAACTTGGAGACCAGCCTGACTCCCATTCCTGACCCTCCCAGGAAATCACTTTATAAATAGGGCAGCACAGTCCCAAGTGAGCAGGCGGTTTTCCTCAGAAGAGCCACTTCATCTGTGATCAAGGGAGCTATGAAACATCTTAGAGCAGCTCCACGACCTCCCTGTCCATCCAGTGTAAAATATGAAATAAGAGTTTTAATTACCAAGCTTGGAAGCCAGCCGATATGTTTAATATTTAATGTCTCCAATGCTTGTGCCCCAGGCGAGTCAGCATTGACAGAATCGGGATTTCCCTTGGGTTGGCTCTGAATGTGTTTGGAGAACTGCCAGGCAGCCGCCCTCCCCAACACCTGGGAACCTCCTATAACCCAGTCGGGGCCCAGGTCTGCCCTGAGCCTCCCGCTCCCAGAGGGACTCTGCCCCAGCAGGGCCTGTGCTCCTACCCTGAGGAAGACATCCAGGACCTGGGGCCCCTGTGAAGTCATCTAGTGCTAGACTCAGCCCAGGGTCTTGGTAGAAGATAGGATTCCATGATGTCAGGCACCTGAGAAGATGGAAGCAAAGGGAGTCAGATAGATGAATCTGAGTTTGAATTCTGATTTCCTGCAAGTTCCTCAGCCTCTCTGGGCATGTGTCTATCATCTGTAAGGTGGAGAATATATTTATTCTCTATGTGACAAGTTGTTAATAGTTCACCTTTTTTGAGGCGTAGCATGCGCTGGGACCCCTGCTAAGCACTTTGCATGCACTGTGTCCTTGTCAATTGCAACAGCCCTGTGAGGTGACTAAGCTGGAGCTTGAATCAGGGCATTTTGACTCCAGAGCCTGTGAATCTGAAAGCCTATATGAAAAAGCCTTACAGAGATCTGGATAAATGTCAGCTTGAAGGGGACTCTGTTACCCAGTCTCAGGCCTTAGTTTATCCTACACCACAGTGGCCGCCCACACACCATAGACAACCAAGGAAATTGCTAATTGGAGTTCAAGACAACTGCCCAAGCTAAATAACCCACATTGCTGGTGTTTGCTCCACATTACTCCCTTACAAGAAGTGGTGGGCATGCCAGCTGCATTTGACTAGTTGGTGTGGCACCCCAAGATATGGATGGAGTTCATGAAGCCATTTTGGCACTGCTTGTGGATCCTTGTTTGTCTTCGGGCTCATACAGTGTCCTTGGCTGTGCCAAGTTGGGGCCTTGGGCCACCTCCCTAACAGGACACAGTGTATGAATGACAGCAGGTGATGGGGTGGGGGTTGGGGGCTGGGGTATGCATCCAGCAATAGGAGCCGTTTGTCTTAAAAAGTCACTGAGCACATGGTATATAGGAGGCTCCATTTGTTCCTTTTACAGCCTACCTGAGAGGGATGGCCATGATAGAAAAAAAGGAAGTGATAGTGAACTCCCACTTTAGAATAATCAGATAGGTGCATCCCGGTGAAGACACAGGGACAAAGGAACCCTAGTCCTAGAGTTAGTGTGAAATGGCACCACCATTATTGAGAGCATATACCTATACACAGCAATTCCATTTCTGGTTATGCACACTAGAGCAACTCTCACATAGGTTTGCAAATAGACTTGCCCAAAGGGTGGAAGCACTCCATTCACAGAGGGATGGATAAATCGCAGGTGGCGTATGCAAATGATGGAACACCATGCAGCAGTTCAATAGAATGAATTAGAGCAACATGTTTTAACATGGGAAGATAGTAAAAATGTATTCTCAAATAAGATGTCTGGCAAATATTTTTTTTTTATTTTAAAAATTAACTTTATTAGAAACAATTAAAAGCAATGTGATTTTAAACATGTGGTTTGTTTTAAATTAGCATTTACATTTGCAGTAATTGAAATCTGCAAGCCTTTTGTTAAGCCATCCTTATCATTAAAAGCACTTTTGGGTGAATGATAATATGCAAAACACAAAAAAGTTAATCATAATCAATCACAAATTATCATCAGTTAATGTGTTACTCTAATATTTTTCTCAGATATAACCATTTCAGATTTAACTATATTTATTTAAACAGACTTTTTCCTTATTTCTTTTCTTTCTTTTTTTTTTTTTAATCTTCATTTTATTGAGATATATTCACATACCACGCAGTCATACAAAACAAATCGTACTTTCGATTGTTTACAGTACCATTACATAGTGGTACATTCATCACCCAAATCAATCCCTGGCACCTTCATTAGCACACACACAAGAATAACAAGAATAATAATTAGAGTGAAAAAGAGCAATTGAAGTAAAAAAGAACACTGGGTACCTTTGTCTGCCTGTCTCCTTCCCCTATTTTTCTACTCATCCATCCATAAACTAGACAAAGTGGAGTGTGGTCCTTACGGCTTTCCCAATCCCATTGTCACCCCTCATAAGCTACATTTTTATACAACTGTCTTCGAGATTCATGGGTTCTGGGTTGTAGTTTGATAGTTTCAGGTATCCACCACCAGCTACCCCAATTCTTTAGAACCTAAAAAAGGTTGTCTAAAATGTGCGTAAGAGTGCCCACCAGAGTGACCTCTCGGCTCGTTTTGGAATCTCTCTGCCACTGAAGCTTATTTCATTTCCTTTCACATCCCCCTTTTGGTCAAGAAGATGTTCTCCATCCCACGATGCCAGGTCTACATTCCTCCCCGGGAGTCATATTCCACATTGCCAGGGAGATTCACTCCCCTGGGTGTCTGATCCCACGTAGGGGGGAGGGCAGTGATTTCACCTTTCAAGTTGGCTTAGCTAGAGAGACAGGCTGGCAAATATTTTTATATGCTGTAATATATATTTTCATGGTTACACACACATGCTCACACATTGACAACATAAGAATGTTTGCCTGTGGGAGAAGGTTGGAGAAATAGATAAAATTAAGTAAACAAAAACACAAGAGAACCCACTGTGACCTATAATGATTGTGAACTTAAATGAGCAAAGGAGGAAAACATGAAAGAAAAGGGGGCCAAAGACTTACATAAGTTTTTCGTAAGACCCAGGAACTGTTGGATGATTGGGGCTTTGCCAAACCAAATGCATTGTCCCAAATCATAAGAGAATTCTTGGTGTATGCCCGGCATGATCTAGCTGAATGTGGTTATCTTACCACATCCTCACAGCCTCCCTACGAGGTATTGCCTCTTTACAATGGGGCTCAGAGAGGTGAAGTGAGTTCCCCAACACCATTGACTTGTAATGTAAACCCAGCCCCTGCCATCCTACTGCCCCACCTAACAAGGAAATCCAGGCAACCTGCGGGTTTTGGAAAATACATTTCTCCAGGATGGCTGCAGGTGGCGCTGTTGCCATTGGTCCAGGACAGATGAGCGTCCTGAGCCTGAGAAGTGGTGTAGCAGGACATCAGGTAGATGATGGAATGCCTTCTTGGGTTTGGGTGAAGCAGGGGGAAGAAGGCAGGAACATTGACCGCCTGGGGAAGACCATTACCCTGGAGGCTGGAAATCTTTCTCCCATTCTTCACCCTCTCCCATCTAAAGGAGCGAGTCTGTACACCCTCCAGGAGACCCTTTCATAAAGACTGGGGTTCTGTGGAGATGGCTCAGGGTTGGGATTCTGGGACTGTGTGCAGATAAGCCTTGGTCAGCCTATAAAAGGAAGGGCTCCCCTGCCCTTTTGCTTCTTGATGGTGAGCCTCGGGCCTGAAGAACCTCCTCACAGGATGCATCAGCATAACTACGGAGATCCTTGGCTTCCGGCAAGGCAGGACCACAGGCTATTCCCAGCACCAGGTGTATCGGGCAGTCATTCCACCTCCCTTTGGTCCTCAGATGCCTTCTGATGCCCAGGTATTCAGTGATCCATGATGGGAGGTAAGCAGAGGTAAGTGCTCTGGTTTGCTAATGCTGCAGTTATGGATTGGTTTTTATAAAGGGGGTTTATTTGGTTACAAAGTTACAGTCTGAAGGCCATGAAGTATCCAAGTATCAAGAATAGGGTACCTTCACTGAAGGATGGCCAATGGCATCCGGAAAACCGCTGTTAGCTGGGAAGGCACGTGGCTGGCGTCTGCTTGCTCCCAGGTTGTGTTTCAAAATGGCTTTCTCCCAGGATGTTTCTCTCTTGGCATCTGGGGGTATTCTCTTAGTTTTTCCCGGGCAAACTCTGGACTAGCAAAAGTCTACTTTCAACGGCTGTCTCAGAAATGTGTCTCTCAGCTGCAGCACACGTCTTAGCCTATTGTGGCTCTTTTTAAAGTACTCCAGAAACCAATCAAGATCTCTGCTGAATGGGTGGAGCCACACCTCCATGGAAACAATCCCATCAACAGGCCACACCTTAATCAAAGGTGTTATTAGCCACATGTCCATGGAGACAATCAAAAGGTTCCAACCTAATCCAAAGATTAATACGTCTGCTTCCACAAGATTGCATCAAAGAACATGGCTTTTTCTGGGGGACATAATATATCCAAACTGGCACAGTAAGGGAGCAAAGGAACAGA
This sequence comes from Choloepus didactylus, assembly GCF_015220235.1. NCBI lineage: Eukaryota > Metazoa > Chordata > Mammalia > Pilosa > Megalonychidae > Choloepus > Choloepus didactylus. Next base: position 94,851,060 of record NC_051316.1, read on the forward strand.
ATCCCCAGTGGCTGCTTGCTTGTAAGTAACAGGAATCAACAAACTAGCTTAGGGGAAGGTGGGGCATCTTTCGAAGAATGTAGAAATATTACAGGGAACCAGACAGCAGCATGTGCAGGCGGGACTGGAGACCTAGAATGATCCAGAACCAGGGCAGAAAAGTGGACTCTTCTTCCCTCTGCCTGTCCACTTCCTTATTCCCCCTCCACAGACTGCTTTTCTCTGCTGCATTCTGCACATGGTGGGAAGTGGTCTTCCCAGTCTGGAGTGATGAACCACTATCCCGCTGACCAGTGTCCAGTTGTCACAGTTCTATATCCCAGAGAAGAATCTCACTGGCCCACCTTGGTCAGAGTTAAACCGTGACCAAAGAGGAGGCATGTGTCGTATAAACATGGCCCCTTTTATGTGTAGCCAAGAGAAGGGTCGCTAGGGTTTGGAGAAAATATATATATATATATATCTCCAAAGGCAGCAATGGAGGTGAAGTGCAGAATGTGAGTGAGTATTCTAGACTTGAGGAGGTCATGGGTTTTGAGTCTAACATTTCTGTAAGCCAGGGAGCATGTGTGTCAGCTACCTGGAGGGATCTACTGAGCTTGCTAAATAGTTGTAGAATGAATGGATCGATAGATGAATAAATAAATGAAGTGAGTCTCCTGGAACCCCTGCATGGGATGTCACCATCCTAGATCAGAGAACCAGGGCTAGTCACTAAACTCTGATGCCCCTGTATCCAATGTGGTGCAGACATGGAGACAGGAACCTGTCACTCTTAATTATACCAGGAAGCAAATGGCCCCTGGTATTTGCATCCTGGCAAGTTTCCCTCACTAGCAGGCTGAGTGTTTTTCCAACTGTGCACCTCTCCCAAAAGAGCTGGCACTATCAGAGGAAGGAACAACTGCCTGCCCAGTGACACATCTGCCCTGGAGATAATGAAAGGGAGTGGACATCTGGGAGTGAGTTGCATCAGTTTCTTCTGTAATAGGGAGGGAGAAGGCACAGTCAAGGCAGTCCTCCAGAATCATGGGCTTCCCTCTAGCATAGCCTGAGCCAATGACTTGGTGCAGGTAGTTTATTTTGGATGTGATCCCAAGAAGTGGGAGTGAGGGGATCAGGAGAGTGAGGCAAGGAAGGAGGAAAAGTCAACATAAGGATGTATTAGTGAGAATGCATCAGGGGATTGGCTCCTCCAAGACCTCAGTGAACTGTCCATAATGCCTTCCAGAAGTCTGCTAGAAGAATGGGGGCGGAGCATTTATCCATTGGCTCCTGCCTCCATTGGATAAAGGATGTCCCAAGGGCACTAACTCTCTGCATTTCCTGGCTGTGCTTGAGTGCAGGCAGAGCACACAGTCATGGTGTTGGAGAAGGGGAAAAATGAGTAGTGTATGCTTGAGGTGAAATGCTGCCAATGTGAGGGTGTCTGAGATTGTATGACCTGTCCACCACAGCTGCTCTGAAATGAGAGGTGAGCAGACAGGATGGTCCTGGATTTCCCAGAAATGTGCACTGCACACTGCGATATTCCATTCTACTTGAGAGTCAGGGACCACTGTTGCAACCCTTCCCTCCCAGAATGCAGTCTTCTCTTCTGAGTTCCAGATCAACAAACAAAATCGACCCTATGGAAACCGTACAAAGAACACAAAAGAAAAGAACCCCAAACCAAACTCAAACTTCTATGGCAAACAAAACCCTCATACCAAAAATCCAAAAAAGCATCAAAAAAAAAAACAAGGGGACAACAAAACACACAAACAGAAATGCAAAGACCCTGCCAAAATCCAAACCAAATCAATCCCCAAAGCCAGACGAAAACACACAACAACTAAATTGAGTCTATTAAAGGAACACAGAGAAAAAAGAACAAGACTAAAGAAGGAAGAACAAGGCACAAAAAGCAGGGAAAAAAAAGAAAAACCACGGGAACAACAAAGAAACAAAAAAAAAAAACGAAAAAAAAAAAAAAAATAACAAACGCGGAAAAAACAAGAAAGACAACAAAACATACACAAACCGGGAAAACAAACCTCCCAAAAACCCACCACAAAAACTATAAGTAAAGAAAGAGGAGAAGAAATCCCACCCACCTCCCACCAAAAAAAAACAAACGGAAAAAGCAGACAAGAAAAAACAGCAGAAATCACTCAACAAAAAAAAACAACTCAGCCAAGCACCAACGGAGACAGAAATGAACAAAAGAACACCCCTCAACACAAACAACAAATACTCAACAAGAAGAAACAGACAAAAAGAAACCAATAACATAAAAGAGCTCAAGGAATCATAGGCCTCAAAAAAAAAAAAACAAAAGAACAGGGAATAAAGAGGACCAGGGGGGGAAGCCCAGACAGACCAACGACTGGCAATAAAAGGGCACGGAAGGCCCCACTGACACACGAAAAACCAGGGCAACAAAGGAGACAAACAGACAGCCAGAATCAAAGAACACCACTCAAACCCAAAAAAAAGCAAAGACACCAGAGGAAAAGAGACAAACAAACAAAATAAAAAATGACAAACAATCACAAGGAAGAAGAGAATCCAGAACAAGAAAAAGATGAAAAAAACACCGAGGACCCGACACACAAGCAAAAACAAACCCAAAAAGAAAAAGAAAAAAAGCAAAAACACAAAAAAAGCAACAAAAAAACCATAACTAAATACGCCAATCAGGAGCGACAGACTCAGAGGTGCCACCTACTGGACAAAATAGGAAAAACACATGCGGATTGAGGCTTAACACGATGTGTCTAATCAAATAAGACACACCCTCAAAGGTAAACTGATACTGAATATTGCGCTAGTCTAAGATCGGAGACTGTTCTCATATGAGGGAAACGTGACTCCATGGGGTAAACAAAGCAAATCTCCACAAATAAATATGGAAATTAAAAGAAATACAACCTACACTAAGAAAAATGAAGTTATGGCCCAGTTGTGGGAACAAACTTACCCTTCAACTGAGATACAGAAATTGAAACAACTAATGCTAAATCAATTAAAAAAGTTTAAGGAAGATGTGGGAAAAGAGTGGAAGGGTAGAATGAAAACACTGGTGTGAAACTATAAGGTACCCCAGAAACCAAAAGCTTTGAATAAAAAACTGGGGGCAGAATCTATGGAAATGAAAGGCACAACACAAGAGATGAGGAAGACACAATGGAGATATGACAACAGCACATCTCAAAAGGCAGTCTAAGAAAACACTTGCAGGAGTACTCGAGAACAAGGCACCTGAAAGCCTGCACAGAAAAAAACAGAGAGAGAAAAGAGATGCAAAAAGAGAAATTGCGTCACCAGAGATACTTTGGAAGGACAGTCATTATGAAATGCAAGAACGTACATGTTGTGGGTGTCCCAGGGGGAGAGGAGAAGGGAAAAGCAGAAGTCTCCATGAGCCTTCCAACATGACAGAGGAACCCCTGATGCCATAGCCTATCAATAGAGAAAGTACCTACCTCTTGATGAAAGACATAAAATGGACAGATCCAAGAAGCGCGGTGTAAATCCCCAAACAGAATAAATCCCCATTGAAAAGGCCTATGCCAAGACACAATAACCGGAATATCAAAAGTCAAAGACAAAGAGAGAATCCTAGAAAACAGCAACAGAAAAGCAATCCGGCTCATATCAAAGGAAGCTTGATAACACTAATCGGCGGATTTCTCAATAAACCAACTTCAACATGGAGGCAAGAAGCAAACAGGGTGATAGTTTATTTAAGATACTGAAAGAGAAAAACTCACCAACCAGATGTTCATCATATATCCAGCAAAACACTCCTTCAAACAGAGATGCAAAGGCCCAGACTCCTTCCAAATTTATGGATCTCCTCTGACAAACACACAATGACACAGTTTCTGAACAAGATACCTGGCGCAACAGGAAAGAGCATAAAGGGACCACTACATGGAGAGTTTATAGGAAAAGTATAGAAATGAGAGGTTTGGAACACAGTTTTCGGTGATGCTAACACAGCAATGGTAAGTACACTGAACAAAGATGACTGTGCCACACCTGCTTGCAAGAGGAAGGCTAGGAGCATGTGGGACACCAGCTAAGGAAACAGGATCAAGATGGAAACAGGGACTGTGTAACTTGATGAAACCTAGAGTGCTAAACAATCTCTGACAAAACTGCACAAATATCAAGATTTCATATAAGGGAGAACAAATCACTCAACCTTGCAACGTGTTGAAAATAGGGTAGTATTGAACAGGGAAAGATACAATCAAGGACAAAACGAGAGACTAGACACTGATTTACAGAAACATTGTATAGAAAGCTTCCTTTAATGTAGCAAAGGAAATGTACCAAGGCTAAATACATACAGTGAGGGGAACAGGGAGGAGCCATATAAGATTATGGTGCATGGGACAACTGGTTGCCTGACACTGCAAGCCAATATAGTTTAATGCTATCTAACATTGTGAAAATGTTTCATAGCTATAAAAATAAATTCTAGTTCTTTTTTCTTTTTCTTGTGTCTCTCTACCTTCTTTGAATATTCCTCCTAAATGGAATAAATGCAAATGACCTTATATAAATAGTAATGAGGGTGGTGAAGAAAGAAATAGAGAATGCCTATACAGGGAACCACTGATTGGTTACTTAGGAAAGAATGCATAAAACATGAACAAAACCAACTTAAAAAAAAAGGTTGAAAAAGAAAAACAGAGGAGCAAGATATGGAAGGAAAAAAGAAATCACCAACACATGAAGGAAAAGACTAAATATTGCATGGTTTCACTGATATGCTCAACTAATTATAATATGCCTAAACTCTATGCAAACACCAATATATAAAGTTATCCTGAAGTGATAAAGAATGAACCTCAAAGAATGGGAGAACATGGTTGCAAAGTAGAAAACTGAATGTTCAACTAGGTTGAACTTAAGTATTCAGATTAAATGGAAAGAACGGTTACAGTAGCACGGTATGAAAAAAACAAACAACTAGCAGAATGGTGTGACAAAGTGGTGGAAAGGAAAAGCTCAGAGTCACGTATATCAACAGAAGAAAAGTCAGAAGGTTCAATAAGAAAATGGAGAGATGCACAAATACACTGAATAATGTGGGGAAACACAAAAACTGTGAATAACAATACAAATACCAGAAATCACATCCATCAAATGAGCAAAAAATAAAAAGTATGACACTAGAACTAGAAGTTAATAATAGAGAGGCATATAGGGAGAAAAGAAGACCTATTACAAACTGCTGGTACGACAGGTAGGTTAGTGCACAACTTTGGAGAACAATCTTGCATCAACAGAGCTTAACAGATGTACATATACCAATGCTATGAATCCAACAATTCCACGGCCGGTGGTTAGGGGTATGCGAGGACCAGAGTTTTATTTTTTGTCATTATAGCTCTTCTGGAGTAACGAAAAGGTTCTAAAAATTCAAAAAATTAATTGTGGTGATGGTTCCACAGCAGGATCATGGTACAATCGGCAACAAAATCAGGAAACAATCTGTAGGATCCACCAATAGATAAGTATGTAATAAAGTAAACAATCTCAATTTTAAAAAAAAGAACAATGGGCTGAACACTGTCAACAGGTTAAAAGAAGATGAGTGAACTCAGGGCTACTTATGGAAACATGGATAAAGGGCACAAAATGATGACCTTGAGGAAATCAAAATGGCAGAATAAATCAATGGTCATGAAAATATGTACATACCATTTGGCCTAAGATTTCCAACTCAAAGAATCTATCCTAACAAAATAATACTATATTGCAACAGAAACTTTCTGCACATATGATAGTAAACGTACAAAAATGTGGATACTAGCAAAACCCAAACCAACCAAGAGCAATAGTTACATCTGGACAAGAAAGTACTGAAATAGAATCTAAATGTAAACAGGAGGGCAAATGTTAACAAAACTATGGTGGCAAAATCTTAATGCTGCACCCTTCAATATTGCTAATGAGCACAAGGATCCTATTATATCACCCTGCATCATCTTCCCATGCTGCATGCTCTCTGACAAGGTCATCCATTCCCATGGCCTCAGTTACCATCTAGATTGACACTTTCACAGAATAATTACTAAAAACCCAGGAGAGGATTCTAATTGGCCTATCCTGGGTCAGATGCTCACCTGTAGAGACCAATGGCCAACTGAGGCACTGTACTAGAATGACACAGAAGCTACCTAAACCTCAAGAGTACGCTACTGAACTGGGGGTCAGGATAAATTCCGTCTCTGAGAAAGGACAAGAGCTCTCTAGACTCAGCCAAAGATGAACCATTCCATGCTGCCACAGGGTCGCCAGGCTAGAAATAAGAATGCCAACACATCTGCCAAATTATACAACATCAACTTGGTGATTTTACATTCTAAATTATACTCAAGAACATTCATTCTGTATCAAACCCCAATGCCACTTGCCAAGTCCAGACAACTGTAGTTTCTTGCTAAGACTATCACAACTGCCTCCCAGTCACCACATCCCGCCTCCGACTTCAAAGTTCTAATTCAATCCCCCCAGGCCTTGGAGCCAGAAAACACAAATCTGATTATGTCCTGAGTATATACATGCTGGACCTCAGTGGGCCCAAGCCATGAATACCGCACCCTGCACTGTCAGGGTGGCGGCTCATTCCCCAAGAGAAGACAGTGGATATTTATGTGGGAACTTAGGTGGACAGTCATTCCTAGACCTGTATGAAACACAGACAGGGCCTTTCAAGGAGAGGAGGTGGCTAGCCCGGGAGGTGCTCTGGTTTACAGCAAAGCCTCACTCTCAGCAGTTCATCAGCCCTGTAATTCACACATATTGGCTTTAACCACCTACTATCTGCCAGCCCTATGCATGCTCAGGATGGGAGGTGGGAATTTCTTCTTGGGAAGGAGAAGAAATATATTAGGAACTAGAATGGTCTGTGGCCCTCCAAAGCTAGACCCTTCTTGACAAAAATCTTATTCATTAGTTAGTAATTCCCGATAAAATGTAAATGATAAAATTTTACCTCCTTAAAGGAACAACAGAAGAAAAAAAGGTTGAAAGACTACCATACTGGGCTATTTGCAGCATGATAAAGTAGTTACTGAGTCAGTTTCCATTCTGGCAGAAAAGACAAACACTAAGTTATCATACAATGGCTAAGTGAAGGAAGCCAGAACTAAAGGCAGCATTCTGTCAAATCCATTTATATGACATTCTATAACAGGCAATCAGATTAGACGTCCCAGAGCCTGGGCATCGAGGAGGGGATTGAACACACAGGGACACTAAGGACGTATTATGGGCATTAACAGAAGTCTTCATACTTTGGTTTGGTAAACCTGCCAGAATGCGATATACCAGAAATGGAGTGGCTCCTAACAATGGGGATTTATTAGCTTACAAGTTTACAATTCTAAGGCCCATGAAAATGTCCAAATTAAGGCAGAACAGGATGATACCTTCTCCGAAGACAGACTGCCAGCATCTAGGACACCTCTGTGACAGGAGAAGGCACATAGCTGGTGTCTGTTGATGGCTTCATCCTTTTCTCCGTAGGGTTGCCGTCAGCTTCTAGTTCCAGTGGCGTCCTCTCTGAGTATCTGTGTCTACTTTCAAAGCATCTACGTGGCAAGGCCTAATCATTCTTCAGGAGCTTCTGCAGAATGTAAATACCATTGGCTGCTTAGCTTCTGTATCCTATTTTAACCTTCTGAAAAGGACTCCAATAAGATGGATTAAGACCAACTTATCTCTGAATCCACAGCTGAGTAACATCTCAAGGGATGAATAACCAAATCAATGAATGTCCTACCCACAATGGATATGTACCAAAAGGAAAGGATCAAATAGTAACAGTGGCCTTGTCTGAGGGGACATAACAGCATCAAACTACCACAGGGCTATTTTCTGACTGTAACCATGGTTTAACAACTCTCTGATGTTTAGCAAAACTCATAGAGCTAGATACCAAAATAGAGTAACCATGACTGCAAACAAATTTGATCGTGAGAAACCTGCCTTAAAATTAGTATACAATAAATATGCCATGCAACTGCCCGATAAATGCTAAATTAGCAACAATGAAGCAAGCAGCAGGAGAGCCCACCTGGTCAGATGGCCAGGGAGAATTAGCAACTGATGCTCCAGCTCCCTGGGCTCCCTAAACAAATACCATGAAATGGGCCGAATTAAACAATGGTAACACACCCACTTCCGCAGTTTGAGGCCAGGACGAAGTAAACATAAGGGCAACAGAACACGAGGGGGGTGGGCAAAGCTTTCTGCCTGAAGACTGTGGCAATATGGGGCTGGCTGCCACTGACCCTTGTCCATCACTGCAGGGAAGAGGCCATGTCACACAGCAAAGCACATGAGCGGCAGGTCCTGGTCTCTCCCTTCTCGTCCAGGTTCTGTAAGACAGCCAGCCTCTTGCCTCATGTGAGTGCTCTCCCTCAGGCGAAAGGTCTCATGCCACTGTATATAGGGGAAAACTCCAGGAATAGGGTCACGTACACCACCCTGGGGGGCATTGTCAGAAACGTGGGGGCGCAGCATCACTGTAAGTGGAGCCTGGGCATCAAAAGAGTCCTACTGATGATGACCCCGACGCCCACGGTGGAATGTGAGTAAGTGTAAGAACATGTGTGTCTGTGCGCGCACGAGACAACTTCAAACTGGGCACCAAGCCGGGGAAGGCGAGGTTAACGGGGTTCTGAGAAAGGAGTAAATATTAACCAGCAGAAGGACAGCCGGTGGGACAAGGACAGAGCTCCGCCCCACTCCATCACTCCAGGAACGCCGCGAGCTAGCCGTAGAAATCACAGTATCACCGGCGGCTTGGCTCGCAGAACAGTAGCCTCTGCAGAAACAGCCCAAGCAGCGAGAACAGCACGCGCACAGATGCCGAGACAGGAAGGCTACATGCCATACACGAGGGGAAAGAGGGAGGCCAGTGCGGACCGAGGGAGCTCTCAGACCACAAGGAAAGGAGCAGTGATGACGCCAAGAACGAGGCCCACAGTCCGACACCAGGCAGAGCCTTAATGGCTTCGTGGACAGTTGGGAAAGGGAGTATCACTAGGTCAGCTTTACCATGTGTGGGCAAAAGATCACCATCTGCCCAGCAGGGGGTATTGGAGGACGGCAAGGGTGCCAGACAAGCAGTACACCTGCCAGTGGTCGCAGGGGAAATAGGATAATCCTTTAAACTAGGATGACGGCAGTACGGATGGACAAAAGTCGACAGTTTCTAGAGACGTTTAGGAAATAAAATCAGCCGTGACTCTGCGACCAGTTAGACATGGGGAAGGGGTGTCGAGAGCAAGGCACGCACCTGGCTCCTCACAGGGTGTTTATTGATACCTTTCGGGGAAACAGCAGAGCACGCGGAGAAGGACCAGCCCCTGTGGGGAAAGACCTCATGTTCAGTTTCCCCACGCTGCTGAGGTTTCTGCGAAGTGTCTCTCAAGATCAACTCTTTAGGAATTTCCACGAGACATGCTTGGCCCGTAGCCGCCGGCACCGCCACGGGGAGGAAGTGGCTGCGGGGTCTGAGAACTGCTCCCCTCTCCAGCCGAGGGGCAAGCCCCAGTATCCCAGGCCATAGATGCGGGGATCAGGCCCAAGGCACACGGACCTCTGCGGGACGCACCAGCATGCACCCAGCTCGGGATTTCTCACGGAAAGACACATCGGAAGTAGGAGAGGGACGCACGGTTCCGCTGATAGAGGAGCACCATGTGAAGGATCGGCCACACCTTCCTGCTGCCGACGAGCCCCCGGCCACACCCCCAGTCCTCCCGCTCTCTGAAGTCTGATTGTACAGTTTTACCAAGGACGCCAAAAGAGGCAATCTGCCAGGTAGGGTAGGTGGGAATAAGTGAGGCAGACCTGGAGACCAGCCTTGGGACCCCAGCTGCCAACTCCCCCCAGCAGCTTCCCCTAGGGGCAGGACGGTGCCTTCATTAGCCCCTGTCAAAGTCAATGTACACCAGGCTAGACCGGCAGGGGCCCCACCTCAACTCTGGTCACTGATGACTCAGATCTGGAAAATGTCCAGAGATGGAGGTGTGGGGCCCGCCCATGAAGGGAGTGGGTCTAAAGGAAAGCACTGGACCCCAACACTAATCTCTCAGGAGTCTGACAAACACAAGGTAACAGGGTCAGTGCAGCAGAGAGGGAACAGTGTGAAGAGGACCCCTACAACCAAGAGCGACCCCACCCTGAACCAAAGCACCAGCAGCTACAGACGAGAGACAGTTTGAAGATGGCTGCGTTGAAAGCAGGACGTGTGACCTCCAGAGAGAGCGAAGAGGTAGGACAGAAGGCCCCAAGAGCAACTAAGAGGGACATGTGGGAGGAGGGAGGGGCTGAAGCCTAGAGAGGATAAAGAGCTGGGGGGGAAGTATGGGCAGAACAGCCAGTATTGGAGGATCCAATTCAGAAAGTGGAGCAGACACTGCCCAAAGACATACAGCCGGTTCCCAGGCTGAAATAGAGGATTTCCGGAAACCATTGGCTCAGTCTGACTCAGGAGAAGTGTCCCAGCCACTCGATTCGTAGATGTGCTACCTTGGACACTTTATGGCATTAAGTCTGTAACTGTGTAACCAAATAAACCCCCTTTTATAAAAGCCAATCCATTTCTGGTGTTTTGCATTCGAAGGGAAGCATTAGGCAAACTAGAACAGAAATGAATTGAGTCCACTGGCCTGGCAGATTGAGGGGGCCGGTGCTAAAACCAGGACAAAGACACCAGCTGCCCAACGTACCCCTAAAGAGGTTGTGGACACCGGGGCCTTTGGTGCTTTTAGCTCAGAGCAGGCTGTGTACCATAGACTCTAGCAGGAACTGCCTAACTAGTGGATGGAGCCTGCTAGAGCATCCAAACTGTATGAGACAAGTATCCCCCTGGCTCTTCTTTTGCTTTCCAACAGTCCTTGCTATTCTTGTACAATTGCTGTACCAGATGAACTATAGAATCAATGTCTCAAGATATAAAAATCCAGGGAGCTGTGACCAACGGCATCTGTATGAGGAAAATACATCAAATCTATAGACTGACCCGAGATAAGGCCCATTGACAGGTTTACAATACAGCCCCCACCAACAGCATCCTGCATTCCCTCTCCATTGATTAAAGCTCCCATCCTTTTAATATCCCTCACATCCAGTCCCTCACAAAGTCGTATAGATTTGCTCATATTCTCCTAAGCATATTCTGAAACCCACCTCCCCTCATGCTCGCTAACTCTGCCACCACTGGTCGTAGTCCAGGTTACCATGGTCATTCATCTACCACGGACTCATTACCTTGAGCTCACCAGCACCAATCAATGCTTTAATATAGTGCTCATAGTTATGCACTCGTTAACCCTTTAATTTCTTGGGCTGCACAAACTTGATCATCAGCAAATAAGCTAAAGTTGTCACAGCATCGCCAATATGTCAAGACCCTTCATTTGTTTTAGCTATCTTAGTGCCCGATCTGGCACCTCCAGAATGAAGCTGCAAGTAACAGTTGTGGGAGCAGGTATTCTTCAAATGTTACCACCTTGTACAGAAAGACTCTAATGTAACATTTCCAAAGCTGGCATCTCAAGAACCTGATCCACAAGATGCTGATAGTTCCCTATGCATGAAAAAAAAAAATGTTTTGGGTCCAAACATTCCTCAAATACACTAAATTAAACACAGTCAAATTTGTTTCCTTAAGGCAGCAGCTATCAGAGAATTTGACCGTAATCTGCTCTGGGAAACCTTATTGGAAGAGCGACATGTACTGAGCTACCATAGCCTCAAATAAATCCTGACCATCAAAGCCTTTGTCTACAGGCTGTACTTTTTAACAACTGTCTAGGACAGTCTTGCAAAACTGGAGTAATGCTCACACTACGGCTCTAAGCACTTACCATTTGTTGAAGGTTACCCAGAAACTGGCTGTGAATTCTGGACACAAGAAAGGATCATTGTTGAATGAATAAGGGAAAACTTGTTATAAGGGGACCCAGTACCAGGCAGCCCCCAAGTCCTGATTTACTAGAATTCCTTCCTAAATGGAACTTTATTGAGATAAATTCACTACACCATACCAATCCATCCAAAGTATAAATCCAGCAGTTTTTAAAGAAGTTGACAAATGAAAGTGTGAACTAGATCAAATGACTTTTAGACATCCACAAAAATGGTCACATGATTTTCCTCTGATTCCCCTCAAATTCTCTCCAAAGCTGCAAAAGACCCACCTACAATGAGGACTCAAGATTCAGGAATGTGGTCCAAAACAGCCTGTGGCATAAACTGCAGAATTGTGTGAGTGTCAATGGTTGTAATGGAAACCCAAATGCAGGAAAACTGCTAGCAACCAGCCCAGGGCAGGAACTCCCAGGATCTGACTGTGGCATCTGTATGAGACCCTGTGTCCGCTGCAGTTGGCTGCTGACTGATAGCTGGGGTCCTGCCCAGACTTGCCAAACATAAATCGCCACAATTCCGAGTTCCACAGCAGAAAATTGTGCTGAGACATCCCAGGATAGCAGCAGCCAGCACTTCACGGAATCTTCCAGCTTATCCGAGACTCATTTTGTCAACCCAAGCTGTGTATATTGGACTGGAAGTTACTACCGGGAACACAGGTGACTACCAAACTGTGCCTCCCTGATTCTTCAAGAAATCTGAGCTTCCTGAAAACGGGTCTCAGCCTGCCCCCAAATCCCCTCCATGCCACCCTATGTAGAAGTTAAGACATTCAGTCCACTCCTATTGAGAAATTGACATGGGTGAAGGACTCAATGCCAACTGCCAGCTGCATCATCTGTAAAATGGGGCTTTAAAAATAGCTGTAAAATTACTACTGATAGCTAACTATTGAGTTCTAGCTATGTATCAAATACTGCGCTGAGGCGCACTCTCAAATAAAGTACTTTAATTAGATCCTCCCATTCCTATGTATTAAATACAATTAATCAAATATTAAAAAATAGAAAAAAGCCACAGACGTGTTAATGCATCACTGGGATTGCCAGAACGTAACCCATGAAAGCTCCAAGGAAGTGCTAAATGCCAGCTCCCAAGAAAAACTGGTAGTTTGACCCCAAAACCCACGCTGGGGTAGTGAAACCAACAGTGCAAACTAGGAATAAGTCAGGCTAAATGGTAAAACAAGCTTTTTAATGGATGATATTGCAAATATATTAGTCTAGGATTTTGTACAGAGGTAAGCTTTTTTCCAACAAAGTTTTCCTCTAACTGCAATACTTGCTTGAATTGAGATCAGGATTATATAAGACTCATAAAAGGGGCTAACTGGAAACTTTCCAGATATTTTAGTACCTTTTAGCCCCTGCAAAATTTGGAAGAAGCAAATGAGAATGCACTATGTAGGAATGTACCTTCAAAATGGGACCTCAGGATTACTAACACGATAAGTCAACAAAATGCCTTCTGGTCCTGGATAGGGAGTGGGCAAGATGGCAGCAGAGAGAGGAGTGGAATTTAGTTAGTTCCCTGGAACAATTAATAAACAACCAGGAACAACTAGTAAATAATTTGTAATAACTTCTGGGGGACAACCATTACTGTCCACACATTGTACATCAACCTGGATTGGGAGGAATGCCTGAGATCGCAGCATAAAATCTGTAAGTAAAAACTGCGGAACCATGCTGGGAGTCCCCTTCCCCCATGGCAGGCTGAGCTGCAAAACCTCGCTGTGGTAGAAAGCAGCACTCTCTGAGCAAGCAAATATAGCTCAGCCCAGCTCCAACTGGGGTTTAATTAACAAATGTGGACTGCTGAATACAAGCTACAAACCCCCAACAAGCAGACAGAGGCTTTTAGTGATGACAGACCTTAAAGAACCAGAAGACTCATCTGTCCTGGGAGGGGGAGCCCAGAAGACCAGGTGTTACCTCTGGCCGATGAGTGAAACTGGGGTGCCATGTACTGGCTCCAAAAGGGGGCTTTCTGTCCCTTTCTCTCTCTCTAAACCTGAGGAGCTCAGTGGAGAGAACCTCAGCCATTTTCAGTTCACAGCACTCTGACCCAGGCAGGGGTGGAGATAACAGAAGCAGAGAGACAACAATTCAAATGCAGATGATAACTCCCTAGGGAGTGTAAATTCCCTAAGAGTCAGGAGATGGGGCCCAGCTCTACCAGTCTTCCCTTCAGAATCAGACCCCAGAGCCTGAGGTAAAACAGCCAAAACAGAAACTAAAGGGGCCACACTTCCTTACACCAGTCAGGAGTGACAGGCTGACAGGCACCACCTGCTGGGCAGGTTAGGAAAAGCACAGCAGCTAGAGTCCTCACAGGAATCTCTAAGACATACCCACAGGGAGACTTGAAACTGAATATAACCTCACTCTGAGATCTGAACCTGTTCTGGTCTGGGAAAATCTGATTGGGGTAACCAAGGAAACCAGATGCCTATACATCAGAAAACTACAATCTACACTAGGAAAAATGAAGATATGGCCCAGTCAAAGGAGTAAACTTACACCTCAATCAAGATACAGTTGAGATGTTGTTTCACTTTAACAAAACAATCTATTAAAGATTTTCAAAGAAATGTGCTAACTCAAATCAAAAGCCAAATCAACGAGTTCAGGGAATATATGGCAAAAGAGATGAAAGTTATAAAGAAAACACTGGGCAAGCATAAGGTAGAAATTGAAAGTTCAAAAAAACAACTGGCAGAATCTATGGAAATGAAAGGCACGACACAAGAGATGAAAAACACAATGGAGACATGCAACAGCAGATCTCAAGAGGCAGAAAAAAACACTCAGGAACTAGAGAACAAGACACCTGAAATCCTACACACAAAAGAACAGATAGAGAAAAGAATGGAATTCTCAGGGAATTGAATGACAACACGAAGCACATGAATGGGTATCCCAGAAGGAGAAGAGAAGGGAAAAGGGGCAGAAGCAATAATAGAGGAAATAATCAATGAAAATTTCCCATCTCTTATGAAAGACATAAAATTACAGACCCAAGAATTGCAGCATACCCCAAACAGAATAGATCTGGAAAGACCTACCCCAAGACACTTAATAATCAGATTATCAAACATCAAACACAAAGAGAGAATTCTTAAAGCAGCAAGAGAAAAGCAATCCATCACATACAAAGGACGCTTGATAAGAGTATGTGCGGATTTCTCAGTAGAAACCATGTAGGCAAGAAGGAAGTGGGGTGATATATTTAAGATACTGAAAGAGAAAAACCACCAACCAAGAAACCTATATCCGGCAAAACTATCCTTCAAATATGAGGGATAGTTTAAAATATTCTCTGACAAAGACACAATGACAGAGTTTGTGAACAAGATACCTGCTCTACAGGAAATACTAAAGGGACCACTACAGACAGAAAGGAAAAGACAGAAGTGAGAGATTTGGAACACAGTTTTGGGTGATGGTAGCACAGCAATGTAAGTACACTGAACAAAGATGACTGTGAGTATGGTTGAAAGAGGAAGGTTAGGAGCATGTGGGACACCAGAATGAAAGAGGAAAGATAAAGACTGGAAGTGTATAACTCAGTGAAACCTAGAGTGCTCAACAATTGTGGTAAAATGTACAAATTTTTTTTTACATGAGGGAGAACAAAAGAATGTCAACCTTGCAAGGTGTTAAAAATGGGGTGGTATCAGGGCTAAAATACAATCAATGCAAACTAGAGACTATAGTTAACAGAAACATTGTATTATGCTTCCTTTAATGTAACAAAGGCAATATACCAAACCTAAATGCCTATAAGAGGGGTACCATAAGGAGGGGTAAGGGACTCTTGGCATTGGTGATGTTGTCTGACTCTTTTCTTCTACTTTAGTTTAGTTCTATCTTTCCTTTTGTTGCTTTTTAGCTGTCTTGTTTTCTTTCTTTTTCTTTTTCTTTTGTCTCTCTACCTTCTTTGACTCTTCCTCTTTCTTTGTGGAAGAAATGGAGATGTCCTTATATAGATAGTAGTGATAGTGGTGAATACATAAATACATGACTACATAGGGAACCATCGATTGTTTACTTAGGACAGAATGTATGGTGGGTGAACAAAACTGTCTTAAAAAAATGGGTTAATGAAGAAATCTTGAGGGCACTATATTGAGTGAAATAAGTCAGACACATAAGGACAAATATTGCATGGTCTCACTGATATGAACTAATTATAATATGTAAACTCATAGACATGAAACATAAGCTACCAGGATATAGAATGAGGTTAAAGAATGGGGAGCAGTTGCTTATTATGAGCAGAATGTTCAACTAGGTTGAACTTAAGTGTTTGGAAATGGACAAAGGTGACGGTAGCATGTTATTGTGAGAATAACAAACAGTGCTGAATGGTGTGTGAATATGGTAGAAAGGGGAAGCTTAGAGTCACTTATGTCACCAGAAGGAAAGTTGGAGGTTAAAAGATGAGAATGTATAAAACAGTGAATCTTGTGGTGGACAATGTCCATGACTAACTGTACAAATATTAGAAATCTCTCTCATGAACTAGAACAAATGTATGACACTATAACTAGAAGTTAATAATAGAGGAGTATATAGGGAAAAAATATACCTATTGCAAACTGTGTACTACAGTTAGTAGTAGTTTAAGATTCTTCCATCAACAGTAACAAATGTGCTATACCAATACTATGAGTCAATAATGTAGTGGGGGTAGATAGGGGTAATGGAGGATTTGAGTTTTATTTTTTTGTCTTTATTTCTTTTCTGAGTAATGAAAATATTCTAAAAATTTAAAAAAAATTAATTGTGCTGATGGATGCACAGCTGTACGATGGTACCATGGGCAATTGATTGTGCACTTTGGATTTTTGGATAATTATACGGTATGTGAACAATCTCAATAAAATTAAATTTAAAAAAATTTTTTTAAAAATGTAAATTATAGTTTAGTTTCCATTCAACTGCCATTCTCTAGGTAACTGGTGTGAATAGACTGAGTTTTACTTTATGGAAGAAACAAAAAATATTACAGTTGAAGTGCAATCTGGTAGCCTGGATTCTTGAAAACAATTGTATAACTAAATACCTTACATGGTGTGAATGTGTGATTGTGAAACCCTTGTGGCTCACACCCCCTTTATCCAGTGTATGGACAGATGAGTAGAAAAATTGGGACAAAGAGTAAATGAATAATAGGAGGGATGTGGGTAGGGGATGTTTTGGATGTTCTTTTTCAGTTTTATTTTTATTCTTATTTTTTTTTTGGAGTAATGAAAATGTTCAAAAATTGATTGTGATGAATGCACAACTATATGATACTGTGAACAACTGAATGTGCGCTTTGGATGGTTATAGGTTATGTGACTATAGCTCAATAAAATTGCATAAAAAATAAAAAAAAATAACAAAACAAAACAAAAAATAACCTTCTGGTCCTGGGGCCTTTGATAATTTCTTTAAGTTTATTTGCTACGTTATTAGTATTTTCTAGTTTCTTTCTACTAAGTCAATTTGAGTCATTTATATTTTCTTGAAATAATTATATTTACCTAGAGAAGCTCAAATTTATTAGCATGATGTGATAATTAGCATATAATTTAAATGTTTTCCTCTGTATTTCTCTGTGTTTTAAAAATCCAGTTTTAGTCATGATACGTTCTTGCACTTTATTTCTTTTGTTTTCTTCATCAGATTTTCCAGAAATGTAATAGTAGTCCTAACTAGAAAAATATAACAAACATTAATATAGTGTTGAGTCTGTGCCAAGCTCTGTTATAAGCTTTATTAATCCAATCTTCGCAACAACCTAATGAGTAAGATACTATTATGATTCCATTTTACAGATGAAGAAACTGAGTCAAAAATTAGTAAGTGACTTGTGTAAGGACATGTAGCTAACAAGTGATGGAGCTGGGATATAAACCTAGGCAGTTTCTGCTTATATATTTGTTCATTCTTTCCTCCTACTTTATTTTTCTTCTAAACTCTTTCAGTTGAATGCTTGGTTTTGTTGTTGTTGTTGTTTTGTTTTTGTAATCTTTCTTGTTAATAAAAGCATTTAAGGGCATAAAGTCTTCCCTTTCCTGTCCTCTTGTGGATTATTTGAATGTGTTTTTAGTATTCCATCTTAACTCATCTTTTGGATTTTTGGCTATATATCTTTGCATTTTTTAGTAGCCACTCTAGGGATCACAATATAAATACATACTTAACCTTTTGGAGTCTACTTAGAGATAATATTTTACTACATCAAATAAAATGTAGAAGTCTTGAACCATATATGTCTCTTTACCCTCCCCTTTTTACGTTACAATTGTCATATGCATTCCGTCTTTATATATTTGAGTATCACACTACATAATATCACAATTTTTGCTTACAACAGTCATATCCTTTTTTTTAACATTTTATATTTTAAATAAGAGAAGAAATATAGTCTGTTATATTTACCCAGATATTTACCATTTCACTTACTCTTACTTTATTCTTAAATTTCCAGGTTTCCTTCTGGTCTCATTTCCCTTCAAGTTGAAGTACTTTGTTTAGCATTTCTTTTAAGGCAGGTTTGCTATCAACAAATTCTCTTAGTTCCCTTCATCTGAGAATATTTTTAATTCATTGCCACTCCCAAAGGAATTTTTGCTGGATATAAAATTCTGGTTTGACAGTTCTTTTCACACTTTAATTGTGTTGTACTATCTTCTTGCCTCCTTGGTTTCTGATGAGTAATCTGCAATCATTTGAATCATTATTCCCTTGTATGTAATATGACATTTTTCTCTGGCTGCTTTCAATATTTTTTTCTTTATAGTTTTTCTTTTTTAGCAGTTTGATTATGATGTTTCTGGTGATTGATATGTCTCACAGCTTTATTTTACTTTATTTTTTAAGTTTACCTGTTTGACTTGTTTTTAAATATGTCTTTGACCAAATTTTAGAAGTTTTTGGCCATTATTTCTTCAAGTACTTTTTATGCATTCATCTCTTTACCCTTCCCTTCTTGGGCTCTAAGATATAAATGTTTTTATGTTGTCTGACAAGTCCCTGAGGCTCTGTTAAATTTGTTTACATCTTTTTTTCTCTCTTTAACTGAGGTTGGACGAACTCTACTGATCTATTTTAGAAAACTCTGAGTCTTTTCTCTGTCATCTATATTCTGCTATTACCTATTCAGTAAATTTTAGAATTTCATATATCGTATCTTTCTCTTCTTAAATTTCCTTTGGTTCTTTTTTAATAATTTTTGTTTGCTGAGAACACCTATCAATTTATTTCAAGTGTTCATCTTTACCTCACGGAGCATGATTTTAATAGCTGTTTTAAAGTCTTTGTCTAATAATTCCAACATCTGGATTATTTTAGTTTTGGTGTCTGTTGATTGTCTTTTCCCTCGAGAGCAGGCCACATTTTCCTTGTTCTTTGTTAAGTACTTTTAGATAATATCCTGGACATTTTGAAAACTATGTTGTGAGATTCTGTTCTAATTTGCTAGGGAATGTTTCTTTCTTTTGTCTTAGCGGGCAATCAAACATGTTAAGTTCAGATGGCAAGTTTTGTCATGCTCTTTATAGACAACGTTTCCAATGCCAGTTCTCTTTTTAAAGCCTTTGCTGTGTTGTTGTGG
The DNA here is from genome assembly GCF_015220235.1 of Choloepus didactylus. Taxonomy (NCBI): domain Eukaryota; kingdom Metazoa; phylum Chordata; class Mammalia; order Pilosa; family Megalonychidae; genus Choloepus; species Choloepus didactylus. The sequence goes on from NC_051316.1 coordinate 94,870,617, forward strand.
GTTTGTTTTGTGCATGTCACTCCTGGACTTAATGTGGTTCTGTTATTATAGTTCAGATTTCCAAGATTGTGCTACTTTGGGTCTACTCCACTCATACAAAACTCAGGGATGAACCTGGAATTTGTATCTGCTCATGCACAGACTCAGATTCCCTTTTCCAAATCATTCCTCCCTGAGATTTATCCTACACTCTCTGGCTTGCAGAGGCTCCTTTCCCCCATCTCCTGGCTACATAGGGAAGGTTCTCTTAGAATTTTCACTATCTGCATTGCTGCATAGTTCCACAGGATTTGTCTACACTCAGGGCAATGCAGAGAATAGTAAAGGAAATTTCTGCCATATTCTTGAAGCCCCAAAGACCTTCTGGGGGGGGAGGGTTGTGTGTCTGTGTCACTACCCTTTACTACCACAGCGCAACTTTGTGACTGGGTTCACCCTTGGAACAAGGTCTGGAGAGAAAAAAATAGAAAATGAGATATACCACACTCCGACTCAATGGCCCCCCCCTTTTCAATTCTCTGTCCAGGAAGATGGGTGTCTCTTGGAGGTTTTGCTGCTTGCACCTGCTGCACAGCTCCACACTGGGGCCACCCTTGGTTTTTTTTTTTTTTTTTTTTAATTCAGTTTTATTGAGATATATTCACATAGCATACAATCATCCATGGTGTACAATCACTGTTCACAGTGCCATCATATAGTTATGCATTCATCACCCCAATCTATTTTTGAACATTCTCCTTTCACCAGAAAGAATCAGAATCAGAATAAAAAGTAAAATTAAAGAACACCCAAATCACCTCCCCATCCCACCCTATTTTTCATTTAGGTTTTATCCCCATTTTTCTACTCATCCATCCATACACTGGATAAAGGGAGTGTGATCCAAGATTTTCACAATCATCCCTTATAAGCTACATTGTTTTACAATAGTCTTCAAGAGTCAAGGCTACTGGGTTGGAATTTGGTAGTTTCAGGTATTTACTTCTAGCTATTCCAATATATTAAAACCTAAAAAGTATTATGTATGTAGTGTGTAAGAATGTCCACCAGAGTGACCTCTCGACTCCATATGAAATCTCTCAGCTACTGAAGCTTTATTTCGTTTCATTTCTCATCTTCCTTTTGGGCACCCTTGGTTTTTAAAACTGGGTGATAAGAGGAACAAAATACTGGAAACTCACCCTCTAAGGGTCATTCTTCAAGTTTTTAAAAGTTAATTTTATTAAAATTTTCCAAAATTTGCAAACGCTCTATACCCCCCCAAACAACTCCCCCTTCTCCCCATCCCCTGATACCTCTAATCTACTTCCTGTCTCTAAAAATTTGCTATTTCTAGTTATTTCATATAAGCGAAATCATTCAGTATTTGTCTTTTTGTGGCTGGTTTATTTCACTCAGCATAATGTTTTTTAAGATTCACCTATGTTACAGCATGTCTCAGAATTTCCTTCCTTCTTACAGCTAAATAATCCATGTGTGTATGGTACCATATTTTGTTTATTCGTTCATCTGTTGATGGTCTCTTGGGTTGCTTCCATCTTTTGGCTATTGTGAATAATGTTGCTATGAACATTGGTATACAAGTATCTGTTTGAATCCCCTTTTTTCACTTTTTTTGGGTATACACCTGGAGTGGAATTGCCAGATCATATGGTAATTGTATGTTTAACTTTTTGAGGAACTGCCACCCTGCTTTCCACAGTGACTGCCTCATTTTACATTCCCTCCACAATGCATGAGGATTTCAATATCTCTATATCTTCTCCAACACTTGTTTTAATAATAGTCATCCTTGTGGGCATGAAGTGGTATCTCATTTTGGTTTTAATTTGCATTTCCTAATGATTAATGATGTTGAGCCTCTTTTCATGTGCCTATTGGCTATTTGTATATCCTCTTTGGCATTCTTCAAGTTTTGGTCCCCTTTGCAATCTGCCTGCTATTGTTAACTTTAAGAGTTCTTAAGCTATTATTGCTTTTTGTACTTTGTCCAGACCTTTTGTAATCAGTGAGAGAGATAGGGCTGTAGTGGCTTATGCTATCTTGGCCAGAGCCAGAAGTCCAGTGTAGACTTTGGAAATTGAATTAGTGTGTGGCACAGACGCACAGGTTTAAATTATTAATTGGTACTTCTAAATTGTTCTTTAAAATGGCTGTACCAATTTATATTCCCCTCAGCACTGCACAAAACCCTTCTTTATACCCTTTCCAACAACTGATATCCAACTTTTAATTTTTCTGGATCTGTTGCGTGATTAAAATAGTATCTTGTTGGTTTGATTTCAAGTTCCATGTTTGCTAGTGAACTCTGAAAATTTTTAAAATATATTTTTGGCTATTTGTACATCCTCATTTACAAATCTTCCCTTCCTACTCTTTGTTCATTTGTTTTATTTTTTGGTCATTTGTCTCTTTTTTCATTGATTTGTAGAAATTGCCTGTATAGTTTCTACAGATTGGAATTTATTGAGGTTTTCTTTGTGATTAATTACTTAATCAATTTGTCTGTATGTTCTCTGAGCATTTGAAAAAAAAACAGTATTCCCTATTTGAATTCTACCTAGACATATTAAAACAATCATGTTTTATTATTTAGATTGTTTATATGATTTTAAAAATATTTGACCATTAAAATCTGAGAGAGGTGTTTTAAAATCTCCTGTTCTGGTTGTGGTTTTGTAAAATTCTCTTTGAATTTCAGTTTTTGCTTTATATATTATTTTCAATGTATTTGTCTGTATGTCTGAGTCAGATTCATGACTAATCAATCAGTCTGTGATTAAGGGCAAGGACTCTTCTGTTAAGCTACTTGGGTTCAAATATTGGTTCTTCCACTTACCAAATACGTAAGCATGGATGAATTACTTAATCTCCCTAAGCCTCAGTATCCTCATCTGTGCAGTGGGATGAAGAATAGTGTTTACCTTACAGAATTGTGAGACTAAATAAATTTCCATGAGAGTGTTCAATAAATGACTATTACTACATTTTCTTGGTGATTGTGTATTTCACCAATTTAAACATATCCCTCAGTTCCTTTTAATGCTTTTTCCCTTGAATTATATTTCTAAAAATATCAACATTACTGTGATGTCTTTTTTCTATTTACATTTTCCAGGAATATATTTATCTATTTTAAATATCATAATTATTTTGCTTTAAATGGATCTCCAAAAATTCAGTCGAAGATGGTCGCTATGAATTCTTTCCTTCCCTATGGGAAAGAATGCCGTTCCACCCATTAGGAGGTAGAGTCCATTTCCTCTCTCCTTGAATCCAGGATGGCCTTGTGTTTGTCTTGACCAATAGAAAGCAGATGAAGTGATGCTGTGTTGGTTCCAGAACCAGCCTTTAAGAGGCCAGATAAATTCTGCTTGTGTTTGGGGAAGCCAGCTGTCATACACTGAAGAAGCTTGGGCTAGAATATAATGAGGCACACTTGAAGAGAAGAAGGCCATGTGGAGGAGAACCGGGGTACCATGTGAGGGTACAATCCCCTTGAACTTTCCTACCCAGTCCAGCCTCCCACAGGATGCAGTAGTGAGTGGCCCCCGCCATTATTCACAAAGCAGAAGACTCCAGCTGAGCCCTGCTAGCCTTACTGTCCCACAGCATTGAGAGGAGTAGTAATTTGTTGCCATTTTAAGCCACTAAGTTTTGGGATGGCTTGCTTTACTTAGTAATTGATATCTGATGTCTGCTGAAGCAAGCATAAAGCTAGATTTTTCTCTCTCCCTCTTGCTCTCTCTCTCTCTCTTTTTTTTTTTTTTTTTTTTAACCAGTCTGAGAACCTTTGTCTTTTAATAGGACAATTGAATCATTAAAATTTTTATAGTTCAAAATTGGTGTGTTTTGACATCTTGTGTTACATTTTCTGTTTCTTTCACTTTTGTGTGGCTTCTTTTTTTTTGCTTCACTGACTTATTGGATTGATATTTCTTCTTTTTCCTTCCTTGCATTTTTTGGTAAATATATATTCTTTTCTACTAGTGTTTTTTTTTTAATTAACAAACACTTGAAATTAAATTTCTAATAATGTCAAAAGTTAAACACTATAACCTCCATTCTACTCCTCAAACAGCATTTGTACTTTAGAATGTTTTAGTGCCCCCTTTCCTTATCATTCAAACATCACAAACATTATTAAATTAATATATAAGGTAAATTATGCATTCATAGTGGTTTTGTACTATATATCTCTTGTATTTTGAGAATTCTTTTTGAAAGATCGCATAACATTTCACAGCCACACTGTCAACCATTAGTTAGAAATTAAGCTTAACAATTTGATTTCATACCCGTGTTTCAGGCAGACCACATATTTTTAAAGTCTTTATCTTGACTCGATACTTCCTTGAATAACTTTTTCAAAAATAAAATATTGGTGTACGCCTGAAATTTTCTTCTGTCTTCTCATGTGAATGTTATTCTGACTGGGTATAGAATTCTGGCATCACTACCTAATGTTTGCTATCTCTCAATGTGGTAAATGAGGTGTCTGCTGACAATTTGTTATTCTTTCATTTGTTGGTAACTAGTTTTATCTATCTTGAAATTTGTAGCTATTTTCCCTATAGTTCTGATTCTTATATTGCTCTGCCAACATCAATGTTACAAGATGGTTAAATGGAATTTTGGCTAAGTCCTAAGCACAAATAGATATCAATGGGAATCAGGAGACCAACTACACTGTGAGACCTGTTGAGAACAGGTGACGGAGAAACTGATTAGACAGCTCTCCAACCCCTACCACACTGAATGTATGAAGGACAGTGGATACCAAGAGAGAATTTGTGATCTGATTTTGGAGAGAGCTGTTGGTATGGTGTGGAGTTCCCCCCACTTCCCAGTGAGGAGAGTTGGGGGGTTCTATCTCTCACCTTAAACCTAGTGGAAAAAACTTCGGTAAAACCATCTGGATGGCTTCAGTAGAACGATTTGGATGACTTAACTCCTTAAGTTAGGGGTCACAGTGGAGTTGGATCTGGACCCCACCTGAGAAGTCCACTGGGCTAGAGGTGGGTTGGCTGGCTGACTACTGGAACCAATTGAGAGCTGTCTGTGTGAGTGGTTTTCACTCCCATGGTTTGTCAAGACTAAGGATATACAGTTGCTTCTTGTGGACCAGATGTGGGGAGCCCAAGAGGGCTCATGGAAGGCTGAACAAACCACAGTAAAGAAAAGCTGAAAATATTGCCCAGTTCCTTGGAGCTGAGAAAGGAGTAAGCTAGCAGCTGGAATAGAGATCCGTTTGTCTGGGTCAAGGAAGCAAGGGAGAACCCTGGGATTGAAAGCCTTTGAAGAACCCATGTAAAAACCCAAAAAATAAGTTCAGCTTTGACCACCTGACTTGTCTGAGAGTGTGATGTCAACTCATAACAGTAAAGTCAAGTAATTGCTTTTTTTGTTCCCTTCACCTCTTTCCTCACCTCCACCCCTGAGCCTGGAGGAGCCAAAGCCAGATTAATGTGGGAGAGGGTAGAGAGAGGAAAAACAAAGAACACATTGATCAAGCCTTCATTTGCACCTATACCAAGATGTGAGTAGAAAGAAGACATAACTTCATATCAGAATTGAAGATGCAATTAGTACAGCATTAGACATTCTAATTCCTCAGTGGAGATTGCACTTTGTGACTTAAAGTAACTGTAGGACATTTTATTACCCAAGAGTGACCAGAGAGACATTCCCAGGACAGGGGAAGGACTGGCCTCTGTGCTGGATAGCTTCTGTTTGCCCCTCTAGATCCATCTTCCACCCTCCTCTGGGTCCCGAGAGGCTGAGCTGGATGCCTGTATCGGTGGGCTCCCCTTCTGGCCCCTTTTTGGTTTGGGGTAAAAGGAGATCAGGAGGAAAGTGCAATCAAGATTTTATTCCCCTGCACCCCTCCCTTCAGGTCACCACAGGTTGGCCATGTGTCTTTAGCAGGAGCCACAGCTTTTGTTGGGTGGATCTTTTTGAGTGAAGAGTGGTAAGAATCCTCTTCATATCAGATGTATTCCACCTGAGCTCCTGTCTATGATAAGCTGAGTGCTAACTTACCTGCTGGACTACAAGGTTGAGTCTGTCACCAACACATTTTGGCCCGGCTTCATGAACCCTAAAAGCTAGAAAATTGATATGAACAGGTTGTTTACACATGCAGTATGCAACATCTGTCCCATCACCTCCTTCTCTTTAAGTTAGACCTGTCGCTTCATGGAAGCGGTGGTGGTGGGTTCCTTAAGACCAGGTGACAGAAGATGAAAAGACCTGAGAACCTGATCCTGGTTTGCAGATGACTCTGCACTGTATGTCAATAATAGTAAGAACTGGACTGTCACTTAGGATAATGAAGTAGGCAGAATTTTGAGAAGTACATGTTGCTTATTTCCCTGGTTCCTGAATTGACAAAAGTTCCTGGGCAGTCACCTCCAGAAAACCTCTTTTGTTGCTCAAATGTGGACTTTCTCTCTAAGTCTAACTCCCTAAATAAATTCATCACCCTCTCCCCCACGTGTGACAGGATCCTCAGATGAATGAGCCTCCCTGGTGACACAGGACATGGATTCCAGGAATGAGCCTGATCCTGGCATTGAGGGATTGAGAATGCCTTTTTTGACCAAAAGGGGGAAAAGAAAGGCAACAAAATAAGGTTTTAGTGGCTAAGAGAATTCAAATAGAGTCAAGAGTTTGTCTGGAGGTTACTCCTATGCAAGCTTCACCTAGATATGCCAAATGACCACAATATGATAAGCCCAAGTAAAAAGTAGTCCTGAAAATCTTAAAAAATACCCAGATCCCTATCTGAGACTCTATAAAAGTTGTGCTCACTAAGTTTATTCGTCCAAAACTTAAACCCTTCCGAGTGCTCCTATGCCACCTAAGTCCCCAAACCCAGAGGCAATAGCCTCTTCAAGAACATCAATTAGATGTGTCTCCTTTGCTCATAAAGTTGACACCCCTTTTCATCTTGATCAGGTTACAGTGGTCACTGCCTAGACATCCCTGAAGATTAGGAACAAACAAGATGGAAGTTAACAAAGGATTATGAATACTGAATCTTTATATAATTTTCTTTTTCTTATAGCTTCATTTAATCCTTTCAGCAATGCTTTGAAATAGGCATTATTATAGCCATTTTCTAGATAGAGAAACAGGCTCAGGAGGTTAAATCACTTGCTCACACAGGTAACAAGTGGTAAAGGCAGGGCTCGAACCCTAGTTTTTTTTTTTTTAATTCAGTTTTATTGAGATATGTTCACATATCATATAATCATCCATGGTGTACAATCAACTGTTCACAGTACCATCATATAGTTTTGCATTCATCACACCAATCTATTTTTTTAACATTTTCCTTGTACCAGAAAAAGTTAAAATAAGAGTAAAAAATAAAAGTAAAAAAGAACACCCAAATCATCCCCTCTATCCTTTTTTTCATTTGGTTTTTGAACCCATTTTTCTACTCATTCATCCATACACTGGATAAAGGGAGTGTGATCCACAAGGTTTTCACAATCACACGATTGCTATACAATCATTTTCAAGAGTCAAGGCTACTGGGCTGCAGTTTGATAGTTTCAGTTACTTACTTCTAGCTATTCCAATGCATTAAAACATAAAAAGTGTTATCTATGTAGTGCGTAAGAATGCCCACCAGCGTGACCTCTCAGCTCCGTTTGGAATCTCTCAGCCACTGAAACTCTATTTTGCATCCCCCTTTTGGTCAAGAAGATGTTCTCAATCCCACAATGTCAGGTCCAGATTCATCCTCAGGAGTCATATCCTGCGTTGCCAGGGAGATTTACACCTCTGGGAGTCAGGTCCCACGTAGCAGGGAGGGCAGTGAGTTCACCTGCTGAGGTGACTTAGCTAGAGAGAGAGGGCCACATCTGGGCAACAAAGAGGTACTCAGGGGGAGACTCAGGCACAATTATAAGAAGGTTTAGCTTCTCCTTTGCAGTGATGAGCTTCATAAAGGCAGGTCTTGTGATAGATGGCTCGGCACATCAAACCGCCAGTCGTCAATTTTTGAAAGAACATCAGCAACAATCCAGGTGAGGAAGCCCAACACCTGTGCATTTTCCCCCAGCTCCTCATGGGGCCCTGCATATATATTTTTATTCTCTGCTCAGATTACTTTGGGATGTGTCACTATTTCACACTAACTGATACAAATCTACCAGATCTCACTTCCTATTCAAAGTTCCATGTAATTATGGTATTTGAACAAACTGTGTGAGTTAAATTGTTTAGGAAATATAGATCCTGCACCAACTAAACATCTCTTCCCTTGGTCTCACTTGGAAGTTGAAGTCAAACCCTAGTTGGACTCCTGTTTCCATGCTTTTACCCACTATGGATTACTTGGCTTGCTTATATTGCTTAGAATTGGTCCATTTCATGCTTGCCTGGGTGTTAACCACAATGACAAGTGGGGGCCAAGCACAGGGTGTGCAAAGCACTGAGGGTGGTCCATGCACACCTCCTAATACTCGGGATGACTGTGCCCATTGCGGATCCTCCACTTTGTGATGCCTCCTTGCTCCTTTGACCGTCCACCCCTTCCCCACCCCACGCACTCCCTGCTGCTTGGCCACAGCTGGCTGCTGTCCCCACTATCCCCCAATCTTTCACTCTGCTCGGAGCTTGGACTCTCATGTGTAAAACCCCAGGGCTTTTCCTCATGCCCAGGCCTGCTTGGTGTATCCATTTCTTGCCTCAGCTTTTTCTCCTTCCTCTCCTTAACTCCTATGATGTTCCAGCCTCTGGAGTGCCCTTCCCACAGGACTCAAATATGGTCATCCAGCTCTCACTTTCTGCTAGTCCCAGAGACAAAGCTCCAGGGCCTTTGCCAGTTGAGGGCTTTCTTGCTGGTGGAGATGACATGGGTCAACAGAGAAGTGCCCTGAGGCTCTTTCAAGGCTCCAGCATTCCCCAGGGCTCTTGGGTGGTTAACTGTGGTCAGTGCTGCCTGGGTCCTTCCCTGTGATGGTCCTAAGAAGCCCATATGCCCTCTTTCTCCCTTTCTGTATTCCTGGCAGTGATTCTCTCCCCCTTTTTGTGTCCCTTTGGTGATAGACAGAATAGTGGCCCCCAAAGATGTCCATGTCCTAATCCCCAAAATCTATGAATATGTTCCCTTACATGGCAAAGGGATTTTGCAGAGGTGATTAAGTTAAGGACCTTGAGATGGGGCATTATCCTGGATTTTCTAGGTGGGCCCAATGTAACCATGAGGGTCCTTATAAGAGAGAAGCAGGAGGAGAATCAGAGAAGGAGATGTGATTATAGAAGCTGAGGTTGGAGTGAAGTGAGGAAGGGGCTATGGCACAAGGAATGGAGGCAGCCTCTAGCAGCTGGAAAAGCAAGGAAATAGATTCTCCCCCAGAACCTCCAGGTGGAATGCAGCCCTGCCAACCCATTGTAGACTTCAGACCTCCAGAACCATAAGATAATTAATTTGTGTTGTTATAAGCCATGAAATTTGCGATACATTGTTACAGCAGCAATCAGAAACTAATACACTTTCCAAGCCTGCAGTCACAGCCAGCAAGGTTCAGAGTCATTTCTCTGACCACTCGGTTATACTCCCACCCTGATGTCAGGGGATAGCATCTGGCTGTGTGGTGCCACCAGCAGGCAACCCTCCTGCACATGTCCTGTGGACTGTGGGGACAGTGACATCTAACATCTCGTATTAATGTTTTCCATATTCTCTATACCTGCTCTGATCTCCACTCTCAAGTCTTTAGTAAAATACTGTTAAGTGTTACAGTCCGGTGTTCGCTGTATTTGGGGAGAATTTATAGGTGCCTATGTCCACATTTGAGACAAAGCAATACAGGGAGGGAGCCACAGCATCCCAGAGAAGAGGAAACAGGCAGCAGGGGACACCTGGTGGAAAGCCCTGAGGCTCTGAGCCAGTCCAGGGGAGATGGGTATGTGGAGCATGGAAGCATTCTTCAGAAATCCCTGCTGTTCCCGAGCAAGGAAATCAGTGACTCAGGTTTTCCTGATGGTGGAGTGGAATGAGGGTTCACCTGGTAGGTTTTTTGGATGTTAAAGGAGAGGGTGGCAGAGGGGGTTAGAGAATTTGGGGAAAAGAATGTTTCACAGAAAGGTGAGAAGAATAAGTACAAAAAAACTTGTACGTGAATGTTCTTATCCACATTATTCATAATATTCAAAAAGTGGAAGTAACCCATATGTCCATCAACTGACGAATGAATAAACTAAATGTGGTATATCCATGCAATGGAATATTATTCAGCAATAAAAAGAAATAATGTACAGATGCATGCTACAACATAGGCTTGAAAATATGTTAAGTGAAAGAAGCCTGCCACAAAAGACCACATATTATATGATTCCATTTATGTGGAATGTTTAGAATAGGCAAATCCACAGAAATAGAAAGTGAATTAGTGGTTGCCAGGAATTGGGTGAAGAGGAGATGGGAAACGACTGCTAATGAGTATGTAGTTTCTTTTTGGGTGATAAAAATATCCTGTTAGATTGCAGTGATCAATTTCCATCAGCATATTACTATATGTATGTGTGCAATATAGTATGTCCAATAAAAACATAATGTGAGCCCACACATGTAATTTAAAAATTATCTGGTATCTACATTGAAAAAAATAAAGTGAAATATGTGGAATTAATTTTAATAATATATTTTATTTAATCCAATATACACAGAATATTATCATTTCAGCATGTTAACAATATAAAATTACTAATGAAATATTTTACATTCTTTTTTAATTTTAAATCTTTGCAACCCAGTATGTATTTTATACTTACAGCACTTCTCAATTTGAACTAGTGGGAACTATAGATTGCTTTCAATTTTTGCTATCATAAACAATGCTACGATGAACATTCTTACACTTATACATTATCCACGCATGCGATTATTTCTTTAGGAGAGATTTTTAGAAGCGAGGTGTCAAGTTCAGAAAGTTTATGCATTTTACAGTGTAATAGATATAGCTAAATTACTTTCTAAAAAGACAACTAATTTATTCTTCCACAAACAGTGCATAGGTATGGTCATTTTCCCATACTCTTGCCAAATTTAAAATTCTTTCATCCCACTCTGCCTTTTTGCATCTATTCACTGGTGCATGGTGTAGCATGGCAGAGGGGGAACCCATTTTCAAAGCTGCATTTTTCCTGTTGGAGGATGTGTTTGGCTGTAGATTATGGAAGACTCAGTTAACACTGGCTCCATCAAAAAGGAGTTTATTTTCTCATGTAAAAAAGATGTCTGGATGTCTGGAGAAAGGTAATTGCTTGTGACAGTTGAACCACTCAGTGATGCCTTCAAAGTTCTATTTTTCTGCTTCTGTATCCTTAGCAGATGGATCATTCTCTCCTCATGGTTGTCATTTTGTGATTGTGTTCCAGGCAGGAGGGAGAGGGAAAAGGGTGGCACTAGCTGCTTCTCACCCAGAAGCCACCCAGCGTATTTATGTTTCATTGGTCAGCACTGGATCACATCACCGTCATCCCAGTTGCAAGGGATGATGGGGTTGGCAATGGCTGATGGGTTAACCAGAACGTTCCTGCTACACTGTCTACCCCCAAGGGTAGATCTAGAGTTTCAAAGTAAAGAATCCCACTCTGGAAGGCAGGGTTGCCTCTTCCTGGTCCTGGCCGCAGCCGCCTCCGACTGCACTCACCAGTCTGCCTCACTGAGCCTGCTTTCTCATTGTAAATGGAATGCTGTGAACCAGAAACCTCAAGGATCCTTCTGGGCCCTGACCGTGGAGCAGAAGGGCTTCTAGGCAGGGTACTCGTGGTAGGGAGCTCTCTGACGTGGCTCCCACTGAGCCCTGCCTCCTGTACTCACGCCTATCTGTAATCTCCTCCCCTGGAGTGTGACTTGCTTCTAATGAATGGAATATAGCAAACATGATGCCACGTCACATCTGTGATTAGGTTGCAAAAGACCGTGACTCCCATCTTGCCAGCATTCTCTCTCCCAAGCTGCCATGTTGGAGAGCCCGTGTGACGAAGAACGGTGGGGCGGGGGCAGCCTCCAACCAACAGAGCGTGAGACACTGAATTCTGTCAACACTACGGGATGAGCTTGGAAGCAGATCCCTCTCAGCTGAGCCTTGAGACGGCTGCAGTCCCAGCCAACACCTTGATTGCAGCCTGTGAGAGACCTTGAGTAGAGGACCCAGTCAAGCCACCCCCAGATTCTGGACCTACAGAAACTATTTTCAAGCCACTAAGTTTTGGGGTAATTTTTTATACACCAGTGGATAATGCAATGCTGTTGTAAGGCCATCTCCTTAGGAGCAACCAAGCCCTATCTCTGTATCATTTTCCTGCTCTTCAAAAATTCACCCACTTTCACACAACTAAGGGGGGCAAGACTAGATGTGAGTAACAGCAGAAGGTTATTTACAGGCATTCAAAGAGCAGAGAAATCTTGTGCAAACCTTCCTCATCTTTCCACATTTTCCGATGAGTTTCCTGGGACTTCATCTCAGGGGAGAGGTTGGGGATGGAGATATCTTCATTGCTGTGAGATCTTGCATTTCCACAAGGAACCTGCAGCTCAGCAACACTCCTGGCCTCTCTCTGCACCGCTCACTTCTGCTGCCTCAAGGGAGGTGCCACCTGCTCGGTGCATTTGGAAGAGGAATTGAGCAGGACCGGCTCAGCCCTTCTGGACATGATGACCCCATGCGCCTGCCAGCAGTGAGAGGACTGCCGGCTTGCTCCCAAGGGGAGGGGGCGTGTCAGCTTCCCTGGAAGGCTCAGCAGGTGGACGGGGAAAATTCACTTCATAAGGAGTGTGAGGAAGCCCACGGGGCAGCCTCAGTCACCCGCTCCAATCCAGCTTGGTGGGTAACTCAGCCGATTTTGATCTATCATCTATCTCTCTTGTTTCTCATTGGTTCCAAGCTTGGAAGGAAAGAAAAGCCTTTTATTGTTTGCTCCCACATAAAGTATCAACATGAGGAGGGAAAGAAGGGTTTTATTTGTTGCTCCCATCCCAAACATCAACATATACATATACATACAAAATGGTGGAGATTTTAATGACGATTCAAAGCAAGTTTAGATAGAAAGGAAGAATGAGCCAACTGGATCCTTAAGGATGGTGGAGCAAAGGGAGGTGGGTGAGGGCTGGTGAGCGCCCTTGTCTGTACCTCTGTACAAAGGTAGGTGTGTTAGTTTGTCCCTGATATTGCAGGTGTCCATGAAAATGTGTCCACATCCTTCCACCCCTCTTAGGTACAGAGGAGAGTGAACCCTGCTTCCGCTCTCCTTCCCCCAACTTCCCAGCTCTTGCTACCCTCCTTGGGGGGCGGGGTCTTCCATGAGCCTAAAGAGGGTCTCGGCTCCAACTAGGGTCCCTTCCCCACAGAGCCCCAGGATCTCAGGGAGGCACTGATCCCACAGTAGTGGGTCCTGTTCCTTCAGAGCCCCACCTGGAGCGGGCAGTGCGGGGATGGGGGAACCGCGCCCCCGAAGCCACTCCTGCCCCTGCTGCTCCTCGGCATCCCCGATCTATGTTCAATGCGTGATTTTTTACGATCGATCTTATATCCGGCACAATCAGATTTATGGCTCCTGCATCTTATGAAATTACACAGATGTTGCTGCTCTGCTTCTCTCCAGGACAGTAAAAGGCAATAACATTCTTGCAGATTTCGACAGCAGGCAATTCAATAAAGGGCCATGTATATTTTATAAGTACAATAAAGACAAGGCTCTCTGCCCGCACTGCGGCCTGCCGGGGCTCGGCACTGCACAGGGCGGCCGCCCGCGCCCTCCCCCTCCTGTCTGTTTGTCGATCAGGTCTCTCCCACTGTCACACAGGGGACCAGAGAGATTTATCCCTTTTCTGATCCATTATTTAAGTTTGGCTCTGGGGACCTTGCAATGGGGGCTGTTTAAAATTTAAAGGTGTTTGTGGAACTTAATACTTTCCTCCTCCTGATTTGCACTATAAAATTTTATCTATATTTTTGTTGCCCCATAAAACGTTTCTATCTTATTGGGATGGCTTGTCCTGTAATGGGCAAAACCATAAATACCTGATGAGGTGAGGGTTGGTGGAAGATCTCACAGAGGAGGACTGGGGTGGGGGGTGCGGGGGATAGGAGAAGAGAGCCCTTCCTGGCTCTGCAGCTAATCCTAGGTGGCCTTGGGAAAGCCACCATGCCCCCCTGGACTCAGTTTCTTCACCTGTAAAATGGGGAGGACAATAGCATCCACTTCACAGGGCTGCTGTGAGGATTCAGGAAAATGTTGCAGGAGAAATGTTTCCTTGGTGCCTGACTCTGAGACAGGGATTTGCATGCAAGCAGTGTATTAGGGAGCACCCTGTTAGGGAGTGAGGGAAGCAGGAGTGAGCAGAGGGAGAAGCTGAACCGTGTCTAGGTGCATCAGAGGCCTCAACTGATCCCATACGGAGCCCTGGATCTGGGATGGCCCTTCAGAGTTGCCCTGAGTTGAAGCAAGGAGGCTGGGCCTCTTGCCTCTGTACTAACTAGTTACTGGATGTGGGCCATCCCAGGGGAAAGAGTGTAAGCTTGGGAAAGGCAGTTCTCTTCAGCCAAGGCAATTCCTGAGGAGAGGTTTAGTTGTGAGCCCTTGGCAGGCAACATTCTTGGAAACTGAGGGGGTCAGTGCTGGATCCCAAAGGGGGATCTTGGCAGCTCACCACAGAATCCTCCACACCCAACCTCACCCTGTCAGTGGGCTGGTTGCCCACGCCAATAAAAATCCAGGCCTGGAGGGGCAGGGAAGTAGTGTCCCAGCCACTTGCTTTTCTGGAAACCCACTTCTCAATCACATGGTCTCCATTAAAGCAACTGTTTTGTGCAATGTGAGCCTGACTCCTTGAACTCAGAGGATAGCCAAGGAGTGGACTGTTGTGTCAGCTGGGTCCTCAGAGAAACAGAAATTGAGAAAGAGGAGTGCAAATGGTTTGCTGGGGAGAAAACATGTGAAAGGAGAAAGGAGGAGGAGGTGGGAATGGGCAGGGAGAGCCATGAGATCCTGGTTCTAGAGAGCTCTAGAACAAAGAATGCCAACTAGAGAAGTATCATATTGGACTCTTGTACCCCAGTCTTGCACTGTCATTGGTTGGGGCCACCCCCAAAAAAGTATGACTTTGGCTCAAATCTGAGGCAGACTTGAAGTGAGTAACAACTGGAGGCTGCAACCAGTCACACTCCTTGCAGCGAGGCAGCAAGCTCCTCCTTGGAGGGGGGTCTGAAGTGGGGCACCTCCGTGTCTGTCACAGCCATTGACCCAAGCTGAACCAGTGAGTCCTTTCGCTGGGTTTAGGATTTCAGATCTGGAGAGAGTTGGGCCAGGCTCTCTCTGGACAGCAGAGTCGTAACTTGGCCAACTCTGGAGCCTTTAGTAGCAGGTGCTCTGTCATGTCGACAAGTGGACTGAGGGACAGGGAGAGGAGGGTGAAGCGGGTGTGCAGAGAAGAAACTGCAAGAGACAGAAAGAGGAGCCCACGGCAGCTCACTTCCTGGCTCCATTTGCTCCTGAGGCTCAGCTGCATCCTGCCCTTCCCTAGCTTGATTGTTTACATGTTTTCCAAGATTCCTCCAGTCAATTCTCCCTCTTGCACAAACTAGTGGTCTTTTAAAAACACAACCACAACCCAGAGTTTTACCTAACACAGGGAGGATTTGATAGGGCTGGAGGAAGAGGAGGGACAGGAGCAGCGGAAACAACAGGGGTGAAGGAGGAGAAGACAGTGGGAGAACAGGGGGAAGGGAAACTGCTGTGGGTCCCCTGCTCTCCTGTGGGCCATCTCCTGGGGCTCCTCGTGCCTTACCCAGGCCACAGTCCCTGGACTCCGGGCAACGATTAGCAAAGCGCAGATGGGACCGCACCAGAGGTGCCCAAATGGCCAAGCCCCCTCGAGGTCACTCTTTTGTCGAATGCTCAATTCCAGTAGGCCGGGAAATCTGGTTTCCTGGCAGAGACTAAGTGAGCATTAAAATCTCACCAAACTTTCCTCAAACCATAGAAATGTTAGAAAAATACATGTAAAATAAATAAGTTCATTAAAATAAAGGTGTATTCAAAAGCAAGGAAGGTCATGTTCTGAGCAAGAAAACAGAAGAATCCTGAAAGATGAATGCCACCACAGGAAGAAGGAGCGTCTGCTGCCACAGTGCGTGTGGGGGAATCTCCTCAAAGATGAACATCAACCGAGCATCACCCAACACCCGAGACTCCCACAGTGCCCGAGGATGCCAGCAATACAGAGGAGGAGCTGTGAGCTCAGCAGGTGAAGAATGTCACCCACGGAAACAGAGGAATGAGCCTTCAGAAAAGGAGTTTGAATTAAGAATATTCAACATCATCAGAGAGAGAGGGAATCCCATTCATGGAACAATACTAGGAAGTTGTGAAATAAAAATAAATTTATGACAAAGAATCCATTAGAGAGCTTGTAAATCAAAAAGATATATGTGTACATGCATATCTGTGTGTACATATATATAAACATATACATACATATAACCATTGGAATTTTTTTTGAAAGTTTGCTGAAGCATAAGTTAGTGGGATGAAAGATTGAGCTGTAATTGAAATAATTTTCTGGAACACAGCACAAAGAAAGAGAAGGAAAGTCTGAGAGGCAGGTTAAGAAACAGGGACGTTACATCCAAAAATGCAGACCTCTGTCTACCACAGTTACAGAAATCATAAAGTGACCCCCCAAGAAAAAGATGTAAATTACCTACAAAGAAATGAGAATCAAATTGGCATCAGACTTCTTATCAGCTACTCTGGATGCAAGAAAAAAGTCTAATAATACCTTTAAGGTGTTAATGAGAAATAACTTTGAACCCCAAATTCCATACCATCATTCAAATTTGAGGGTGAAATAAGGGCATTTCAGTTATACAGATAGTGGAAAGCATGCCATTCTGGGGCCCTCCTAGAACTACTGAAAGATGAATTCCAGCAAGGAGAAAAATGGACCCGGAAGGAAGTAGCAGGCTATATTGGCAAAGCAACAAAACAATAAAATATATTGGTAATTTTCAACAACTCATCATAGTAAAAAAAATATTTTGAGTAACTAGTTGGAATGTTTAAAATTCCAACCCTGAAAGCATGTGTGTGTTGTGTGTGTACAAGAAAGAATCAAAAGAATGTTAAGTTTCTTGCACTGAAATATTTATTTGAACATGGTTAAAAGAAGAAATTTTAGGTTGTAAATATGTTACTAGAATAAAAATTTTTAAAAAAAACGTAGGACTGCACAACACCAGCAGTGAACCCCTATTGTAAGCAATGGGCTATAGCTAGTAGTACAATTATAAAAATGTTCATGAATTATAACCGCACTAATGCAAGGTGTTAATAATAGGGCAGTATATGGGAACACTATTTTACACATGATTTTACTGTAAATCTACAACTTCTCTAAGAAAAACAAAGAAGAATGCTGGTTTTATTTTTTGGTGAATCATAATATAGATTCTGATTACTTTCTGACATTGTCTGAAAATTATATGCATTTATAATGGGTGTCAAAAATGTATGGAGAACCATTAGAAGAACAGATATGAAATGCATGACTTGCAGAGGACAAAATTTTAAAAACTGATAAATTGACAGAAAAATTGCTGAGAAACTAGTTCAAAATTTAGTGGCTTTAAAATAACGAGTCCCTTAGCTCAGCACTCTGCGGGCCAGCAATTTGGGCTCAGCTGGGCTCACAGGGTCAGCCGTCAGGTGGGCTGGGGACTGGCTGGTCTAGGACGGCTTAGCTGGACAGCTTGCCACGGCTCCTCCAGCAGGCTCACCCGGGCTCATTCCCATGGAAATGGCAGGAGTGGCCAAGAATCAGAGTGGAAGCTGCAGGCTCAGAATTGGCATGCTGCCACTCCCACTGGCTTTCCACCGGCCATAGCAAGTCACAAGATTCAAAGAGGTGGAGAAATAGGCTCCATCTCTTGATGGGAGATGCTGCAAAGTCACCTGCAAGAGGAGGAGGGCAGACAGAGGGAGGCAAATATTTTGTGCCCATTGTTGCAATCTACCATCACATGGTAAACGGAAAACAGAAAATACGATGGCAGAGATAACTCTGAACATAAAAGAATCTTAATAAATGTTACCTGTTAAAAGACAGAGACCTGAAAATACAAAAAAGGAAAACAAAAACAACAAAAAAAGAGACTTTCAGATAAATAAAGATAAAAATAAAAACAAGAATTCCTTGCAATCCTGAAGTATGCTGGCCTGATTAAAAGAATACTTTTCTAACTCCAGAAGCGGAGCTATCTTTCCTGCTAAAATCATGGGCCTTTCAACAGGTTACATAGCCGAGGGAGGTGGGACACATAAGCAAACTTTAATGCCAACTCCTGTTCTTCCTGGACCCAGTGAGGAGGAAATGGGAAGCTCTCGGGTCAAAGAGGAGAGTAAAGGGTTTTGGTTTCTCCCTGATTCTGGGTACATAAGGTGCACCCTGGTGGTGGGTAGTGGGTGTGCTGCTTTTCCAGCAGACCAAGGGGCCTTCGTGTGAGCTTGGAGAGGAGCAGACCTTTCACCTTGGCAGGTCTCACAGGTACAAAGGCAGCTGCGTGAGCCAGGTGTACACCCTTGGGCCAAATAGGTCCAAGGGTGATTTCGCCTGTTACTAGAGAGCTGGGAATTCAGGGGCCGGGCTGCCCAAGCAAGCATATTTTAAATATATTACTAAAATGCTAGGTGGTGATGGTAGCATAAGACTGTGGATGCAATGAGTACCAGTGAATTGTACACATGAAAGGAGTTAAAATGGAAATTTTGTGTTGTATATACATTATCACAATAAAAATTAAAAAAAATTCCAACATACTTTTGTATTTCAAAAGTGGCATTTGTACCTAAATTCAATTTGTTGCTTATAGTTGTGTTGCCCAGGCAGCTTTATCTTTAAGGCTATAGGCTTCAATTAATTTAAGGGACAGTTCGGAAACTGAGAGGGGGAGTATTGATTGAAAAGTAGGTAGGTAGGTAGAGAGACAGAGAGAGAGATGGAAACAGTCACAGGGAAGCATGAAGTGGAGACAGAGAAACTGAGAAAAGGATAGAGTTGTGAACTAAAGAGAGAAAACAGAAAAACACCACCAGACAGAGAAAGACAGTGAAAAACAGAGAGGCAGAGAAACACAGAAGCAGCAAGAGAGAGAAGGACAAAGGCAGAGTGATCACAGGAAAGAGGTGGAGAGAAAGAGATTGAGCCAGCAAGAAGAAGCCAAGAAAGAGGAGGAAAGAGGGAGCAGGAAAGAGAGAAAGGGTGGAACAGACGGGACAGAAATGGAGAAGGGGAGGGAGGGAGGAGAGAGAGAAAAATGATAGGATGGGACAAGAGCGAATGACATGAGGGAAGACAGAAGGAAGCACAGAGGTAGAGGCAGGACTTTTTCATTAGAGAAGTTGCAGATTTACGGAAAAATCACGCAGAAGCTCCGCTGTCTGCAGGGAGCCTGACAGCAGGGGGCGGCCCAGCCCCTCCCCCCACCGCTGCAGACAGGAACCCCTCCCCCACCTCCCTGACACCAATCAGAAATCAAACGCGGGAGGTATTTGGGTGCAATATTCTTCATTCAGAACCAAACCATTAATGTATTCTAAAAAGCTTTTTAGCTGTGGCCTGCTCTGCATGTTATTAATTTCTTTATTACAGATCTTGTTATTTTCAGAGGTCCCCAGGGACCCATTAACAATGGGTTTTTATGGGAAAGAAGTCGGTTAAAGTGGTGGGAATAACTGCTCCTCCGCCCAAGTCAGTAATCGTACTTGCACCAAGGATAATGTAGGCTGTTTTAATTTCCAAAATAGCAACAGTTCAGACATTTAATTGCAGTTTTATGCTTTTTTTTTCGTGCTGCCGAGTGTAAAAATATGTGACCAGTAATATATAACGGCTAACCACTGAGCCACAGACTGCCCCAGGCTCCTCTCTCCGGGCGAGGGGAGCGGGGAGGAAAGAAGGAATGAAAGAAAGAAAGAAGAGAAAGTGAAAGGCAGGGAGGGAGGGAGACAGAACAAAATATACCCTGGACATGTTTCTCCGAGTTCAAACCACTATTCTGACTCAGTTTTTGCCCCCAACCCTTCCTCTCCCTCATTCGCCCCTGACCTTTTCTCCATCTCCCAGTGTGGCAATGAACTTTTAGGAAATATTTTCTTCATGAACGTGTGAGCATCTTGGGTGACAGTGTAGGTGGTGCTGATGGGACTGAATGGTCTCAGACCATGAGCCTTTTGAGTTGGAAAAACTGTCTCTCTGGCACCACCAAGCTCCGTTTATTTTCTGATGCCACCTTCTTTTGCGTGCCAATACCATCTATTTAAACTCTTCTCATTTGTAAGCTCCACAAGAACTGATATTGGGGTAGGGGGGTCTTAAACCTGAAAAGTGCTTGGCACATGGTGAAAATCTACTAGTGGAAGATGAGGGTTTCCATTTTCCCCTGTTCCCTGCCATCCGGGCACCCAAGTTGAATGGAGTGAGCGCTATGGACACAGCATCTGCACTCTCTCTCATGAGGAGGGTATCTCACATTTTAAAAAACAATTCTCCAAAATCTCGGTTTTATACAACCCCAGTTGAGGAAGAAATCCCCTGTGGGATTTGTGACAGTCTATAAACTAACACCCTTCTCTGAGCTCTGTTCCTTGATTTCCAGGGCCTGTAGGACCATGTTTTACCATGTGACTTATGCCCCTTGGCCATAACCGATTGGATCACACGTGGACACACGACCCCAGCTAACACAGACAGATTCTCTCTCCATGTCAGTGTGGACCTCTAACAGAACAAATTAGTCTCACTCTATGTTTGAAATTATAACCTAAAATCTTTTTTTTTTGTTAGAGAAGTAGTAGGTTTACAAAAAAATCATGCAGAAAATACAGAGTTCCCTATACCCCCAGTCCCCACCCCTAACACCATGCGTTAGTGTGGTACATTTGTAAATAAACTTTTGAGCTGTGAAGCTGCTATATACCCTGTGCTGGATTATTCTGTTGTTAGCTTGCTTAAACTGGGAACCACCTGTCCCAGAATTTCTTTCTAAGGTTGAGTGGGCCAAAAGAGGAATTGAGATTTGAGAGTTGGAAGTGCAGCCACTGCCATTATTCTCTGATGGTCTTTGTGATCAAATATAGTGACAGAAAGATGCCGAGGTGCCCAGTGGGTCCCAGGCTGTCCTCCTTCTCCACTCCACAACCAGCTCTTCTTCCCACTCACCAGGAGCAGCTCCAGGCCCAACAATAGATGCTTAGCAGTGGGCTCACGGAGGTGATAGCTACCCAGAGGCAACTGTGTCCCACAAAACTTCCCTTTTGGTCTCAGTCAGTGGCTGGATGTGTGAGGCTCCTTAGATTCCACCTGAGCCAGTGCTTCAGGAGCTCTGCTTAGTGACTTTGCCTCTGATCCTCCAATTCCCCCTTCTGGACTTTCATTTTCCCAGCTCCTCCTACAGTTGTGTCAGGTCTAATCCCTATAATAAATCCACATCCAGTAACACTCATGGTGGCTTTGCTTCCCTGACCAAACCCTGACTGATACAGTTATTGGTACTGGTGGTGGTTTCAGGGGAACAGAACCTTAAGGATGGGAGCCTGGCATTAGTTCTCCAATCTGAGTAGATCTAGAGGCATTGATGACCCTGTTGCCAGGGGTAAGGGGGACACGGGAGGTTCACAGCATGTGCTGGTGAAGCAGTTACTTAAACTATCACCGTTAGATCCCTGCAGTCAAGTGCTGATAGAAGGCTGTGGGTGACCATGTAGTGGCTGCCACAGAACATTTTAGTGGTTTAAGATGAGAAGTCCTGTGGGATTGATTGGTTGCTTCTAAGTACACTGGAAAATTTGGAGAAACAAGTTGATGAGCTCAGGGATTTAAATTCCCAGAGCAAGAAATGGGTAAAGATCCAGAAAGCATTTATGTCTGCCCTCAAAGAAACTTACCTCCTGTAGCCACAGGATTGAGGTTTCTGAAAACCAAATCCAACAGTTAATCCTGTGGGTAGCTGAATTACAACACTAATTGAATTTACAATCTTGGAGAACCTCTTATGTTAAAGTTAGGGTATTGATTGGGAAGGAATGGAGCCCAAAAAGTTGGGATGGGAATACTTAGGCAGATTTTAATGAAGATGAGAACCTTGAATCCTTAAATCCTGCCAATGTTTTTTTCAACAGAAGCAATCCTTCCTCCTCTTCTGAGAAGTTTTTCTCTCCTTGCCTGAAGAACTTCCAATAAATTTCCTTGAGGTGGTGTGCTTGCAGGGGAATGATGATCTTCTTTAAGACCTAACCCAGCCCCCATTGCTTAAATACATGTAATCAGGCTCAAGACCCAGCAAGCTTCAGAGGATCAGGTGCAACATCTGACCCACGAGGAAGCATCACGCACACCAAAAGAAATGCAAGATGTTTCCAACTTTTATTGACAGGAGACTATGTATGAGAATGGATCCTAAGAGTGTCAGGTTACAGTGGAAGGGATGTAATGCTGGACCTGGCTGAAGTTGCTATCAGTGGACTGAGCAGCGATTCTGGATTGACTGTGTTAGTGATTCTAACAGTTTGCTCAGGTAATTGATTAAAACCTGGACCCAAATATGGCCCACACTGAATAAGGTTGAGATGTCAGCACTTCTTGATATCCAAAGGCTTAGAGAGATTAGAATGCTCTAACAGATTTATGATGTTAGCTCTGCTCACCCATCCCCTCACTATGTCCCCTGGGGAAGCCCAGAGGACATGCTCTCCAAAGCTTTGAGAATTTCATTGGTGAGAGGAACTGCGGCAATTTTGAGGAGCTCTGTGGTGTTGAGTCTCTGCAGGGCAGAAAGGAGGGTGGGAAAGGTTGCCAAGGAACTAGACTCTCCAAATTCAATGAGGATGATGGAATCCTGAGGTATGGGCCAAGTGGTGGCTGTAAACTCCAGAGACAAGGTGGGCCTGGGTATGTAACGGACAGTGATCAGAATGACACCGTGGGTGGGTCTAGGTGGGTGCCTGCACTGGCAGTGCCTGCTTTCCAGGAGAGGAACACTGAGCCTGGGGAACCTATATGTCTTCATGGCAGTCAGGAAGCAAGTCTGTTCTTTTTGCCAAAGGGAGACATTACCTCATGCCTCAGGTCTGCTTGCTACAAACACAACCCTGAGAAATGGCCTAGATGAAGAGTGGCTGGGGCCTTGCATTCTTGTTATACCCAACAAGAGATCCATTGGGGAATGTCTCCCAGCAGGGCTGGTGTGTGTTCAGTTGTATGAGGGATATTTGCATCACGTTAGGGGCAAGCGTGATTTTACTATTTTTATTTGGAAGTGAAGTATGATTAAAAGAGGTGTGAATGGTCTCTAAGTTGACAAGGGTGGACTGTGCCAGAGTATTCTATTTTTAAATTGGTTAAATTGGAAACTGTTTCCCAGAATCCTCTTCCTTGTATGGTCCCAGGTTCAAACTGGCTAAAAGAGAAACTTGCATGACATTTGGGAATAAAAACTGAAGCAGGTTCATTACTCTCTGACAGTCTTTGCAGACACAGGTGGTGGTGTACAGCTGCAGAGGTGCCCGGCAGGTTCCAGCTTACCCTCTCTCTTTTCTCGTCCACATTCAGCTTCTGTGGACCGCCAGTAGCTCGAGACCCAGCACCTGATGCTTGGTGGTGGATTTGTAAAGGGCAGCATGATACAGCACCAGCAGCATTCCAAGGGCCTCTCCACGAGCTCCCTCTTCACGGTTCCAGGGGGCGGCTGGACATCTTGACTTCTTAGATTCCCCCAAAAGCTTGGATTTGTCCACCCACGCCATTGCTCCAGAGGAGCTGGTTAGCGACATTTCCTCTCATCTTCCAGCTCCCCTTCCAGAGCTTCCCTTTCCCAGCTCCTCCTGCAATTTTGACAGGTCTGGGTCTTATAATAAATCCCTTTTCCTGTAACACTCATAGTAACTCTCCTCCCTGACTGAACCCTGATGGATACATTCCCCCAGTGGCCTGAGAAGCAGAGCAGGTCAGTCTGCAGAAAAAGAGGAACAAAGCAGAGGCAGCAAAGCAGCAGAAATGAGAGATGGAAAGACCATTTCTCTGCTCAAGGATTTTCCAGTTCCCTTTCCTCCGAGGCCAGTGGCATGCCTGCCCAAGACTCCAGGAGGCAGCGGGTATTTTTACAAGAATATACCCTCTCTGTTCCCCCTCCCAAGAGTGTGTTTCTGTAACTTACCACGGAGCAGGCTATCTAAGGCAGTGTGGCACTCTTGCACTCCTGCAGACAACCCTGGACGTGCATCTGGGGCCTGTGAGCTCCACAGGCTGGGCTCTTCTCTCCTCCCTCTAATTCTCCAGCTCCAGCAAGACCATTCAGCTTCCCTAGCCCAGGACACTGCTCCTTCCCAGTGCTTCCCCAGCCAGTGTCCTTGGGGCCCAGTAAGAGCTGGGTGCCCTCTGCCTTGCTCTCTGTTTCCTGATTCTTCTGGCTCCCGGGAACTCTGATAGCAGCACAAACATCACACTCTTTAGAGCAGCAATAGGTCATGACTCTATGTTTCTGTAGTAACATGCTGATCCTCCTCCTTGACTGGGAAATGGGGGCAGGGAAAGAAGACTCAAAAAAACAAAAAAACAAAAAATATGGAGATGTGAAAGCCACACCACCCAGTGATGCCAGACTCCACTGAGCCAAAGCCTACCCACTAACTGTACAGTTCAGGAGGCATGCTGGCTTGAAAGTTAGAAATATGAGCTCCAGCATCAGTCAGGCCTGGGTTTAGAGTCCAGCACCTATGGCAATTACTATCTTTATGTGCTCGGACAATGCACTTAATCTTTGTGAACAGAGATTCCTCATATGTAAAATGGGGATAAAAGCACTAAACTTATCTTTCAGGCTTAAATGCTATAATGGATATAATCTATTACACATGTGTGTATACACTAAGTGCTGAATAAATATCAGTTATTTTTTTTAAATAACCTCACAATCTTCCTTCAACTCCCCCTTATCTTTATCATCATCATCATCATCATCACCATCATCATCATCACCTCTGAGAGAGTAAAATATGCCAGGCCCTGTTCCATGAATCTTGTGTGTATTATCTCATTTAATGCTCACAACCTCCCTTTGGGGTAGGAACTATTGTTATTTCCATTGTGCCAGTTTGAATATATTATGTCCCCCCTAACGCTATTACCTTTGATGTAATCTTGTGTGGGCAGACCTATCAGCGTTAATTAGATTGTAATTCTTTGAGTGTTTCCATGGAGATGCGTCCCACCCAACTGTGGATGATGACTCTGATTGGATAATTTCCATGGAGGTGTTGGCCCACCCATTCACGGTGGGTCTGAATTAAATTACTGGAGCACTATATAAGATCAGACAGAAGGAGTAAGCTGCTACAGCCAAGAAGGACACTTGGAAGAAAGCACAGGAGCTGCAGATGAGAAACTGTTTGAAGACGGCTGTTGAAAGCAGACTTGCTCCGGAGAAGCTAAGAGAGGACAGACAATCCAAGAGCAACTAAGAGTGACATTTTTGAGGAACTGCAGCCTAGAGAGGAACGTCCTGGGAGAAAGCCATTTTGAACCCAGAACTTTGGAGCAGATGCCAGCCATGCGCCTTCCCAGCTAACAGAGGTTTTCCGGACGCCATTGGCCATCCTCCAGTGAAGGTACCTGATTGCTGATGTGTTACCTTGAACACTTTATGGCCTTAAGACTGTAACTGTGTAAGCAAATAAACCCCTTTTTATAAAAGCCAAACCGTCTCTGGTGTTTTGCATTCTGGCAGCATTAGCAAACTAGAACATCCTTCTTACAGATACATCACCCAGACCAAATCTTGCTTGCACAGGATGTTATTCCCGAAACCTGCAGCCACTTCTGCCTGTTAATCTACTACGAGGTTAACAAAGGAAGTTGTAATTAGGCCCCTTTACCACAGTAGGACTTTGTCCTCTTTGCATCTCCTCACTTCTCCTGATGAACTAAAGCAAATGTTGATGAACTAAAAAGAGAATTCATCCTGAATCCTCAACTGGTTGCTTTGCTGTTATGCATTAGATAGGATTCATGTTGTGACAGAAATTCAACTCAAACCAGCTCAAGCCAGAAGAGAAAGGAAGGATAGTGAGGAATTGCATATAATCAAAAGAAAGTTACACAACCAAATTCCACGGGATGCAAGGACACAAATGGGCCTCCAGAACAATGAGAACAGGGAACAAGTATGCCACCACCAAGACTTCCTTGTTCTTTCTTTGCTTTTCTTTGCATATATATGCTTTGTTTCTCTGACTGAAAGCATGTTGGCTGCCTCTCTTGGGCAGGAAACATGGCCATAAACAACTCCTGAGTCTTGCATCTTCAATTCAGGCTACAAGAGATCCTGACTTACAATAAGTTAAATAATCACAGGGAACACTTACAGCAACATGATGGGTGCAGCTACCATGGAAGACCCCCTCCTGCTACAACTATATGGAAATATCAGAGAAAAAAACAACATTAACTACAAAAAATGTTTAATGCAGAGCCAAGATAGAAAGAAAGGGAAATCTCAGTTGCCAGAAATAGAGAAATCAAAGCCAGAGGGTAAATGGGAGCTAGTTCTGAAGTGGGCCTACAGGCCTGACATGCTATAGGACCTGGTCCTCTGGATTTGGTGTTCATGCACTAACAGGAAATGTGGACACCTCCAACAATGAGGTGGGATCCTGGCATTGAGTCCCCTACATCAAACTTGGAGACTTAAGCATCTGTCTCATCCATGGAGACAGAACTAGAAAAACTTCCCAACAACTCAGTGAGGTAGCAAAAGCTTACTATCTGTCTTACATCTTAGGGGGAAATGAAAATGTCACCTGCAATAAATCAAAACTTCAGATCAATGGCACCTGGGTGTGGTACCTGAATTTATACCACTTGTGTGACGTGAGAACCCTGAGCAAATAAATTAACATAAAACAGGTCCAGAACCATTGAAATCCCCCAGGCTCCTGCAAAACCACCCTGTAGTGATATTTTCACCACTCAGGGGACTAAGTCCTTCACAGAACTCACCAAAGATGTGGCCACAATAAAATATTTAAAACCATATGAAGCAAAGAATCATCATGACAGAGAGTAAATAGGTGCAAACTGGGGTATTTACCATCTGAAATAGACTCAAAAGTAAGTAGGTTTGGTAAGGTTAAAGACATAAAAGAAGAAAGTTATAATTATGCCTAAGAGTCACCCCCAGAGAACCTCTTTTGTTGCTCAGATGTGGCCTCTCTCTGTAAGCCAACTCTGCAAATAAACTCGCTACTCTCCTCCCTATGTGGGACATGACTCCCAGGGGTGTAAATTTCCCTGGCAATGTGGGACATGACTCCTGGGAATGAGTCTGGATCTGGCATCATGGGATTGAGAAAGACTTCTTGACCAAAAAGGGGAAGCAAAAAGAAACAAAATAAAGTTTCAGTGGCTGAGAGATTCAAACAGAGTTGAGAGGTCACTCTGGCAGTTATTCTTATGTGCTATATAGATATCCCTTTTAGTGTATTGGAATAGCTAGAAGGAAATATCTGAAACTGTTGAACTGTAATCCAGTAGCCGTGATTCTTGAAGATGACTGTATAACTATATAGCTGTGTAATTGTGACTGTGTAATTGTGAAAACCTTGTGACTGACACTCCCATTATTCAGTGTATGGACAGATGAGTAAGAAAATAAAGACAAAAAATAAACAAATAATTTGGGGGAATAAGGAATATGGGATGTCTTTGGTGTTCTTTTTAATTTTAATTTTTATTCTTTTTTTGGAACAATGAAAATGTTCAAAAATTGATTGTGGTGGTGAATGTACAACTATATGACGTTACCACGAACAACTGATTGTACACTTTGGATGATTATCTGGTATGTGAATATTATCTCAATAAAATTGCATTTTAAAAAAAGTAAAAAATAAAAATTAAAAGACCAGACCCTCCAAAAACACTTCAGAACATTTTCATATACACATATGACTCTCATTTGATTATTATTACCATCATTCTACCAAAAAGCAAACAGACTTAAATATTAAGTGCATCTTCCAAAACATTCTGGTAAGTGCTGGATTAACCCTAAGAGCTGTTTCCAGTTAAATTCTAGGTGTTGGTGGAAATCAATGTGCTAATGGGAAAATGGATTTTTTTCTTCACCACACTTTGTCCAGGAAGAATTCACGAGATTCCATTTATATGAAATTTCCAGAAAAGGTAAATCTATAGATTAGAAAAAGGATTTGTGGTTGCCTGGGGCTGGATAAAGGAATAGGAAGTGACTGCAATGGGCACAAGGGTCTTTTTAGGGCAATGGAAATGTTCAAATTGGAGATTGATACACAGTTCTGTAAACTTACCAGAAGTCATTGAATTGTACACTTCGGTGAATTTTGTGGTATGTAAATTATACCTCAGTAGAGTTTTTTCTCTAAAAAAAAGAAGAAAATAAAAGATTTTTTGAACAAATATGGTAGTACATTAAAAATAACAGGTGATCACATGAAAAAGTGTTCATCTTCACTAGCTATTAGGGAGATGCAAATCAAGACCACATTGAGATATCATCTCACACCAATAAGAATGGCTGCCATCCAACAAACAAGAAACTACAAATGCTGGAGAGGACATGGAGAAGTTAGAACTCTTATTCATTGCTGGTGGGACTGTATAATGGTATAGCCACTCTGGAAGACAGTTTGGCGGTTTCTCGGAAAACTAAATATTGAATTACCCTATGATCCGGCAATTCCACTTCTTGGTATATACCCAGAAGATTTGAAAGCAGTGACACAAACAGACATTTGTACACCAATGTTCTTAGCAGGATTCTTCACAATTGCCAAGAGATGGAAACTACCCAAGTGTCCTTCAACAGACGAGTGGATAAACAAAATATGATATATACACATGATGGAATACTATGTAGCAGTAAGAAGCAACAAGGTCTTGAAACATATGGCAACATGGATGAACCTTGAAGATGTAAGTCTGAGTGAAATAACTCAGATGCAAAAGGAGAGATATTGTATGTTACCACTTCTATGAACTATCTAAACAATGTAAAATCAATGTCTATAATGTAAGAATACTGGAGACCTAGTTATGGACAGTAGCTAGTGAGGGGGAATGATAATCTAATATGTTCAGATGTGTGGATGGTGAATTCAGAGGTGTGGTAATGGATAGGGGTGATGATTGTTTGTTAATGGGATTATAAGTATCAGAGCTGTATTGAAGACAAATAGGAATAAAAGGGGTTGTTTAAAGGCATGTTTCTCACAGATCAGCACCACAAATGTAGACAGATGCTTGCATGATATACTTCTAAGGTATGATACTGGCACAGAGAGTTGACAACAAAAGTGCATATGGGAAGAGGAGGCGGGGCAAGATGGCGGAGTGGTGAGGAGCAAAATTTCGTCTCTCCCCTAGAGCAGCTGGCAATTACCCAAGAACTATATGAAACAGTGTTTTCGGGGTCTCCAGTAACCAGTCACACATTGGACACAACTTTGGAATTGGAGGAAAAGCTGAGATCGCAGCGAACATTGTAAGTTCCCCGGACCACGGGTCTGGCGCCCCTCCCCACCCAGACCTCACAGACTGTCTTGCTGCCGGCTCCCTGAAAGGGGGGGGGAAAAAACCAAAAACCAGCAATCTGCTGAGGGCAAGAAGGGAGGCTCAACCCAGCCTCAACTGCAGAATTAATTAACAAATTAATTAACTAACTTTGGGAGCTGGGGTGCTAAAGAAGGGCTGGGCTCCAAGAAGTGGGGGCACGTAAAAGCGGGCACCCATTCCCAGACTCCAAAAAAGCCATTTTTTTTCCCCTACATTTTGTCCCTTCTGGCTTCTCACTGATCCCTTATCTTTTTGCATTTCAATAGCCCCGGCAGGGGTGGAACTGAAGGTTGGAGAGTAATTATCAGACAATAGCCCAAAGCATATCTTTAAATGCTCTATTCTGACACTGACAAAACTTCCAGGCTGGGGAAAGACTTTTAAAAGAGACTTTTTTTTTTTTTTTTTTCCTTTTTTCTTTTTCTTGATTTCTTTTCTATTTTTTTTTTTAATCTAAAAGTATATGTGGTTATTTTCTATCGGAAAGCCCAGGTTGAGGGACTAGGCTGGGCTTGGGGGAGACAGAGTACCCACAGTGTCTTTGAATTCCGTATTCACTACTGAAGGCCTCACCCCATCTTTAATTGGCAACTCAGGCTGACCAAGGAATCTACCTGGAGAGGCCCCAAAGAGGAGAGAGGAGAAGGGAATAGTGCCCCTGAGAGACAACTGGAGTTCTGAGGATTGGGAGAGTGGAGGGAGGCCCAGCTCAACTGGCAGTCCTCCTTCTGGGAATTCAGACCCCAGAGGCTGGAATTCAGATTCCAGCTTCAGTCAGCCACGCCCCTGACAGGATCAGAGTCACCAGGAGAACTAAAGGCTACCTCCTTACACTGGTGGGGGAGCTGTGGGCTGGCCAGCGCCACCTGCTGGACAGGAGAGGAAAAGCACCAATTCTAAAGGCCTCATAGGAGGGTCTCATTCTCAGGAAAACTCCATACCCTCCCAATGAGACCTGGGCCTCACTAGACTGGGAAAATCTGACTAGGGTTGACCATATCTGAGGAGACCCACTCACAAAAAGGTTACATAGAGACAGAGCAAGAAACAGAAAAAACAAGAGGGGAAAAATTCTGATCAACTAAATAGAACCTAAGTTAGAGGTCTAGAATAAGTTGAACTGAATAACAGAGGCCAGAGAACAAAGCCAACCAACAAGAAAACCACTAGGTAAAAGACAGAAAACAAGCTCCAAAATAAACTAATCAACAGAATCAGATGCCTAGACAACTTAAGATAAGAAGCCATACCAGGAAACATGAAAACATGGACCAGCCAAAGGAACAAACTAATAGCTCAGCTGAGACACAGGAGTGGAGGCAACTAATGCTAAATAAATTTGATGAAATGAAGGAAGATATAGCAAAAGAGCTGAAGGATATAAAGAAGACACTGGCTGACCATAAAGAAGAAGTCATAAACTTAAAAAAACAAATGGCAGAACTCATGGGAATGAAGGCCACAATGGAGGAGATGAAAAACACAATGGAGGGACACAACAGTAGATTTGAACAGGCAGAAGAAAGGATCAGTGAACTGGAAGACAGGTCATTCGAATTCATACACACAAAAGAACACATGGTGAAAAAAATGGAAAAATATGAGCAGGGTCTTAGGGAGCTGAGTGACGACATGAGATGCACAAATATACGTGTAATCGGTATCCCAGAAGGAGAAGAGGGGGAAAAGGGGCAGAAAGAGTAATAGAAGACATATTCACTGAAAATTTCCCAACTCTTATAAAAGACAGATAATTAGAGATTCAAGAAGTACAACGTACCCCAAATAGAATAGATCCCAATAGACCTACTCCAAGACACTTACTGGTCAGATTGTCCAATGTCAAAGACAAAGAGAGGATTCTGAAAGCAGCAAGAGAAAAGCAATCCATCACATACAAGGGAAGGTCAATAAGACTATGTACAGATTTCTCTGCAGAAACCATGGAGGCAATAAGACAGTGGCATGATATATTTAAGATACTAAAAGAGAAAAACTGCCAACCAAGAATTCTATATCCAGCAAAACTTTCCTTCAAAAATGAGAGAGAGATTAAAACATTTTCAGACAAACAGACACTGAGAGAGTTTGTGAATAAGAGACCGGCACTAGAAGAAATACTAAAGGGAGTGCTACAGGCTGATAGGAAAAGACAGGAGAGAGAGAGTTGGAGTGCAGAAATGAAGATTATCAGGAAAGGTAAAAGGAGAGGAAAAAATAAGATATGACATATAAATTCCAAAAAACAAAATGGTAGTAGAAAGTACTGCCCTTACAGTAATAACACTAAATGTAAATGGATTAAGCTCCCCAATAAAAAGACACAGACTGGCAGAATGGATTGAAAAACAGGAACCACTATATGCTGTCTACAAGAAACTCACTTTAGACACAAGGACAAACATAGACTGAAAGTGAAAGGTTGGAAAAAGATATTTCATGCAAACAACAACCAGAAAAAAGCGGGAGTAGCTATATTAATATCAGACAAGTTAGACTTCAAAAGGAAACAATTAAAAGAGACAAAGAAGGACACTATATATAATAAAAGGGTCAATTCATCAAGAAAACATAACAGTCATAAATATTTATGCACCAAACCAGAATGCCCCAAAATTCATGAGGCAAACACTGCGATCACTGAAAGGAGAAATAGATACCTCTACAATAATAGTTGGAGACTTCAATACACCACTCTCATCAATGGATAGAACATCTAGACAGAGGATCACTAAAGAAACAGAGATGTTGAATTGTATGATAAATGAACTAGACTTGACAGACATTTATAGAACACTACATCCAACAACAGCAGGATACACTTTTTTCTCAAGTGCTCATGGAACATTCTCTAGGATAGACCACATGTTGGGTCACAAAGCAAGTCTCAACAAATTTAAAAATATTGATATTATACAAAACACTTTCTCAGACCACAATGGAATGAAGTTGGAAATAAATAAAAGGCAGAAGGTCATAAAATTCACAAACATATGGAGGCTAAACAACACCCTCTTAGAAAACCAGTGGGTAAAGGAAGAAATTACAAGAGAAATTAGTAAATACCTCGAGGCAAATGACAATGAAAACACAACTTATCAAAACTTATGGGATGCAGCAAAGGCGGTGCTGAGAGGGAAATTTATTGCCCTAAATGCCTATATTAAAAGAGAAAGAGAGCAAAAATTGAAGAGTTAACTGCTCACCTGGAGGAATTAGAGAAAGAACAGCAAACTAACCCCAAAGCAAGCAGAAGGGAAGAAATAACAAAGATTAGAGCAGAAATAAATGCAATTGAGAACAGGAAAACAATAGAGAGAATCAACAAAACCAGAAGTTGGTTCTTTGAGAAAATCAATAAAATCGATGGACCACTGGCTAGGCTAACAAAAAAAAAGAGAGAGCAGATGCAAATAAATGCAATCAGAAATGGGAAAGGAAATATAACTCGACCCTGCAGAAATTAAGGAGATAATGAGAAGATACTATGAGCAACTATATGCTAATAAACTAGACAACTTAGATGAAATGGACAACTTCCTAGAAAAGCATAAACAACCAACATTAACTCAAGAAGAAATAGATGACCTCAACAAACCAATCACAAGTAAAGAGATTGAATCAGTCATCAAAAAGCTCCCAAAAAGGAAAAGCCCAGGACCAGATGGTTTCACATGTGAATTCTACCAAGCATTCAAGAACGAATTAGTACCAATCCTGCTCAATCTCTTCAAAAAAATTGAAGAAGAGGGAAAGCTACCTAACTCTTTCTATGAAGCCATCATCACCCTAATACCAAAACCAGGCAAAGATACTACAAAAAAAGAAAATTATAGACCAATTTCTTTAATGAATATAGATGCAAAAATCCTCAACAAAATACTCGCAAATCGAATCCAGCAGCACATTAAAAGAATTATACACCACGACCAGGTGGGATTTATTCCAGGTATGCAAGGCTGGTTCAACACAAGAAAATCAATTAATGTAATACACCACATCAATAAATCAAAGCAGAAGAACCACATGATCATCTCGATTGATGCAGAAAAGGCATTGACAAAATTCAACATCCATTCCTGATGAAAACACTTCAAAGGATAGGAATAGAAGGGAACTTTTTCAATATGATAAAGGCAATATATGAAAAACCCACAGCTAACATCACACTCAATGGGGAGAGACTGAAAGCTTTTCCTCTAAGATCAGGAACAAGACAGGGATGCCCACTATCACCATTGCTATTCAACATTGTGCTGGAAGTTCTAGCTAGAGCAATTAGGCAAGAAAAAGAAATAAAAGGCATCCAAATTGGAGAGGAAGAAGTAAAACTTTCACTATTTGCAGATGACATGATTCTATATGTAGGAAATCCAGAAAAATCTACAGCAAAGCTACTAGAACTAGTCAATGAATACAGCAAAGTAGCAGGCTACAAGATCAACATGCAAAAATCTGTAGTGTTCCTATACACAAGTAATGTGCAACAAGAGGAGGAAATCAAGAAAAAAATCCCATTTACAATAGCAACCAAAAGAATCAAGTATTTAGGAATAAACTTAACCAAGGACACAAAAGACCTTTACATAGAAAACTATAAGAAACTGCTAAAAGAAATTGAACAAGACCTGAAAAAATGGAAGAACATACCATGTTCATGGATTGGAAGACTAAATATAGTTAAGATGGCAATTTTACCTAAACTGATTTACAGATTCAATGCAATACCAATTCAAATCCCAACAACTTACTTTACAGAAATAGAAAAACCAATAACTAAATTTATTTGGAAGGGTAAGGTGCCCCGAATAGCCAAAAATATCTTGAGAAAGAGGATGAAGTGGGAGGTCTCACACTACCTGACTTTGAAGCATATTACAAAGCTACAGTGCTCAAAACAGCATGGTACTGGCATAAGGACAGATATACTGATCAATGGAATGAATTGAGTGTTCAGAAGTAGACCCTCACATCTATGGACAACTGATCTTTGATAAGGCAGTGAAGCCGAAGCAACTGGGAAAGAGCAGCCTGTTCAATAAATGGTGTTTGGAGAACTGGATATCCATTTCCAAAAGAATGAAAGAGGATGTCCATCTCACACCTTATACCAAAATTAACTCAAAGTGGATCAAAGACCTAAACATTAGCACCAAGACCATAAAACTCTTAGAAGAAAATGTAGGGCAATATCTTAAAGATCTTGTGAAAGGAGGTGGTTTCTTAGACCTCACACCCAAGGCACGAGCAACCAAAGAACAAATAGACAAATGGGATCTCCTCAAAATTAAACACTTTTGTACATCAAAGGACTTTGTCAGAAAAGTCAAAAGGCAACCTACACAATGGGAGATGATATTTGGAAACCACATATCAGATAAGGGTTTAATATCCCGAATATATAAAGGAATCCTGCATCTCAATAACAGAAAGACAAACAATCCAATTAAAAAATGGGCAAAAGACATGAACAGACATTTTTCTGAAGAGGAAATACAAATGGCTCAAAAGCATATGAAAAAATGCTCAACTTCACTGGCTATTAAGGAAATGCAAATCAAAACCACAATGAGATATCATCTCACACCTACCAGAATGGCCATTATCCAAAAAACAGAAAATGACAAGTGCTGGAGAGGATGTGGAGAAAGAGGCACACTTATTCATTGTTGGTGGGAATGTAGAATGGTGCAACCACTCTGGAAGACAGTATGGAGGTTCCTCAGGAAGCTAAATATAGATTTGCCATATGACCCAGCTATTCCATTGCTGGGTATATACTCAGAGGAACTGAAACTTAAGACACAAACAGACATTTGTAAACCAATGTTTATTGCAGCATTATTCACAATTGCCAAGAGATGGAAACAGCCCAAATGTCCATCAAAGGACGAGTGGATAAACAAACTGTGGTATATACACATGATGGATATTATGCAGCTGTAAGACAGAACAAAGACATGGATCATGTAATAATGTGGATGAACCTTGAGGACATTATGTTGAGTGAAGTTAGCCAGAAACAAAAGGACAGATTCTGTATGGTCTCACTAATATGAACAGACATTAATGAACAAACTTTGGGAGTTAAAAGCTGACAACACAGGGGACCAGGAGATAGAAAGAGGGCAGAGATCAGCCATTTGATGCTGAAGGACTACAGAATGTTTAGGATTGATTGCATAGATCCAGAAATAGATAGCATAATACTGTGTGATGGTAGCACGGTATTGTAAGTACACTGAACAAAGATGTCTGTGAGTAAAGCTGAAAGAGGTGGGATAGGAGAATGTATGACACCAGAGGTAAAGATAGATGATAAAGACTGGGGCTGTATAATGTGGCAAAAACTGGAGTGGCCAATGACTGTTACTAAATATACAAATATAAAAATGTTTTTGCATGTGGGAAAGCAAATGAATGTCAACCATGTAGAAATTTGAAAAAGGGATGGTATTCAGGAAAAAACATAATCAAAGCAAACTGGAGTCTATGGTCAACAGTAACATTGTAATATACCTCCATTAAATGTAACAAAGGCAATATGCCAATGCTAAATGTATATGAGAAGGGGATATAGGGGAGTAATATGGGATTCTTGGTAGTGGTGTTATTTGCTGTCCTTAGTATATGTTTGTATTGTATGACATGTTATTTTTCTTTTTATCATTTTTTCTTATTGCTAAAAAAAAAAAACAATTTTTCTTGTAGTAATCAGTATGTTCAAGTGCTGATTGTGGTGATAAATGTACAACTTTATGATGATACCATGAACAACTGATTGTACACTGTGGATAAATGCATGGTATGTGAATCACTCTATAAAATTGTAGGAAAATATATATATAGGAGTAAAAGTGTTGGAAACATGGTAAGAGGGATGATGCCTCACCAATATGGACTAACTACAATGTGTAAACTCAGAATTGAATCTTAGAACATAGCCTAACGTGGACACAATAATTGTAATAGTCCCTAGATTGTAAGCTCTTACAGCAGTTAACTCTATCCCTGAATTGTAAGGCCTATCTCTAAACTTTGAGATGCTGATCCCCTAGTATAACCTGATTGGTCTCTGGAAAATCATATCTCTGAGATACCTGAAACTCAGAGCTAGAGCTCGGCAGATATGAATGTCAGTATTAGTGCATAGAGCCACTGTCAAAAAAAAAAAAAAAAAAAAAAAGCTGAAAAAGAGCCCAGACTTCAATTAGTGATATGAATGAAGCAGGTCTGGTTAAGACCAGGGCAAGCCAGGCCAAAGGATAAAGGTTGAAACTGACTGTGTTTAAAACTTCAACTTCCATGTGAGACCAAGGGAAGAGATGTTATTTGGTACAGGATCTATTTTCTAAACAATTTAATTGTACAGTGTGTTCAAATACCATAATTACATAGAACTTTGACTAGGAAGTGAGACCTGGTAGGTTGTATAGGGTAATGTGAAATAGTGACACATCCCAGAGTAATTTGGGCAGATAATAAAAAATATATTTATAGCCTCCCCCTCCCCAGCCCCAAGGATCTGGGGGAAGGTGCGGATGTGTTGGACATCCTCACCTGGATTGGTGTTGATGTTGTCACAAACATTGGGACTGGCGGCTTGATGTGCTGAGCCCTCGAGCATGGGACTTGCCCTTATGAATCTCATTACCACAAAGGAGAGTCTAAACTTGTATGTAATGGTGCCTAAGAGTCTCCCCCTGAGTACCTCTTTGTTGCTCAGATGTGGCCCTCTCTCTCTCTAACTGAGCCATCTCGACAGGTGAACTCGCTGCCCTCCCCGCTACATGGGACCCGACTCCCAGGGGTGTAAATCTCCCTGGCAACGCAGAGTAAATCTCCCTGGCAATGCAGAGTATGACCCGGCATCGTGGGACTGAGAGTACCTTCTTGACCAAAAGGGGGATGCAAAATGAGATGAAATAGTTTCAGTGGCTGAGAGATACCAAATGGAGTCGAGAGGTCACTCTGGTGGACATTCTTATGCACTATATAGATAATACCTCTTAGGCTTTAATGTATTGGAATAGCTAGAAGTAAATACCTGAAACTACCAAACTCCAACCCAGCAGTCTGGACTCCTGAAGACAATTATATAATAATGTAGATTACAAGGGGTGACAGTGTGATTGTGAAGACCTTGTGGATCACACCCCCTTTATCTAGTGTATGGATGAGTGGAGGAATGGGGATAAAAACTAAAGGACAAATGGGGTGGGGGGGGGGATGATTTGGGTGTTTTTTTTCACTTTTATTTTTTATTCTTGTTCTGGTTCTTTTTGATGTAAGGAAAATGTTCAGAGATAGATTGTGGTGATGAACGCATAACTATGTTATACTGTGGACAGTGGATTGTATAACATGGATGATTGTATGGTGTGTGAATGTATTTCAATAAAACTGAATTTAATAAAAAAAGTGCATATGGGAAAAATCTACACATTGTGTACTAGAGACTATACTTAATAGGAATACCATACTCTATAAAAGTTTCACTCACTAAGTTTAATCGTCAGAAACTTAAATCTTTCAGAGTGCCCCTATGCCAGCTAAGTTCCAAACCCACAGGCAATAGCCTTTTCACCAACATCAACTAGATATGACCCCTTTGCTTATAAAGTTGACACCCCTTTTCAACATGAACATGTTAGGGTGGTCACTGCCTAGATATCCCTAATGATCAGGAAAGTGCTTAAACTTGATGAAGGGGTAGCAACAGACAAGACGGAATTTAACAAAGGATTATGAATACTGAATCTTTATATAATTTTCTTTTCCTAGTTGCCAGGATAGTAGAATAGTTAGAAGGAAAAAAACTGAAATGGTGGAACTGTAACCCATAACATCCTTTGAAATTTGTTCTATAGCTACATGTTAAATTGTAATTTGAAAGCTATACCTTTTTGTATGTATGTTAGATTTCACAATAAGGAAATGACTGAAACCATGGTACTATAACTCATAATAACTGGAAATTTCCTATATATCTACTAGTTAAATCATGCCTTGGAAGACAGTGCCTTTTTGTATATATGTCATGTTTCATTATAAGGAAATAACTGAAACTGTGGAATTGTAACCTCTAATGTTCTTTGAAATTTGCTCTCTAACTACTTGTTAAATTGCACTTGGAGAGTTATCACTTTTATGTGTATATATTATATTCTGCAATTAAAAATATGATAAAAAAAGAACAAGTGGATTTGTGGGGGGAGAGAAAGAGAAAAAATAAACCCCAAGACATGAAAAATTCAGCAGATTAACTATCCATCAGATTAGATACAGTTGAAGAGATAATTAGTAAACTGGGAGATAGAGTTAAGGAAATCCTTTAGAATATAGCACAGAAAGATAAAGAGATGGAATATATGAAAAAGTGGTCAAAAGACCTGGAAACGAGAATGAGAAATCTAGCCTACATCCAACAAGAATTCCAGAAGAAAGGAATGTTAAGGAATCGGGGAGAGGCATTAAATGTTCTTTGCTGAAAGAACTATTTCATTAAGAAAGAGATTAGATCTAGAGGAAAAGAGTAAATGTCAACAAACAATGGTGAGCAAAGGAATTGGTTCTCAAATGTTGGTAAATAAAAACCCTACCTTTTATAGATTCAAAGACACTTTATCATAATTTAACATCACTGAAATTGGGGTGCATATTACAATGCGAAGTCATGATGTAACTGATATGCATATACTTGTGCACGTACTTGTTCAGAGTTGTTCATGTTGTCATCACCATAATAAAGTTATGTTTTCATTTTTTTTTGTGCTACACCATTGAATATATATGCCAAGCAATGAAACTAAAGGAAGGAGAAACTGCTATTTGGAGTAGATTAAAAAGTTTCAAAGCCTTGAGAGTCTGATATGACTAATTCATAGCTTGCACATTAATTTGTCAGGAAATTTCTGTAGATTTTGAATAAAGTTGCTTAATTTCCAGTGACAAATGTTAGAATCAAGGACAAGGACAAAATAAAGTTTAGTCAAACAGGGAAGTGTTAACATTAAAACTTTAATAATGGTGCCAGAAGCTTCGAAGAAAATCCCAGAGACAGTAGGAAAGCACCCTTTTTAAGTATGTGGCATCACCACTGCTCTCAATGGCATAAAGGAACATATTGATGATTCTGAGTTGAAAAGTGATTCAGATTTGTACTCTAAATGTGAAGAAGTTCTAGGAATACATTAGTACATTTATTTTCCTTATATTTTTCTTTTATGTATGCACAAGAGTAATATATACTAAATGTCTATATCATAAGTCTTACGATAAGCACAAAATAAAAGCAATACATCAAAGTTTAATTGGCAGCCTCATTCTTTTTCAAATGCTCTTCTGCAACTATTGAGAGAATCATGTGGCTTTTGCCCTTTATCTTTTACTATTGTGAATTTCTTATGTTCATATGCTGATTTTCATATGTTGAAACAACTTTGCTTTCCTGGGATAAATCCCACTTAGTCATGTTGGTTATTCCTTTTTAAATGTTGATGGATTTGGTGTGCTAGTATTTTGTTAAGGGTTTTTGTGCCTATATTCATAAGAATCATGGTGTTTAGTTTTCTGATCCAGTGATGTCTTTGTCTGGTTTGGGGATCAGGATAATACTGGCCTTGTAGAATGAATTGAGAAGTAGCCCTTCCTTTTTTATTATTTGGAAGGATTGGTGTTAATTCTTCTTTAAAAGTTTGTTATAATTCACTAGAAAAGCCATTTGGTCCTAGGCTTTTCTTTGTGAAAAGTTTTTTGATTACTAATTTAACCTCTTTACTTGTTGTAGGTCTATTCAGATATTCTATTTCTTCTTGAGTTTGATTCAGCAGTTTATGTCTTTGTAGGAATTTGTCCATTTCATCTAGGTTATCCAATTTGTTGGCATATAATTGTTCTTAGTATTCCCCTTAAATTCTTTTTATTTCTTTAACTTCAGTAATAATGTCTCCTTTTTAATTTCTGATTTTCATAATTTGAGTTTTCTCTCTTTTGTTCTTGGTCAGTCTTATTAAATATCAGTTTTGTTGGCCTTTTCAAAGAAAATGTTTCACTGATTTTCTCTATTGCTTTTCTATTCTCTATCTCATTTATTTCAACTATGGTCTTTATTATTTCCTTCTTTCTCCTTTCTTTGGATGGAATTTGCTTTTCTTTTTCTAGTTTCTTAAGGTGGAAATTTAGTTGATGATGTGAGATATTTCTTCTTTTTTTTAAAATACAGGCATCAAGAGATGTACATTTCCCTCAGCACTGCTTAGCTGTATCCCATAACTTTGGTATATTGTATTCATCTATCTCAAAGTATTTTCTGATTTCCCTTATATCTCCATTGTCCCATTGGTTATCTAAGATTTATTGTGTTTAATTTCCACATATTTACAAATTTCCCAAGTTTCCTTCTATTATTGATTTCCAATTTCATATCATTATGATCAGAGAAGATAGTTTGTATGAATTCACTCTTTTAAAATATGTTGAGACTTGTTTTGTGGCCTAGCATATGGTCTAACCTAGATAATATTCCATGTGCACTTGAGAAGAATGTATATTCTCCTGTTGCTGAGTGAAGTGTTCTATAGAACACTTGAGTGACATGTCTGGTAAGTCTATGTGGTATAAAGTGCTGTTAAAGTCTTCTATTTCTATGTTGATCTTATGTCTAGATTTTCTATCCATTATTGAAAGTGGGGTACTAAAGTCTCCAGCTAGTGTTGTTGAATTGCCTATTTCTCGTTTCAGTTCTGTAATTTTTGCTTCATGTATTTTGGGACCCTGTTGTTAGGTTAATATATATTCCTAATTGTTATATGGTCTTGTCATTACAAAATGACCATCTTTGTCTCTAGTAACAATTTTTTTCTTTAAGTCCATTGTATCTAATATTACTATAGCCACTTCAGCTCTTTTTTGTTTAGTTTTTTGCCTGGTGTATCTTTCTCCACAATTTACTTTCAACCTATTCATGTATTTGAATCTAATGTATATCTTTTATAGATGGTATATAGTTGAATCATGCTTTTTTTTTAAAATTCATATTGCCAATCTCTGCCTTTTGATTGAAGCATTCAATCTGTTTACATTTAATGTAATTGCTGATAAGGTAGTATTTATATTTGCAACTTTGCTATTTGTCTTCTATATGTTTTATGACATTTTTATTCCTCCATTACCGCCTTCTTATTTCTAGTATGCCATTTTCATTCCTTTTTTAATCCATTCATTCATTTGTTTCATATTTCATTTATTGGTTCATATTTATTTCATTCATTTTGTCCTTTATTTATTTTATTTATTTATTTGAGTTATTTTCTCAGTGATTGCCCTAGGGAATACAATTAATATCTTAACTTATAACAATGTAGCTCATATTAATACCCACTTAATCACAATAGTGTACAAAAACTTTGCTCCTGTATAGCTCCATTCACTGCTCCCTCCTTTGAGCTCTTATTGTCATACAACTTACATCTTTATACACTGAATGCCCCTTAGCACAGATTTATGATTGCTTTATGCAGTTGTCTTTTAAATAACATAAGAAGAAAAAATAGAGTTATAAAAATACACTTATACTCTCTTTTATGTTTACCTATGCAGTTACATTTACTGGAGATTTTTATTTCATTTGAATTGGAGTTACTATCTAGAGTCCTTTCATTTCAACTTCAAGGATTCCCTTTAGTATTTCCTGTAGGCAGGTCTTCTAGCAATGAATTTTCTCTTGGTATTTATCTGCGACCATCTTAATTTCTGAAGGATAGTTTTGAAGGGTAGTTTTGCTGGATATACAATTTTTTATTGACTTGGTTTTGTTTTTTTTGTTTTTTTTTTCAGTACTTTGGAAAGTCATCCTACTGCCTTCGCCTCAATGGTTCAAATAAGAGATCAGCTGTTAATTTTATTGAGGAGCCCTTGTATGTGATGGGTCACTTCTCTCTTTATGCTTTCAAGTTTCTCTATTTGTCTTTCAACAATTTTATTATGATATGTCTAGGTGTGGATCTCTTTGAGTTCATCCTATTTGTGGTTCTTTGAACTTCTTGGATGTGTAGCTTAGTGTTTGCGAGGTTTGAAAAGTAAGTTCTTAAAGTTAATCCATTCCTGTGGGTGTGGACCCATTGAAAGTAGGATCTTTTAGTGAGTAGGGTATTAACTTGGGATGTAACTCAGCTCATTCCTGGTGGGTCTTAATACTCTTACCAGAGTCCCTTTCAAGATAATGAAAGTCAGACAGAGATAGAAAGCTGCAGAAGCACGAAGCTGGAAACAACAAAACCTGGAAGAGAAGGGAGAGACCACAGATGCCACCATGTGCCTTGTCATGTGTCAGAGGGGTCCAAATTGCTGGCCGCCAGTCTTCAGGAAGAAAGCGTTTTGATGGTGCC
Organism: Choloepus didactylus; assembly: GCF_015220235.1. Taxonomy (NCBI): domain Eukaryota; kingdom Metazoa; phylum Chordata; class Mammalia; order Pilosa; family Megalonychidae; genus Choloepus; species Choloepus didactylus. The sequence continues at coordinate 94,913,673 of NC_051316.1, forward strand.
TTGATTTGGACATTTCCACATCTTCAAAACTGTAGGTTTGTAAGCTAATAAATTCCCATTGTTGAAAGCCAACCCATTTCATAGTATCTGCTTTAAGCAGCCTAGAAAACTAAAACAGTGTGAGATACGGGTCCTTTCATTCTTTTGCATGTGGATGGCCAGTTTTCCCAGCAACATTTGTTGAAGAGACTATTCTTTCCCAATTGAGTGGCATGTTACACCCTTGTCAAAAATCAATTGGCCATCCCCTCTCTCTAGCTAAGCCAACTTGGCATGTGAACTCACGGCCCTCCCCCTGACACAGGATCTGACACCCAGGGGTGTAAATCTCCCTGGCAATGTGGGATATGACTCCTGGGGATGAATCTGGACCCGACATCATGGGATTGAGAACATCTTCTTGACCAAAAAGGGGATGCGAAATGAAAGGAAATAAAGTTCCAGTGGCTGAGAGATTTCAAATGGAGTTGGGAGGTCACTCTGGTGGGCATTCTTATGCACTATATAGATAATCCTTTTTATGTTTTAATGCATTGGAATAGCTAGAAGTAAATACCTGAAACTATCAAACTGCAACCCAGTAGCCTTGACTCTTGAAGACGATCGTATAGCTATGTAGCTTACAAGGGGTGACAGTGTGATTGCGAAAGCCTTGTGGATCACACCCCCTTTATCCAATGTATGGATGGATAAGAAGAAAAATAGGGACAAAAAACTAAATGAAAAATAGGGTTGAGGGGAATGATTTGGGTGTTCTTTTTTACTTTTATATTTTTATTCTTATTTTCACTTTTTCTGGTACAAGGAAAATGTTCAAAAAATAGATTGGGGTGATGAATGCACAACTATATGATGGTACTGTGAACAACTGATTGTACACATTGGATGATTTTATTGTATGTGAGTATACCTCAATAAAATTGAATTAAAAAAATCAATTGGCCATACCCATTCTCTCAGCCAACTCTGCAAATAAACTCATTACCTACCCCCCTATGTGAGACATGACTCCCAGGGGTGTAAATCTCCCTGGCAATGAGGGACAGGACTCACAGGGATGAATCTGTTACTTGCATTGTGGGATTGAGAATGCTGTCTTGACCAAAAGGGGGAAAAGAAATGAAACAAAATAAAGTTTCAGTGGCTGAGAGAACTCAAATAGAGTCAAAAGGTCAATCCAGAGGTTATTCTTATGAATTACACAGATATTCCTTTTTAGTTTCTAGTGTTTTAGAATAGCTATAAGAAAATACCTGAATCTGTTGAGTGGTAATCCTGTAGACTTGATTCTTGATGATAATTGTATAACTATGTAGCTTTTATTGTGTGACCATGTGATAGTGAAAACCTGGTGACTGACACTCCAATTAACCAGTGTATGGCAGATGAGTAATAAAATAATGACAAAAATATATAGATAATAGGGGGGATAAAGGGTATGGGATAGTTTGGGTGTTCTTTTTATTTTTTTATATTTTTTCTTTATTTTGGAGTAATGAAAATGCTCAAAAATTGATTGTGGCTATGAATGCACAACTATGTGATGATAATGTGTGCCACTGATTGTATACTTTGGATGGATTATATGGTGTATCTCATTATGTGTATCAAAATATATTAAAATAATATATTTTATGATTATAAAAATATCAATTGCCCATAGATGTGAAGGTTTATTTCCGAACTCTGAATTTAATTTCATTGGTCTAAATGACTGTCTCTGCAGTGAAAATGGTACTGCAGACCTCGGGAAGGGAGTCTGAGAATAGGGAGAGTTAAAATACCACAAACATGCTGTTCTTATTGAGATTCAGCATTTTTTTTTTATTTTTTTGTTTTGTTTAATCAACACTCCCAGAAAGTTGCTGCAAGTATTTGGTTAATTTCCAGCAAAAAAAGCTGCATCTGACCATTTTTTTGCCAGTGTTTTCATTGCTTTTGTGGAGGAGAGAATTTTAAGAGGTCCTTCCTTTGCCATTTTTGTTGATATCACCCCTTATTCTTTTTAGAGTTACATAAAATAATGGTACTTCATAAAATTTATGACTTCTTAGATTTCATAAGATATGGTAAGTCTGCTATAAAGCACAACTAGCTAACTAATGGTAGAAAATTAAGGTGACACTAAAATTCTAAATAATAAAAATATAGAGGAAGGTGGATGATATATCAATTAAATATATTAGTCCTTATATAATTATGGAAAAGGATAGAGATGTTGATTAACTTGACTTTAAGTAAATTATTTATATTGAAATTTTAAGGATAGCTGCTCAACAATATAAACCAAATAAATAACTTATTAACTAATATAGGAGAAAAATCAGAATAAGGAAAACTGATTAATTCAATGTAAGACAGAAAAGAGTTAAGAAACAAAAGCAAAGTAAAGAAGCACACAGAAACACAGAAGAAGATGTTAGAAATAACTCCAAATGAAATAATAAAAATAAATTAAATCCACACATTAAAAGTCAGAGATTTTTAGGTTGGTTAAAAATTCCAGCTATATATGCTCTTTACCAGAGACACACCAATAGCAATTATATGGGTTGTAATAAATGTAGGGAAAGAGACGTGCAGTAATAGGTAGATGCTACCCAAAAGTGAGCTTGGAAAGAAATGTTAATTCTAAACAAAATAAACTTAAAGAAGAGAGAAATACTAAGAGAAAGGGGTGACTGATGAAAAGAGTGACTTACCAGGAAAATATAATATTGAATTGATGTAACCTAGAATGCATTAAGCAAAAATTAACAAATCCCCCATTATCCTGGAATGTTTTAACACATTTCTGACACAGATGGAAAGGAAAAATATTGGCAAGGAAATAGAAAATATAGAAGACTGGACAACAGAATTAACAAGTTTAATTTAAAGAACCTGTGTAGAACTCAACACAAAAAAGGGAATATATATTTTCTTCATGTGTATGTGGAATGTTGATAAAAATGGACCCATTCTAATGGGTCCATTCTAATGAAAAAGACTAAAAAAATAACAAAGAAGCAGTATCATACAGACTTCATAAATTAAAATTTAATAACAAAAGGTTAGCCAGAGTGGGGGGAAAGCTCTAAGTAACTAATGGGTTAAAGAAGAGATTATAACAGAAATTACAAAAACGGATCACTGATCAATTAAAGCTCTGCATATCAAAATTTATAGGTTACCACCAAAGTGGAACTTAGAGGGACAATTATAGCTTTAAAATAGCTTTATTATAAAAACTATAAAGATTAAAAATAATTGAACCAAATGCTCAATTCAAGAAGATAGAAAAATGAACTAGAAAATGAAGAAGCAACAGAAATTGATAAGAAAATCAGGAATTAGTTATTTGAAAAAAATGAATAAAATAGACAACCTCTGGCCAGGCAAATCAAGGGTAAAAAAGAAAGAAATTAAAAAGGGACGTAAGTACACAGTAAAGATGAAAATGACCCTAAGGGAATACTTTGCATGACTCTATGCCAATGCATTTAAATACTGGTATGAAATTGGCACCTATCTTAGAAATCTTGAAAATGATAAAAATTAATTTCAGAAAAAATAGGACACTCAAATAGATCTAAAATCATGTAAGAATTTGACCTACAATTAAAATATAAGAACTTGGATATTTTTTTAGTGAGTTTTTTTCAAAAATTCAAGAAACAGATAATTTCTATTTTATTGAAAGTGTTTCAGGAATAGAAAAGAAATGAACTTCCACCTCCATTTCCTTTTCTGTGGCTGATATAACCTTGATAGCAGAACTGGAAAAAAGTATGAAAAACAAAAATTGTGGGCCAATATCACTTATGAACAGAGATGCAAATATCCTTTTAAAATGTTAGGTAAATGAATCCTGAATGTTATACTAAAATACACCACAACTAAATTGATTTTATTCTAGGAATGCTGGGATGGTTGAAGATTAGTGAATCTGTTGGCACAATTTACCACATTCATGGATTAAAAAGAAAAATCATGTTATTTCTATAGATACAGAAAAGCCACATGAAATAAAATAAAAATATTTTAAACTCTTAGAAAACTATGAATATAAGAAAACTTTTGTAACCTGGTAAAATGAACCTCCCAAAAACCTACCACAAAGATTATAAGTGATGAAATATTAGAATCAATCCCTCTGACTTTGTACTGAAAAGAAATAAATGGACTAGGGATAGAAGAGAAAACATTTGACATTATTCATTAAAATAAATCTATTGAGCTAAGCACTGGGGGATACAGAATTGAACAAAATAACACCCCTGCTCTTGCAGAACTTATATTCTATTGGAGGAAGCAGAGAAAAATAAACCAATAATATATAATATGTCAGGTGATCATAGTCCTTAAAGAAAAATAAAGTAGAGGACGAGGGAATAAAGAGTACTCTGTTTGTGTGTCCATATGTCTGTACTATTTTGAATAGGAGGTCAGGGAAGTCCTGACTGATAGATGAAATTGGATGTGAAGAAATGATCCAGGCAGATATCTGGAATTAAAGAGTTCCAGTTAGAGGGAATAGCAAGCAAAGGCACCTTTTGATATGCTTTTTACATAGACAATCCAAAATTACACATTATCAGAATGAATAAGAGAATTTAGCACAAGATAAATATTAAAAAACCAGTGGGGTTCCTATACACCAGCAACAACTAATGCAAAAAAGAAAAAGATTTCATTCACAATGGCAAGAAAATCAACATAATAACTATTACTAAATGTAATAGAGGGGACTCAAGACCTATGTACAAAATGAATTATACATTTTTATTGATTTAATACGATCTAATCAAATAAGATCTAATAAAATCCAATATCTAGTTAAATCGGTTATGTTTATGAGTGAAAGACTCCATGTGGTAAAGAAAGCAATTCTCCACAAATAAATATGGAAATTAAATGAAATCCCATCTAAAGTCACAGAAAGTTTTCTTAAAGGAACTCAACGAACTGATCTTCAAATTCCTGTGAGGAAAAGGACCAAAAATAGCCAAGATCATTTTGAAAAGGAAGAACAAAGTGGCAGGGAGGGTGTGCTGGTTTGAAACTATTATGTACCCCAGAAGAGCCATGTTCTTTTAATCCAATCTTGTGGGGGCAGACCTATTGTTGGGTGGGACCTTTTGATGAGGTTGTTTCCATGGAGATGTGACCCAGCCCATTCAAGGTGGGTCTTAGTCCCTTGCTGGAGTCCTCTAGGTGAAGGTAAAAGACAGATGAAACTGAGAGAGCTCAGAGATGCTTAGAGAGAAACACCTAGAGATACTTTGGAAGGAGAGTCATTTTGAAACCAGAACCCAGGAGAAGAAGGACCAGCAGACGTCTCCATGTGCCTTCCTACGTGACAGAGGAACCCCTGATGCCATCAGCCTTTCCTTAGAGAAGGTATCTACCTCTTGATGCCTTATTTGGACATCTTCATGAATTGTAAATTTGCAACTTAATAAATCCCCATTGAAAAAGCCAACCCATTTCTGGTATATTGCATTCCAGCAGCTTTAGCAAACGGGAACAGAGGGATTTGGCCATATCATATTAGGTTAACACTAATCGGCTGAAATAAACCAACTTCAACATGTATAAGAATCAAACATGATAGTTTATTTCTTGCTTGTGTAAAACTCAAAGCAGATGTTCTTGATATATAGGTAGCTCTCCTTCAAACAGAGATGCAAAGGCCCAGGCTCCTTCCATTTTTTTGGCTCTCCTCTTTCAAGGTCACCATGCTTGTTTCTATCAAGCTGGTGGAAGAGGAAAGAGCATGAAGGACCATGCATGGGAGGTTTTATAGGCAACGTCTAGAAATGTTGTGCATTGTTTTCATTCTTACCAGTGGTCAGAACTCACTTATGTGGCCACACCTGCTTGCAAGAGAGGCTGTGAGATGTGACCTGGCTGTGGTCCCAGGATCAAGAGGAAACAGGTGTGGTGAAGAGCTAAACAATCTCTGTCACACCTGCCATATATCAAGATTTCTTATAATGGTATAATCATCAAAACTGTGTGGTAGTAGAACAGGGATAGATCAATAGGACAGAAAGGAGAGCCTAGACACTGATTTACACATGTATAGAAAGTCTGATTATGACAGTGACAGCTTCATAGATTCAGTGAGGCAGTGAGGAGCCATTTAATTTATGGTGCTGGGACAACTGGTTGCCTACATGGAAGCCAATATATAATATGTAATATGTGGAAATGCATATATAAAAATAAATTCTAGTTGACTTGAATACCTAAATGTAAAAAGCAAAGACTTTATGTTAATTAATTAGAAGAAAGAATTAGAGAATGTCTTTATGCTCTTGGTTAGGGAAAGATTTCTAAAACATGGCAAAAAATAAAGAAAAAGAAAAAGAGAAAGAGAGGAGGAAGGATGGAAGGAAAAAAGAAATCACCAACCATGAAGGAAAAGACTAACTTTTGCTTTCCTTTATGCTCCATTAATTTATTTGCCTATCTCTATGCAAATACCACTATATATAAAGTTATCTTGAAGTGATAAAGCAAACTTCAAAGTGGGAGAACATGTTTGCAAAGTAGAAAACTGAAAAAGAATTAATATTCAGATTACATAAAGAACTTTTTCTGTACTGTATGAAAAAAGCAAACAACTAGCAAATGGTGGACAAAGGATATGAACAGCTAATATACAAAGAAGAAAACAGAATTTTCAATAAGAAAATGGAGAGATGCTCAACTTCACTAATAATTGGGGAAACACAAAAAGAATAACAATAGCATACCATGTCACATCCATCAAATGGGCAAAAATTAAAAAGTCTGGCAGTAGAAGTGTTAGTAAGAATTTGGAGAAATGAAGACTCTTACATGCTGCTGGTGGGAAGGTAGGTTAGTGCACAACTTTGGAGAGCAATTTGCAAACAGAGCTTGACAATGTACATATCCCAGAATCCAGCAATTCCACTCCTTGTTATATGCACCAGAGACATATAGCTCTTATACACAAGGAGACAAGCACAAGGATGTCCACTGCAGGATCATGTGCAATCGCAACAAAATCAGGAAACAATCTGTATGTCCACCAATAGCTGAGTAAATAAAGAAATTATCCAGTTTACGTACAATGGGCTACTCTTCAACAGGTTAAAAGAAAATGAGTGAACCAGGGCTACTTATGTAAAGATGGATAAATTTCAGAAAATGATGTTGAGTAAAAAAGTTGAGAATGAGTCCATTCCTGAAAATATGTACATAGCAGCCTAAGACAACTAAAGTACACAAGATAATACTATATTTCTACAGACACCTACATAGATAGTAAAGGTATAAAAATGTGGATGGCAGGATGCACACCAATTAAGAGGAATAGTTACATCTGGAGAAGAAAGTAGTGAAATGGGATCTAGAGGAGGGCAAAACAAAAGTATTGTGGCAAAATGTTAATGCTCGCTAAATATTGGTAATGAGCACAAGGATCTTATTATATCACTCTCTATTTTCCCATATTTGAAATATTTTATCATTTTGAACTTTTATAGAATAATTACTAAAAAACCCAGGAGAGGATTCTAATTGGCCTATCCTGGGTCAGATGCTCCTTTTGGGACCAATGAACTGAGTCACGTAAGAACACAGCAGCTAGCTATAGCCATGTGTATGCTGTGGGCTGGGGGTGGGGATAAAGTCTTTGAGAAGGGAGAGGAGCTGTGTAGACTATGCCAAAGATGCCCATTGCGTGCTGCCACAGGGTTGCCAGGGGCATAAGCAGCCAAGACATCTGGGAAATTATACAGAGGTGCACATCAGAATCCTGTAGAAGCTTCTTTCTGATATCAAACCCTGATCTGCTGAGTCAGGCACCTGTATTTCAAGAAAGCCTCCCAGTGAGCAATCCTGATCAAAGAACAATCTCCTGAGGCCTTGGATTCAAACCACCTTGTTAAATCCCTGGCCCCAGTGGGCCCCAGCCTTTACCCACCCTGCTGTGTCAGGGTGGCGGCTCATTCCCCATGAGAAACAGACTGTAGTCCTCCTTGTCCTGTAGTCACACAGACAAAGGAGAGGACTAGCCCAGGTGGTCTGGTTTATAGGAAAGCCTCACTCTCAGCCTTCACAGCCCTGTAACGACCTTGGCTTTAACCACCCATCTTCCATCCCTCTGCATTTTCAGGTTGGGAGGTGGGCTAAGGAGAAGAGGAACTTGAGCTCCCCCTAGAGGCCAAATGTATTCATGTTAGTAATTCCCTATAAAATGAAATTGATGCTCTTTTACCTGGTTAAAAATAACAGAAGAAAAAAAAAGACTTCCAGGGTATTTGCAGCATGACAAAAACTGTGCAGAAATGACATACCTAAGATCTCTAGGCTAGAGGGTGGCAAAGTCAGGATTCAAACCCAGGTCGGTTAGACTCCCAGACCTCTGCTCTTAACCACTGGGCCACTGGGTATTATGGAGCATTAAAGCCTCTTCATACTGACCTGCAACTCACCCTCCTCTCCTTACAAGTGGCCCATAAAACCCCAGAGAGTATGCTCTTCTCCAAGCATACTGAGCAGTTGTGGTGGCGATGGTGTTGTTGATGGCTTCATCCTTTTCTCCTTAGGGTTGCCGTCCCTATAGGGCGTCCCCTGATTATCTTTTCTACCAAATCATCTACGTGGCAAGGCCTAATCATTCTTCAGGGCTCTGCAGAATGTAAATACCATTGGCTGCTTATCTCTGTCTCCTGTTTTCAGTTTTGTGCTCCCAAAGATGGGGACCAACTTATGTCTGTATCCCCAGCTGAGTAAATTGAGGGGATGAATGAGTGAATGAATGAATGAATGGTATTAGCAATGGAAAGCAAATGGTAGCAGTGTGTGTGTGAGGGGGGGAGGATGAGGGTGCCTGTAACCATGGTAACTGTAATGTAGCAGAAGTGATAGAGCTGGGAAGATGGTAACCATGGCAACAATGATGGTGAGGTCTTTTTGGTCAGTACTGGCCCTGCAGCTGCCCCTATTCCTGCCAAGCCCAGGCCCACTCAATGGCCAGTGCAATTAGCAACTATGCTCCTGCTCCCTCTCCCAACACCCCTGCCCTGGGCTGAATTTCACAGTGATCACACCCTCTTCCGGAGTGGTCCAGGAGAAGTAGCCCTAGGGGCAACAGAACACGAGGGGGGTGGGCACAGCCTGCCTGGATGTGGGTATATGTGCTCACACCCTTGTCCATCACTGCAGGGAAGAGGCCATGTGATGAGCAAGGCTATGAGCGGCAGGTGTGGTTTGTGCGCGTGTTGTAAGACAGAGCCTGCTCATGTGAGTGCCAGGGGAAAGGTCTGCTGCGAGTGTGTTAGGGGAAGAAGGATGGTCCCGTACATGACCGTGGGGGGCATTGTCAGAAACGTGGGGGGCGCAGCATGTGTATATGTGGGGGGTGGGGGTGAGAAGAGTGTGGTGTGACCCGGAGGGGCGCGGTGGTGTGTGTGTGTGTGTGTGTGTGTGTGTGTGTGTGCGCGCGCGCGCGCCAGCTTCGTCGTGGGGGGGAGGGCGGGGAGGGCGAGGTTCCGGGGTTGTAGGGCGGGGACCCTCAGACGGACAGCCTGTGGGAAGGGGGACTCTCCGCCCCATCCATCACCCGGAGCGCCGCGAGCTAGGCGGATATCACAGTGTCACGGGCGGCTTGGCTCGCAGATCTTATCCTCTTCATTTCCGCCTGAGCCGAGCCCGCCCGCGCTGGCTCCCTGAAGGCTCCATCCATCACGGGGGAAAGGGGCGGCTGTGCGGACGGAGGGGGCTCTCTGACCGCGCGGGGAGGGCGGGCACGCCAAGAACGAGGCCCACCGTCGGACACCCGAGAAAGGCTTCGGGACAGTTGGGGAGGGGATATCTCTGGGTCCGCTTTACCATGTGTGGGGAGGGGACACCCTCTGCCCTGGAGGGGGTTGGGGGACGAGGGCCAGACTCGGTACACCTGCCAGGTCGCTGGGGTCTAGATCCTTGGGTGCCGGAGTCCGGCTCTCGCCCTCGGGAGGACAGCCGTGTCTTTCTCCCCGGGCCTGGGGAAGGGGTGTCGAGTGCAGGGCCCGCACCTGGCTCCTCCAGGGTGACCCGGGGCCCCAGCCGCGCGGGCGGGGGCGGGCGCCCCTGTGGGAGGCCTTATTTCATTTCCCCGCGCTGCTGAGGTTTCTGCGAAGTGTCTCTCTCACCTCTTTAAATTTTACGGCGCTTGGCCCGTGGCCGCCGGGCTCCGCCCCGGGGAGGAAGTGGGTGCGGGGTCTGGGAGTCTCCCCCCAGCCGAGGGGCAGCCCCAGAAGGCAGGGCGCGGGTCAGGCCCGGGGCACCGGGCCTCTGCGGGACGCCCAGCCTGCGCCCAGCTCTGGCTCCCCGGGGCGCTCTTCGGGTAGGTGGGGGCCGCCCGGTTCCGCAGGAGCTTTTCAGGCTCGGCCCCACCCCTGCGCCGGCGAGCCCCGGGCCACACCTCCCTCCTCCCGCTCTTTGGCTTTTGCTGTAAGGGGCCAAAGGAGAAGGGAATGTGGGAGGTAGGGTAGGTGGGAATAAGTGAGGCAGACATGGAGACCAGCCTTGGGACCCCAGCTGCCAACTCCCCCCAGCAGCTTCCCCTAGGGGCAGGACGGTGCCTTCAAGCCCCTGTCAAAGTCAAGTACACCAGGCTAGCCCGGCAGGGGCCTCTGGTCACTTCTGGTCACTGATGCCCAGGTCTGGCACCTGTCCAGAGATGAGGTTGGGGGCTGGTGATGAAGGGAGTGGGAAGGGGGAGCTCTGGGCCCCAACACTAATCTCTCAGGAGTCTGAGACCACATGGTACCAGGGTCAGTCTGCAGAGAGGGAAGAGTGTGGAGGGACCCCTGCCCCCAGCGACCCCACCCAACCTCAGCTCCAGCAGCTACTGACTTGAGGAAGGTGTCTGTGTGGGCAGGAGGGGGTGTGACCTGGAGGGAGGGGAGGAGGTAGGAGAGAAGGGGTGAAGAAAGAGAGGGGGTGTGTGGGAGGAGGGAGGGGGTGGAGTGTGAGAGGATAAAGAGCTGGGGGGGAAGTATGGGCAGAACAGGGAGTATTGGAGGATCCAGTTCAGTAAGGGAGAGCCACTGCCCAAAGACATACAGCCGGTTAGGGTGAAATCAGGATTGGAACCCAGCTCTGTCTGACTCAGGAGATGTGTCCCAGCCACTCTTCATAGATTTGCCATTGCCAGCTTGATTCCTCTACAATTTACTTCTTATTATACAGCCCTAGGCTACAGAGCCAAGCAAACACGACATAACCTGGTGACAAGCACATAACCGAAGGGAAGCAAGGCAGAGAACAGAAATTTGAGTCCACTGGCCTGGGAGATTGAGGGGGCCGGTGCTTAACAGGCGGAGACGCCAGCTGCCCAGGGTGCCCCTGAAGGGGTTGTGGACACCGGGGCTGGTGCAGCTCAGAGCAGGGTGTGCCAAGACTGTAGCAGGAACTGCCTACCTGGTGGATGGAGCCTGCTGGAGCCTCCAGGCTGAAGAAAGCCTGGGAACAGTCCTTTTCTTGATTGACCTGGAGAGAAAATGTCCTGGATATCACCCTCCAGGGAGCTGGACCAGCGGCATCTGTATGAGGAAAATTGGTCACCTCTGCCTGACCCAGATAGGGCCCATTATGGGTTCCAGCCCCCACCCCCATCCTCCTGCGTTCCCTCTCCTGGTTAACGCTCCCATCCTTTTCATATCCCTCACATCCAGTCCCTCACCAAGTCTTGTTGATTTGCTCTTCTCCACATCTCTGAAATCCATCCCCTCCTCGCTAACTCTGCCACCACGGTCGTCGTCCTGGTTACCATGGTCTTTCCTCTGCCACGGACTCGTTGCTGAGCTCCCCAGCTCCAATCCATCTTTGATATGGTGCATGTTATGCACTCGTTAACCCTTTAAGGGCTGCCCATTGCTCCCAGGATAAAGCTGAAGTTCACAGCATCGTGTTCAAGGCCCTTCAAGCTCTGGCCCGATTCCCCTCTGCTGCTGCCTTTCCTTCTTCCTTCACCTCCTTTTACTACAGACTGTGTTCTTTCATGCCTCTCAGCCTATCACACGTGGTTCCCTCTGCCTGGAATACACATCCATCCCTTCCTCACCTAACTAAATTCTCATCACCCCTTAAGGCCCAGCTCAGATACCTCTGCTCTGGGAAACCTTCTTGGAAGAGCTCCCTTTTCTGTGCTCTCATAGCCTCTTATGATTCCTGACAGAGCCTTTGTCTACAGGCTGTTAGGACCTGTCTGGGTCTTGCACTAAACTGATTGCTCACCTAGGGCAGGGACTTCATTTGTTGAAGGTTCCCCAGAATCTGGCTGGAGGACACATGAAGGGATGGTTGTTGAATGAATAAGGGAAAACTTGTCTTTTTGGGGGACCCAGTACCAGGCAGCCCCCAGCCTGATTCTGGACTTCCTTCCTTGGAACTGGGACCCTGGAGCATCAACACTGGGGTGTGGATGAGGAGAAAGAGGTTGGCAGATGGCATTGTGGGCTAGTTTCAAGATTAGCCCTTCACCAAAATTCTCTTTCCTCTGATTCCCCTCGCATTCTCTCCAAGGCTGCAAAAGATCCACCTGTAATGAGGACTCAAGATTCAGGAATGTTCCACTCACTGCCTGTGGCTTCTGCAGCTCCTTGTGGAGTGTGACTGGTTGTCATGGAAACCCAAGTGCAGGAAGCGCCTGCTGGCTCCCTTCCCAGGGCAGGAGCTGCAGGCTGAGTGCTCTGTATAGACTCTGGCTGAGTTGGTGCTGAGATAGCTGGGGTCTGCCCAGTCTTGGCCAGACTAAATCTCCTCATTCCTTCCCCAGCAGAAAATTGTGCATTCATCCCAGAGCATCAGCCTGCTTCTGCATCCCAGCATCCGAGGCTTCAAGCCTATAGACAAGTTTCTTCCTGTCTGGTGACTAGCAAACCTCTGGTTAAGTAATTAGCTCTGAAAACGGGCAGCCTGGGCTCTAGTCCTGATTCCACCATGGGTTAGTTCTGTAGTCTTTTGAGCAAGACATTTAATTTTCAATGCCTCAGTTTCCTCATCTGTAAAATGGGGCTAACAATAGCATTGCAGGATTTCTACTTTGGGTAGTATGATGGAATAGTGCTCTGAGGCGCCCTCTCAGTAAAGTACAATTAGATTCTTCATTAATTACAAAATCAAATAAAAAAAATAGAACAAATCATTCTTTTTAATGCATTGTTGGGATTGCTAGAACGTAAATGAAATCTCCAAGGAATAAATGCCCTCTCCCAAGAAAAACATGACAGAAGCATGGGGTAGTGACTAACAGGCAAACAGGAAAGTCAGGCTAAATGTTAAAATAAGCACTGTGATATGCAAATTAAGTCTAGGGCAGAGGTAAGTTGGGAGAACTTAACTCAATACTCTTGAATTGAGCCAGGGTCTCTTAAAAGGGGCTTTGGTAGTTGCAGGTAAGTAGCAGCCCCTGGCTAGTGGAAGAAGCAAATGCGAATGCCCTATGTAGGAATGTACCTTTAATGTGGGACCTCAGGATTACAACAGATTAAGTTCAACAAAATGTGAGCTCATAATGAAAGCTCACCCAATTACAAGGATCAAGCCTTTATGCATGAGAGTCAGAGGAAATAACAAACACTATATTTATATCTCCTTAAATACTTCAGATATTGGGCTTAACAAATGCAGAATACAAAATAATCATGTATAAAATGTTTAAAGAAATACAAGATGGAATCATACACAATAAATGAATGAAGACTAAAATCCTATAAAAAATGGCCAGGAAGATTTGAAAATAAATCAAATAGAACTTGTATAAATAAAATTATAATCTATGGAATAAAAATCTCACCAACCAGATGTATTAAATAGCAGATTCAACACACTGGAGAGATAATTATGAACTGGAAAATAGATCTAAATAAATTACCCAAGATATGTCATAGATTAAAAAGGAGATGCAAAATATAAAAGAGAGATTAACAGAGTTGGAGGGAGGAATGAGAAGGTCTACTATACAACTGAGACTCATAAGGAGAGAATAAAAAGAGCAAAGGTGAGACAATATTTTAAGAGATAATGGCCGAGAACTTTTCAGTATTGATAAAAGACATGAATCCCCATCCATATATATTTTAGTAAAACTGCAGAAAACCAAAGACAAAGAGAAGATCTTAGAAGAAACCAGAGAAAAAAGATGTCAGCTACAAAAGAATAACATTTAGACTGACAGCAGAATTTTCAACAGGCTCAATGGAAAGCCATAAGAAATCAGAACATATCTGCAAAGTGCTGAGGGATAATAATCAACCTAGAATCATTTACCCAGTTTAACTATCTTTTGAGAATAAGGACAAAATAAAGACATATTCACATGAACAAAAACTGAGGAAATTTACCACCGTCAGAGCTTCACTAAAAGAAATTTCAAGAATTTATTTCAGGAAAAAGGAAAAGGATCCCTGAAGGAAAATCTGAAATATGAGAATAAAAGGTGAGCAGAGAAGTTGGTAAACATGTAGGTAAACAAAAATTATCTGTATAACATAGCATCAGTAGTGTCTACTTTGTATAAACTTCCCCACCTGGGAAATTATGATATTCTCACAAGCTTTGAGCACTACCAATTTAGTAGACCAAGCCCTCAATCTTGGGACTTGCCCTTATGAAGCTTGTTACTGCTAAGCCTATTTATAATTGTGCCTTAGAGTCTCCCCCAGAGAACATCTTTTGTTGCTCAGATGTGGCCTCTCTCTCTTTAAGCCCACTCAGCAGGTAAACTCACTGCCCTCCTCCCTTCATGGGACATGACTCTCAGGAGTGTAAATCTCCCTTGCAAAGTGGGACATGACTCCCAGGGATAAGCCTAGATCCAGCATTGTGGGATTGAAAAAGTCTTCTTGACCAAAAGCGTGAAGCAAAATGAAACAAAATAAAATTTCAGTGACTGAGAGATCTCAAATGGCACCAAGAGGTCGTTCTTGAGGGTATTCTTATGTGTTATATAGACATCCTTTTTTAGTCTTTAGTATATTGCAATAGCTAGAAGGAAATATCTGAAACTGTTGAACTGCAACCCAATAGCCTTGATTCTTGAAGATGATTGTATAACTATGTAGCTTACACAGTGTGACTGTGTGATTGTGAAATCCTTGAGGCTCACGCTCCCTTTATCCAGTGTATGGAAAGATGAGTAGAAAAATGGGGACAAAAATTAAATGAAAAATAGGGGGGGATGGGAAGTTTTAGGTGTTCTTTTTTACTTTTATTTTTATTCTTTTTTTTGGAGCAATGAAAATGTTCAAAAATTGATTGTGGTGATGAATGCACAACTATATTATGACACTGTGAACAACTGATTGTACACTGTGGATGTTTGTATAGTATGTGAATACATCTCAATAAAATTGAATTTAAAAAGTAGTGTCTACTTTGTGGGTTAAAAAAAAGGCAGAACTCAAATACTGGATATCAACAGCATACAAGTTGGGTGATTGGAGTTAATGAGGATTAAGGCTTTTGTATTACTGAGAAAGGGGAAAGAATGATTAATTTTAGAATTTTTTAAGTCTCTGGGCTGGTTTGAATGTATTGTGTTCCCCCAAATGCCATTATCTTTGATGTAAACTTGTGTGGGCAGATGTATTAGTGTTGATTAGATTGTAATTCTTTTGAGTGTTTCCATGGAGATGTGACCCACCCACTGTGGGTGATAACTCTGACTAGATAATTTCCATAGAGGTGTGGCCCCGCCCATTCAGCCTGGGCCTTGATTAGTTCACTGGAGCCCTATAAAAGCTCAGACAGAAGGAGCAAGCTTGCTATAGCTGAGAGGGATATTTTGAAGAAGGCACAGGAGCTGAGAGAGGAACCGAGGAACAGAGGAACAGAAACATTTTGGAGACAGCCTCTGAAAGCAGACTTTTGCTCCGGAGAAGCTAAGAGAGGACAAACGCCCCAAGAGCAACTGAAAGTGACATTTTGGAGAGAAGGTGAAGCCTAGAGAGGAACATCCTGGGAGAAAGCCATTTTGAAATGAGAACTTTGGGGCAGATGCCAGCCACGTGCCTTCCCAGCTAACAGAGGTTTTCTGGAAGCCATTGGCCATCCTCCAGTGAAGGTACCCGATTGCTGATGTATTACCCTGGGCACTTTATGGTCTTAAGACTGTAACTGTGTAACCAAATAAGCCCCCTTTGTAAAAGCCAATCCATTTCTGGTATTTTGCAAAAAGGCAGCATTAGCAAACTAGAAGAGTCTGCAAGGTAAAATAATTACTAAAAGAATAGAAAAGTGTACAACTACCAAAATCTGTAGAGGGAAAGAATACTTACTTTTTTTGAAAAAAGGAGAAACAAGGACTGTGGAAAAGATGGGTGGGTCAAATGAAAGCACACATTAGATGACAGACTCATGTCCAAATTTATCACTAAACTTAAAAAAAGTGAATCTGTTAAACTCTGTAGTTAAAAGGCAGATTATCAGATATAATTTGTTTAATCCAGCTATATGCTGTCAACAAAAGCCATTCCTGAAACATGAGGACACCAGAAGGCTGAAAATAAAGGTGTTAAAAAAGAATAATGCCACCCAAAATACCAACCAAAATAAAGTTGGAGTGGCTTTATTAGTATAAAACAAAATAGTTATGCCTTATTGTAAGAGATAAAGTTCCCAATAATGGTAAAAGTTTCAATGCACCTGGAAAATATGTCAGTGCAACTAATAAAATAACTTCAAAACATACAGAACAATATGCAGAGAAAAAATTACAAACCATGATTATTATGGAAGATTTCAACACATCTCTTGCAATTATTAATATATCAAGGAAAGAAAAAATCAGGAAACATATAGAATATTTAAACCACACAATTAGCAAACTTTATCAAATGGTTATAGATAAAATCCTAAATCTAACAGTTAGAAAATACATATTTTCTCATGTATACATGGAATATTTACAAAAAGTAAATATTAGAACATAAAGGAATTCTCAGAAAGTTATAATAGATGGTATCATACAGATCATGTTTCTCTGATCCAAATGAAACTAGATTAAAAATCAATGACAGGACAACAAAAAGACACTGGACCTAATGGAAACATGGGAAAAAGACTTGAATAGACTTTTCTCCAAAGCAGATATACAAATGGCCAATAAGCACAAGAAAAGATGCTGAAAGTCATTAGCCCTCAGGGAAATGCAAATCAAAACCACAAAGAGATACCGACTCACATTCTAATAGTAGAATGACTACTATTAAAAAATGAAAAATAACAAACGTTAAAGAGGATGTGGGGAAATAGGAACACTTGTACATTGGTGGGAATGTAAAATAGGGCAGCTGCTATGGAAAACAATTTGATGGTTCCTCAGAAAGTTAAGCACAGAATTACCTACCATAGCAATCCCACTTCTAGGTATATACACAAAGAATTGAAAGCAGGGACTCGAACAGACTCTTGCACACTGATGTTCTTAGTGGCATTATTCATTATTGCTAAAAGGTGGAAGCAACCCAGGTGTCCATCAACAGATGAGTGGTATAAACAAAATGTGTTATATACCTACAACGGAGTATTACTCAGCTGTAAAAAGAAATGAAGTTCTGATGCATGCCACAACGTGGATAAACCGTGATGATATCATGGGGTGAAATAAGCCAGACACAAAAGAACAAATACTGTATGATCTCACTTATATGAAATAAGCAGAATATGTGTATTCATAAAGGCAGAAACTAGAATAGAGTTTACCAGGGGCCGAGTCGGGGAGGGGAATGGGGAGTTGGTATTTACTTGGCATGGAGTTTCTCACTGGTGTGATGGAAAAGTTTTGGCAACAGATGACGGAATGGAGGCACAACTTTGCATATGTAATTAACACCACTGAATTGTGTATTAGAAAAGGGATAAAAAGGCAAATTTTAGGTTGTATATAAGTTATACACACACACACAAACACACACACAACCCATAAACTGTACAACAAAAAGAGTGAGCCCTAAGGTAAACAATGGGGAAAGTTAATAGCATAATTATAATAATACTGTTTCATGAATCATAACAAATGTATCATACTAATGCAAAATGTTAATAATAGGGAAACTGTGTGTGAGAGGGGTGGTAATGGGGGAACTCTGTATTGTCTGCATGATATTTCTGTAAACCTATAACTGCTATAATAAAATAATAATTTAAAAGATAGAAAGAAAGAGTGATCAGATAGGTGGATAGATTGAATTAAATACAGATTAGTATATACAATGGATAGTTTTTTACTTGTGTGTAATATAGCCATTTTCCCATGGCATTAAAAGTTTTTAAAAAAAACATCCTGTAAATACTGCATAAGATTATTCTATAGGCATCCAGTGTCCAAATGGAAATTTAGGTTATTTCAGATTTGAGAATAAATGACATTACAATAATCATCTTTGTACATGTAACTTTGTGGGTATATGTTAGTGTTTTTCAGAATTAATGCCTAGAAGAGGAATTGTAGCATCAAATGAATTTCAGGTTTATAACTTTTTATTATGTATTATTGTGGAATTATGTATCCCAACAAACACATGTTCTTAATCTTAATTTACAGCCGTGTGGGTATAAACCCATTATAAATAGGACTTTTTGAAGTTGTTATTTTTAAGTAAGTTGTGGTGAACTGAAACAGGGTGGGCCTTAATCAAGATTACTGGAAGTCTTAGAAAGAGAACACAGATGTCAAAAAGCAGGAAAGGAGAGGACATCACCATGCCAATGAAGACAGAGATATGTCAAGGAACCCGAGGGACGGACAGCAGTACGCCGCAGAACTCAGAATGCTACAGACTTTAGCATCGCCTTGCTCGTGACTTGATTTTGATCTTCTAGTCTCAAAACTGTGACTCAATAAATTCCTGTAGTTTCAGTCCAGAACAGTTTGTGGTATTTGTGATAGCAACTTAGGCAAACTAAGACAGCTGTCAAATTTCCATCTGACTAGGTGCTATGAATTTATAACCCTATTTGGTAGTATATGAAAGAGCCTTGTTTCTTGTAAGAGCTTAAATCCTAATTAGCCATTAAAAAACGAACTGTTTTCCAAATGAAAATAGCTGTAATTTTCTAAATATAAGAGTGTGTATGCCCATTGAAAATATTCAGAAAATAAAGTATGAGGAGAAAAGTCAATGAGAGACCCCATTCAAGATGGGAAGGTGAGATGCTTCAGGGCTCCATCTACCCACAGTAGCCTTGAACATCCAGCAAGAACTGGCAGAAACATCTTCCGCAAAGCTCCAGAAAGCAGTTAAAGGACAGCAGTAATAGGGTGAGCACTGAGTTAAGAAGAAGATTACTTACGGGTGATAGGATCAATTGATTGTGTGATGAATGCACAACTATGTGATGATACTATGAGTCAGGGATTGTAGACTTTGGATGGATTGTGTGGTGTATGAATATATCTCAATAAAATTGTATTTCACAAAAATTAACATTGGAAAAAAAGTGGTAGGATCTCATGGTGCCCTGGCTATTCCCCTTCCCCCTTCCCCCCACTTCACCAGGCAGCTTAGAACAGAGCCAGCCCACACTGCTAGTGTGGCTCCGTGGTCCAAGTCCTGGAGGCAGCAGAGTAACCCTTGTGCACATACTGGGAGCATGTATGGGTGTACACCAGACAGGCCCACACGGCCCTGTCTGGTGATGGCCTGAGGAACTTACCATCCTAGAACTTGCCCTGTGTATATAAGGTGGTTCATGGAAATCTCCTACAGAATTCTGTGGAGGAGCAGTGCCCAGGACCAGGAGGATACTATATCCCAGGAAGAGAGGACATTCAGAATCCTGCAGGTGGGGGAATCCCTAGGCCCATATGTACAGCCTCAAGACAAGGCATGTGGTAGAAGGGTCAGGTAGGCCTATACACTTCGGCCTGGAGCTATTTTCTAAAGTTAATTGTATGATTAAGCCCTGAAGGAGAGCACTTGCACAGGTCAATCTGCAAAGACTGGGAAAGGTTTTAAAAGTTTTTCTTCCTCCTCCTCCTCCTCCTCCTCCCCCTTCTTCTTCATAGTTTCTGGAAATCAAGGACAGCTCTATCATAATAATAGCTGGATACAAGCTTAAGAAACAGACACCTCAGAGTCTAAATTCCAGCAATAACACATTAAAATATCAAAATATCCACATTTGAAAAAAGGTTACAAAACATACAAAGAAAAGGGAAGTGATGTCCCAAGCAAAGGTGAAGATTAAGGCAATGAGGAGGACTGACCTGGGACATACTAGACAAAGAATGAAAAAAAAAAAATCCTAAATTTGCTCAATGAGCTAAAGGAAAACATAGATAAAGAACTAAGGGAAATCAGGTAAACAATAGATGAACACAAATAAAACATCAATAGAGAGATGGAAATTATGAAAAGCAAACAAACAGAGCTGAAGACTGCAGTATAGATATTAAAAAATTTCTTTGAGGGGTTCAACAACAGATTGGAGCTTGCAGAAGAATCAGAGAACTTGAAGATAAGACCACTGAAATCATTCTATCTGAGGAACAGAAAGGAGAAAGAATGTAGAAAAGAGAACAGAGCCCGAGGAACTTGTGGGACACCATAAAACACTATTATGTGCACTATGGGAGTCACAGAAGGAGAAGAAAGAGAGAAAGGGACAGAGAGAACATTCAAAGAAATTATTACTACAAACTTCCCAAATTTAGTGAAAGACATGAATAAACACATTCAAGATGCTCAACAAACTCCAAACAGGGTAAACCCAAATAGATCCATACTGTGCCATGTATCAGTTACACTGTCAAATGCCAAAGATAGAGAATTCTGAAGACCACAAGAGAGAACCAACATGTGACATATAGGAACTTCAATAAGATTAAGTGCTGGTTTTTCATCAGAAACCACAGAGGCAAGAAGACACTGGAAAGACACAGTTAAAGTGATAAAAGCAAAAACAAACAAAAAAATTGCCTACCAAGAATTCTATATATGGCAAAACTGTCTTTCAAAAATAAAAGCAGGATAAAAACATTCCCAGATAAACAAAAGCTGAGAGAGTTCATCACCACTAGGCTGGTCCCACAAGAGATGCTAAAGACAGTTTTGCAAGTTGCAATGAAAGGACAAGAGATGCTAGAAAGAAGCCACATGAAGAAATAAAGATCTCCAGTGAAGGTAACTATATGGGTAAATATAAATGCAGTACTATTGTATTTTTGTTTTGTAACTCCACTTTTTCCTTCCTACAGGATCTAAAAGGCAAACGCATAAAATATAATGACAAATCAGTGGTTTTAGACTCAATGACTTGTGACAAGAACTACATAAAGTGGGGTGGGCAGGGTATAGGAATGTAGTTTGTGTATAGTATTGAAGTTGAGTCAATAGTGCTTAAGTATCAAAGCAAATGAGATTGTTATAGATTTGAGATGTTAAATTTAAGCCCCATGGTAACTAAAAAGAAAATATCAGAAAACATGTAGGCTCATAGGGACAGAAATTGAGTACAGATTGCCAGGGATGGGGGGATGGGGCGTTAATACATAATGGGCATAGAGTTTCTGTTTTGGGAGATGGGAAAGTTTTAGAAATAGAAGGTGGTGAGTGTACCACAATATTGTGAGTGTGATAAATAGGGAGAGAGAGAGGGGGGGGAGAAGAGAGAGAGAGAAAGAAAGAAAGAAAGAAAGAAAGAAAGAAAGAAAGAAAGAAAGAAAGAAAGAGAAAGAAAGAAAGAGAAGAGAAGGGAACAAATGTGACAAAATGCTAAAATTGGTGGATCTGGGTATCTGGTGGGTAGGGGTATGTTGGCATTCTCTATGTGGAATTTGTATTATTTTGTAACTATCCTATCAGTTTGAAAGTATTTTTAAAATAAAAGGTTAAAAATTTTAAATTTTAAAAGTCAAAATGACAAGTAAAAAAATCCATATATTTGCAAATTAGGAAAAAATCACAATGGAAATTTTTAAAGTACTTAGAACTGGATAAAAATAGTACATATCAAAATTTGTGTAATGCAGAAAAATGATAGTTTGAAGGAAATTTAGAGCTTTAAATACTTACATTAGAAAAAAAAGCTGGCAATTAATGAGTTAGGCATGTAACAATAAATTGCAAAAAAAAAAAAGAACTCAAAGAAAGTAGAATAAAGGAAACCACAAATTAATGAAATAGAAAAATAAAGACACAATAGAGAATTGACAAAGCAAAAAAAAAAAGAGGTTCTTTGAGAGACTAATAAAATAAATCAACATTTGGCAAAATTAATAAAGAATGAAAAGACACAAGTCATAAATATAGTATTAAGAATAAGAAAGGAAATATTACTAGAGATACAGCTGAGGTTAAAAAGATCAAGATCAAAAAGCAGACAAAATGGACAAATTACTTGAAAAACAACTTATCAAAACTAAGAAGAAATAAAAGTCCTTCATAGTCCTGTGACCATTAAACATAACTGAATTGGTAGTTAAAATATTTCCATATAGAAAACACCAAGCCTGGATGATTTCAAATATTCAATGAACAGATATTACAATTTTATAGAAACTATTCCAGAGAATACAAAAGATGGAACACTCCTCAGCTGACTTTATGAAACCAGTATTACTAAAATTATTATTACTAAAATCAGTCTAGGACAACCTCCTTCATGCAAAAGTCAAGAAAAAATGATAACTGAATCCAACAAAGTATAAAAACAGTGCAACCAAACTGGGATTATACAATGAATGTAAAGTTGGTTTAGCATTAATATACATATTATATGATATATTATACAACCTCAAACAGTATCATATTAACAGGCCAACGGAGAACAACTGCAGAAAAAGCATTTAATTAAAATCAATATCCTTTCATGATTAAAATTCTGACCTTACTAAGAATACCAGGGAATTTTCTTACCTTGGAATATTTAATTAAAAAAGTAGTTAAAAGTAAAAAGCATTGTCCTTAACAGAAGAAGACCAGGAACTCAATTAAAATTCACCCAATCAACATTTTAACATTTTTTTAGAAGCATCAGCAAATATATTTAAGTGAAAAAAAGAGAAAAGAATAAAAGAAAGAAAATGTATAATAATTAGAAAGGAAAAAACAAAACTATCATTATTCACAGATGATATTGTTTACACAGAAAGATCCAGAATAATCTACAGAGAGATTATTAGAATTATTAAGAGAGTTTATCAAGGTGGTGGGATGTGAGATCAATTTTCAAAACTAAATCTCTGTTCTCTATACTTGATAAAACAACTAAACAACTCAGAAAAAGACAACATTTAGTATAGCAACAGAAAGCAAGAAATCTAAACATAAATTTATCAAAAGTTGTGCAAGACCTGATGCAGAAAATGATAGGACTTTATTGAAAGACATTAAAGAAGACATAAATAAATGGGATATATATCCTGTTTAAGAAGGGAAAGACTCATTCTCCACATTTTATCAGTTCTCCCTATACTGATCTATAGAGAATTGTGATTCCAATCAAAATCTCAGTGGGATTTTTTTTAAAGTACGTTACAAGCTGGTTTGAAAGTTTCTACGGAGTAGCAAAGACTGGCTGAGACACCCTTGAAGAAGAATGGTCAGAAGATTTTCCCTAAATGCAACCAAGACTTACGGGTGTGAGTAATTAAGATAGTGTGGTTTTGGCACAGGAGTAGACTAATAGACCACACATCTGTAATAATGTTTACATACATGGGAATCTAACAAATGACAGAATTGGCATTTCAGATTACTGGGAAAGGATTGGCTATTCAACACATGTTTCTGGGGCAATTGATTATACATACGGAAAAATATGAGCTTGGTTCCTTGCCTCATCTGTTCTTAATTTTTGATGGATTACAGATTTAAAGGTGAAAGTCAAAACTTTAAAATTTAAGAAGAAAATATGAGAATATTTTTATGATTCAGATTGGGAAGGATTTTGCAACTAAGACAAAAAAGAAGCTAACAAAAAATATGAGAAATTAGCCTACATTAAGTGAAGAACTTCTATTCTTCAAAAGACACATTACAGAAAGGGGTAAACAGGCACAAATTAGAAGAAATTATTTGTAAACACATGTAACTTGCAAAGGATTTGTATCCAGAATATATAAAAACTCCAAGAAGTAAATGAGAAAAAGACAAACAATCCAAAAGAAAACTGAGGAAAATACATAAATAGACATCTCACAGAAGGGAAAACACGAATGGAGATTATACAAATGGTGAGGTGCTCAATAGTAATAAGGGAGTAGAAATTAAGATCATTTGGGGATGGTCAAAACTGATAAATAGTCAAGGATGGAGAGCAACAGAAACTCTTATTAATTGCTAGTGGGAGCACAAACACTTCGGAAAACACTGGCTTTGTCTTACGAAGTTGATTCGGTGCATACTCCAGCAACTCAGCAACTCCCATACCAGGTTATGTGCTGGAAAATTCTGGTACACATACATTAGTTGCCATATAGATGGATGCTCATTGTAGCATTGTTCTTTATAGTGAAGAACTGGAAATATGAAATGGGAGAATGACTAAATAGTGATTAGTCACACAATGGACTGCTATATGTTATACAGAAATGAAAAGGAATGAACCAAGGCTACATGGATCAGTGTGGGTGAATGTTGGAAACAAAGCTGAATAAAAAAAGGAATTAGCAGAAGTCTACACATGGTGTGATCACGTGTTATAAAGTTAAAAAAAACTAGCGTAACTAAATAATATGTATTTTTAGGGAACAGAGAATAAGTTTTTTAAAAGCAAGGCAATAATAAACACAAAACACAAAACTCAAAATAGAGGTTATCTTCAGAGGTGAAGTGGGGGAATGGCATGGAGCAGAATACACAGGAAGACTTAATAGTGTTCTAGTTCTTACCATGGGTGATGGGTTCATAGGTGTTTATTATCCTTTGTAATTTATATTAGTTATATGTTTTCATTTTGTGTGTCTCAAAAATAATGAAAATAAACTCCAGTTATATGCTTTAAAAAAATAAGAAACAAAAAATGACAAAGACAGATTGTAAAAGAAAAAAAAATGTGGGAGCAACAATATTATTATCCAAATGAAATTCAAAGCCAAAAACATTAAACAGGACACAGAGGGACATTATTTAGTGGAGAAAGATACACTTCCTGAAGAAGATAAAACAATTATAAACCTTGTTGCACCAAACAACAAAGCAGCCAACCGTATAAAGGACAATCTCCAGGAAAAACAACAGCAGTAGCTTGTGCTAATATTCTTCCTGCTCAGTGTGTTGCTGGCCAGTCCACTCCTGAGCAGTGCTCTGGTTTTGAGCAGTCACCACCAGGGCAAGTAACCACTTTTGCCAGTGATTTGGAAAGGCCTGGGGGGAATGTCCAGGTGCCTGGGAGTCCCAGGCTGGCTGAGGCTTCTGAGAGAGCTTTTGTGAATCCCTCTTCTCTGCTCCCTCTACTCGGCTCCCTCCTGGCTGGTCTTGTCCATCCCCCCAGCCCCAGTTCCAGAACATGCCAGCTGCACCTTCTCCTATATCTGGCCTCCCCATGAATGATCCCCACTCCTTCCTGATCCTCCTCCGACCTACCTAATGTTCACTAACTTTCTAGGCTCCTAGCCTACCTGATTCATCCCCTGGACTCTCTGGCAGCAGGGGACCTCAGTCTGTGAAAATGAATCCATTCTTCTCCCCTCACTTCCACATCTTCCCATCGGTGCTGACTGGCTATGTGGCCTTACCAAATATTGACTACTCTGAGCCCTCAGACAGCTCAAGGTGTTGGTGTAAGTGGCTCAGATTGTGCCTTTGACAGGCTCCCATGAGAGGGAGAATGACTCTCTGATTGTCAGTCTCCCCCTTTCCCTGCTTCTCTTGTCCTGGCACACTGGAGCCAAGCCGCTGGCCAGCATCTGGGAAGCAGCTCAGGCTGGGCCACACCTCTCAGCCCTACTGCTGAGTTCTCACTCCCGTTCCTCTGGGAAGCGATCTCCCCACCTGTCCCTTAGGACACTCCAAAGAACTCCTTGGCTCAGAGCCTGGTCTGGTGAATCCTGCCTCTCCCCTCCAAAGAGCAGAATTTCAGAAAATTTAGGGCTTTTTCTGTCTATTCTGCCTTCCTTCTAGGCACAATTATTTGTTTATACTGCTGACATGCTCTCAGGAACTGCTACCCACTAGCTCTGTGACCTTGAACAAGTTCCTTCATCCTTCAGCCCTTCGGTGTCATCAACTGTAGACTGGGGATAATAACAATTCTTACCTTGTAGGGTGGGCTGAAAATTACATGAGCACAGAGCACAGGCCCATGGTATGTGCTCAGCTCACAGCAGTGACTGTCATAGCTGTGGCTATCATCATTATTATTGTTATTATTCGTTGTTGGAAGGGCATTTTCTAAGCAGAAAGATCAATTGCAGTAAGTTGCCTGTCTAGAATTGGAGCTTCACTTCATTTGGCAGAGCATGGCTCAGGTTTTCTGCTCTTCTCACAGTCGCTCTCTTTGTGGACATTTTTGTGATGGGTATAACATGATTAGTTGCTTATTAGTAACTCAGCACCAGTAATACACTTTTTCAATTGAGTTCTGTTGCCTACGAGGTATCCCGCCGGCTGCCCCTGCAGCATGGCCTCCCAGTTCCAGTTGGGTGACCCGTTCTGTGTGTGCATGGGACCAGAGCGCTCCCCACACGAGGCAGGCAATCACGGGCATACAAGCTTGGGTAGCAAGAATTGCTCTTGCAGCAACATGTAACGTCTATTGTGTATTTTATGCCAATAATCATCATTTTCATTTGTTCTCGGGAAATCTCTGACAATATCCAGTTAAATGGAATCTGCAGAGAGAATGCTCTTGAACACATTTTCTCTTAAACACCAGTTGAAAATCTGTGCACATTTTAAGGTAGTTTTCACAAACCATACTTGGATAAACAAAGTGGGGTAGATGTTGTAAAATCAGTAGGAAAGTGTGGAGGTTCTTACTGCAGTCTGTTGAGAATCATTTTAGCTACTACTTTTCTTTGAGCACTGATTTTGTGGCAGAAACTTGGAAATCTTGTCTCATTTATGCACCCAGTAACCCTATGAGATGGTGTAGATTTTAGTCAAGACTTTTTGGTAGCAAGCGATGGAGACTTAATTCAAACTAGCTTATACAATAAAGCACTTTATTGGTTCTTTATTTACTGGCCCTTTACTGCCTCCAAAAGCTGCAGCCCTGGGGCTGCTTCTCTATATGTGTGTGTTCATCTCCCTTCTTACGTCTGTGAATGGGCCACAGTCTCTAGTTTCTCCCTGTGATGATGAACATGGTTGCCAGCGATCCCTGGAATTACTGATCCAAGATGCCCTTCCCCGAACTTCACCCTTGAACCAATCACAGGGGATGGGGATCTCTGGCCAGGAGACCTGGGTCATGGGACACAGGCCCAGACGACTCACAGGGTCACGCTCCCACTGCCCATGCCATGATGCTGCCTCTTGCCATGATGCTGGGCTCCTGGGAGGAGCAGGAGGCTGTCCACGTGTGTGCCTGTTTCCTGCCAGCCTCAGAGAATGAGGGAGAAGAAGGCTGGTGTCACAGGAAACTCAGTTCTGGGAAGTCTCTCCAGTCTAAGGGGATGTGGAGATCCTCGTCATGTTTGTACCAAGGATAACCCTACAGCTGCCTCCAGGGCCCATGGGCTCCTCTCAGCTCAGGGTTCTGGGTGGACAGAAGTGAGGGGCACCCATGAATTATCCTGGAGGCTTCTGAATAGGACTAGGAACAAACCCTCTGTGGCAAGAGGTTCAGTGAGCCAGGCACTGTGTGGGCACTTTATTGGGATGATATAGTGAATTCCCCAGGATAGGCCAAAGCTTGTGTCCAGCTCGCTCACTCATGTGACCCTTGCAAGTTAAATGAGCTGCCCAAGATATTACGCCCAGTGAGTGGCAGACTGAAACTCCTTCAGCCCAATTCGAAAGTCCATGCTTGACCATGCTGCACAACACAGTTCCCCAAAGCTGGGTGGGGTGGGGCACCCCCACACCCCAGAGCCCCAGACCCCCTGCCGGATCTGTTGTCCCCACTGGTGGGTCCCAGTGACTGAAAGGAGTGACCTGTGTCCCGTACTCTGTGTTCATGCACTGTGGCAGCCCTTCCAGAGAGTGGACCTGGACTCTGTTCTGGTGGGGGCCCCTCCTTACATGCCCAGACCATACCAGGTCTCCAGGCTGGGACGTCCTGGGGGTGGTGAGGCTGTCTGGGTCCGGGGAAGGGCCTGAGCCTGATGACCCTGCACAGGGTTCTCTCTCTGGGCTCAAGGAGCAGGAACTGTGGTGTTGATGGGCAGGGTTTTATCCTCCCTAAGCCTCAGTTTCCTTATCGGTAAAATGGGAGAGTGACAGTGCCCACCTCACTGGTTGGTGTGAGGAGTCAGTGAGTTCAGCATACCAAAGCTCGGAGTACCTGAAGCATAGCAACTGCTCGATAAGAGATTGCTATAATTTTTATTAATTTTTTCCCTCCCATATCCTCGTTTTCCTTTGTGTGTCTCTGTTTCTGCCCCATGGATGGGTTCTGGAATCATACAAACCTGGGCTCAAATTCCAGCTTGCTACTTCCTAGCTGTGTGGCCTCAGGTAGGTTACTGAACATCTCTGAGCCCACTTTCCTGATCTGTAAAATCATAATGCTTACAGCTACTTCTCAGGATTGTGGTGGGAAATCCACTGTATCATCCCAGTAAAGTACCCACACAGTGTCTGGCTCACGGAACCTCTTGCCATGGAGGGTTTGTTCCTTCCTGTCTTCTCTGGTCCTATTCAAGAGCCTCTGCCCACTCCAGGGCATCTTGGAGCCAGCCTGGCTGCTTCCACGCTCACCTGCCTGACTCCTGATCGCCACCTTGTGGCCTGAAGGGTACCTGCAGGTTTCCAGTGAAACTCAGACAGGCTTCTGGTCTGTCTTAGGGCTTTAGCAGCAAATCTCGCCTAGTTTTAATACGGTAGGCAAGGGAAAGTGGGGTGCTACCTATGGAAAGGTGCCTGAGTGTTCTGCCACATAGCGGGGTGCATGAAGGCCCACCCTGACACTGGGCCATTCCTGCCAGGCTCTGGGCATCACCTCATTGCTGTGGCTATTTGAATGCGAGTTTTACAAATGAAGAAACGGAGGCTCTTGGGACCACGGCAAGGCACATCAGGGTCTCCAAGGAGTTGACAGTGTGTGTTTTCTTTATCTAGGGAGTAGGTACAGGGTATTTGTTTTATTGTTCCTCTTTAAGCTGTAACTTGGCATGTTACATAGACTATTTTGTACTCTTCAGTGCCTCATAGTGTGCTGACTTTATTCCAGCTAAATCAGAGATCAGGATGTGTCACGTGTCCTCCCACTGCCAAGGGCCTCACTGATCCCAGCGCAGGCAGCGCTGGTGACCTCACCTCCTGCTTGGACCTTGAATGCATCCTGGGTGTGCTCCACCCCACTGACACCCCGTGGCGGCACACCTCTGAGGCTTTGTTCAGTCCTAGATGACTTTTCCTTGTCTCCTCTTGTCCCACTCTGACCCATCTCTGGAGGCTCAGCCCAAATGTTCCCTCCTCCAGGAAGCTTTCCCTGATTTCCCAACCTCAGTCGACACACCTTCCCCAGTTTGCACCCTCTGTGCCCTTCTCCTTCTTGTGCTCTGCCCTGGTGACCCAGGGTCCTGGGCGGGTCTGTCAGGCGAGGCAGGAAGAGCAAAGGGGATGAGGACTCGGGGGCCGCCTCCATTCTCTAGTCAAGCCCCAGGGGTTGCGCTGAAGTCTAAGTCCTGAAGAGATTCCCACTGTCCATCAATGCCCGGGGATGCGATCTGCCTGGTATGGGGTCTGGGGACACTCAGAGGCCAAGGGAGCAGGGCAGGACTGGCCACAGGGCAGGGACTCCTGGGAGGAACTGGGCAGCGCAGGATTCTCATGTGACAAGTGGACATAACACTTCCCACCCCACAGGGCTGAGGAGTGAAATGAGATGCACAAGGGCTCGGCATAGTGTGTAGCATATGGCAAGCACTCACCAAAGG
Source organism: Choloepus didactylus (assembly GCF_015220235.1). Lineage (NCBI taxonomy): Eukaryota > Metazoa > Chordata > Mammalia > Pilosa > Megalonychidae > Choloepus > Choloepus didactylus. The sequence continues at coordinate 94,943,668 of NC_051316.1, forward strand.
GCCTCTCCCACCCTCACTTCCAGGGTAAATGAGGGGAACCGGCAGCTGCCCTCTAACACTCTGTCTTGCCGCCAGTTGGACTGTCTAGCAGACCAGCCATTGGACCGCCATGGCATTGCCCAACTCCAGGGGATGCCATTCACATCCTGGTAGGGGAGCTGCCTGGCCACACGTGGTGGCCCTCCTTCTGACCACCCCTGAACACCTGTTGGGTCATCTGTCTAACCACCCATGCATCCAGGCTGAACCTTGTCCTGTGCAGCTGATGGACAGACCTCACCCTCTCCAATCCTGGACTCCCGGACCGGTGAGTTTCTCGGGGGAGGCTGCAGGGTCTGGTAGCAGTGAGAATGCAAACATGACTGGTGGGCTGCGGCGCTCTCCCTGGGCCTCAGTATCCTTGAGGATGAACTTAGTAGGGTGGCCTCAGAGCCATGCTCCTTTCCGGAACTGCCCCCCTTCTCAACTCCTGTAGAACCCGTGGCTTAGACCCTCTCCACCCCCAAGTTCCTGGGAAGAAAGACCCTGGGGCAAATCACTTCTCTCCAAGCTCAGTTTTCTCATTGCAAAATTGGATAAGAACTATTGCTGTGAGGGTCAGTGAGCTGAAGTCTGCGACTAGCAGTGCTGGGAGCTCAGCTAGGGTTTGTCCTGCTTGACTCTGCCCTGGAAAGGGGTCCCCAGGGTCTCTCTTGTCCCCAGGGACTCAGCCCCTATTTCCTCCACCCGTCCCTGCCTACACCATCCGGGCTGGGAGGAGAAGACGGGCAGGTGACAGGAGAAATGGATTAGCGCAGTCCCCTCCCCTTCATCCCCTACACATTTTTTAGTGACAGTATTTTGAACTGTTACTGTAGGCAAGGGAGCCAGCAGCCCACTGCTGGGGAGGGGCAGAGCGTGTTGGGCCCTTCTCACCGGAGCCTAGGCTGGGCTTGGATGTGAAGACCCAGTTTAGTCCTTTCTCTGTGACTTTATTTCGCTGAACCTCAGTGAAGCCACTCTGAGGATAGGAGAGTTCCCTTGTTTCCCCGGGTCTTTGGGCCTGACCTTGGAGGAGGGCTAGAGAGCAGCAACGTGGCCCCGCCCCAGCTGGGGAGAACGGTCTAACAGCCAAGTGCCCCCAGACCGCAGGGCCAGAGAGTGTGAGCTTGGGGAGGCAGCCTGGGGTGGTGGCAAGGCTACGGCTTTGCAGCCAAACCTGGTTTCCAATCCCGGTTGCACTATCCCTGTTAGTTTTGTTACACCTGTCATTTCCTTCTTCTGAGCCTCGGTTTCCCCTTCTTTCCTCTCAGGGTTGTTATGAGGAGCAAAGGAGTAACTGAATGGCAGGTCCTCAAAGTGTCTAGATTCCCAGAAGCCAGGTGGCTGCTAGAATCACCCAGAAGCTGTGAACAGTGAGCGTGCAAGCGGGTGCAGGGTGGAGGCTGCCCCCAGGGGGCGCTGGCTCCAGATGAGCCCCTAGCATGGGAACAGTGAGGGGAGCTGAGAAGGAGCGACTAGAAAGGAGGGGGGAAGGGAGAGAACATAGGACATCGCTGGACAGAGGCCCAGACGCCTCCCTGATTCACATGTGAAAGTATATGGAGGTATTCCCATATGTGACTATACAAACATCTTCACCAACACAGACACACACGAGAAACATCGACTTCATACACAGACATCAACAGCCTTGTTGGTAGACATCTGATACACAGATCTCTGCAGACACCCAGCTTCATGCAAAGCACACGCAGGCAGACCAACCGCAGAGCCACCTATACACACACCCTAATACTCCCCAAGGTTCTCCGAGGAACACGAGACTTCAAGAAACGTACCTCGGGAGCTACTGCTCTGAAATCATCCATCCCCACCCCATTCTCTACCCCTGCCACCACCTCTTCTGGGTCCCACAGCCACGTCCCGTCCCAAGTCTTTGCAATGACTCGGGGTTTGTGCCTCAGCGTCTTCGCTCTCCTGGGCCCCATTCCCTTGGACAAGCTCACCCATTCTGTGCCTCAGTGATACCTGGTGACCAAAGATGCCAGAGCTCAGCCTCTGATCCCTCAAGGTTCCAGCCAAGTATATGGGACGTGTCCACTTGGATGCCCAGGGATTCTCAGCCCAACATGCCCCAGAGAAAATTCTCTGTTTCCATCCCCCAAATCTCCTCCTCCTCCCGTGCCCCCATCTCAGTGATCTAGGAACCTAGGCTTGTCTTGACTCCCCTCTCCACCAATATCTCTGGGATCTGTCTCCTTCTTCTCCCAGGTTCACCAGCTAGTCAAGGCTCTTGTCACCTCCCTGGGTCACCCAGTTGCCCTACCTGCCTGCACCCAACCCACCTGCTCTAACTGGATCTGCCTCCACTCAGCAGCAAGAGCCTGGATGCTCTGGCCCAGCCTCCAGCCTTGTGGCTTCTCACTGCCCCAAACTTAGCTATTCTTGTCACAAGATATCGCCCACCTCTGAGGTTTTGCACAAACCAGGGAAATTCCCCAAACCAGCCCCCTCCCCACCACACCAGGTAACTTGTATCCATCCTTCAGATCTTGTTTCAGGAAGCCGTCCATGATGTTCCACCCTCCAGACTAATGTGCCCTTCCTGAGCCTCAACTGAGCATGTGTCACATGTCTCCGACACCACAGCGGGACCTCCTTGAGGTGGGGACACCTATGCCCGGCTCTCAGCCTAGTGACTGGCATGTAAGGGATGCTTCATAGTATTGCTTGAATGAATAAATGGATGGATGAATGAGTGAGATGGACATGGATGGGATGAGTTTAAGGATGGAGATGGTTCAGGGATGAGAGGAGATGAGGATTATGGGATGGGATGGAAATGGCACAAGGGAAAGAGTTGGACCCCAAGCCCTCCCTCCTCGACCTGCTGATGGCTCCTGCAGGCCCGGCTCGGATCTGGATCCAGCAGAGCCCCTCCTCCCAGGGCCCAGGGCCCGCCCCAAGGAGAGGCACCACAGGCGTGTACAGGTTGGTTTATTTACAAATATACTGATGTTTCATCTTTCTTGTGGTTGTTTCCATTTTCTGCTTTTGTAGGAAGAGGCAGAAGGTGAGAGTGAGAGGGCAGGGTGGGGAGTGGTGATGTGGCAAACGCTAATAAATAATTTAACAATGACAAGTTATTAAATAAAATGTGTCTGGGGATGGCGAGGGGGCAGTGAGAGTCTGTACAAGGGAAACAGAGGAATGGCCACTGGCCTGCTGCCCACACCCAGCTGGGCCAGGCTCCCGAGGGACCCCAGGGTGGCCGTTGGGGGACACCAGAAAAGAGGCTCATTGGAAACCGGACCTTCCAAAGTTCCAAATATTGGAGGATCCTTCCTACTCCCCCCAGTCCCCAGGCCACGTGTGCCTGCATGAGTGCAGATCTGTGAGCCTCTGCGTGTGCCCGGGTGTGAGTGTGTGTGTGTGTGAGTGCACGTATGAACATGGACCCCCTTCCCTACAGGGCTGAGAGAGCTCCAGAGCTGCAGCTTCTCCCAGATGGGGGATGAGATCTTCACCCCCAGGTGGTGCCCAGAGCTGGGGCCAAGCAGGCAAGGGCCAATTCTCCTTCCCCGGAGGCTCCCTATGTGCGAAGTGAAAGGGGCACTGGCTCCGGATGTATGGAGGAGGCAGCCTCACTATGGGGGCACTGGGGGTCAGGAGGCTTGACCCTGCCAGGCCCAGATGCAGGCAACACCCCCTCCTGACTTCTTCCAAGAAGACTCCCAAGATGCTGAGCCCACTTGCATCGACTCCTTCTGTTATGGGCTATGCTGACCGTTGGTCTGCCCCTTGGAACCACAGTGTCCCTCTGTCTATGTGGCCTCCTGTGAGTCTCCCAGGATAGCAGGACACCTGGGAGTCTTCATGGAGCAGGCAGGTGAGGCTCTGGCTGGGACAGGCGCCCCCAGCTTCTTGTCCCTGCTCAGCCCTCTCTGTGTGACCTGGGCAGAGTCCTTCTCCTTTCTGTGCCTCAGTTTCCCCAGGAGAGGAATAGAGCTTGGCTTTTCTCCAAGACTCTCCCTGTCCCCCTCTCTCTTTCTGCCTCCTCCTTGAGAGACTAGATAGTTCCATCCCTCTTCCCTTGGGCTTCCCATCCCAGCCACCATAGTGATGATGGTCCCACATCGTGGTGGGGGTGAGGGGTGGTCCTGGCTACTTGCCCCCACCCCCACCAAGTCAAGGGAGCTCTTCTTCCCATGGAGTGGGAAGAGCCTGCTCATCTCAGCTCATCCCAGTCCCCAACAAGCCTGCTCGGGTTCTGCGTGCTTCTGTTGGGTGACCCTGAACATGTGGTTTCCTTTCTCTGAGCTTCAGGTTCCTCGTCTGCCTCTCCCTCTAGGTAGAGAACTCATGGAGCACGGCCCTGCGTCCTGCCCATGTGTGTGCCACGCCAGGCCAGGGCTGGGCAGAGTGGGCTCAGCAGATGTCTGGCAACGAGCAGTATTGCACTGGGAAGGAGTTATCCAACCTCTGCTGACGGGGCGTCTCAGGCACAAGAGGCTCTCTGAGGTCCCTTCTGCTTTGACCATCTGTTGGTCATGAACATGGATGTCCCTGTGGGGCAGCATGATGGGGAGGCAGAGCCTGGGCTGGACTCAGGAGAGTTTGTGAAGCCCCAGAACAGGAAGTGGTGATCGCCCAGGGGCCGGCAAGTTTACTAAGATCAAAGTCATGCCCCCTTGTCCTAGAGGTCATTTGCAAGAGGAGGAGGGTGGGGCAGGCACGAAGTTCCTGTTCTCAGCCCCAGCTCTGTCACTGACTTGCATGAGACCTTGGGCAGTTCCCTGCCCCGCTCCGGGCCCAGGCTCTCCAGGTGTAAAATATGAAGGGTGGACTAGAGGACCCATTCCTGAAGTTTCTTCCAACTTAAAAGAAACTAGGAGAGAAGGGCCAGGTCTCCTGGGTGCTGGGGTATCCAGTCTGAGACCTGCCTTAAGTTTCCTGGCATGATTCAGACTGTGCATGTGCAAAAGCAGAAAGGGGAGCATCTCCCAAGAAACCAGGTGGGTGCCTAAGGGCTGGCCCAGAACCAAGAGATGGTGCAGGCCCCTGGAGGACTGAGGCTGCAGAAGGACAAAGGACATCAACTAAGATGCTTGATGAAGTTCTATTTGGAACAAGAAAAGCACAAAAGGGCCAGGCCGGCTGCTCAGCCTGAGGGGTGAACTGACCCACACCTTCCCTGCTGACAACTCTGCCTTGGAGAAGAGCATGGCGAGGTGGAAGTGCCAAAGCCTGCATGGGCAATGCGATTGTAAGAGGATGATCTGGAGGAACTCAGGGTTCTCCAGGGGACAGAGGAGCAAAACCACAGAGATTTTTGTTGAACTTTGAAGATTCCAGAGAGGGCTGGGTGGAGGGGCCCAAAAGTGGAGGAGGACACCTAACTATCCTTATTTGCTCAAAGGTTGGAGCAGGCAGACCTCAGGATGGTGGCCAAGGACTAGTGGTCCCAGGGGCCGGCATGGAGGTACCGAGAACAGGGCCCATCAGCCTGGCCTCGCCTCTTCTTTCCACAGGGCTAGAGTTGATTAGAGTGGGGGCTGGGAAGTGATATAGTGTATCTGGCTTCCAGCAGGGCATTTAACAAGGCTCTTTGCCATCTCCTCATGGTCAGGGGGTCTGGCAGTGTAGCTGGGATTCACCATCCAAGGAGGACTGATGGGTTAATGGACCAGTGACAGACCAAGGGGCCCCTAAGGTGCAGTCCTGTTCCACATCTCACCCCCCACTCAGACCTTGGGTGAGACACACAGGGGTGACTGCACAGGGGAGGATGTGCTGAGGAGGGAAAGCAAGCAAGTGGTCACAGAGTTGGGGGTGCAGAGAGACTCTACAGGCAGGACTGAATCAATTAAGGTGAAGTGACAGGAAAAAAAGTCAAGGTCCTTCACTTGGTGTGTCTAAACAATAAATACCCATCCCACACAGAAGAGAGCTAGGGCTTGATCATCATGTGTGTGCCAGGGTCAGGGGACTCGGTTACAGAAGGGCAGGGGGAGCTGTCAAGGTTGGGTTGCCTAAACCAGCCTTTGGCTCTTGGGCACATTAGCAGAGGCAGAGTGCCTAAAGCATGGGAGGTGACAGATCTGTGCACTGTTGGCTGGCTGACATCAGCAGGAAGATTGGGTTGTATCTGTCCCACACCTTTAGAGGGAAACCAAGGCCTAGCTGAGGGTGTAGTTTTAAGAGGAAGAGTTGGAGGAGCTGGAAAAGCCTGGCTTCAAGAAGCAAGGACTCAGGGCGAGAAAAGGCAGAGGTGAAACCAGGAGGAAAAGGCAGCAGACTCTGGGCTCCCTAAAGTACTGAGTTCCTTATCACTGGAGGTATGCAAGTAGAGGCAGAAGTGGCTTGGGCAGGAGCCGAACATTGGATGGAGAGCCAAGCAGGTGACTTTTGAGGTTCCTTTCTGGCTTGAGGTTCTGTCATGGCTTGAGGCCTGATTCTACCTGGTTCTGGAGGCTCCGTCTCTGTCGCCGGGGCAGGTTGGGTCTGGGGCCACCCTGCCTGCCCAGGTGGCCCCCATCTGGGTGGAGGCCAGGACACATTTGGTCCACATGCTGTGAGTCCACCCCATCCTTTCCCCTTCCTCCTTTCCTCTGCAATGTCCGCAAGAGGGGTGGGGGGCCCTGCCCCTGCCTGGCCTCTTCGCTCTAAGCCCGGCCTCCCCTCCCATTCCTGCAGTGGGCAGAGGCAGACCCGCAGAGCATCTTGGTCTCAGGGTCCCTACCTATCTGCGGGTCTGCCTAGGTGTGCCTTTCAGTGTGCGTGTGCTTGCAGGTGTGTGTCATTGTCTCTTTGTGTCTGCCTGAACTCACTCTCCCTCCTCCCAGTGTCCCCTGGTGACTCCCCTTTCAGAGCAGAGCTGTGGGGGGACTGGTGCACCTGCCAGGCCCAGCTCCCCCACTTCTGCTCCAGATTCCACGCTGGGAGGGGTGGTCCTGGGCTCGTGCCCTCATAGGCTGCCCCGTCGCCTTCACTGGTGGAGGAGGTGGGCATCAGGACCGGCCACAGGGCGCAGGTACATTTGCTTCTCACAGGTAACAGGCACCGCGCCACGACATCATCGTCTGGGGGCATGCACCAAGGGCACTGCCTTGGCCTAGGCCATGGGGGTTGGCTGGACACAGAGAGGACATTTAAAAAAATAGAGAGAATTTAAGCTTCCCAAAAAAGAGACAGGGAGAGGGAAGGAGGCGATGGAGGCCAAGGTGGGGTTGGGAGGCAAGTGGCTGTCGAGAGCTCTGGGTCCCTGGGGGTGACAAGGTCTCTGTGGGCAGGACACAGCCCCTGCTCAGGCTGCACGTGTCTGCCCACCCGGCCGTGCCCAAGGGGCACTTCAGCCAGGCCCGGCTGGCCGAGGAGAGGGCACCGTATGGCTGTCTTTCGAGTCTGTGCGGGCAGCAGGGCCGGGAGGGCAAGGCTGGCTGCTGGGGCCTGCCGCCCACCCCTGGACCCTTGCCCAAGCGTCCAAGCGGCCTGGCTGGCTCTCAGGAGGCGAAGTAGGAACTCTGCATGGAGTAGAGCCGGTCGATGGGGTTCCCCACGCGGGCCTGCAGGGAGCCCACGTCCGAGGAGCCCAGGAAGCAGTCGCTGAGGCTGGTTAAGGAGGTATCGCTGTCAATGTCGTGGAAGATGGAGTCGTTCCCTGGGGGGCAGAAGGGGTGTCAGGACGGGGTCTCGGGGTGGGGCTCCCGGGGGCCCTGTCCGCCCTGCCGGCTGCGTGGTGGGAGGCGAGGGAGGGGCAGGGTGACCTGCCAGCCAGCGCCTGACCAGGGGCTGGGGCCGTGGTGGGGCTCTCGAGGGCGCCCCCTGACTGTCAGGAGGAGGCAGTGCGGCCGTGCTGGCCGGGCCTGCTGGGTCCTGGGACGGGAGGTGACCGTCATGGCTGCAGGCCTGCCCTGCCCTCCCGGGCCAGGCAGGGGGTCAGGTGCAGTGCTGGGGGCAGGCGGGGGGCGGGGCGGCTTACCATAGGGGTTCATGTGGTCACCTGGCATTTGGGGCGGCGTGAGGCCCTGCTGGAAGGGGTCGCTGCTGCCGTAGGGGCTCTGCTCCATGGCCACGATTTGCTGCTGCGGCGGGGCCAGCGGCGTGTAGGAGGCCATCATGCCCTCCATGCGGCTCGACAGGACCTCTGGGGACAGAACACGCCTTTATGGCCTGTCCCAGCCTGCCCCGTCCTGGCGCCTCCAGCCCCCAGCCCGTGGCCCCGCTTCCCCAGAGACCCCCCAATCACCCTGGGAGCCCCCATTGAGTTTCCTCTCGGCCGACACTGACCCCACACCCCAGTGTGCCTGCTGCAGCCCTCTGACCACCTCCTGACTTCCCCAGGGGCCCCTCCAGGGCTGTGCTGGTCTCTGGCCTTTTTGGGTCCACAGAGTCCCTGAGCCCTGGTATCTACCCCCAGCCCCACCCTCCAGTTCCTCTTCTAGAATCAATTAATCAAAAGCCAGTCTTCTATCCTCCCGCCCTCCTCAAATAACCTTGCCCTCAAGGAGCTCATGGTCACAACACAGGGAGGCAGAAACCTAAGTAGGTAACGACGACTCAACCTGCGGGCACCCCACGTCCGGGAGCACCAAGGTGGGGCCCTAATCCAGGCCAAAGAGGGCCAGGAAGGCTTCCCGGAGGAAGCGGTCCCCACTGATGGTGCATCTTAAAGAACCAGGAGGGGTTCAGCAGGCCCGAGCAGGGGCGAGGTGTGCCAGGCTGAGGGGCAGCCCCAGCAAGGGCACAGAGGAGAGAACCAGCCCCGTGCAAGCAGGGAGTCCAGTCCAGGGGGACGGAGTGCAGAGAAGAGAGGACAGGATGCGGTGGGCAGAGATGAGGGGCAGGGAGGGGCAGAGAATGAGTCGGCTGAGAGAGAAGCAGGCAGAACACAGGGCTGGGCTAAGTGTGAGGTTTCCCCCGAGGCTGCAGGAAGCCAGGGGAGGGTCTTAGCAGGAGGGAGGCTGTGGAGAAACGCTGGGAGGGCAGGGACCTAGGGCTCGGGGCTGGGGAGACACAGGAGAAGGGACACTCGGGACACTGGAAAGGAAACCACTGCCCAGCTTGGTGCATGCAGGGCAGAGAGAGTCAGAGGTGACTCCTGGGCTCCAGGCTGGGGTGACTGGGTGGGTGGTGGTGCCACTGACTGAGGCGGGGGTGGGGAGGAGAAGGTGGGTGCTGTGTGCATGTGGCGGCGCTCACTGCGATATGGATTGTAGTATGGGTCGTGGTGAGTTTGGGGGGACTATGGGACATATGCAGGGAAGCAGTGTCCAGGAAGCAGCTGGGAACACGAGAGGCAGGGAGCTAACTTGGGAGCTGGCTGGGTGACCAGAGGCAGTATCTGCAGCCCCTCAAGGTGGGGCTGTCCTAGGAGGGGGTGCAAAAGGAGATGAGAGGAAGAACTTGGCTGCAAGACCATGACCCCAGAGGCCCCGAGTCTGGCCTGGGGCACTGGGCTGGCCCCAGCATCCTGAGTAGATGGGGCTGCCAACAATCCCCCTGGCATCTGCCCAGGACCCCCTATCTCACCTGGGAGGAGGTAGCTTTGGGGGCCCCACCCATTCAGCAGTCCTGGGAGCTCCCTGCACCCCTCCTTGATGTCTGATGTGTGTGGCCCATGCCTCTTGGCCTCATGTCCCCATGGGGTCTGGGAGACCATCCCTGGCTCAGGATTCTGATGTGGAAACAGCATTTCAGCAAAGCCTAATGTTGGAGGACCTGGCCCCCATCCCTTAAACTAGCCCCTCACCACCCAGCAGGAGCTCACCCTGGATTCCTCAACACTCTGACAAACTTAGGAGATTTCCCTGGAGGCTTCCAATGAATTTGGCTGAGAGGCAGGGCAGTGTCACTTTTAAGCACAGGCCTGGGGTCGAGGCCTGGCTCTGTCTCTTACTAGCTGAATGATTCTGGACAAATCCTTTTAATCTCATTGAGCCTCAGTTTCCTTATCTGTGAAATGGGACATGACAATGCCTTTCTCAGAGCGATGGATGAGAATCAAACGAGGCAGAGTGTGTTGCATGCTCAGCTCAGGGCTGGGCACCCAGGGAAGGTGAGTAAACAGTGGCAGTTTTGACTGCAGAAAGGCTGCCACCCTCCGGATCTCCCTCCTGCCATCTCACCTTGGGCCATGTCCCACAGTCCCTGCCATTCTCTACTCTATCGATCTTAGCTTGTTCTGAGGCCGACGTTCCCTGGGCTCGGAATGCCCTTGGTGGAAGGTTTCCTAGTAACATTGTTACAGGGGACTCCGAGGCCAGGGTCCCCTTGTCCCTGGCCTTGGGGGCACAGGCTGAGCCCCAGCCCTGGCTCACCTTGGCCCAGCCGCTGGGAGTTCTGCTGCTCCTGCTGCTGCTGATGCCTCCGCGCCAACTTCTTCATCTGCGGGGAGAGTGCGGTTCATACCAGCTTGGCCCCCCGACCCCACTCACTCCCCTGACCACCCCCTCTCTGCCCAGGGCCAGCAGGGGGCAGGCGGCGGCCTCTCACCTTTGCTCTTTGGTTCTGAAACCAGACCTGGACCACACGCACACTGAGGCCCGTCTCTGCCGCCAGCGTCTCCCGGACCTGGCCCAAGAAAGGGAGACAGGTCAGGCCCGGCAGGGGCAGCGGCCTGGAGGTGGCAGGCAGGGGGCCTTGGGGATGGACGGGGAGGTGGAGGGATGGCCCTGACCCCAGAATGAGCGGAGGGGGTGGTGTGCGGGAAGCCAGCGGGTTTGGGGCGCTGCTCAGTGGCCCTGCCCCACCCCAGCCGTCCCTCACCTTCCGGCAGGGCTTGGAGGAGACCTCAAAGGAGGCCTTGAAGGCTCTTCGCTGCTGCGTGGTGAGGATGGTCCGGGGCCGCTTGGGCCTCCGTGGGTCCTTCCCGTCGTCACCGCTGCCCTTGCTCTGGCTGCCCTGCCCCTTGGCTGGCTTCATGTCCCCGTCCTCGTCCTCACTCTTCACTGTGGGGGACACAGCCCGGGCTGTCAGGGGGACCCGTGGGGCAGTCCCAGGTCCCAGCCTTGTACCTTTAGACAATCGGATAGCTGAGGGGATCCCAGCCCCTCTGCCAACTCCTGCCATGGCTCCCTAGTGCCCTCAGGATAGAGTCTGACTCCTCCTGGCCTTGCCTTGTCTGATTCCTTACCGCCTGCCACCCACTGCCCCATGGGCCCCTCTGCCAACACCCACTCCTCACATCCTCATCCTGGGCACCAGGGGAGGCCTGAGCTGAGCTCCCCAGACCTGCTCTGCTGCCCACACACGTGGGCACAGACACATACACAGGCATGCTGTGAATATGCACAGGCACAGATATGCAAGCATTCAGTCAGCTGCAAGTAGAGATGCACATGATTTAGGAGTGCATAGACACAGCCCCAAGTGGGGAACATGTATGATTGCCTGCAGACATATGCAGAGGCCCACACACGGTTGTACCCATGCTGCTGTACATGGAGACACATGGAAGTGTGCATAGGCACACTGGTGCTCACACATGTGGGCAGATCTGCTTACCCCATCGCACCAACAGACCCCCTGAAGAGAGACACTGGCATCTGGGGCTCCATTCTGACCCTGGGCTTCTCTTGACCTGTCTTATCTGGGACTCACCTTGTCTTGCTGATCCTGGCACCCTGGAGACCAGGCTCAGCATGTCAGTCTTACAGAAAGCCAGTTTCCCCTTACTAGTCCAGAGGCAGCCAAGCACCAGGGCAAGGAGAAAAATCCAAGGAGCCCTCCTCCCTCAAGCTTCTAGGGACTAAGAATTGACAGGCAAAAGACACACACACCAGGCATACTCACACAGGAGTTTCCATGGCCACAGCATGCATACACACATGGAGGCATGCTCACCCACCTGCTCCCTGGCACATGTGCTCGCAAAGACCCAGGCACACGCAGCTCACAGACGTATTCACACATGCATGCAGGCACATGCTCACAGGCAGGGACATATAGGCAAATGCACACATCTGAACAGGCACATGCGCTTGTGCACACAGAAGCACAGACACCTGTGTACTCACTCCGAGACACACCCACACCACCCTATACAGACTGCCACCTCCATGCCCGGAGTTTTGGGTCTCAGAGATGCCAGCCCATGCTCCGGGCTGTCAGCTCCCCACCGCTGAAGGCTTCGGGAGCCCAAGGAGAGGCAGGCCTGTGAGATCCCCACCTCCCAGACATCACTGGCCTGCAGGCCTGGTGTTGACGAAGACCCCTGCTGTGCTGTGCCATGGGGGGCCATGTCAAGGAAAGAGAAGGTGAGGGTGGTAGGCCAGAGAGCACGGGCTGTATATGTGTGTGTGTACAAATCATGGTACATATGAGAATGTGTGCAAACATGTGCATAGCCACATGTACAGGTGGCTCTTGTGTGTGCACGTACATATATTTGCATATGTGTGTAAGTGTGTGCATAATTGGGTGTGAGTTTTCGCATGCTTGGGCATGTAAGCACATGTCTGCACATGTATGGGCATCCATGCGTGCATGTTCATGTGTGTGATCATATGCATGGGTATGTGTGCCTCAGGCGGTAGTGACCATAGGTCCACAAAAGTATTTTGTGTGCTTGTGGAGGGTCTGCACATTCATATCCATGTGTGCCTGAATGTGTGTGAGCATAGTACACACATGCACATGTATGTGTGTGCATGTATCTGTGTGAAGCTTAAATCCCAGGATCGGGAGCCAGCCAGCTCTGGCTGGAACACCCCTCTGCAATACCCTGCCAAGTTCCCCACCCTCCCAGCCGCCTGCCCCCCAGCTCCGGGTGAGGACTCACCAGAGTCGGACTCATCGGGGCTCACGGAGCTGAGGAGGTCCTTCTCCTTCTCGTAGTCACCTTTGCACAGCAGCTGGCCCTCCTTGAGCACAAACTCGTCGCCCTTGCGTAGCTGCCGCTCACACACGCAGCAGCAGAAGCAGCCCAGGTGGTACACACATTCCAGTGCCCGCATCACAAACTCAGTGGGTGCAATCTTCTCCATGCAGCCGCTGCATTTGGCTGCAAAGAGCCTGCAGATGCACAGAGCAGGCGCGTTGGGCTGGGCTTGGGGCTCCCTCCCAGAAGCCACTTCCCCTTAACGGCCTCTCCCAACTGCCACCTTGACCCTCAGTCCCAAGGAGGAGAGGCTCTCCCTGGGCATGGAGCGAGAAATAGACGGGCCCTGCAGCCCTACTTTTATGGCTCACAGACCCCAGCAGCCCCAGGGTGGGTGCCGGGCATCTGGCCCTGACGTGCCCCCTCCTGGGTGCATGAGCTGAGTCCCCTTCCCACGCAAAGACGCGGTGTCCACTAGAGGGCAGTGTGCAGGCTCAGCCTCAACCTTCCCTGAGGGCCAGGTTGGCCTCTGCCCTGAGGTGAAGGGCTGGTAATCCTCGGGTCCCACGCACCCTCATCTCAGGGAATGCTCCTCTCCTCTCGGATCCTCCCACTCCCTCACCCCCACATCCAAGCAATCCTTAGCTCTATCCAACCCACTGCCCAGCCCAGGTCCCACCTCTACTGCCTGAACCGCTGCCCCAGTCTCCTCCCTGGGCTCTTGCTCTCAGTTTCACCCCCTCTAACCAACCCTCCAGAGGGATTTTCTAAAACACACACATGATCATGCCTCTTCCCTGCTCCAAATTCTTCCATGGCTCCCTAGTGCCTTTAGGAGGACATGCAAGGTCCTGAGCCTGGCACTCAAGGCCTCTTCCCTCAACCATTCTCTGCCAACATAGGCTGCAGTACCACAAAGAACCTGCAGTTTCCCTGAAGCACCTTCATGTTGGCCTTTCGACACGTTCCTTCCCTGTCCCTTGACTTGGCTAACCCCTACTTATCCTTCTGTTTCATTTTAGGCATATCCACCATGAACAGGTATTTGCTAAGCACGTACCACGTGCTAATCACTGCTCTAAGCACTTTATGTGCAGAAATGCATTCAATCCTTGCAACAACCTTATTAGACAGGAAGGATTGATTATTAACCCCATTTTAGAGATGAGGAAACTGAGGCACCAAGAGGCGGAGCCATTTGCTCAGGGTCATGTGGGTATTAAATGGCGGAGTGGACTCCGGGGCCTGGGTCCCATCCGGCCCCTCCACGACAAAGCAGTTCCATCTCTGGAGACAAAGCCGGGCGAGGGGGCAGGAGGGTCTGGGCGGTGCGGCCCCTCCTCTGCCCTGGCCTGCTGACCACTCCTCCCGGTTCCCCCGCCCCTGTCACGTGCCCTGCTCTGTGGGAACTCAGTCTCAACAACACTTTGATGGAAAAATTTATGAAGAATCAAATTATTGCTGCTGGGAGGGAATTAAAACCATTTATCATTCCTCGCGTCCCCGGGCCACGTCTGCGGGCGCCACCTTGGGAGCACTGCGCACGTCCCATCCCTCTTTATGGCCTGCCATCACGGGCACAGATTACAGCTGCAATTCTCTACTAATCGGTTCTGGAACAGAAACAGCCATAAACGCGAGGCACTCTGCCTGCCTCCCTTCCCGAGGCTGCCATTGGCGCCGCCCACGGTGAGCCAGTGGGGCATGGTGGACAGGGCCAACCCGAGTTCTGTCGGCCCCCTGGGCATAGCCCCGGGCACTGAGCTCAGGGAGCACCCCCAGCGACCCCTGCACCCACCTCTATTCTACCTGGCAGGCTCCTACTCATCCTGTAACGTCCAACTCCACCACTACCTCCTCTGGGAAGCCTTCTCTGATGCTCCAGTCTGGAGGAGGGGCCTCTTCTATGCTCACCTGAGCTCCCCTCTGGCCCCAGTTACCTCAGCCGTTAAACAGGGATGTCACCAGGACCTCCCTCAAAGAGCTGATGTGAGGAATCAGTGACTCTGAGCATACACTCAGCGCATCAGCCCCCAACTCCACTGGGGTTCCACAAGGCAGGACCTGACCACCTGATTCTCAACGAGGCCTCCAGGGGTGTTTGCCGAGCAGGTAAGTGAAGGACTGGGTTAGACTAAGGCTAGGATGGGAAGACTGAGGGCTCAGGCCAGGCTCCCTGGTCCAGACAGGTAGGACTCCACAGCACCTCTGTGAGAACTAGAAAGAGCACGCTTCCCCCAGGCTTTGCCATCTCACACCAGAATGCATGGCTTCTGAGTGGAACATGGGCTCAATTTTGGCTCTGATTTGGCCCTTTGGCCGGGCACCCTTGTGCAGAGAACAACCTGCCCAACCGTCCATGGCAGCCTTGGGCAGAGGCCCCTCCTGGTCCTCAGGTCCTAAGGAAGGAGTCCAGGTGTGCGGAACCTACTGCTCTGACATGGAGGACACTCCTACTCACCCCCTCCCCGCCATTGCTCTTCTTTACCTTCCCTACCCTCTACCTCCTGACCTCTGCAGCTCTGCAGCTTGGCCTCTGTGGCCTGTGAGTGGACAGGCACTGGCCGCGTCTCTGCCAGCACAGCGGGGTCAGGGTCCTGGAGCCGGGGTCATCATGCAGCTCCCGGAGCAGAGGCCTTCTTGGGCTGCGGGTGGGGTGGGGTGGCGGTGGAGCGGGTGACCCGCATTTGCTGCCGACACCACCGAGCCCGGCTGCGCTCAGAACAACCGCGCTAATGCCTTGGCAGCAGGGGGTCGATTGCTACTTTCTCCAAACTCATCAACACAATCTATTATTAATACTTCTCCAAAGGCTCTGTGCCGCCATTACAGAGGCAGCGCCAGCCACTCGGGGCATCATCTGTTATCTAGATTGCAAAAACTCGGGAAATAAAACAAACTGCACGCACTTTATAAACAGAATGTGCCATCCGTTTGGTCTCCAAGCATCTCTTCACCCAATAAAACATCAGGGGGGACGCCATGAAATACTCACTCCCAATTACAGGGTTGCCTTTGTCTACCATGCCGGGGTGAGAGCTGCTAACAGTGGAGGTGGGAGGGGTTGGGGGTGCCAGCAGGGTCCCCTACTCTCTGCGAGCCCCCATTCCGCCAATCCCTCCCAACTTCTCTGAACCAGCCATTCAAAAGAACACCCAGGCCCAGGCGGGTGGCGATGGAATCAGATGGATTTTGGTTCAGTGCCTGGTCCCACCACTTGCTGGCTGGTGACTGGGCAAGTAATTTTGCTCTCTGAGCCTTGGCTTACTTATCTGTATAATGGGCTCAATAACACTGTCTGCTTTGTAGTGTGAAGATACAGGATATAAGGTGGCAGGCACAGAGGGTGTGTTCATTGGTCTGTGACAGCTTCTATATGGCCAGGGGCTTCTCCTGTGTGAATGCTGCCAATATTGGCCAGAGATGCCGAGCTGCTCAGACTAAAAGGCTCCGGGCCTTCCTGCTTTGCCTCCTGCCCTGAGGGGCTCTGAAGCCTGGTGTGAAAGACCTTGACAGAGCAGAGAGGGCACTGGATTTGGTGCCCAGGTCCTAATTTCAATCCTGACTCAGCCACTCACCAGCTCTCTGACACTGGGCAAGTCTGAGTCTCAGTTTTCTCATCTGTAAGATGGGGACAATAGTTCCCACTTCTTGGAGTTGTGCTGGGATGCAAGATGGGTGTGTTTCTACTTCCCACGTTGGGCTGGGAGGCTACAATGGGCTAGTCCTGGGGGTCAAGGGAGATGGGGGTGTCACAGGGAGGCTCTGAAGCTATAGGCCTGTCCCCTTTTCTGGGGCAGGAGGAGCCAATGCTGTCCATGGTGTCCCCTCCAGTTGCCTGCCCACTTGGGTATCAGTTTCTCCTACCCACACCCCTCCCCCAATCTGTGCTCTAAATGTAGGGGGCAGCTGCATCACATCACAGGCACACAGGCTTGTGGGCAATTGACATGACAACCCACCCCCCAATTTTTCACATAAATTGCCAAGCTTTGCTTGTGCTCTGTCTATTGCTGAGGACACCATTTCCCCCACTTCCAAATCTTTGCCTGACAAACACCTGCTTATTTTGAAGGATTTTACTCAGGCCTCACTTCCTTCAGGAAATCCCTCTTCTCCAATGAGATAGATGCCTTTCTCTTTGGGTTCCCTATCCTCACCTCTCCCTCCCCATTGTAGCATTTATCCTAAGGACTCTATATATTTCTAGGTCCACTTTCCCTTTCTCCCTTTCTTCTTGGGTCACCTCTGTGTATCTTCAGATACAGGTACACAATAAATGTTTGTTGACTGAATACTGAACTAACCCAGTCCTGTTCTGACTGTAAGGCAGGGCAAGTCAGCCTCTACTCACAACCTGGTCTGGTGGGAGCCCTGACCCCCTGCCTTGGGGAGATAGTGCTGCCTAGGTGGAGAGCAGGGTGTGGGGCTGTGGGAAGGTCAAAGGTGCTGAGTGGACAGCCTGAGGTTCCATCCTGGTCCCACAATTTTCTCACTGTGTGACTTTGGGCCAGACATTTAACCTGTCTGGGCCTCAAATTCTTCATCTGTAAAATGGGAATGTTGTACCTACCTGTGGGTCTGTCGGGAGAGCTGAATGCCTGCAAAGCCCTTGGCACTATGCCTGGCATGTGGAAGGCCCTCAACAAGAGCTGGCATTGCCTCTCCTCTGCTCTTCTTTTTGTCCCATGTGTCTCTAAAATGCCTTTGTTGATCACCCTTGCTGGGATTTCAGGTCCCAGCCACACCTCCCTCTCACGATCACCCTGGGTTCTGGATTGGCCCTTCCAAATGAGCATTCCTGGCTCATTTCTCTGTCTGTCTCATTAACATTTTTCAAGTGCTAATAATGATCAGTTATCATCTACCTGCATGATCTCATTAAATCCTCACAGAACCCTGATAGGAAGATGCTGTTTCTACACCATTTCACAGATGACACCATCAAGGTACAGAGGGCATGTTACTTGTCTGAGGTCACGCAGCAGCAGCACCATTATGCTCCCTTGGGTTTGTGCATCCAAGCATTTCTTTGCACATCAGTCACCCTTCCCTGAGCTTTGGGTACCATTCTCATGTCTCCCCCCCCACCCCCGGGGCAGGGGCTCGAACCGCCC
Organism: Choloepus didactylus; assembly: GCF_015220235.1. Classification (NCBI taxonomy): domain Eukaryota; kingdom Metazoa; phylum Chordata; class Mammalia; order Pilosa; family Megalonychidae; genus Choloepus; species Choloepus didactylus. The sequence goes on from NC_051316.1 coordinate 94,961,587, forward strand.
CTGAATCCTTACTACTTAGCTGAGCCTGGCCCCCAGGAGATGGGGCTGAGTGTGTTGTGTTTTGTTTTTAAACCAAACAGAACATGTCTTTCACACAAACATGTCTTTTTTTTTCTTTTTCTTTTTCCTTTTTTTTCCTGGTGGGATCATCTGATTATGGAGTGAGAAATTCCACTTTTAGGGACATCCTTCCCTGGAGGAGTCCCAGGCTGTGAGAACATATCTCCATCTCTTCTGAGTTTTGGTTTTTATTGGTTTAACGTTCAATGTATTAAACTCATAAAACTAATACACAAAACTCTGAAAACAAACTTTTTCTAGAACATTTGAACATGGACTATAAATTTGATTAATTTCTTTTAAACCATTGACAACTGCAGAGACAAATGTAGTAAGGATATGCCCCCAACTTCAATAAAATTGGAGTCCTAATGTCCTGGGGACATTCAATCTCTCCACACGGGTCTTCATCCCCAGAACTTGGGGTCCACACAGCAAGCACCAGGCTTGGAATCCTGGTTGTCACTTCCTAGCACTGGGGCCAAGCACAAGTGCCTTTTCCTCTAAGTCCAATGGGGATAATTACAGAGGCTGCTTTACAGGGCCAGGTACATAGGATGGGCTTAATAAGTGGGGGCTGTGATTACTTTTATCATACCTCCAAGAGTTCTAGCACCTGTTCACAGTCCTCCCCAAGTAGAAGTTCCCCAGCCTCCTCTTCACTGGATTGCCATTCCCACACCCCGCCCAAGCACTTTACAGTTTATGAAGCCCCTCACTGGGTTCTTGGAATAACTCACATCCCATGTTGGTGCTCTCTACCCTCAAGATAACCGTAGTCAAGCCCTCTTTCACCTGCCTTGATGGTGATTCTGAGCTTCCTCCACCCTCCACCAGCTCTGCAACAACTGCTCTCCTGCTCAATGGATAGCATCACCTCCCATTTCTTAGACAGAGGCTTGGGGGTGGAGGGGCGGGAAACACCCTAAATTTTGTCTTCCCTATTCACCAAAGCAAATCAGATCATCTTCCCCTTTGCTTCAGAATGTCCAAGAGCATCCAATGACTTCAGTATAAGACACAAAGACCTAACTGTGGCACTCGAGGCTCCATCCCAGCCCTGTCATGCCTAGTGTCAGAACCTCCGCTCTGAATGTCTGGGCTTCTCCTTGCTCCCTGAACACAGCAAGTTCCTTTCTTCCTCCTTAGCACTTAAAATTCCATCTGCCTCCAAGGCCTGTCTTCTCTTGCCCTTCATTTTGATTCTTGTTGAACTCCTCTTCATCCTTCAAGACCCAATTAAAGTGTCATCTCCTCCCTGATGTCCACAGACCTGCCACTCTCCAGCTGTCTGTGTGTCTGAACCACCCCCCCCCCCTCAACACACACACCTAGAAAGCAGGGACTGAGTCCAATTCACTCCCAGGCTCTGGTATCAAGGAGGTTGTTAGAGAGTGTTTGTTCAACGAATGAACAACCTTGTGAGAAATGAAGTGGATGACCAGGTAGGACAAGAGAATATTGGGTACTCTGCTTCTAGGGGTCTGAGAATGCCACCATGTAACAAGATAAGTGAAACTTCCATCCCCTCACCCTCTTCAAGAGCACACAGTTTGGAGTCCAGTTTCTTAGTTTCTTATCAGTGAAGTTCTGTGCATGCTTCTGGGTGGGCTGGGAGTTCTGCAACAACACCCCACCACCACCACCAAACTGCACCCTCATCCCAAGGAAATGGGAAGGCCCAAGTGCCGTGTTTGTACTAAATGATGAACCCCTGACCATAACTTATTGGACCAAGCCCCTGGAACCAGGCACCCTCATCCCCCGAAGCAACCACTGATGGAAATGCTCCTTCCTCCATGGAGACCATGAGGCTTGGCCCCTGGAACCACAACCCCTCTGTCCCCACTGGTTACCCCCTCTTGCATTCACTCAGCAAACATCCATGGAGGCTGACTCCGAGTCCAGCCACATGCAAGATACTAGGGGACAGAGGCAAAGGAATCTCATCCCATGGGAGCTGACACAGTGAGATGGGATATGCTCAGCATGCTGGGAGGCACAAAAAGCCACGACAGTCAATCTGGAGAAGAGTTGGGGACTTCCTGGAAGAGATGACAGGAGACATGATTAAGAACCTGGTTCTGGAGGTAGAAGGAGTGGGTTTGGGTCTCAGCTCTGCTAACTGCCTGACCTTGAGACGAGCCACCTCCACTCTCCGAACCTGTTTTCCCCCCTGAAAACTGTGGCCCACAATCCCCACCTCCCAGGCAATGGTAATAATGCATATCCCCTCTCCGCACCTTGCCTCCCTCATAAGCTGGGGGTGAGGATCATAGGTGGGGACTGTTGCAGAGCAGTGGGGACAGGGCCCCCTACATAGTAAGTGCTCAACAGTGGTGGCTACTGTTGTTAGCTCTCCTGTGGCTCTGACGCCTGTAATGAAGACTATTGAAGGATGAGTTGGAGTTCACCAGGAGCCAAGGGGAAGGACCCTAGACACTCCCGGGAGCCCCAGCTGCTGTGCCAGAGTCTGCAATGTCACTGGAAGGAGCTGATGGGGCGTGAGCAGGCAGAGGTTGCTGCCTGGCCTCCTCCTTCCCCTACTCGTTGACATCTCCCCCACGTGCCTGCCGCGTCCTTATCATTCCGGGCGTAGCTGTTTTTTATTTTGAGACAAAAAGGAGCCTGTTGATGGGGATCCAACTCAAACCAGCTGCAAACATCTGCTTTGATGCGGCGGCGGCGGGAGCCGCAGGCGGGGGCCCCGGTGCGCGCGTCAATCACGCGGCTGGAATGCGCCGCGTAGCCGGGCGCTCGGACCCGGCCGCCGCCAGCGCGCTGGCCTCGCCGAGCCTCCTCCGCCGCCGCGCCGGGCCGGGGCCGGGCCTGCCGCGAGGGCTGCCCCGGCGCTTCCTGCGGGCCGGCGGGCGCAGCGCGCAGACACAGCTGTGCGGGGCCGCCGGCCCCTCGGCCCTTTGATCCGCGCCGGGGCGCTGTCGGGAGCCCCCAGGAGAGGCTGGAGGTCACGGGCCAGGGGCAGGGAGGGACAGGCCCAGCCGGGAACCGGGGTACCATCCAGCGGCCAGCGTGGCCAGGAATGCACACATTCGGGGATTCCACGGATACTTATTTTGCACCTACCATGTGCCAGGCACTGTCTGGAGGCTGGGGATAGAGCCGTGAGCATAACGAGCACTCCTCCCGATCCCCTACCCCCATGGAGAGTCCATTCTAGTGGGTGAGGGGACAAGCAACAGACAGGCAAATCTATAGCATCCAGAGTATAAGAGATAGCATCAACGGGATGGAGAAAAATGAAACAGGGAAGAGCAACGGAGGTGGCAGGGAGTTGCAATTTTAGGAGGGGCAGCCAGAGGCATTACTGAGACAGGACATTTGAACAGAGACCACCAGAAGGATACCTCTGGATATCTGGGTGAAGAAGAGTCCAGGCAGAGGGGACAGCAAATGCAAAGGTCTAGAGGAGGGAGCTGTCTGAGGCGCTGGGGAAACGAGGAGGCCCAAGTAGCTGGAGCAGGTGAGCGACAGGGGAGAGGGGTGGGAGATGCGGGCAGAGAAAGAAGGGGTGGCAGACATGTGGGCTTTTACTCACAGGAGATACAAGCCTGTGAGGGTTTTGAGCAGAGGGGTACCCAATCTGACTTACATTTTAACTGAAGTCCAACCCAGTGGCAGCTGCGTGGGGAAGAGGGTAGGAGTCGGTGGGGGTGGGTGGGGGAGGGGGAAGCCAGGAGATGCATTGGGAGGTTATTACAATAATCCAAGCAAAAGGTGATGTCTGCTCAGACCGGGTGAGGGTGGTGGAAGTGCTGCAAAGTGGAAGGACCCAGAATATGTTTTGAAGGTAGACAGGGACATAGAGGATGTGAGTGAAAGAAGGGAGGCATGGAGTCCAAGGTTTGGGAGCCTGAACAACCAGAAGGATAGAGTTGCCTTTAAACGAAATGGAGAAGAATGAGATGGAGAATGAAATGCAAGAATGGTTGGGGGTTTTGCAGGGGAGGAATCGGGAGTATGGTTCTGGACATACGTCTGGGCTGCTGTCTAATCAGCAACTGCATGTGGAGTGCAGGCAGAGCCCAGGCTCGAGATACCCATTTGGAAGCTGCCAGGGGAGAGACGCACAAAGTGACGCACATACACACACATAAACACACACTCCTACAGAGCCGATTGATGTGCCCACATGGTCTAACCCCTGGGGATAGAGATGAGGCCCAGTCTCTGTCCCAGAAATGCCTTTGCCATTTGGGGGTGCTGGGGTGCCCTGGGAATCAGACCTCCCCTGGAGATAGGCAGGAGCCCTCCTACCATCAGGAAGAGGCAATGGTCTAGGGCAGATGGGAGGTGGAGGATCACTTCTCTCTGACCCTACTCCCATGCACCCCTTGCAGCCTGGCTGGGGGCACTGATCCCAGCAGGAAAAACTGCCTGAAAGCCTGGGCCAATGAGGAATCAGAGGGTCGATGCCATTTATGAAGCTAAGGACTTGACCCGTATTATTTCATTAGCCCTTGGATTGACTCTCTTCCCTCTTCTTTCTGCCCATTCACTGGTGAACCCAAGTCATTTGATGATTCATTTATTCACTCATTTACCTAACATTTATGGAGCACCTACTATGAACCTGTCTGTGTGCTGTGCCCACAGTAGGGGTCTTCTCCTCCCCTTTGACCTGATTCCAGGTTCCTTTTCCTTATTCTCACTGAGGTCACCAAGTCCTGATTGACAAATCCAGTAGCTATTATTATTATTGATATTAGTATTAACATTTATTGAGGGTTTCCTATCTCCCAGGCCCTGTGCCTTACTTACCCACTGACTCTTTTCCTTGAAACCCTCATTTTAAAAGTGAGGAAAGTGACACTTGAAAAGCATAACACAGCTGCTTGATGTCATAGCTGGGATTTGAAGTTGGGACGTTGGGCTCCAAAGCTCCTAGCTTTGTCCCTCCTTCCTTGGTGCTTGGCTTCCTGGACCTCCTGGTTCCTGAAGTCCTCTTCACCTCAGCCTCCTCAACCCTGCCCACCTCCCCGAGCCACTCTCCACATGCTCTGTCAGATCAGAGCAGCTGGGCCTGTGACTGGGGCTGCAGCTGGGGGTGCTGAGGGTACAGAGGTGGAGGGCTGTGCCTCCTTCAGTTTGGGGGGCTGACAACACAGGTAGAAAATGAGAAACCCCCCACATGACGTGACGTAGAGGCCTTTGGGTTTTTCTCCAGGGTCCTGGGTGGCCAAAGAGGCCAAGCCCAGAGCCCTGTGCCCAGGAAGGGCTGGGGGTGGGGGTTGGGCCAAGGCAGGACCTGGTGAGGAGCAAACTTGGCCAGGCAGAGGGAAGGAAGGGCTTTCTAGAGAAGGGGGCTCCAAAGAGTGCAGAGGATTTTAATGGGGAAGTGAGTGGTGGGGCTGGGATGAGAATAAAGGTGTGTCTGATTCCAGAATCTGGGCTCTGTGTAGGGGAAGAGAAGCAGAGGCCATTCTAAGGGGGAGAAATTGAAAAAGCAAAGGCAAAAAGAAAATGGAGGCTATTTTCAGGGTTAGGGAGGCAGAGGGTCAATCAGGCTGGAACACAGGTAAGAAAGGGGAAGGGTCAAGCTGGAGGCTTTAAATGTTGGGCTAGGGAGGATAAATCAGGTCTCATTTGTTCTCATCCACTCATCCAACCATCTACCCACCCACTCACATAACCATCCACCCAGCCACCCACCAACCCACCCACCCATTCATCTACTGCCCACCTATCCATCCAACTAAACATCCATCCATTCATACAAACATCCATCCATCCATCCTTCTAGCTACTCATCCATCTCCCCACCCATCTATCTACCCATCACTCACCTATCCACTCTCCCAACCATCCATCCATTCATACAAACATCCATCCATGCATGCGTCCATCCATCCATCTATCTATTCAACAAATTCTTAGCCACTCATCCTGTGCCATGATTCCTGCTCTTAAAAGAGCAGAAACTGCCTTTTAAGCTCTTCACTTTAATATAAGACTTGTGGATTCTGTAAGTATTTAGTAAGCACCCACCATGGCCAAGTGTTGTGTTAGGTGATAAGGGCTCACTGCCCTCAGGGAGCTCCGGGTGGAATGGGGAACCAGGTATTCCAAGGAGGAGTCTCAGGAGAGATCCAGGGCACCGTTGGTGAGTGCATAACAGCTCACCAAGCTGTTGTTTTGGCCCCACTGTTTTGACCTCAAGGATTTTGGACTCCTTGTATATAGACTGCTAGTATTTAAATTAGGCTTAAAACACACTGATAAAGTGCCTTTGAGCAAGTGTATTCCAGAACGAATTCCATTAAAGCAATTTAACTTTTTGATCAATTTTCTTTCTAGTGCCGTTAAATAATTCACAACTGTATCATTTTCATTTTACTAAAATTATTTTCATTGAGATAAATTATTTTCCATGAAAAATTTCCAATAAAGGTTTGCTTTACCATCAGGTTTGTGACCATGTTGGACTTTGCTGATTATCCAGAATTGACTCTTTGTTAATTTATAGCCAGTGACACGCTTTACCATGTGTAGTTTCACTCTTGTCAGTTATATTTTGTACTGATAATTTTACCAAGTTTAATCTTCCCCAGACTCAGGTAGGAGATTTTCAATATTACCAACAAAATTACCAAAGTTTATTATCACAAATTTTGCCAGCGGATGACAACATGCTCAGGGCCAAAACTATGGGGATAAGACAGCTCTGGAGTGGCAAATGTCCAGCTTCAGGAGGACTCTAGAGACTAAGTCTGTTCCTTTTTGCCCTTCAGACTCAAACCCAATGACCACATCCCCTGAGAACTCCCTCTTGTGGTTAAGCTCCCCAAGTTCTTGTGGTGGCTCTTTCTTCACAACCTGGTCACACTCTGAATGAGCCTGAGTTTTTCCTTGTAACCTTTAAAGCACGGCAGCCAGCAGCTCAATCCTCAGGGGGCGAGAAGTACCATCTCCTCCCCCATTTCCTACCCTATACTCCTCTTAATGCAGCCAGAGAAGGTGCCAGCTTTGTGGGCTGCAGTTGTTGAAGGCCTTGCTGGCCAGTCTCTCTCCTGAGGTCTGGACTAAGTAGTCCCCCAAATCTACCCCCACCCCCTCCTATGCCCCTGTGCTCCTGCTGTTGAGTTTTTGAACCCAGCTTCGAACCTGGCTTATGTTCTCACTCAGTGTCATGCTCACAGGTGCCCAACTGGCTCAGAGCTTCACCCACAAGGCCTCATTGATGCCTCATGACCACAGCGTCCCTTCCTTTACCCAGGTCACCCAGTTGGTGAGGGACAGAGCCCACCCCAGATCAGCCTGACTTGTACCCACCATAATCTCCTGCCTTCCTGGGTCGTGGAGAGGTGGTCGCGGACAGAGGAAGAAATGCCCCAGGGGGTTGGGAGCCTGAGCCCTCCTTCTGGGCCAGTGGCCACTCCATGCCCCGTGCCCAACTGGCTCTTGGCAGGGACACAGGCGTCATGCATGGGCAGAACACGTCCCCCAGCTAAGCAGACCTTTAGGGTCCTGGGACATGAACCGGAGAAATGGGTGCATCAGAGGAGCAGAACTCCAGGCTGAGCCAAGGGGAGGGGGCAGTGATTCTGAAGGAGGCACTCAGAGGTACGGGTGGCATTTATTTCTTACCCACAGCTGGGACCCTTAGCTACGGAGCAAGAAGGGGATCTGGGAGACCACATCCCTGATTCTCCGCGGCTCCCTGCGCTCTGACTCCCGCCCCCCGGGGGCAGGTAAAACGTGGCGGGTCAGGGCCCCCCGCCCTTCCCGTGGCGCCCGGATTGGCACCGCAGCGCACCGCCGCTCGCGGCGCCCCGCAGCCCGCCCGTTTAGTGGGTAACTGATCGCCGCGCGCCCCGCCCCAGCCGCCGCCGCCCGCGGAAGCCGCTTAATCACCGCCCGCCCGGCCGCATTAGCATAGTAATGGCCTTTAAATTGAGCCTCTTTGTTTTTTAATTAAGCTCCCAGCAGGTACAGGGAAGAGCGATTATAGAGGAAGCTGCCAGCGCTAATCGCCCGCAGTCATTTGACAATTAAAAAGCTCCCGGCTTTAACCCTTTCCCCGCGCCCGCAGCGGGTCTCCCAGCATTTATCCAGCGCCCACTGTGTGCGCACCCTCTCTCTGGGATCCGCGGACGCCGCCCCCAGCCGCTCGGAGCGATCCCTGCCAACATTCCCACTTTGTTGACGGACAAACTGAGGCGCAGAGTCGGAGGTAACTCGCCCAAGACGCACAGCCTGGGCGTGCGGGAGCCGGCACTGGCAGAAAGTTGCTGGGGAAATCCAGCTGCCTCGTCTTCGCCCCGCGCCCCGCCCTCTGCCTGGTACACTGTCCCGCCTATGAGTCTGGCAAAATTCTTTTCATCCTTCAAGGCCCAGGCTGGCGCTTCCCAACCTCCATGGCAACAGCCCCCTCCACGGAATTCCCGGGGCACACCACCCCCCTCCCTGCTAGTTCATCTGTTCCCCCAAATACTGATGATGTGCTTGCTGTGTGCCCGCCGCGGTGCCGGGTGTCGGGGACAGCTGTGAGCAAGCCAGAAGCGGGGCCGGGGGTGGGGTGACAGAAGGCCACTTTCCTCAGGATAGAGGTTTGGGCTGAGAGCCAGGGAGAAGGGAGAATCAGGCAGGCGAGGACAGGAGAGGATGGTCAGGCCATCAGAGGAACAGCGAGCGCAGAAGCAGGGGACGCGGTGACTTAGAAGTAATAGGACGGTGGGTCTGAGGGCAATGGGGCAGGGGGACAAGAGGAGGCAGGAGCCGGCCAGTCTGTGCAGGGTCTTGCAGACCACCTACTTTAAAATTTCTTAGTTTGAAAAATAATTAAATTTAGTTTTGAATAGGTAATGGTTTAGTAGTCAATATATAAAAGGATGTTCATTGCAATCAGCGCCCTCCCCCTTCCCTAGCCATCCAGGTCCCCTCCCCGAAGCACCCAGGCTTCCATTTGTCTCCTTCCGAAATACGTCATATACACACAAGCGTCTATTATTCCCCACCCCCTGCTTAAAAATTTTGTCATGAGGACCGACTGGTTTTCTTCCCCTCCTCCTTTTTTTTTTTTTTTTTTTACAGAAACACTACTACACTCTACAAACTGTTTTGCTCTGCCCTTCCCCCTCCCCCACCCCAACTGTGCTGGAGATGACCCCCTGTCACAGCCTCTGCCCCGGTACCTCCTTTCACAGCTGAGATACTCTATTGTACGGGCAAACCCTAATTTATTTAACCTGTGCCCCGCTGATGGCCTTGCGGGCCATTTAAAGGATTTTTGTCTTAATCTCAAGAGCCACAGGAAGCCATTGAAAGGTTTTAAGCGGGCAGTGGCGTGAGCGATTTGCATTTTTAAAAGATCACTTTGGCTGCAGAGCAGGGACGGGGATGGGGGGCAAGGTGTGGAGCAGCACGGGGAGACCAGCTAAGAGGATCACTGTAGGCGCCCTGCAGGTGAGAGCCAGTGGGTCGGGGCTGGGGGTGTTGGGGTGCAAGGAGGAGGTGGCTTACTAGGGAGCAATGTAGGGGGTGAAAGGGGCAGGGCTCTGGGGTGGGTGGATGGGAAGGGTGGAGTCGAGTGGATGGAGGAGTCAAGACCCAAGGGGATGGTGGGGGGGGACGCTGAAGCGGAGATGCCAGGCCCTCACTCCCTGACCACAGTGTACTGACAGCCAGTGCAGTATCCAGTTCACCATCGAGTCCGGGGACCCCCCACAGCCAGCTCCAAGCCCCATCTCTCCCTGTTGGCACTACAGAGGGGCCTGCAGCAGTGGCCCCAGGCCCTTCCTTTCCTTCATCCTAGGCTGAGCTGTGTCTGTGAAGAGGGGGCAGCCCTGGGAAAGCTTGGCAGCTGACACTTAATAAAGGTAGAGGAGGTTCCCTAGGGCACAGGTGTGGGGGTAGGAAGAGGGCTCTGGACAGGCAGATGGACAGATTCTGACCCTTGTCACTGCTTGGAGAGTCACAATTCTTCTCTTCCCTCTTGGCTTCGTGGAGGGGGGGAGTGTAGACTGCAGATGCCCTGGGGCCCCTTCATCCTTTCCATGAGGCGCTGTTCCTGACTCAATGCCAGAGGCATCTCCCAAGCTGGACCCAGGGAGGGGCATCCTCTGGCTGTCTTGTACCCCATGGAGGGAGACGGTGAGCACACAGCACTCTAGGTAGCAAGGGGTTAACAGCCCGCCCACCCCCATCTATCAGCCAGTTCTCAGGACAGACAAGGCAGCTGTCCAAACAGGCCTGTGTACCTGGTCACTGCCCAGAGAGGACAGGGCAGTGGCTGTTTATTTTGCTCGCCCCGCCTCCAGCACACTCACACACACACTTGCAGCAACCCAGGGCATTTCCATGCAACCTCCCCTTGGGGATGAGCCTCCCACACTTGCCTCTTCCAACAGGAGTGAAGATTCCTAAATACTCATCTATGAGACAAGGGATGTCCTTGGTCTGGGCTCTAGCCTAGGGGTCTCCAGAGATTGGTAACCAAAATGGCGACTTGCTCAGCTGGGACAGTCCCATGAGCCTGTGGCGAGAGAGGTGGGGTGCCCAGCACACAAGCTGAGTCCCATTAGCTTGTGCCCAGAGAGGTGGGGTGACCTGCCTGAAGGACTCAGCACAGTGCTCATTCCCGGCAATGCTCCCCAATGCCCTCTTTACCCAGGGACTCACGGCACAGTGCTCACTCCCGGCAATTCTCCCTTATGCCCTCTCTGCCCAGGGGACTGACAGCGCAGTGCTCACTCCTGGCAATGCTCCCCAATGCCCTCTCTCTGCCCAGGATAGAACCAGGGCACCTTGGAGCCTGGGGACCTGGTGAAGCTGGGGTTCCTGGGGACCCACCATCCCAAATCACCTCATGAGAATGTCTGCTCAGGGAGGGCACAGCTCCCAAGAGGGGCAGGCAGGGCTTTCTGGGCCCCCATGCCAGGGCCCACCCTTCAGCCTCTTCCTCACAGCTCCCTGGAGGGCTCCACCTCAGAGTCTGAACGCTCCTCAAGCCCCTCATAGGAAACCAACCTCATTGTCTGGCCCCCAAACCAGTGTCTCCTCCTGTGTCTCCATTTTCTTCATGCCCCAACAGCCATCCTTCACCTCTGCTGAGTATCGCCCCTGGGTCCTCCCTCTCCCTCAACACCTGTCCCTAAATTCAACCGATCATCAGGCTCCTATGCGGCTCTCAAATCTACCCCTTCCCACTGTCGATGAGTTGTTTGGGGCCTGGGCATGTTAGGTGCCTACAAAGTCCAGCCACCCCGGATGCCATGCCCTCCCACTTCCTCCATCAGTGTCCCCCACTCACTCCCCAGACACCTACAAATGCCCTTTCCCTGCAGCATCAGGGTCTTCCTCGGCACTTAGGCCCATCCCAGCACCGACAGCCCCACAGTTCTGAACTTCTGCAGTGCACCCGGCTCTGGGCTGAGCCCTGTGTGTGTAAGATTTAGTTTAGTTCTCAATCCTTTAAGGCAGGATCCCTGTCTTCCCATTTCACACATGAGAAAACTGAGGCTCAGAGAAGTGACATGCCCTGAGCCAAGCCTCACAGCTGCAAAGTGCCAGCCCAAATAACAGGTCCGTGTGTGATTTGGAAAAGAACAGAAGGAGCCTCTCGCTTTGTGAGTGAGTAGATTTCCTGGCACAGGCGGGCAGTGAGGGATTCAGTTTTGACTAAGTCCCTGGGCAAGGTGCCCCACGGGTCTGTGGACGTCCTCACGGCCCGGCCATCACCTCCCTCACACTGGTATTATGGGGGGGGCCCTGCTTGATAAAAACAAAAGCTCCCCCTTACTCAGGGGCTTACAGAGGAGCCACTGAGGCTCAGAGAGGGACGCTCTTGTCCAGGCTCATCTAGCTGGGACACGGTTCAGCCGGGATTGTGTCCTGGGCTGCGTGCCCCCCGCCCCCAGGGGCTAGGCTCTGGGCCATCGTCCACACCCCCCACCCATCATGACATCTTTACGGCACATGCTGGGCCTGCGGAGGCCTGGATGGGGCGAGGGGGGAGGCAGGACACCTCTCAAGTAACGGATTGTAAATTCCTGGGCCCCGGCTCTCTATCCCTAACAACCTCCTCCCGGGGGCTCGCAGCGCCTGTCCCTTCGCAGCCAATTTAAATGAGGGGTCCCAGACCCTGGGCGTAAAGCATTCCAGACTCGGGAGAGGGGGCAACTATTGTTTCTCTGGGAAATAAAATAAAATAAAATAAAAGTCAACAGGGTCTCTGCAGCGTCTAATCACTCTCACATGTGCTGCGTGGTTCCCGCCGAGGACAGCCCTCTACAGTGTGGGAGCCCCTCGTGGGCACAAACCCTGCTTCTCCCTGAGCCTGTTAGGGAGGCCCCGGATCCCCAATATACAGTGCAAGAACCGAGGCCCAGGCAGGGGGAGGTGGGAGCTAATCATCGGATCACCCACTCATTTTGTGGGTTTCCTGATCACTCACCCATTTTGTGCCTGAGCTGGCTGCCCTTTAACCCTCCCAATAACACACGTATGGCTGCTGAGCCCCACTTCACAGAGGGTACCACCGAGCACTTTGCCAAGATCACCAGACAGGCCCGGTTTTACTGCCTCCAGAGCTGGAGGCCTTTGCTCTCCTCCTTGTGACCGCCGCTGGGAAGGGCCAGTGCCAGCAGCCCTGCCCTGGGCAGATCCCGCCACGGCCGCAGCTGGGCCTCGGAGCATCAAGACTGGTTTCCAACAAGGAAGATGAATTTACTTGGAAACCCCGTTTCAGGAGGAGGGGGCAGCAGAGGCTGCAGACCACCGTTCTCTGCCCCTCTGGTGGGAGGAGAGCAGAGGCCTGGCCAAGTGGCCTCTCGGGCCGCTGGGGGCCTGGGCGGTGGGGGGCCGCTGCCCCAAGCCCGGGGGGAGCTAGCTCTGCTTGGCCCGCTCTCTCTCCCGGCGTAAGCCCACAGGATATTACACTGCCTTTGTGTGCCTGGTGACCCAGCTGCTGGTTATTGAAAAATTCCACCGCTCGGCACAGGGCAGGCCTGCTGACCCCTCATCCCGGGACGCGCCTATCTTTCAAAAGATACGGGATTAGAGAGCCAGATCCGACCCGAGCAAAGCCCCGTCTGGGGTGTCTGTGTTTTCGTGGCCTCTCGGGTACTGGCTAGAGTGGGCTCTTGGCGCAGGATTTAATTAGTCAGAATCAGCCTGTGATTACTGCGGCGACTATTTACCCAGCCACTCTGCAGTCTGAGCCCTGCTCGGAACAAAGATGGGCCCCTCGGCCCCGGCTGGCCAGGCCAGGGGCCCCGGCTGAGCCCGGGCCCAGCTGCTGGGAGGGGAGGGCTGCGGGCCCGGCCAGGCCTTCTGCTGGCGCACCTCGTTTAGCTGATATTTGTGGGTTTTCGCAATGCAGAGCATCTACATGGGGCTTTTAAAAAATTAAAGCATCTCGAGAAATTTATGGCCGATTTCCGAGCGTGGTCCCCTCCCCCGGCTCATGGCTCGGCAGTGGTGTGCAGAGCTGGGTTTGCTGGGTGGGATTGCGTTCCTGCCCGCAGCATGGGCAAGCTGAGTGTAGGGGCTAGGCCTGGGATGCTAAACTCTGAGAGAGCTGGGAAGGTGCCCCCACTCGGATGCTTCCCTTTGTTCCCCTGTGTGCCACTTCGGGTGTTCCTCTGGCTCAGTGTCTCTCTGTCCTCCACCCTCCCCTCCAGGCAACCACAGTGGTAGCGGCAGGTGTGGGTCAGGGAGAAGGGGACCTGTGTGTGCACATGCCCCCTGCTTCTCATGCCTCCCCACGCCCATGTGAATTCACCTGTTACATATATTTCCACCTACTGGACACAGGTCTCCCACATACACAGGCTTCCCTGTACATACATATGTGTGCACACCTGTAGTGCACACACCAATAGTCTAGAAACACCCACCCATGTGCACCTACACATGTCTGCAATATATATGTGTATGTTGGCACCATATGTGTACAGACTTGTACACAAGCCTGGGTATCTACTCACGCCTACCTATACGTCTATACCTGCTCATCCTTACTGGTTACACATGCCCACAGACATGAGGCTGTTTGTACCCTTATGCATACACACTCTATCTACATATAACCACATGCACTCCCACACGTGCCAACTAAACAAACAACTGCATATGTGCACATCTCTATCTACAGGCTGATCTCTGCAGTCACACATTTATACACATGCACAGGTTCAACTGCTCATACACCTGTACACACACATACACACATGCACACAAATGTTTACATCTGTGGGGATACCCGTGGCCTCTACTTACGTATGCTTATGTCTAGCCATGGAAGGCTGTTGGGGCTGTTTCAAGGTTTTGCCCCTTGGAGGAGTGTCACCCTGGCCGAGGATGCTCTGGGGGACTCAGTCCTGCCAATTTGTGTTCTGAGAGGTTGAGGCACAGGCCAGAGACACTCTTGGGAATTCAGATGGGGTGCCAGGTTTCTGGAAAAACTGCCAGGTTGGGGTCCCAAGGTACTGCTGTCAGTGGGGCACGTCCTGCCCCAGCTGTCTTCAACTCCTCCCTCAGGAGCCCTGTCTTTGGCCCCCTCTGAGGGCTTTGTCCCTTCCACTTGCCTCTCAACCTCTGCCACGGTCACTGTGGCTCCCATCCTGCTCTATAGGGTGTTTGGGTCATCCTGGGGACAGGGAAGCGGGCTGCCCAGATTTGGAGGCGCTTTGGCCTCTGATGTCCCCGTCTGCCCTGCTCTAGATATAACTGATCCCCAGCCCCAGAGCCACATGGCCTCACAAGTACACAGACAGACACAGCATATGTATTAGGGGCACACAGGTTAACACACATGTATACACATGTACACGCACATGTGGGCACACAGTCACACATGTAAAAGGTGACCCTATAAGTTATTATCCAAATTGAGACCTTTCATGAGGGAAAGAGGGCACTGCTGACCATCACATTGGGCCGTCCCAGGTAAACCAGGGCCCGAGGTCAACCCACCTGTGTCCAGAAACACACTGTAAAAAAGGAACACTGGCTACTCCGCAGAGAAACATATGGGCACATACAAAGTTGCACATAGGCACCTGTGGACACAGACACACATGGAGCACAAAAGACCCAGGTATACACTAGCACACAAGGACACATGGAGATGCCAGACACACAAAGGCACAACTAGACACATGAACACAAAGGTGTCTGTGCAGGCCGAAGTGCCCAGGAACACACCTACACATGGGTGCAGACACACACACACACACAAATAGTTAATGCAGACCTGAGGGAGACTCTTTTTTTTTTTTTTTTAAAGAGGGAAAAGGCTGGGAGGGCTTGGCTGTCCTGCAAATGGCTACTTGGTTATTCTGGGTGGGCAGAGAGGTGAGTGCCTTGCCCACAGGCCAAAGCTTGCTGGTGGCTGGGGGAGGGCCCGGACCCAGCTCGCTGACTGCCCCCTCTCCCTCTCCCCACCCTGGGCCACCATGGAATCCACGTCCATGGAATCCACACAGCTCTGTCACCCTCCCCGACCCAGCCCTGCTTCAGGACTCATCAGCCCCAGCTCCCCTCTGCCCCATCTCATTCAGAAACCACAATGCTCCAGCCCTCAGCCTGGCTTCCCTGCTCTGCTTCCCTGCTGTGGCTTGCACGACTTGTGCACCTACAAACCTCCAGGTCTTTACTCCTGTCGGGTCTGCTGCCAGGTCTGATGATCTCCCTCATCTTCTCTGCCTTTGCAAGGCACACTCTTCCTCTGCATCCCACTCACTTCCACCTCCACTGCTTCATGCCTTCTGGCTGCATGGGCCTGGGCCGCTCGTCACTCACCATCGCTCACGCTTCCGGACCCCAGGCCTGTCATAGCCTCCATGTCCATTTCTAAACAGTAAACAATTCTGACTGTGACTTGGTTTCCTTTTGCAGCAAAGCATCCAAGGTGGGAAACACTTTTCTCAACACAGTGGATTAAAGAAACCAATTCCCTTGCTAAGCACCACCCCAGGAGGGTTTCAGAGGACGAGGAGGGTGAGGGTGGGGGGGGAGGAGTGGCTCTTTGGAGTCTGGAAGAAGTGGATTGAAGTCCGCTCCACTTCACCCTCGCTTTGTGATCTTGGGCCAGTGACTCCAGCTCCCCGAGCCTCAGTTTCCTCATCTGTAAAAGGGGAGGCTCTGGTGAAGATATGATGAGATGGCGATTGCCGAGAGCCCAGGACAATGCTCACCAAGTGTGGCTCCCTCCCTAGCCCCTCCAATACTCTCTCCTCCTCTTGGTAAGGCCCCTGCTCCTGCACCCCAAACACCAAAGCACTTCCTCAGCATCTCTTCCTCCATCCTCCCACTCCTAACCTGCCAAGATGCTCAGCAACTCCTCACTTCCTCAACCTATTCCCCTCTCACCTTCCCTGGCCCACCATGCTCAGGGGAGACTGTCCACACCAACTGGCATCACGTCTTCACCAGTACTTACTTCCTACTTGACCCAAACTACCATTCAGCTGAACTTGCACAATACCTTTCAGACCCAAGAGCCTCATTCAGTCATTTATTCAGTCATTCAACCAACCAGTGTTTACTGAGCAGCTATTACATGCCAAGCACTGTGCCAAGAGCTGGACATTTATGCTCACACCTCCTCTGCCGTTTGCCATACTCGGCCACATTCATGGAAATGTAGTCTTGGTCTCGTCCCACACATTTGCAGGTTCCTGGTTCTTCACCTGCTCTTAATACCAGGAACCCCCCAGGCTCTGTCCTCCTACTGTCTTGTGGCTTTGATTGTCATTTTGATGCACCCAAACCTCGAGCCACTGCCTCCAATTCTGTAGTGCCGACCCCTCCTCCTCCCCCAGGCCCCAGACCCCTTACCCACCTGCTTCCTGGGCCACTCAGGGCGGAAGGCCCCCAGGGCAGCACAACACAATGTGTTTACACCCTGGCTCCCGTCACACACACATGTGCCCCAAGATATATGTATCAGGATGTTCCCTGATGTGTGTGTGACAGCAAAGCCCTGGCAACAGCCCAAAGGGATGTCAGTGGGGAAACGGGTTAATAAATCAAAGCTCACCCATTCCCTGGGCTATTACGACACGGTTACCGGGACGGAGGTAGGTCCATGTGCACTGACGTGGGCAGATGTCCCTGGCATGTGGAAAAAACAAACACAAAGCAGAGCAGTGCAGAGAAAAGACTGATCCCGTAAAAAGGCATCAACTGCCTACTTCTGAGAAGAAGGTGGGGAAGGGGTGAGGGCAGTCATATTCTGTTGGACTGACTTATGATTTGTCTGAATTTATTTTAGGATAAGCAACAATGACTTTTATAATGTAGAAAATAAGAAAGAAAGGAGATACCCCAACCCTATGTGTCACCACTCGTGAGCTCAGCTCCCTCTGGCCTGTGATTCTTCTAGCACCGAAGTCCAGATCTCAGAGCCATGGTCCACCCCTCCTCCTCCCCCATTCTTCCATGTGGCAACTCTGCAGGCCCTTGTCCCTGTGCACCTGCCTGCCCCGCCTTACGCTGGCTTCCTCCTCTCTCTGCCTGCCCCCCGGCTCTCTGGGGGTGGACACTGAACCGCATCACACCCTGCCCAGAAGTCGTCAGGGGCTCTCCACTCACAGCCAACAAACTAGAGCAGCCTCAGCTTGTTAGCATGGTCTGCAAAGTCCTTCTCAGTCAGGACCCAACTCTCCTTCCAAAATGTTTCATATGTGTAAAGCACTTAGAATGCCCAGCACAGTGCAGAGGCCACAGGCACGTTAGGTGTTACTAACATCACTGCTATTACTTTAACAATGTACTCTTCACACGTTCCTTCTCCATTTGGCTCTTTCTTTCTTTGCTCTCAATTTTCCATCCTCTTTCTCACTTATTGCCTCCTTTCCCCTTTCTCAAATGGATTAGAGGCTGCAGCCTGCACAAACGCAAGCTTCTCCCCGATCTGGCCCTACTCGCTGGATCAGCCTCATTCACCCTCCTCCAGCCACTCCGGACTCGGAAATCAGTGCTGCTCGGCCCTTCACTCCTCCCTCTTCCCGCACTGCCCCTGTCCCTCCAGTGCTGCCTTGAAGGCTAAAGTCAATGGAAGCTCTGGGAAGAGCCAACAGAATGATATATGGGAAAAATCTACCTATTGCATACCAGGAACTATAATTAATAGGAATACCTTACTAGGACCACACAAATACTAGGGACAAATAATTAAGGGCTGAAAAAGAGCTACAAGTTTTTTTGGGTCATGAGAATTGCTTAAAATAGAGAGTGATGAGGATTGTACAAATAAAAAATAAAAAAAAAAATTCAGTGGAAGCTGCCTCTCCCCCGGCATCCTCCTCTGGCTGCCAGGACACCCTGGGCCCCTGCGATGCAAAGAGCTGAGCAGCCGGAACTGGGTTCAGAGCCAGTCTCTGCCTCTCATCAAGTCTCTCGAACCTCAGTTTCCCCATCGCAGCCTCCCAATGCACATTTCCTTCTGTTCTTTGGTCCCATTGAATTAACCCTGGAGACAATGGTGCAACCCTCAGGGAGGGCCTGCACGCCCACTGCTGGGTGTGGAGGGGTCTCTATGCAGGGGAACCCAGCTGAGATGCCCCAGGCTGGCACGGCTGGCCCTGCCGAGGAGGAGGTGGGCTACCCGGGGGCTGGCGGGGGGCAGCTGGTGCCTGCTGTGTTCAAAGGCCAGCAATTTTCCACGGCTGGTGAGGGGCGGGTAGTGGGGGTGGGGGGTGTCATGCAGTGCTCCACCCTCAAACACTACTCCTCAGGGGAGCGGGTGGGCTGGATCAGAGACGTGGTGGCCCCGCCCCTGCAGCCCAGCACCGGGAGCGCCAGCGGGGCCTTTGTTTCTCTGGAAAAGGGGGGCCGCCCGCCTCTTCAGACGCGCCCTCCCGGAGCTGCTCAGAGGCAGAAGCCCCGCTGGCCGGTGGCCGCGCTGAGCCCCACGCCGAGCCCCGCGGTGGGCGAGCCTTTTCTACAACACTCAGTAAATACTCAATACTGCATTAAAGCAATAAATAGTCATTTTAAGGAAAACGAGACTCAATTTAGCCACCAGAGTCAGGAGCAGTGGTTAGCAGGGCTGCGGAATGTCACCGCACAGCTGGGAGCCCCGCCCCCGCTCGACAACCGGCCGTGCCGGGCGGACCGCCCCTCCCCCCAAATCAGGTTACCATGGCGGGGGGGAAGGGGGGACCGGGCTCAGCCCGCAGCTCGAGGGACCTGGAGGGAGCCAGAGAGGCAGGAGGGCAGGGTGGGAACACCCAACCCCCACCTGGGGATAATAACAGGAGCATCCATCACCTCTAGCAGGAGGAAGACAAGCCATTCCTACCGGGGGGGGCACTTGCTTGGTGCCAAACACGGTGCTCAGTACTGTACGTGCATCATTTTACCTAGCGTTTGGTCTCTCTAATGAGGCAGATACCTTAATCTCCATTTCACAGATGGAGAAACTGAGGCTCGGGAAAGTGAATTCTTTGGTCAAGGTCAGGATAGACTAGGCAATCTGTACGTTTGTTGAGCACCTGGTCCGGGGCACGTCACGTGCTATCTCAGTTGCATGTCCCCCTTCTACAGACAAGGGAAGTGAGGCTCTGGGGTGGGGGAATGGGCTCCCTGTCGATGGCCCTCAGTCTGGCCCAGCAGAGAGTAGTGAGCTGCCTCCTACCCTAGGCCCACCTGGCTGGTTGGATGGGGAGTGGGCTAGGCTGGGCGGGGGGACTTGGGGGCCCCGGCCTGTGACTTGGCCTCCAGAGTTATGTGGGCAAAACAAACAAGGCTCCTCTGTGCAGGGCTGGGGGATTTGTGCTAATTGCCATGGAAACTGCACAGAGTGTGGGGGGGAGGGGAGACTGGCCTGTGGCTCCCCTTTACAGATGTGGGACCCCCACAGCCTCAGACCTGGGGCCAGCTATGGGTGGCCTGGAGGCCGCTGGAGGCCAAGGAGGGGTGGCTGGACTGGCATCCCTCTCCACCTGGTGCCCCCTTGGGCTGGGATTGGGAGGCAAGAGGACTGGTGTGTCTGGCTAGGGCCAGGGCCCCACGCTACACAGGTCTTAGGCCTGGGCTTGGTGGGTGCTGCCGGCTTGGGCAGGAGGAGGAATCCTATGTCAGGACGTGCCAAAAATACCAGGCAGAGATAAGAGCAGCAACTCCTACCAGGCTGCTGGGCTAAAAATAGCCCCACAGGGGAGGCAGAGAAGCCCAGGGGATTCCCCCAAAGAGGAAGCCAGCCTGGCTCAGCTGCCCCTGCCCTGCAGGTGGCCTGGCCTCCATGAGCCCATTGCACAGGCAGAACAACCGAGGCCAAGGAGGAGGTGTGGGCCCCAGTGTGCCATCTTGGAGAAGGCACTTCTGGGTACTGAGCTCTGGCTATGTGCCAGTCAGGGCCGGGCAAGTGAACTGCAAGCTGTTTCATCCCAAACAAATTGGGATGATGATGATAATGGCTATGTGGTTAACATTTATTGCACACTTATTATGTGCCAGGCACTGTTCTAAGCATCTTACATATTTCATTTCATTTTAGAAATGAGGAAAGAATTATTATTCTCATTTTCCAGATGAGGAAATTGAGGCTTGGATGGGGTCAAATCTCTTGCCAAGGTCACACAGGTGGTAAGTGGCAGAGCTGGGATTTGAACTCAAGTCTCTCTGACCCCTGACTTCTTAAACCTTAGGTTGTTCAGTTAAGGAAAGCAAGGCTCAGAGAGAGGTAGTCACTTGCCCCAGGTCACACAGCAACAGAACCAGGATTCGAATCCAGGGTGTTCTGTCTCCCAGGTTCAGGCCTGCCTCCAGGCCCTGAGTCACCATGGCCAGCGCTGTCCTCCTCACCAGCAGTGTCTGGACGGTGCCTGCTCCTCCCGCTCGGCAGCCCTGCTCCACCCAAGCCTCTTCTGTCTGTATGGTGGGTCCCATCTGAGCTGAGGACGCCAGCCTCTCCGCCTATCCCTGGTGGCGTGGCCCCACCCCAAGGAAGGCCAGGCCAGGGCCTGGGGCTGCCCTGTCTAGACACTTCTCAAAACTCGGCAGGGTGGCCGATCTTGTGGGCCTGGCCTAGCTGGGCCCAGCAACAATGGGCCCTCTGTGCCCAGCTCGGGGCCTGCTCCAACAGGCCGCCCACCGGCTCCCAGCCCAGCCCCAGCCCCACACACTTCCGCCCGTACCTCCCCAGTCCCCTATGCCCACCCTGGGAGCAGGCATCCTTCTCCCTGAGGGCAGGGTGTGGGAGCCACGCACAGCTAGACCAGGGAACTGGTTCTGCTGAATTCCCAGGGCTGTGCTCCCAGGCTGGCAGCCAAGAGGTCTCCAGGGACAGGAACCAGGCTAGATGCCATGCACAGTCCCCGCCACCACCCCCAAGCAAAGAGGCTCTGGCCCCACTTTGCAGCCGAGGAAACTGAGGCTCCAAGGGTAGCCCCTGGCAAAGGTCCTACAGTGAATCATAGGGAGCTATAAATAAATGAATGTTTCCTGGACAGGCATAGTAATAATAAAAATATCAAAACAATGACAATTATTATATAGTTACATGCTATTATTTCTGCTGCTGCTGCTATTATTATTTGATCACCAGGTACTGAGCATTCACTCCTGACACACCCCAGGCTAGCACCACCTGAGCCATCTCTCTCAATCAGAGCAGCCCCCGGCACACAGGGCCAGAATGACCCCATTTGCGGAGATGAGAAAACTGAAACTGGAAGAGGTAAGTCACTTGCCTAAGGCCACACAGCTGGCAAGCGGCAAAGCAGGGCCTGCCAGTGGCACCCAGATTTCTTTGACCCACTGTCCACCTGCAGGGTGCAGGGGGCATGAGCCCCCGGAGGGCTGTGGTGCAGGTTCCCTGCCGCCCCGCAGGTGCCCTCCGTGCCTGGTGGGCCCAGTGCTCAGAGAAAGGCCCGTTCCCGCTGCCGTTCCGCCTCCACAATCCCCGCATTGTTGATTCATTAGGTAATTTCCCTGGAAACACCAGCTGTTCAGAGGGTGGCGAGATGAGTGATTGAGGCGGCCGGGGGCTGTGGGGGCCACTGGGCCAGGGGCACTGCAGGCCTGCCCAGGCTGGGGCAAAGGTCACCTGGCCAGGTGTCCTCCCTCCTGGCTGCGGCCACACCTTGCAGAGACCCCCTCGGGGCTTCGAGGATACTGGGGCAGGCCCAGCCCCTCCCCCCAGGGCCTGGCATTCCCACGTGCCTGCTCGATGCCGGCCACAGGCCCACCGCAGGCTGGCGGACGCATGGGGCGGGGTGGGCTGGGAGGGGCAGGTGGGGGCTCCACTGGGCCCACAGAACCCCGGGCCGTGGCTGGCTCAGCTGTCCTGGGGTATTCGGGGCACATAGGGAGGGGCCTCCCTCATCTATGGCTCCGCTGAGGGCCTCCGATCCATGGCCTCTGGGGCTGGCCCATTAAGCCTGCTCCATTGCCCAATAAATAGACAGCAACCATGTGCTTCTGCCCAGCTTCAGCGCTCCTTCCATGCCAGCCCTTCGCCCACCATGCCTGGAGCAGCTGCCCTGGAGATGTCTGCCTGTCCCATCCTGGGCTGCCTCTCCTGCCCTGGCTGCTCAGAAACCTGACCCGGCCCCGACGGAGCTCCTGGCAAGAAGCCAAAGGACCTCAAAGGCTGCCCTGCATGGGGGCGTCTGCACTGGCCTCAGAGGTCACCCTCATGAGGGGCTCTACCCGGGTCTCCGCGTTGTCCCGTGTGTGGGTGTTTATACCCAGAGGCTGTCCTGTGTGGAGGTGTCTCTGCTGCCCTTAGAGATTGCCCTGTGCATGGCTGTCTGCCTGTGTGGCGAAGTCTTCCCACTCTCCTTCCCCTGGCTGCCTCTTACCCACCCTAGATGGCAGTTTAGACATGGCCTTTGCAGGACGCATCCCCAGCCCACATCAGGTGTCTGGGAACACTAGTTGTTAAATGAAGGAAGGGAGGGATAAATAAATGAAATAATTGAGTGATGATCACCCAGTGTGTCCATGCTGGCTTCCACAGACACTCTGACAAATTGTATCTCAAGCCCTTCTCTGGCGCGGACGGTGGCACTGATACAAGTGCTTTACAGGAGTTGGCTGAGTTAACCTTCACGGTGACCCTTGGAAGTGGGTACTGTTACTACCCGCAGTTTTCAGAGAGGTTAAGTGACTTGGCCACAGTCCCACAGTGGTCGAGCTGAGGTACCCCCAGGCCACCTGGCTCCAGCATCCATGCTTATTTGCTACACTATTTTCATTGGCCTCAGAATTCATTTCTTGGGCAGCTCCGAGCAGGTCTACACTGACCACAGAAAACTCACATTGCCTTGGCCACACCAGGACAACTTCTGAGGCCAATGCAGTCACCCCCACACGGGACAACCTCTGAGGCTGGTGTAGACAACCCCACACACAGGACAACTTCCATCGCCAGTGTAGACACCCACACAGGGCAAACTGGAACCACACCAGTGTCTGTAGCTGGAAGAGCGACAAGGTCTCTGCCCTGACCTGAGAGTGGAGGAGGCTGCATGGGCCAGAGCAGGCCCTGCTGGGCGAGGGGGACTGGGTGCCCGCGGGGCCCGTCCATCCATGGACCAGCTGGGGCGCGGGAGGGCCTCCTGGGGGTGGCGTGAAATTGCCATTCTCCGCTGAGTTGTTGTTGCTGGAGGGAGCCTGCCCGGGCCCAGCTGGGAGGGCGTCAGTGGCGCCCCTGGACACGTTCCTTCCAGGCCTGGGACCCTCCTCACCACCTGCCCAGCACTGGTGGCCAGGACAGAAACCAGACAGGCCCGGGGCACAGGTTCCCTGGAACTGTCACACTCCGGGGGGACAGGGCCCTTCTAGGGCCAGACAAAAGGCGCCAGCTCCCAGTGACAGACAGTAAGGAGCGTCCCTGTGTGTGTAGGGGTGTGTGTGTGTACTGTCCACTGTGTATGTGTGTGCCTGTATGTGTGTGTCTTGTGTACATGTCTATGAGTGTGTGTGTGGGTCTGCATGCGTATCTCTGTGTGAGTGTGCCTGAATGTATCTGTGTATGTCAGTCTGTGTGACCCTGTGTAGTGAGGGAGAGATAGTCCCACAGACCCACTGTGAAGCCCCCAGCCCCAGCCCCTGCATGCACACCTCTCAGCCCCCTGGAAGCCTTCCCTGACCCCTCTGTGCTCCAGCCCTGGGTCTGGCCTGTCCATCCCACCTGGAGCCTCCGGGTGCCTCTAGTATCCAGTGCAGACCACCTCTCCCACCAGGAAATCCTCCCTCCCCACGCCCCAAACCAGGCCTGGGACGGGTGGGGGGGCGCTCCCGATTTGGATGCCTGGCCTTTCCTGCTGCAATTAATGCAAATGATTTTCGGAGGTTTTGGCTTGATAATTTGATTATTTGTTCAGCATTTATCTTAAGCAAAGTGGATGACAAATAACTGCAAACTAATGTGATAAAAACCATTTATAAAGCCGCCTCGTTCGGGGGCCTTCCCCTAACTATTTATGACAAGGTAATAATGCTGCTGTGTGCGTCCGCCTGACTTTAAATTGGTTACTTAGAGGCATGATGGATGAGGGGCGAGGCCACCTTCTTCTGAGGAGAGCTCCTGATTTCTGATCTCATTTTTGCAGATAATGAATTATATCTAATTAGTCCTTCCCAAATCTAATCAGGAGGTAGGAATTTGGATGGGAGAGAGGGGGCTGCCAGGCGGGAGGGAGGGCAGAAGGTCAGTAGGCAGGGTACCGCCGGGTCCCCGGAGGCTGGGCTGCTGGGGGAGGGGGCAGGGCAAATTTCAGACAGACCTGGTCCTAGCCCGCTCTCTGAGCTCTGGCCAGCAGGACCTTCCTGAACGAGATACAAAGCCGACAAGGCCTTCCGGGGCTTTAGACCCTTCCCAACACCCTTTCCCCAACCCCCAAACCTGGCATTTGATACCTGTGCAACCTCAGTCCCTCCTGAACTGTTGGATCTATTGCTCACCCCCACAGTCCTAACCCCACTCATCACCCTCTCCAAACACGACATCCCTTTGCATGACCCCTTGACCCCTGCACTCAGCTGAGAAATTCCCTCTCTGCGAATCTCCAACTCTCACTGTCAACTTCCTTGGCCCCTTCTCTGAGAAGATTTCTCCCATCCCACTGCTACTCCCCATAAGCGAAGCCCCAAGGCCCCTTGTTCTCTGGATGCTCTGATCACTGGACCGCTAGCCCTTGCTGGACCTTGCTGAAAAACAAAGAAGGTGCCCCTTCTTCTGGCCAGACACAGCCCTGTGCCAGGTGAGCCAAGGTAGATTTCAGTCCCCCATGCACCCCCTTAGCTGGGTGTCCTTGTGCAGTGAGCAACCTGAACAACAGTATGTTGCCAGCTCTGGGTGTTCATACAAAACTGGTTGCTCCCTGGGGTTCTCTTACTTATCTCTGTATGTTCTGTACCTAATACAGCAGTCAGCACACAGTACAGCCTCACTCATTGCATGCTGAATGCCTGTCTGACTGAATGGGTGAATGCATCAATATCTCCCAGTTCAACCTCCGGCCCAGGAGCTGCAGGGTGAGGGCATCCATGCTCCTGTGGAAGTGGCAAGGCGATGACCTGCTGCCCTCCCTCATGAGGCTTCTGATATCCCTCGATCCCCAGCCCGGAGGCAACGTCTCCTTCCACGCATAAGCTGATTGTGCCAGTGAGAAGCTGTTGGGTAGCAGAGACTTCCACATGACGAGCAGGATTTTGTTTGCCGAGAACTGAAAATAAGATTAAATTCTCAAGTACACTTTGCCTTTTCGGTACATTTTGTGTGTCATATAAGGCACTGGCTCAGTCTTTAAAGGTACATAGACTGTGTTTTTAATGCACTCTCATCCATGCCTGTGTTCTTAATTTTGCTAATTTCCTTTATAATCAGACCAGTCTTATGTTCATTTTGTCAAGCAGGTGCTATTTACCGCTGTGAGAAGAATGTTTCTTCTAACTAGTAGCAGTGCTTTTATTTTTTCCATTTTCCACTTGTTTTACTTTTTTTTAAATCTCAGAACAAAATGTAATAAAATGTTAAAATAATCACACAAACGCTGTGTAGATGGATCAGATGAACGGCTAGCAGGTGATCAGGGCCACGTCACAAGGATGTGATTGGTTCTTTCATCAGATGATGGGCAAAGGCCCATCTGGAGATGGAGGGGGTTTGGGGTTATCACTGCCTAACATTCCAAGTGTGGCCACATCAAAGTATAAGGTCAGAAGAATGGGTGTCCCTCCAACTCCGTGGTTCTCAGCCGGGGGCGATTTTGCCCCCAGGGGACACTTGGCAATGTCTGAGGCACTTTTGATCATCCCATTGCAGGGGAGGGGGTAGTGGTAGCGGCATCGGGTGCAGAGCCCAGGGCTGCTGCCACACATCCTACGGCACACGGCAAAAGCACCCACAACAGGATGGTGTGGCCCACGGTGTCAGTGGTGCCCGGGTTGAGAAACCCTGCAGTCCAACTGTGCTTCAGCTCAGCTCCAGGCTGGACAAGTCCTGAGTTCTACCTGCCCCTGTGCCTGCAGGTCCCTGCAGCCTCACACCCTTTCCTTCTTTGGGAATGACCCCTCAGAAATGCCTTCTCCAAGCAACATCTCAGGCCATCGTCTTTGCCTGTCTGAAGCCACTAGCCTGGGGAGACAGCCTCTGCTGAAGATCTCGTTTAGTATTTCACCTCAAAAATAAAACAAACAAAAAAGAAATAAAAAAGAAAAAAACATTAAAAAAAAAAAAAAAAGTATTTCACCTCATCAAAGGTTGAACAAGAGCGTCTGACAGGCACACCCCAGGCAAGGGCTGGGGATCTGACACCTGCCCGTCTTCCATTCCTCACAGAGGATGCCCAGAAAAAATGAACTTGGGAGCAGAGATTTTCTTCTTTGGAGGAACTCATCTGCCTCCTGTGTTCAGATCAAGGGAATTCTCTACCTCCTCCTCTTTTCCGTTCCATCTTGGCTGCCAGGATGCTCAGAGCTCATCTTAAGCCTTGACCTTGGTAAATTACTGACCTGGGTGCCTGATTTACTTCCTCTGCACTCACTAGGGATTTGATCCTCTGCTTTCATTTTACGAATCTAACTGACTCTACCTTTTCTTGGAAGCTGCCACACCTCCTCTTAGGAAGTGGCAGGTGTACACAATGAACGAAGAAGCAAAGCAACACTCTGAAGCAGCCAGGAGCAGGCCACAGGGGATCACACACCCACGTTATCACAACAGCAGCACCCAACCTCGTGAATGTGCTAAAAACCCCGAACTATATACTTTGAAATGGTGAATTTTATGCCATGTGAAGTTTTATGTTGTGTGAATTGTATCTCAAACAAAACAAAACAAAACAAAACCCACGGCCATTATATCCCCATTTCCAACTGAGGCTTAAAGAAGTGAAGTGATTTGCCCAAGGTGGATTCATTCATTCTACAAATATGATTTTGGGCAACTACTATGTGCCAGGCACTGTTCTGAGTGCTAGGGATACAACAATGAAGAAAATAGCAAAAACCTCTCCTCCCTCTCAGCCAGTAAGGGGCAAAGCCAGGATTCCAAAATGTGACACCAGCCATCTTGAAGCCACTTTTCTGGCTATGTGTCTGTCTGTCTGTCTTCCCTTTTGGGACAGAATTCCTCTGTGCTGGGCAGGTTCCCCCTGACTTCCAGCTCTCTGGCCAGGTCACTCAGTCCCACCCAGCGTTCTCTTCCACCTACTCACCATCTTGCCATCTCCTCCAGGAGAGGAAGCTGAGATCCTTGGATCAAAAGGGCACCCCAGGAGGGCTGGGGGGCAGGGCTGCAGGGCCCCCAGGAAGGAGGGGTAGTCAGGGCTGAGCTGGGAAACCCTTCCGGCTATGGCCCCAGGCAGGGGACCTTTGGAGGGTTGATTGTCCCATGACAAAAGCACAGCCCTTTATCAGTGTTTGTATCCACTGGCTCCCCCTAACCACCCCAAGAAGAAGATAGTAGCTTCACCCCCACCCCTACCCCATTTCACAGGGAAAAGTGACTAGCCCAAGGTCACACAGGTGGAAAACGAGATCCAGGACTGGATGTCACAACCGCCTCTATTCTTCCCACTAACCGCCCTGTCTCCCGTGGCATGTCTGGAGCCTGGCACCCAGAGGGCACTCGGTGGTTGTTCCTTTGTTTCATCCTTAAGAGCCATGTGTGCAGGCCTTGACACTCGGGTCAAAGGGGAGAAGGCAGTGGCCACACAGGAAAGACCCCCGTTCTAGGATGTGTGGCTACAGTTTGGGCAAGAGCAAAGAAGACAGCCTTGCCCTCCGCTGCTCCAGCCTCTTGCTGTCCATCCCCACCCCGAGCTGACCTGCGTACTTACTACCCATCCATTCATCATTCATGCAAACTAGCTTCTGGTGCCTGCCTTCTGCCTTGTAGACACGAGGTTCACAACGCAGCACCAGACACAGCCCCTGCCTTGAAGTTATTTGCAGTCTCTGGGGAAGACTGGTGAGTAAACAGACCCTGACAATATGTGTGAGCGGGACTGGGGTGGGGGAAGCCCAGGGGGCTGTGGGAGCCCCACCAAAGGGTGGCACCCCCCCCATCCCCACCCTGTACAGTGTCAGGGGAGGCTCCCTGGATGTTACATTCAAGCTAAAACCTGCAGGAAAGGCAGGAATTATCCAAGAGGAGGAAGCAGGGGTGGGCACTTTGCCCCAGCAGATAACGTGGCATCCTGGGCGCCCTGCAAGTAGCTCAGAAGGGCTGGAACGCAGAGTGGAAGAGAGCAGGGGCCTGTGAGGTGGGCAGGGCAGAACCAGCAGCATGTTCTGTGTCTGTATCCTAAGACCACCGGTGCCGTGGGAGACCTGGGGCATGGCGGTGATGTATGGTGGTTTGGGATGTGGCTGATTTTGTGTTTGAGAAGGAGTGTGGGCTACAGCACAGCGGATGGGCGGCAGGGCCAGGCCTGGAGGCGGGCAGCCCAGGCACCATGGACCAGGTGAGATGAGCTGGGACAGGAGCAGGAGGATGGAGTGAAGGGAGGAATTCCGGAAACGACGGAGAAGGTGAATGTCCAGTGGGTCCAGGCCTGATGACTGCCGGGATGCAGGGGTGTGGGAGCGGGATGAGATGTACCAAGACAACGCCCTGACATTCAGCCTGGGGGCCTGGAAGGCAGAGGAGCCTATTTGCTACGACTTAAAGCAACAAAACCTGGGGTGGGGGGTGGGGGGCGGAAGGGAAGTGGGTGTGGTTATAAAGGGGCAACATGTGAGCTCCTTGTGGTGATGGGAATGTACTGTATCTTGACTGAGGTGATAAAACTGCAGAAAACTAAACACACACAAATGAGTACATGCAAGACTGGGGAAACGTGGATAAAATGGGTGGACTGTAACAATGTCCATATATCCTGGATGTGAGCTCATACTATAGTTTTGCCAGATGTTTACCACTGGGAGAAACTGGAAAAAGGGTATAGGCGCCTCCCTCTATTATCTCTTACAACTGCATGTGGCTCTGTAATTAGTTCAAAATAAGAAGTTTAATTTTAAAAATCTACTTTAAAAAAAAACACAACACACAGGGGGCATAGGTTTGGGATGGGGAATGGGTATCAAGCTAAGTCAACTCCTAGTACAAAAAGACCCAGGTTCGTTGGCAATTCTTGGGCTAACTTGTCCTTACCTCTGGGAGCCCCTAGCCCTTTGGGCTGGACATGTCCTGCTCAGCTGATCTGGCCTCTGCCTTGGCCTCTCCCACACTCTCTTCTCTATAAACATCTTGGCCCGGGAGAGCCACACCCCCACGGGTACCCCATCTCACCCCAGCCTTGTTCCCCCACAGTCCCTGCTGTCTGATGAGTGAACTGCGACGCCTCGTTCCCCAGACCCCATGCTGTCTTACTCCGGATGGA